>NC_142179.1:12275000-13002500 GCF_026936395.1 Plectropomus leopardus | reverse complement strand
ACAAGAGGAAATGTGAACCAGAAACAAAGAAAGAGAGTGTCTGTATGTGTGCTTTAAAAACTAAAATTGATTCAATACATATAAACATGATTTAGCGTGTACCTGAGTCTGTTGCTGTGAGTAAGCCGGCGGCTCTTCTGTTGGCTTCATGATGGCAGGTTGTGTGTTCTGCTGAGAGGGGGCAGGAGTAGCTTTGGGGGCATTCCCAGGGGCCGCCTGCAAACCAGCATAGACCCACTATATTAATATTTGTGCAATCAAAGGACAGACCCTGAATCAAAACTGTAATTAGGCCACAGCCATATTTTGTCAGTGAAATCCTTTGTGACTGAGAGGTGGAGGAAGAGAGAAAGAGGATAGTGGATTAAATGAGGTCAGTGACTCAGAAGCACACGTGCATGCACACACTCATCGATGGCGACGCTAGTTAAGCTGACCGTTCTGGCGTCTGTGAAGGGGTTATACTCCTCCAGACCACCAGGAGGGGCAGAGCGGGTCACCTGCGTCACCGAAGGATCCTAAAGGACAGAGAGGAGCATAAAAGGTTTCAGGGGGGAAAAACTACAGCCACAAAATTAAAAGATCATTTTGGGAGGAAAAATAAACTTAAGGCCCTCATATGCAGAGCAGAAACAAATGCACTCGAATTAAGTTAAAAAGCTTTTATTCAAAACATGACTACTTGCATAAAAGCAACTTAAACACTGACCAGTTTTGATCCTAAGGCAGAGATACTGAACTTGCTTTGCTTGGGGGCCACTTTTGCAAAATGACAAGAGGCAGTCGCGGCTGCTGTTTTATGTACTCTGGCACCTTATGTATTCAAAAAGTACCAAAACAATTCCCAGTGTGAATCACTTTATTTTTATTGTGAATTAGAAAATGGTTGGGGGGCCACACGGCTCCCTATTGGGGGCCAGACTTGGCCTGTAGGTCTTAAGTTGAGTATCACTGCCCTAAGGTCTACATCTTTTTCACGCTGATGACCTGAGGGTCAAACTGGTCTGTGTTTTAGGTGTTTTAATGCAAGCAGCCATGTTTTGAATAAAGTCTATTCAACTTAATTCAAGTGCTTTTGCTCCTGATTCACGCATGAGTACCTGACGCTTGTTTTTCCTCCCATGTGCTGACCATTTTCTTCAAAAGCAAATGCATTTTTACTTGAGTTTCATATTACAAAGACAGTCCTTGAGCACAACACTATCTTTTTCTTGCTTATTTATTGTTGTTGAAAGCTAACCTATAATTTCTAAAATTTCTTTGACAAAAACAACAACACAGCTGACAGTTATCATGGTTGTACTGGCAACAGCTAAGGTGGAAATAGAAAGATGTTTGTACATGAAACATGATTAAAAAAAAGTTCATCTTATTATATGCTTTGTGAAGAAGTCTTTCTTAATTTTGTGACCATTTGAAACACTATGAATGGGACCAGAGGCAGGGGAAACTGGGAAAGACCACTAATAGACCTTTTTCAATGCAGACATTTTGACATGTCACAGTGGGAAAGGCACAGGTGTATTTATAACAGTAATGATAGCTGTGCTCCACTTATATGAGGCCCTGGCATTATGCATGCTGGCTCACAGAAAGAGCTTACTGGGACCCTTAATGAAACTGAGCCATTGTCAATGTTATCAATTTCACCCGCGTCAAAATGTCTGCTGTGAAAACGGAAGTGGCAGAATGCAACTAAGTACTTTTACTCAAGCACTGTACTTAAGTGAAAAAAATCAGCTACTTGTACTTTATTTGAGTTTTTCTTTTCATCCCACTTTATACTTTACTCCGCTACATTTCATGTTGTACCTTTTCTTCTGAAAGCTTTAGTTACTAGTTATTTTATGAATTCAGATTTTGATAAAGGAAGAGTGCATTGTGAGTGAGTGAGTACAACTATTGTGATAAACATTTAAGTCATTTACTTGTTTTTTTTCTCTTTGAATAGTTTTGAGTTTTTTTGTGTTTTTTTTAATTCTGATTTGGGTTCTTTGGCAACAGTTTTTACAAACACTTCAGTAATTGTTTCTTTCTTTTCTTTAAGGTTATGATTTGTCTTTTTGTTTTAGATTTTTTCAGACTGGATATTTTTACTTCAAGTACATTTTCCTGATTATACTTTCGGAATGTTACTTGAGTGACATTTTTTAATGCAGGACTTTTACGTTTAATAGTATTATTATTATTAGTATTATTAATAGTATTATTAATACTATATCTTAATAGAGTATTCACAGTGTGGTATTAGTGCTTTCGCTTAATTAAAGGAACTGAATACATCCTCCACTTCTGGAAAAAGGTCTGCATGAGAGAACAGTCCGTAGTAACCTATCGTGCCCTACTTTGTCGCTTTAAGAGCCAACTTTTCGCAGGTTTTTATCACAACCAAGACTCCACCCACTGATGAACGCACCTGTCGGAAGGGGCGGGACTTCACATTTAAATCACCCGCTCAGGTGTGCTGTTAAGATGAAAACCAGCAGACTGTAGGCACACACTCGTCGTGGCAGGTAAGCTAGTTTACAAGGAAGAATCAACTATTCTGTGTACAACCGTGACACAAATAAACAGCTTGTGGCCTGTAGTTGTCCTATTATGAAAAACATTATCTTAACTATAGGAATTTTTAACGTTTTGCTAGAGAAATCTGTGTACTGTCACTCCACTCAAAGAGAAATAAAGTGTTTCTGACAGTATGTAGTGCTAATATTGAGTGCGGTGTGTGTGCGTGCGGAGTATTAAATTAATGCAAAGTTAAGTTTATATTGGAGCACTACTGTGACACTATACATCTCTAATAACACATGTAAATCTCCCAATCCTGCTTCCAAACTAAATTTTGTATGTACACGATGCATTTAACTGATGCTAACGAGCCGGTTAGCTAACTTATTTACCAAGCTAGCAGGTGCCAGCTAATGTTTACTGACGGTGGGCAGAGCTAGCCGGCTAACATCATGTGTCTTTGTTCTTAGTTGACATTAAGGTTATTAAACCGTTATAAACGCCAACATCCTCGACAGAAACGTGCTGTGTAATCATTCTCAGCTTCTTTTACAAACTGAGCCGCTATATAATGCGTTAGTGGTAAGACAAATAATGTGGATGATGTTTAGCTCGTTCGGCTAACTAGCCGGATAGCAAGGAGAAGCTAGCTGTCAAGTTGCTAGCTAAGTCAGTTAGCAGGGATGCTAAAGTAAGACTGGCCTCATTGAGCTGTGAAGCGTACGTAAGCTAGCTCGGAGGCTAGGTTAGCTACCTGAAATGGATTGCTGAAGTCCGGGTCTGCGAACGGGTTGCTGTCAAAATCGGACATTGTACAGCCTTTCTAACAACCGTTTCCTGCGTGAAAGAGCTCCCCGGTTCTCCAGGGAAGGTTCAGTCTCTTGATTTGACTGCCTCTCTCTGCTTGCCCGCAGTCTTCTCCGCCTCCTGCTGATGGAGACCCCTTGCTTAGCAAGCGAGCCAGTAGCACAAAAATGGCAGGAGAGGAAGCGTGATGAGCGGCACCTCCTGCGTCACTGTTTCAGCACCACGGACAGCATGACGCCTGGACAGGTACAGAAACATCTGAACACACCTCTGTAGTGCACCGAGATGAGCAACATCTGTCCTTTCTCTGGTGTCTCACATATAAAGTCACACATTTTATATTTGAGACGTCAACGTTGATGATTTCGTTTAACCCTTACGGCGTCTTAGGGGTCAAAAATTGTTTAACAACAACATAAAAATAAGTTTGACTGCACAGAAAACCCCCTAAATGATCTATTTTCAACATGAAATTTCACGCGAGTTTTCATGGTGCTGCCTGCAGACCTTAGGGCAGCAGAGAGGGTTGATATTTATGCTTTTCTGTCTGTTTTATGTTTTATTTTTGTTTTATTTTTTTATTTTTAACAATCATACATAGCTTTGTAATAGGCTTCTTTTTTTGACAAATTCAGTGTTTTCTTTTCCCATGAAATTCCTCCATTGTTCTGTATGCTCTTTGGTTGTTTTAACTGAGTCATTTTCTGATGCAGGATGAGGCGCTTTAACAGAAAGTTTGGCATTTGCCCTGCCCTTATCCTGTGAGATTTTTTTCAGTTTAACTTTAAAAATATCAATTGAATCTAGTTTTCTTTACAGAAAATAATGTGATTTAAAGAAAAAGGCCTACTGTATATTTAAAAAAAAGTTTTCTTACAGCCCTAGTATGTGGCTGGTTTGTGTACTCTAATTAGCAACCATTTTCCTTGAGGGACTTCTATATAGTTATCTAGTAAACTGATTACATATTTTAGGGATATTTTATATTATAGTACATTCATAGCAATAACAGTAGAGAACAACTGATAAACTTTGCAATTAACCCAAATACCTAGTGCAGGAGGTTTGTTTTGGATTAGTAATTGATTAATTAATTAGTAATTTTGAGCAGATTATTTCCTGTGAATATTGCATCAATGATGAGTTTTCCTGATATTTACTTTTTTATAGGATTCAAAATCATACATTCCTTGAAGGCTTCTTTTTGAAAAATTCCCATGTCAAATTTCATGTCTTCACTGCCTCATGATTAAATAAAAAAAAATGTTGAGCATTAATGCAAACTTAAAAAAATACAGTTGCACTTAGTTATCTTCACGTAAATTAATAAAATTTTGAGAAAGGCCAACTGTTTATTTTAAACAGCCCTTAAAATCAAGAAGGCCTCATGACCTCCTGGGAAGCTTTGGCATCCCACAGTGGGCTCAAGACCCCAGGTTGGGAACCAGCGGTATATTGTTGCAGTCCAGCCGAAAAGCTTTAAGCTTTGGTGACCTCTAGTGGCGTTCGGGACCCTCAGGTTATGAGCTCCCTCCCCACAGGGTTAATAACACAGGATCTGCTTTAGCTGATATTGTACTTTAGTGGTGTAACAAATATGCGGTTATGCAAATTCCAAGAAAAACAAACAAACACACACACAAAAAAAAAACAGCAGATGCTCAACCTGAGAGGTTTTGCCACCACTTTGCCAGGTTGGTTTTAACCTTGAGTCTATTTTTGATATGAGTATTTGTACCTAAAATTAGCATTTCCATCTTTTTCTACTGTATACTTTCCTAAAGGAAATCTTATATTTCTTACTCCTCTACATTTTAAAGCTGCAGTTACTTTGGAGATTGAGAGTTTAGACACGAAATGTATGATGAGCTGGGGAATATGAAAATATGATGCATTGCTTCATATAAAAATGTCTATTATTAAAAATAATCAGTGTTGGGGAAGCTACTTTGAAAGCACAGCTTTGCCAGTTACTCCCCACTACAATAAGTAGAGAATCAATGGTTAAATGAAAAAGAAAAAAAAACATTTATTTCCTCTTATGGCCCAAAAATGCGAATAGTTGCAGTAATTTGCACAAAAATGGCAAAAAAGTCATTTAACTACTTTAATCACTATGCAAATATGAATGTAGCTGGACTTAAACAACCTATGGCAAAATGTAGTCGAACTACTGGTTCAGTTGTAGATCACTACTCCCAGCAATGATAATAATACAAAATTAAAAAACACTGACGGGGGCTGTTGATATTTTAACTATATATTTCCCATCATGCTTCTCTAGTTTTATTTTAAGTCAAGTTTTGAATGCACTGCAATTAAGCACACCATTGTGTGCCTGCATTCAATAATGCTGTGAATTATTATTGTTTTAATACCTTTTTTTCTGTATCCCAAAGATGTCACCTCAAATTTAAATTTATAGTTGCCTCACTTTACCATCTCCTTATTTGTTTTCCAGAGATACCCTAAATATTAAAGTATTTTTTCACTGTAGGGAATATTTCTCACAATTAAAACTTAACTATGCCCAAAATACGGTTGGAATTAAAAAGAAAACCTCATTCACATGGTCTGTAAGGTTGACTAAAATAAAGCCAAGGAAATTATTTAACATTTTCTGGGTCAAATTTTTATATTAGTACATACGTACATATGTGTACTGTATGCACACTACAGTGTTTGAGCTCCTGTAGGTCAAATACCACAGCAGTCTCCTCCACATGATGATCGTGATGATTATGTTAATGATGGTAATGATGATGATGAGGATGATGATGTATGGAAGTGTCTGCTGCTCAGTTGGTGTCTTGGTTGTGAGAGCTGGAGAGGCGAACCCCGACTCCTTATTTCAGGATATGTAACACTGACCTCTTCCTTGGCAGGAATCCTGGGTAATTTACTGGAAATCATTTTATTTCACTCTTCCTTATGAGAAGTACCAGACCCCCTGAGAGCTCCTGTAGCGGTTATGTTAGTTTCCCAAAACGGCCACTTGGGGGAGCTACGATCCAATAGGTCTCTTGAACCCACTCTGCAGAATCCTTTCTCATTTGCCATCAATTTATTTTCATTCAAACAAAGGGTGACCATGTGAAGAACATCACATCAGTTGACAGCCTGTAAATGTGATTTAAACATTTAAGCACCATTTACTCAGATTAAGTTTCAATTGAAGAACAAATGCTATTAGGTGGAAATCTTACAGTATGTGGTAAATGATGGAGGTTAAAATATTCCCTTTTATTGTTTGAATCCTTTTGCTAATTTTTTTAAACAAAGGCACTGTGTTACTTCGGTTAATAGTGGCTTGTCACATAATATGTTTAACTAACCTTAATCCGCTTTTGTTAATAAGTAACTAAACACCTTCATACCCTGCTAATTTTCTCATTCTGCTTTATGTTATGTACCTACATAATATTTTGCATTGATAGACTCTAGACAAACACAAACTGTGGATTCATTACCATTCAACTCCTGCCCACAAACACACACAACCTCACAAACACACACACACAAAATGAGCATCGGTTCCTTCCCTAATCTTGTATTAATGGACCCAATCACAGACTCTATGAATAATCAATGGCCAGTGGTCTGCAACCGCAGTGCCGAGACCTTGAGTGAAACTGAATTTTCCTAATAAGACACACATACACTCACACACCTTGAGGCCCTAATAAGCACTAATGCACTGTGGGTTGAGAATACGTCATATGGTTTGTTTGCTGCAGAATGTGGAAGATAAACATGCTGTACAACGTGTGTGTACGTATCTACTGTATATGTGTGTATGGAGAAGAAAAGTATGATAACAGGTCTGTCCTTGCACACTCTCTTCTGCCTTTTCTTATGCTGCTTTCCACAGATGACTCTGTGAGGAAACAACCGCTTTGGCTAATAGCTGCTACATTAGTCTCTTAACCAGCTGGTCATGGCCATTTAGAAATGTTCATTAGGTCGTGGACCAGAGTGGATAGGTGTGATAGTTCACTCCCCACTGTTGACTGCGGAAAGACAGAAAGAAGAGACAGACAGACAGATGGAGAGGAAGAGCGAAGCAATTTACTGGCCAAAATGACGACCAAGTGTTAAAAGCCGCAGATGCAATTATCGTCATATTGCCCTGAATAAGAACCTTGTGCATAATTAGATCTCATTAAGGTCTATGAGTGTTATTTTAGGGCTCTGAAAAGGTTGGATAAGCAGGACTTGATATTATGGGTTATTAATGCTGCAACATCTGGTGTCATTCTGGCAGTAGTCCGATAGTCATGTGGATGGGCTGGAAAATTCAGTTGTGAACTGATGTTATGACCATATAGTAAAATGCATTTTTCTTAAATAACGATGTGGATGGTGATATAACTTCTGTATTTAGATATGTGGTAATGTATAGCTTTGTATATGGTGTGTGTATGCAGGCGGATTTGTTTGTGCTGTTGACCAGTCAGAGCAGATTACACACCGCAGAGGGAAACGGCGCTCTGTCGCCGGAAAAGCGATTGATTCTCCATTTCCATATTAATGAGCAGATTTGTTAAGAGCCTGCAGGAGAGGGAGAAAATAACAGGGTCTTCATAGGGCACGACATTTATAAATAAAGCTGATGCAGAGAAAAATGGAAATTAAACCTTTTAGTTTAATAAATTTGAGGCGTCCGCAGCAAAGCGAGCGATTTGCATTTCCATTTGTGGCCAAATAATGAGAGTGTGGGTCCATGATGAGCTTGCTAGTACTGCTTTTGGGTCTCAAACAGTCAGACAATCACTCCAGCGTGCAGCCCTCCACATCAATGTCATTAGCTCAGGCTGTTAACTCTGCTACTTGGCTTTCTAAGATTATTTGGTGGACTAGAGATTCCTATTGTCACTGTGAATGAGGAACAGGATTACACTCAAAGTAAAATTTATTCTGTATTTCCAACCTGGATGTGTCTATATCTTTTCCCTTGAATATTCAACATCCTCTATACATCCAGGTGTCACTTTAAAATGATCCTTTGTTGTTTTAAAACAACCCTGTCAGAAAGAGTCTCTGTCTTTCGCTCTGCCTCTCTCATAAACACCTGCACTTAGACACACACACACACACACACACACACACACACACACACACACACAACACGCGACTCACACGCGCACACACAAAGCATCACTGATTGAATTTATTGGGGAATGGATGTTGACTAGACCACTCCAAGTAGGCTAGATTGTTGTTGTTCCCAGATTGACAGACAGACCCAGAGCGGCTGATTGAAAGTGCCTTTTAGCTTGCTCTCACTGTATATTTGATTTGGCAAAATGGAAGGGGAGTCCAGTCTTTTCCCAGGATGCAAACACAAGTCCCTGTGTTTGTGTGGGTGTACGTTTGTGTATTTGTGCGTGCTTTGCGCACATCGACTAGTGGATGCTTTAGTAAATGCTGCATAAAATATACCCCTTTCAGGTATTAATTGAATAATGCAAGCACTCCTCTTGTCAGCCATCAAGTGGGCCACTTTCTCAGTGGCCTGTGCTGCTCTCCTTGCCCATGAATTGACTAGATTTATCTGTGTTGTTCCAGCCAATGGATGCCATTTGTTCCAAATGTTTGACATAAACATGCAAAGAGCAGAGGCGTGCACTCATAAAATAAGCTTCTAGACTGTTGTTTTACAGCCCAAAGGGACCGATGGAGGGGGGGGGCTCTCAGCCTATCAAATCATGTGGAGCTCTTGCTGAGCCAACGGCGTGTTTAAGTTCTCTTTCAACCAATGATGTGATGAAAAGGAACAATTGCCACCATAAAGAAAGAGGAAAGGGGGAGAAAGGGAAAAGGAGCATGGAGGAGAGAGACGGAGTGCTCTGGGTGGACGGAGAGTGCAGTTGGAGGAGAGATGTGCAGCGTTGTGCTAAATATGCATACTTATTTTCCATGCCTTTAATGGGACACATCTCATTGGGTGCCTTATGTCTGCTTCCAAACTATAAAAGATATTTAGCTTTACACCTGCAGGAAATTCCCCATAATAAAGACAATATTGGCATATGGAGGCTTTGCTGAATCTGCTGTATGCGTTCTAGTGCTGTCAAGACACCCATGGCATTAATGCAGCTTGAAAATAAATAAAACTGATTACTCCAGATTTATATATACTTTTATTTTTGTGCGGAAATGATGAGAAAATCAAACTAATCACGATATCCCTTAATTTAAGTGCTACAGTTTTTGCAGACTTACATGCTCCACTCTGTTGTTGTCTATATTATGTGTATGGATTAGACTCAGGTGTGTGCGTGCACGGGTTCGTGCATGTGTGTCTGTGCGCATTGAGGTTCGATTTGCTGATTTAGCACCTCTCTAATTTTCCACGGGGTAATATTTGCCTTACCTGCCGCCATCTGTTTTTATTATCCGGGTGAATATGTTTGTCTAAGGATATCAATAATCATAAACAAAGCCATGACTCTTTCACCTCTCCCTCTGCAAACTCCTCTCGATATCTGCGGCTGTCTCTCACACAAGGCTGCTTTCAGCTCGTGCTCTGATTGCACACAGTCTACATATTTCAACGTGTAATTGGTGAAAAGCAAACATTATCAACCCCAGTTTCTGTCAAACTATGCGCACACACACACACAGATTCGCACACACTGTGCCGTGGCTCATGCCTTGACTGAGTGTGTGCTCTCCTATTACAGACAGTAATTACCGTCAGTCACCCTGTGTGTCCATAACAAGCCAGCATAATGCCCTAATCAGGCCTGGATTAATCCAACCCTCTCTCTAATCACTCTAAAAGTGATTTATATTGTTTTTCCTGTTCGGAACAAATGAAATCTGTAGCCTAAATTAATACTGGCTTTTCATCACTGGGAAGTTAAAAAGCCAGTAACCATCACATTCTTGTCATTAGGGCTGCATCTGAGGAGACATGCGCACAGACAGAGGCACACACACACATGCTCACATACGTATTTAAGTATGAAGGAAAAAATATATAATGTAATATTCCATTAACTTGGCACACTAATAACATTAGTCCTGTGCTGTGAAAGGCTTTCAGACCAAGCAAATGGGGTCATTAGAGGAATAACTAAAATTTTATTGCTACTGTTTCATATTGCATATCCTGAGTAATTACAATCAGAAAATGGTTGCTGATAAATTACTTTTACATTGTACAATTGTACCTGCTTTTTCTGTGAACTTTTTTTAAACTGTAAATTAAGTGCACAGAGAGTTGGCCAGCCTCATGTATGTCAGCATAGGAATATTTTTGCACTGTAATGGACATGAAATCTTTTTTTTATCCATCTAACAATTATTCTGATGAAAAATGCTCTATATCATTCTGTACAAGTCATTTGTCAAATTGTATCAGCCACAATCTTGCAATTTCGTGGTCCCGAGCTTTCGTTTAAGAAAGCATGCCTCCTATTTTGGTCCATGCCTCCTACTTTGTTCATTTCCATTGTTAAACAAATCAATTCCAACCCTGACTCACTTCCCATTGTTTTTCATTATGAAGAACGAAGGCCGGACACGAATCATAACAGAACCCTGAAATTTCCCTTTCACTACTCCGTCTGTGCTCGGAATACAAACCAACTCACAAGACGCACATTTAACAAATGCAAATTGTGTGCCAATCTGGTTGAGCTATCTGGGGCTCCTGGTTCCATATTCATTTCCTCCACCCCACTGTTCGCAAACTCCAAAAACAATCCTGGGGTTAACCTGAGAGGGAAAGGAAATGGGGGTCTGACAGTGTCCACTGTCTCGCTCTTTTCTTTTCTCCTTTACCTCTTTCTCTACCACACGGTCTCTCACCTTTGCTCCCCTCTCCTTCCTCCCCCTCTGCTCCCCTCAGTCCCCTCTCCCCTGTTCTCTTCATGCTGTGTAATTCTCATCTTACACACTCTGTTGCTCCGGACTATGAATAATGCATGGCGTGTGAGAAATCCTCAATCTCATGCTTGGCTCCCAGCGAGCATTACGGAGCTTGCATCTCTATTACGGAGATGAATAGGAGAGAGGGGAATATCGCATAGGATACGCTCTAACTTCATTGTTTGTTTTTCAGCATTAAAGCTCCAGTCTGGGATTTCTTTAAGTACATATGAATTATGTATATAAATACACAAGGAGAGGCTTTCTGATGAAAACTAATATTGTCAAAACTTGAATGTACCATATCGTCACCATTTTTCTCCAGTATCACAATACAAATAGATATGAACAACAAGAGTAAAACTATTTACAGCTTCAGAATAGATTTAAAATTCATGTGCTTGTATCCCGCCAGCCCTTGAAAAATAATTTATTTTCAGTTAATCAATTTTTTTTATAGAGAACCACTTTAAATTCAATCAGATAAAGCTATAAAAAGCAGATCCATAACATTTTTTTTGTGCTGCAGTGTGTTTCAATTCTGTAGGTTTTTATATTTTTTATTTTTACTCTCTGTGATTTGATTTTATGGAAATGATAAGATGGCAACGGCACGGACAAAATGCATTTATGCATACAGGAGTCTGGTTAGGTGAATGAATCTCTGTCTGTGTGGGTCCTGCCACTGGAAATGAGCTTATAGCAAAAATACTACGAATGCAGATAACAAAGCGTGATCAAACTGCTGCTCACAGCTGAAAAAGGACAAAAGCACTTTGACAATAGATCAAGTTAATGTCAGTTCTGTTCAATCCAATCTCATCAAATGCAGGAACAAATGACATCTTGAAACTTTATGCAAAAGTTGTGTAAAGTGTAAACC
Source organism: Plectropomus leopardus (assembly GCF_026936395.1). Classification (NCBI taxonomy): domain Eukaryota; kingdom Metazoa; phylum Chordata; class Actinopteri; order Perciformes; family Serranidae; genus Plectropomus; species Plectropomus leopardus. The sequence goes on along the minus strand of NC_142179.1, from coordinate 12,990,424 downwards.
AATGACGTCATGTGCTATGTTACCTGTAATGTGAATTCAAACAGTTAAAAACGGCTTTACAAGCTTTTTGACAATCTTTCTTGATGTGTTGTTGGCCTTTTCTTATTGACTGTACAGAAATTAGTCATAAACCCCAGATATTAGTGAGCATTTTAGCACTCCGAGCTCCCTCGTCTAGAAGTCAGTGGATTTCTTGAATAGGTTTTTAGTTAGATGCCTGGAATAAGGTCTGTGGTCAACACCAGCTTAAGTGACTTTCTCTTTTTGTATAAAATATGGCATAAAATATGTCAGTTCATATCCCATTCACAAATTTGGAAGCTTTGATGTGTCAGGCAATTTCTAACAAGTGACTAAATGACACTACAAAGCATCATCAAGAAAAGACACAACACATTTAACAAGTGTCAATTGACATGTCGTCCCAGAATGTCAACTACAAATGCAGTAGGATAAGTAGAAGTGAACAGCACTGACCAAACAGCGATATTTTACGAATTGAGGTGAAAATGTGTAAAATTCCATTGGGTTTTTGTTGATGAAAATGGGGCGATTTTCACCTCAGTGTTGTCCTACAAATAAATATCATCCTTTTTTTAATACCACAATTGTTCTGAAGAAAGAACAAACAGAAGATTTGGGTTCTTTTGAGAACCTTGCTGCTTCTGAGCGAATGTTATGCATGTGTTATATATATATATCGTGTGTGTGTGTGTGTGTGTGTGTGTGTGTGTGTGTGTGTGTGTGTGTGTGTGTGTGTGTGTGTGTGTGTGTGTGTGTTGCTGTACTGTGTGAGCCACACTACGACATAGACTCCATGTTTTATGGAGTGTGTACATGCGATAAAAGCACTGAAGAGTTAAAGTGCTTTTCTACCATGCTCAAAGCCATGTGTCAGCACTAGACCACTAAATCCACACAATTCCCTTGAACAGTTTCCCTTCCTCTGATAGTCTATCATTCCTCTGTTTCAGGTGGCTGGCCACTGTGGCTGACAGGGCTGAGTCCTTGAGGAGATCATGTGTCTGTGGAAAGTACAGGACAAACACTGATGTTTGAGCTTTCAAACCAATGTCCCTGTTGTTGCCTTTTCTGTCTGTCTCTGCTGTATTTCATTGAATGTCTTTGTGACTGAGATTCACCGCTTGGCACATGATTTTGCCTTGTTGTAGTGCTTTTAAGTATCATCTACGATGTAGAGGATAAGATACCATCACTGATGTTATAAGTGTAGTTCTTTCTCCTCTTTCTGATGCGCTGGAATATGCTCCTTATATTTCACCAATCTTTTTATTTTCCATCTTTATGTTCTGCTTCATCCAGTACCTCACATCATTTGTAATCTAAAGCAGGGATAGAGAATATTATAGATAAAAACCTCCCCATTATTCCATGGTGCTGAAATCTTACAGAAATATGCCTCCCATTTTGGTAGACATGGCTTACTCTTTCTGTCTTTTTCATGCCCATTTTGGCTGACGCCCAGATGAATCACACTAACGACCTGGGCCCTGTGCTGCAGCACTGCTCGGAAATTAATATCTAAGGAATGGAGATATAGGGCAAATAGATGAGAATAGGAACCCGATATTCACTCTTGGGTACTACGTGCTCAGGCACAGACACACACACACATACATGCACTCGCATACTCTGCACACAGAGCCTGACAGGCAGGCTATTATCCCCCAGCCCGGGCTGCCGTAATTGGCTATCGCTTTTTACAAATGTGGCTCCGTCTGACTCGCATATCAGCTCCCATCTCATCAACCGTGTAGGGGTCACCATGTCCGTGCTTGTGCTTGTGCTTGTGTGTGTGTGTGTGTGTGTGTGGTGTATGTATCTGTATAGATGTGCATGTATATATGTAGGGGTCACTGGTGTGCCCATCCCTCTCATGTCTCCATTTCACATGCTCATTTATGTCCATGCTAAACGAGCCAACGGATGCTAAGTGTGTCAGTGGCGGGCTCCTTTTTTAAGCAGTGCCGGAGTATTTAGCCATTAGTCTGGTAATAGCATCAAGATCATTCCAACACCGGCTAGCTGATGATGAAATATTAGCTTAGCTCAGGCTGTCATTAGTTAGTCTGGGCTTGCCTTGGAGGTCAGGTCCATCTTATTTCCTCACACACTGAGATCAAACCCAGTTATTAACTGAATGTGCAGATTCATTTCTTAATTTTGTCAGTTTGTAAAGAAAGTACATTTTTTCGATCTGTCAAAGAGTACCGCAACTAATATTTTCAGGTGTCAGTATTGAAGCCCGGTTATTCATATAATGCTCCAAAAGGAGCAGTCCTCTCTTATCTGCTCGGGTAGTCCTGATGTAATTTTTATTTGACAGTTGACAGTGTGGAGATAGAAACACGGTTAGAGAGAGGGGGGCAGGCCATGAAACAAAAGTCCCCAGCTGGAACTGAACAGAGGGCACTGCAGTCATGTGGTATGTATCAAACAGAATATCCACAAACTGTATTAAAAGCAGAGTAGTGCTTTATGGTGATGGTTTGAAAATGCCTGACAAAGATCTTCGTTAAATTGAAAGATTGCACGGTTAAAAATTACTGGAGCTTTTAATACAGCGTGTGTATCTTCTGTTTGATATTTGCCTCAATTTGCCCGCCCAAAAATGTGTTTATACAAATTTTAAGCTTAAACAATAACTATATACTATACTTTTTTTCCAGGGATGCAAATAGACATCAGTGTTTTGTTACGGCTTACATCTAGAGCTGCAGTTAAAACTTACTTTCATTACAGATTAATCTGCCAATTAATTTCAAGATCGATCAATTAATCGCTCAGTCCATAAAATTGTAAAAAAAAAAAAAATTGTGAAAACAATGCTCATCACAATTTCCTAGAGCTCACAGTAAAACCTTTAATTTTCTTTTTTTATATCCAAGAGTCCAAAGCCCAAAGAACCTTAATATACTATTATAACTGACAAAGAAAATCAACTGGAATGATTAATTAGTTATCAAAATAGTTGCCACTTAATTTTCTTTTGGTCGATTAATACATTATTCAACTAACTTTTGCAGCTCTACTTGCGTAGAACAAGTATATCCTTAATCATACTACTTTTTAATAACCAGAACTAACACGGTTTGCCACTTCTGACATTAAAACTTTTATTTGTAACTTTAAATCAGTGAAAATTTGTATTAAGATAAAACAAAACTGAGACAGAGGGGAAAACCACGTGAGAAAAGACCTTAGATTCTCTTTGACTTGAAAAAGATGCATTTTTTTATACGCCATGGGTTATTTTAAATATTGAGTAATCTTATTTTTAAGTGTAAATGTTCCGAATCCCACTTACTATAAAAGTATGGATGGGTCTTAAATCATGTTTTGATTTGAGGTATATGCATTTGGTTTAGCTTTTGTACAATTAGGCCTAATTTAAAATACCACTTGCTGTACATCCCCTTTACCTAACAGAATGCAGATAAAGAGTCAAGCACTGTAAGATCACCTACAGTAAGATCAACATTATAATGTAGTCAAATATAGTACAATGATCGGTTCTAATGATTTGTATAATTACATTACCCCTATAATATATTAAAGGAAAAGACCACCTAAATTAACAATTCAAGTAAGTTATTTCCACGGCCAAGGAAAATCCAATCAATATTTGTGAGCATGAGCAATTCCTTAACAAACACAGACGCCTGAGAAGTCTCAAACTTGTCATGTCATAGGATATAAAGTCTCGAGCTACTCCATAGACAACGAATGGTAGCCTGATTTTGTCGACCCACATTTTGTTTGTTTGCTTTCTTTTATGGCCAAATGAACTTTAGCCTATTCTATTATAGCGTTCTCAGTCCTGAAACAAAAAATGTACCCATATACTCAGAACGTTCCCCTGGCTGTTCTCAGTGTCCTCTAGAACATCTTTCCCAATTCATTGTCTATGGAGCAGCTCCACACTTTACACTTGATGACATCACAAGTTTGAGGTTTACCACTCTAGTTTTTGGATTTGGGAGAGTTAATAATAATCTGGACTGTCTTTGACCATAGGACTAACATGTATACATTTTGAAAATGGGCATAGTTCCCCTTAAATGAACAATTAACAACCCAATTTCAACATTTAAAGAACTCAGATTTAATTCTCTCCATTAAATAAATTCAAGAGATGTCCTGCAGCTTTTACACCATGCTGTCCTCTCTCAAGTTGACGTGTAGTGGATGCAGCAGAAACACAACACTAAAATGATGCTAGAAATATGTTCACACCTGTAAGTGGCAGACAGAGTATTTAATATGTAAAGATTAGTGCATCTAAGATAGGGTTAAATGACTTTCGTACTGACATAATTGCACAGTGTGGAATGACTTGTGAAGGTAGTGATTATTTTAACCGTGTGTCTGCTGGTCTTTAAAGTCTTAAATTTGAACTTTTGATGTCTTAGTTGCTACAAACATTTTATCTGATTTTATTTATCCATCTTGTAATTTCTCTTTGTCAAAATGAGTCAAGCTCTTCTTTGTTAAAGTCCACATTTCTGATGTCAAAGACATCTTGGTTACTTACAAAATAGGGACAAAAGGGAGGAAGGAAAGGTGGAAAGATGGACTAATTAAGGAATGGGAGGAAAGAAAACTGGATTTTGTTCTTAAAATCCTTTTAAGTTAAAAAAAAAAGACCTTGTTTATCTTCAAGTATATCATAGGCTCCATTTTTAAGTAGGTGTTAATGTAACGAAGAAGTGCTTGCTTTTTTATTACCAGCATTTACTCGTATTTGTACTTTAAATTCTTAAGTATCAAAATAAATTTTAGGATATTAAATGTACTTAAGTACACTAAATATCAGGTAGATATCAGATATACTCAGGTAATATTTGAATATTTGACTTTAACTTCTACCAAAGTCATTTTCTGGTAGGATCTCTGTACTTTTACTCAAGTTTGCCTTTCAGGTACTACATTCACCACTGTATATACCACTTACCTTTATATTTACCTGAAATGCTTTAATAATAAAATTTAAAAAAAAAGATTTGTCCAAAAATCAGCCTTACATTTGGTTTAAGATATTCTTGAAAAGGTCTTAAAAACATTAAACTTTATTATCTGATACTTGTAGACATGCTGTTTAATGAGAAGGTCTGTCTTGTAAATGGCCCACCTCTGATTTGTATCAGTGCACCACAGGTTTGTAGTTTTACTTTAAGAAGACTCCCTGAAGTCATGGCGTAATTACTTTCCCACAAGGCGGGGCTCTGGAGCTGAAATTACATCACGCATAATAGGGTTGATTTAAACCTATATTCAAGAAGGCAACTGCTTGCCTATCATACTCTTGCACCTTGTTAATCCTTAACCAATGAATTAACCTTCATTACCAGTGTTGGAATATAGATGAGCGCTCTCTCTCCCGCTCTTGCTCTGAATCTTCTCCCCTCTATGCCATTCCTACCCTCCATCTCGCTCCCTGAGATGGGGGACGTCTGGGGTCAGTGATTCTGTCCTGTGTCGTCTCTGATAGTTCCTCCTGCATTCAGATTATTCTGACCTTAGATCAGCCCTATCAGCTGACCACTAAAGCACTTTAAACCCCAACCTATCCAACAGCCAGCTGCTCCCCACAGAGCAAAGATTGCCTCATATCTCTCAGCTTGTCTGTCTATCTGTCTCTGTCTCGTGCGAACAGGGGGAACAGTGCGACTAAAAAGGAAACCATGAGTAAATGCTCTTCGGCAATGCTTCAATTTCAAATGACAAAGTAGAGACAGAGGGCTGAGCACTGGTGTGAGATGAGCTTTATCCTCAGGTGTCATTTAAACATGGCCTCCTCTAGTCTGTAAATAACATGCCTCAGCTCCACTTTGCACATGAGAGTCAAGTGCTCTCAGCCAAGATTTGGGTAGAGGTGTGTGTGTGTGTGTGTGTGTGTGTGTGTGTGTGTACCATTTTTATAAAGCACATGAATCAATCCAGCGCCAAGAATTTGCTCCTGCTGTGAATGCGTGAGTTTGATTTTCTAAGTCTCAAAATCCAATATGTTTCAGAACAGAATCTATTGGATCAGTTTTATTGCCCCCAGTGTAACGGAGGTGTTTTCTCATGATTGTATTTGATTGACACCTGGCACTCAGTTATCCTTCGCTGCAGCCAATCTTTCAGACTACTGACAAGAAGCTAAACACTAGAAAAAGCATGTGGAGATTGTTTGTTTCACAAATTTGCAGACAAGATAAAATGAATTTATGAATTATATTTTCTGCACAGATACTTCTAGGCTTCCTTTTGTCTGTGCATCCTGTGCTTCTGCATCCAGATGAACGTCCGGTCTTATTGTGTGTGACCTCCGTCTCTCTGGCTGTTTGCTGTCTCGGATAACATTTTGACATTCCAGTCTCCTCTCACAGACACCGCGATGCCTCGGACCCAGGGTGGATGGGGGGCCCAATGATAAGGCTTCACTCACAATTAGCAGGCAGGAGCAGGGAGGCGAGCGGGGGAAATTGAACTGTCAGAGAGAGAAGAGAAGAGAGGAGGAGTGGAGGAGAGAGGAGGGTGGGATGGGGGGGTGTGTGACCCCATCCTGCAAAATGGAGCCCGTCATAATTTGTTCATTTGGTGCCCATCAGGCTCTACCTTCCCCTCTCTAACACCGCTCTGCTGACCTCCCTCCCTCTCTTTCACCTGCTCCCATCCCTCCCTACTCTTCCATCTCTCATCCTCCATTTCACCTTCCTGCTTATCTTCACTCATCTCGGCATCCCCTCCTTATTTCATTCCATGTTCATTGACTGCACATGCAATACAATTGTGCTCTCCCCTTTTGCCACATTCGTGCTGTGGCTATTAACAACATTATTCTTATTAAATGCACCAATTGGTGATTTAAGAAAAAAAATTACCCAGGGTCTCCAAGAGCTGGGAGTCGGGAGAAAAGGAGCTAACAAGACCGAGGCCTGTGCCTGCCCTGCCTCTCTGGAGGATGTGATGGATGGTAATGTTAATATTAAATAAGCAGAGAGGCTTTTAGCAGCTCTGTATTTAAATGTCAAATGCTGATGGGCCCTAATGAGATAATACTGCTGAGAGCAATTAGCCTGCGAGACACACAGAAGACTGTTTAAGACACTACACTCACACACATACAGTAGGTGTATACATACATTTATACATACTGTATATTGCTGAGTGGTGAAAACAGCTGCCACTTCCTGGAAAAATTGAATATATACCTCAGTGATTTATCCAAGGCTTGTTTGGAAAACAAGGCCATACTATTACTGCATGAACACTGCATGAACACCACTTCAGCTGTATGTCAGCTCATCTTAAAATTTCCTCATGATGTTAAGCAACTCAAAACACTACAGTACCAGTATGTAAGCAGGTGACATCAGACTCTTATTATAACTGTTACACTGTAAAATCTGGACTTACTTAATTTTGTGAAGTTATTGCAACTTATAAATTTTCTGTATTCTGCCGGTTGCAGACTAGTCAACGATATTTGTATATTTTAAAACATGTTAAGAAAACAGAATCCTATTTTTCATAATCAAGTTAATTCAGACTAACTTGATTTACTGGAGTTGGCAACACTAGAGCAAGGTAATTTCACTTGTCATTTTTAAGTTGCAATAACTTAACAAAATTAAGTAATTACAGCTAAAATTCAAGCAGTCTTAACAATTAGATGTGAAGTAAACAAATTCAGATCGATAGTTATGTTGACTTTACTTTTTCAAGTTGATCGGTTTCCAAGATTATTTTAAGTAAGATCATCTTGTCAGCCTGTGAAAGCAACAAGAACAGTGTAAAATCTGTGGTGATTTTTCCCCCCTACTGCACCACAGAAACCTGTTCAGATTTCAAATTAATCATACATAATACAGTTAATATCTGTGACGCATTTTGAACTTTTTGTTCTGGGTACAAAAACCTGTTTTATTTTTTTTTTTTTATCAACAAAACCACATAGCAAAATCACTGAGTAAAATGCATCTGAGGTAATTGGCTACAAGCTAAAAACAACTAGCCTACTGTTTTACCTCTGTCATCTTGCCTTGTTGGCTATTTCCAAGATAATTCTCTTTTTCACTGCATGTGTCACCACCTATAAGAAAATGCATTCATATGTTGAGCTGTGCAAATAAAAACATATGTCTCTTAGTTATTTAGTGCCTTGCATTACAATTGCAGTATGAGATTGAAGGATAGGTTTTAACAGCCAAAAAATTAAATTATGTTGCAGAAGGTATAGTGAAAATCAACAACTTTGCGTGATGCAGAAAAATATGGTATACTGCCCAGCATTAAAATTAGCTTTTAAAATACCTATGATCTGTACATTTAAGTAACTACACTCCGGATTACTAAAAACAAGAAGCCTAGAGTCTTCTGCAACATTGTGGCATTTCAGTGGCCTTAAAAACTGGCTTCCAAGTTTAGTGTCATTTTGAACTTCCCAGTATGTTATAATCTACTTAAGTTTGGAAATATATTAGATAGGGGAAAAAAAACACATGTTTTGTTATCTTTAACACCATCTTGGTTGTAGAAGAGCCTGTAGGGATGATTCGACCAGGTGCAGCAGCGCCGTGTGTATTGTCCAGAGCGACCATGGTCAGCTCTGTTGGCAGCCTGGTGGAGATCTTCTCTTTACTGTGTGCACTTTTCTAGGTTATTAATGATGATAGCTTTAAGTTGTAAACTTTCTTAATTGGATGTACAGCATCTTTATGGGGCTGGTGTCTTCAGTATATGTTGATTTTAGTGTCTCTCAATTCTTAAGCTGTCCTTGACAAAATATCTGTCTCAGCTGACTTTACTGGTCTTCTCTGTGTCCAGTTTGTATTTTTCTGCCATGTCTCCAAAATATTTTGTCAGCCCAACATACTTAAGTTTCAGTTTAACAGATGGTCTGAATGTTTTGTTGATATGAAAACAAAACTTGACTTGAAATTTAAATTGCTCATAACTAGTAATAATGTTGTCTGAGTTGTGCAAAACTTTTAATGGTTGTCATCTTCACCCGTTGGGAAAAAGAAAGTCAGGCTTTGAATAAGTGTTTGTTTTCCCAGCGTGGCTCCTTCATTTCACAAGAATAGTTTCATCAATTGTTAGTTTTGGCTAAAGGTTGAACTGAGCAGTCACTGCTGATAAGACGGTATAGATTTTCATCTTTTAAAATCTCTCTGTCTCTCACTCTCTACACACTACGTGGGAATTGTTATATGTCAGCAAAACTTTGTGCTTGTGTGTGTGTGTGTGTGTGTGTGTGTGTGTGTGTGTGTGTGTGTGTGTGTGTGTGTGTTTGTGTGTGTGTGTGTGTGTGTGTGTGTGTGTGTGTGTGTGTGTGACAGAGAGGATACAGGTGTTGTTAGCAAGCTCTGAAGGTGACTGCTGGTCTCATCCATCAAACAGGCTTTCCTCAGGCTGATCCCTAATGGATCCCCTCAATCAGAGCTGCTCACTGTCAGTCGCAGTGCAACAAAATGAGAAATCAGGCAACTGGTCGCACAGCCAAGGTTGGGAGTCATATAAAGGGGACAAAGTGATAAAGACCAGCTCGTGTCCAGCCTGTTGATTAGTATTGAGTGATCCCAGCCTTTCAGCCGGTCATGACGAAAGCAGGACATCAATCTGAACAAAGCTACTTCTTCAACAGTTATAATTCAGCTGTATATTCACTACATCCAAACCTGCAATCTTGGCTTTGTGTGAGGTGTTGTGCTGGCTAGTGGCCACTGCATATCAGCCTGTGTCTTTATTTTCACTTAGTGTCTCAAATTAACTAGTTTTAATAAATCAATATAATTTGATAACAGGCTGCGGGCTGAGTGTGCCCAAGGTTTTGATTTCATTCTGTGCAATTTACAGCATAATGCAAATGGAAATGGTAAATGGGCTAAGCCCTTTCTGTGCTTTAAAAAATAGTCCCGGGCTAATGTAGTTATCAAGTGTTAACGCACTTCACTTTACCATAGGCCATTAAAATCTATGAAGGGAGGACAGATTCAAACAGAGCATTCACTTTATTTGTCCGTGTCCAGGCCTCCTTACTATGTTAAATGCTGGTTCAGTCTTCCCTTCACAGTGATTTGATTTGAGAAGCTAATATACTGAAAGCCTCTTCCTACTGTTTGTCTCCAGCTACTCATTCTCTCAGCTTTAAAAGCCCAGAGCCTTTATTATTGAAAAGGCCTCTATTTGGTTTTAGGGTCTTACAATATTGGGCACCACATTTTCCTCCGAGAACAGAGAATGAAAGGGGTTTGAGTGCCGTTGGTGCCTAAAATAGATTCATTATACAGTAAGTCTGTGTTTGGCTTCTAAATAGACAGGGAAGACTGATTCACAGAGATATGGAGGTACAGTAAAGTAATCACACTAAAAGCTCTCTGTCTTGACACAGGTTGTGCTCCACCATCAAAGCCATCACTTCACATCTCAGTCGTCTTATACAAACTGTAGTGTTGTTGAAGACCTTGTGCACCGTTAGCAAACTGTTAAAGTAGCTCAAGGCTGAATTATCAACCAGGCAAAGCCAACAACTGTCCGAGAGGCTCAGATTCATTGCGTTACTTGGGTTTTTAGTAGTTTAATAAACTGCACACCTACAGAATAATATCAGCTGAAATACTAAATGCCTCTTGGTGAGCTTTGCATCATTACATCATCCTGAGACTTTGACGCCTGAGTCAAATTTAACTTTAATTTTGTTTGGCGAGATACTCTTCACTCCTAAAAATTCTGTTTTTATAATTACAGTGCGGTGATGGTGTTATCAGTGCCTGAGATATGTTGAAAGATATTTCTTTTGAGCTAATAAAACACTTTATCTACTGCGTTGGTGTCACAGTGAAGTGATTGGTTTGGTGGTGACACACATAGTGCAGAAATTTGAGACAAGAATTTAGGAATTGTGTCTGTAGTTAGGTTTAGGCAACAGAAGCACTTTGGTTAAATTTAGGAAAAGATTGTGATTTTGATTAAATGTTCATTTAAAAAATATAACAATAGAAAAACAGTGTTGTAGATAGCATATTCCAAGATTGCCTATTTTGGCAGAAAAGGAATAAAAATACGTTGTTCCGCAGATTCCGTATCAACATTTTTGCAACTTTCCAGATTCATTCACAGTATATGAACTGTAGTCCTTAGTATTAAAATTGGACACCCTTTAAAGCCAAGATATTAAAAATACTAAGCTCATGACATCCCCAAAACACTGAATCAGAAATGTATTGACTTATATCAAAAAGAAAGTCTGTAATTTTCTTATTAATATTTAGATTTTCTTTTATTTAGAAATGTTATTTACTGAATTAACTGTTCAATTGTGCTTTCTGAAAATCTAATTTTGTGACATGAAGGTCTTAATGCTGTCTCAAAGCCCTCCCCACCCTAACCCAACGCATAACATTTTAGTGTTTAATTGATTAAGTATTTTGTTGGCCCAAAACTTGTCAAATCTTAACAAATGAAGCCTGAAAATGTTGTGATTAGCTCATTAAATACTTTTTATTCACATTTGTCATTGTAGAACTGCAGTTTGCTAAATTCTACAAACCAATTTACTTCTGAGAGTATTTACACAAACAAGTTAAATGTCGACATATGTGGTTTTATGTTAATGTCAACCTGGGCATCCTCATATGTGCTGGAATTTTGATTTCCTTATTGTTTTGTGTAATTTTAAGTGTTTTAACAAACAACCAATGCTGTTTTCTGGTGAGACCAACAAAGAGAGAGAATGATTATATTTAATATTTTTGTTCTGCTTTTGTGAATTAAGTATCTGATAGTGTTAGTAGGTGATATCCATTTCATTCAATCTTTGTCCTGGTTGCAAGCATTTGCTGGCTTGTTGACGTATGTGGTGATATTAATATTGGTGGGCGTATCGATTTGGAGGCTTGCTCGCAGTCATACATACAGCTGTCCAGTGGTGGGCTTACCAATCACCATAAGTCAGTGTCCGGCTGGGAACACCAGGGGTGGTGTGAGCACCCATCAGAAATTAATCAGAGAGATTTAATGCAGCCTTCGTCTCTAATACTTTACTTTTAGAGTCTGTGCAGTTCTCATATTATTCATACAGTATCATACTGTTTGGCTGGAGTTTGACTTCAGTTTTCAAGAGAAGCCGAACACGAGAGCATTGTGGGGATCAGATTTGGTCCAAAGCATTTAACAGTTTTATAAATGTCATATACAATGTAAGCAGCATTGATTCTAGAGCTCAGATCCTGCTCTAACTTCTGATATTACAAAAATGTTGAAATTCTTTCTGCCAGCAATGACAAGATTTATGCAGCCATCTGTTTAAAGTCTTGCTGCTCGCTCTGTCTGTCTCTTTGTTTTACCCTCCACGCTCCCTTCTCTCTCTGAAGCTAATGAAGGCTCCTTGGTTACAGTCCATGATTATCATACAGATAGGATCATATCCCATTGATTTTATGCAGATGATCACCTTTCTGTGTACGCAGGGCTGATGGTGGTAGTAATTTACAGAAGAAAATCAATTACCCTTCTCGTCTGCAGGAGTAATTGTTTATTATTTTCCTATTAGACAAACTGTGTTGATCAATGTTATGAAAAGATTGCCCATGAATACTATCAACATAAATAGATTTGCCTTCGACATTAGTACTAGTTTTCCTTTAATGACCTGTACAATGTCAAACCAATGCCACAGGCTGAGATTTAAGCACTAACTATATGTGGTGGATTTGTGTGTGTGTGCTTATGTATGCATGTGTGTTTAGTATGGGCTATAAGGAAGGAATGCAGCGTTTTTTCAGTCTGTTTATACGTTTTATATTTCTTTGTGGGGAAAAGGGTCAATATTTAAATTGGAAACATGGGTGGATTTCTGACCCCTGAATTCAAAATTAACACAGAGATGCAAAAAGACCACAAAGACTTGCAAATAAAAAGCTAAGAGAGAGGAAATATCTACAAAAACGGGCAAACTACCACAACGAGACACAAAAAGACTACAGATCAACACAAAGTGACCAATTAATTAAGTTAAAATGACCTGAAATAGATCCTAATGACTACAAAAGACAAAACAACCTCAAGAAAATTTAAAATGACAACAAAGAGATACAAAACTACCTTAGTGAGACACATTTCCTTAGTGAGACACAAAATAACCTCAATGAGACACAAAATATCCCCAGTGACACTCATAATTACCTCAGTGAGACACAAACTTACCTCTGTGAGACACAAAATAACCTTGATGACAAACAAAAAAACTTGAGAATTCTTAAGAGACCAAAATGATTTAAAACTATGACAAAAGTACACAATTACCCCAATAAGACACAAAATGACATTAAAGATACACAAAACAATCTCAAGAAGTTTTAAAATGACCACAAAGAGACAACATTACCTCAGTGAAACACAAAATGACCTCAGTAAGACACAAAAATACCTGAATAAAATGCAAAATAATTACAAAAAACAAAACAATCTCAATTAGATTTAGAGAGACAAAATGACCCAATGAGACCAAAATGGTTCCAAAAAGACATGAAACAGCCACACGGAGACATCGAGAGACACAAAACTACAAAAAGATTCATTAACACTATGAAGAGATGCAAAACCACAAATTCTGTGTGTCTTGCTCTTATGAAGGAGAGGTGGGGCCCTTTGCATATCTATGTCCAGGGGCCCGTTGTTTCATAATCATGTCCAGAGAGCCTCTGTAGGTCTTCAGTTGAACTACAAGTCCACAGATACAGTATCTACTCTATGGAGGTTTGATTGAATGATGAAACAATTACATTCAATATAGTATGCATTGCATCCTGCTACGACACTGTTGTTGTTTCACAAATATGCTGCTGATGTGAATAGTCAGTGGTTCCCCTGGCCCCGTCCACAGCCTCTCTGCCTGTATCAGTGTGGATTGATCTAGACACAAACTAATCACTATTACTCACTGAAGTAATTGGCCCGGCCCAGATCACAGAGTAGCAACCGATCGACTGGTCCGGGGATCGATACTCTGATCAGAAGAGGTGGGAGCAGAGAAAGTAGGGACTCAGAGGAAGGAGGAGGGATGTTTTGTAATGTGGCAGATCAATCTGGCTCAACAGCACAGTCTCTGGGTGTGTTCTAGTCCACCTATCACATTCACTGTGCTGCCCATTTTAACTTTTGCTTTTTAGCTTATTTCTCAAGTGCTTCTCTGCCCGACGTATATCTGGATTCAGGAGGGCTTACAATCATTACAAATTCCCACACACTTCTTCTAGTCCTCTTCAGTCTTACAGCGTCTCTAAGAACTCTGACCAAAGGTTGAACACACATTGACAAACACCATTAGAAAAGAAAATCTGCCATGGAGATGGATTTTGGACAATTAAGTCAATATCTGGACACCAGGAGATCCGCTGACATTAAAAACATTTAGGTGACGACATGAATGCCTGATATTTATTAGCTGTTGTTAGCTGTAGCTTTATTTAACCTCTACTAGTTTCTAGTCATGGTTTTAAAGGGCGCCTATTGATTCTTTCTCTTATTTTCTGTCGTATACTGTATATATAATGCTATAATTAGACTTTGACAGATCATCAACCTAGCCGATTATCAGGACAGATATTTGGCATTTTGCAGATTATCTGTATCTGCATTTTATTTTAATCATTGCTGATAAAATTAATCAACAACTGAGGTTTGTAAAATCTCAGGGAGCTGTTTTTATTAATTTATTTTTAATTTAAATTTCAGCTTGACTTTTTAAAAAAAAAAAAGTTGCAGGGAACTTGCTGTATATGATGTTGAAAGTTTCGGTTTTGATTAAGCATTTGCTAAAGGCATTTAAACAAGTTTTGTGTTGGAGTTTGTTATAGTCCAAATTCTAAATATTGACAGAAGATTTTCATTTTTATTGTAAATGCATATCGGTTTCAAATATTGATCTCAATAACCATTAATAATCTGTATCGGCCCTGAAAAACAATATCTGTCGACCCCTAGTTAGAATGTCAGATGTTCATATTGAAAATGGCCAAAGTTTCAGATCATGACGGAAAAATAATCCCTTTGTGCTAAAACCTCAGACTGCTCTGAACACTCTGTAACAAACTGACGTCAGCTTGTCTTGAAAATAGAAAAAAAAAGTTGGAAACAAATTCTTTATAGAGTTGTCTGCTCCAGGCACGCTACTGCAGATGTTTACTTTTCACACTCTGCTGCATGTAGCTACATGTGAACGTCAGGGAAACCTGTGTTCTCGGTTACTAGTGTTTTGAAATTCTCCCCAATTTCGGATCATATGTCTGCTGCAACATGTCCTCTTTTTAATATGTTTATTATGCTGGTAAGAGAGAGCACCTGATACAAGAATCATCGGCATTTTGGCAGCTTGGCCCTATAGTGAGGAACATGTCCTCTTGTGAAGATTTTGGTTAAGAAGCTTTTTTGATTAATCACTATACACTTCACATTCATTCCACTGTTGCATTGACAGTGCAGAAATGAAGACAGAGAGACCTGAAAACACTGACCAGTTGTATTGTTGTTTAAGATGTAAGATTTAATTGATTTTTTTTTTATGCAGTGCTGATAGTCAATTAACAGACAATGAACTCACAACAGTCTTTACTTACTCAATATTCTCATTCTGTTTCACAGTGATTCTGCTGCAACTACTTGTGTCCACTCTGTCATCTCTTGCATGTTTGTCTGTCCTGACAGAGGTGGTCCTTCTGTTTCTTTTCTGTGGTTCTTACCTTTTATGAGGGTATATGTGAATATTTTAAAGCTCTCTGAGAAAACTTGTTGACTGTCTTGACTCAAATCTAATTTTAATATTTTAATTAATGATCCATGTCTTTCATCATGCTAAAATATCAAATATTTCCGACTTCTCAAAATTGAAATTTTGTTTTGACAAAAGCCGTTAAAAGATGAGCTCTGTGATATGATGAGGGACATTTTTGCTATTTTTTGACATTTCATAGAAAATCAGTTAACTACTTTGAGCCTAATCGAAAACGAAAATAATCATTAGTTACAGCTTTATATTAATGAAATGTACTTCCAGCAGAGAAAAGCTATAATAAACTCCTATATCAGCAGTAAAATATTCCTGTAAAATCATGTGGGTCATGCCATTGTGACCAAGTTTCCTCCTAGTTCTTTATAATCTGTACAATACGCAAACACTGTCACTGGAGCTGGTCCAGGATTTTTCTCCACAGCAGGACAGAGAATTGTCTGTTCCAGCTGATGTGGATTGTAACTGTTTGTTTTTTTTAAGAAACCAAAGCTCCCAGAAGGAACTAAAAAAACAAACATGTACATAAAACACAAAAAATTCTGGGATCTGTGAACAAACCCAACACCTTCACTGCTAAGAGCTGACAGAGCTGACGACTGAGCCGCTGTGCTCGATCCCGCAGAGTACACGAAACACTGGGATCAGTCTCTCAACATTTGGCCTCAACCGTTGCATTCTCCTGCTCAGCCTATTTCATGGAAAGAGCAGGTGGTCCTAATATTTCATGCGTTCAATGTGTTTGCAACCCTTAGCCCCCCACTTCTGCCTCTGTCTATTCCTCATCCCACTAGAGCCCATTTCTCTTTCATCCACGCTGGTCGTCGTCCTGCTTTTAGGAGGTTCCTGCTCGGCCAGACAGAACGCTGAGCACAGTTTCGGAGCGCTGGCCCTCCTCTCAACATTCTCATCTCAGCATCTCCCCTGACGCTGCTCCTGTCTCGCTTTCTCCTCTCCTCCATCTCCTCCATCTCCCTCTGCTGCCCTTCTCCCCCCTTTGCCTTTTTTCTCTTTCTTACCCTTCTCTCTTCCTTTTCCCTTCCCTCTCTCTTTCTCTCTCTCTGTGGTTGTTGATTGGGTGTCTGAGTGCTTGTGGCAGCTGTGTGTTGTGTGTAATAGAGCAGAGAGGCTAGTCTGAATACAGCGATGGGAGAATTTGTTTATGTGAGAGATGCATAGATGGAGACAGGTCTCCAGACGCTGCGGGCTCTCTCTTGCTGTCATCCTGCATTCAGGCCCTGACAGGAGATCTGAGATGGCCAAATATGCCAGACGCTCGCCCCGAATCCCCAAGCTGCACCCCACAATCCAACCGATGTGTGTTTGTGTTTATTCAGATTTGACAGAATGATTCTGTGTGTGCGTGCATGCATGTGGAGTGTGTGCACGGGTCTCCAGGATAGCATGCTTGATCAGATTCCCCTGCCACAAGCTTGGTCCAGGGTCCATTACCACTGAGCGATAGAGGGGAGAAACTCCACCAGCTATTCTCTTTTTATCCCATCCCAGTGATCTCTTTCTCTGATATGTTAAGTCTGTTCAGCGGGGCAAGGATTCGGCTTCCATCGCTTCTCCGAGATGTGTGTCCACCTCAAACAGCTCATTTAGTATTTTCATTCCCCTCTGCTTGTAGTCGCATTTGTATGTGAATGTTTGCGGCG
Source organism: Plectropomus leopardus (assembly GCF_026936395.1). Lineage (NCBI taxonomy): Eukaryota > Metazoa > Chordata > Actinopteri > Perciformes > Serranidae > Plectropomus > Plectropomus leopardus. Next base: position 12,972,967 of record NC_142179.1, on the reverse strand, counting down.
GTTTGTCCAAGTTAGCCTTGTCACTTCAAGCTCGCATCTTCAGGGACTCTTTGTCTTTGTGTCACTGTGATGTACGGCAATGTGTTATTTAAATCAAGTGTTTCAATTGAATAACCTCTTTGCTTTTTGGTTCATGCAGAGCTTCCAATATAGCAGTGCACTGTCCTGCTTGGTGCAGTACTGAGCCGGCACTCTTTTTCCTAAATGAAAACAAACTAATGTATTGGAATAATATGCTTAGAGGAGAAGAGACTAAAGCACAATTAATGAAGACTGAATCCGGAGTGGCTGCTTGGGTTTACAGCTGTTGTTCCCATTAGAATCCATGCTTCCATCAATGCAGCTCGACTACAAAACGCGAAGGCTGCATTCTGAGAGCGACCACAGTCGGCATGTTGTGGCCTTTTAACTGCCTTCAGCAATCACATTTGATGCTCCTTAATTATCTGACACTTTCCCCCCTCTCTCTCTCTCTCTTCTGCCTTGCTGCCCTCTTCCCCGTTCAGCCGCAGAGACGGTGCGTTTGCTTACCGCTCTGCCTCTGCCTAAGTGTTCGCCTGCATGTAAATTAATCTTGATTCACTTTACCCTGCCCTGCTGAGTGCTACAAATTACCCTATAGCAACGAAACAGCACAAGTGAAAAAAGCCAAATTGCTGCACTTGATAGGCTGTTGCTCCTGTGCTTTATGCCATTACATTAGGCCTCCATAATGAATGCTCTCTTGTGAAAAGTAGTGTGTTGTGGGTTTTTAATTCATCCTGAATAGGGAATGTTTGTGCATCTTTCTCTCACTCTGTCTGTCCTTAGAAGGAGCTTTAATGAAGGAGGCCTTGCCGGGTAACCACGAGGCGTACATTCACTCACAGCGCTCCCCCCTGTCCTCCCAAACGTCAGCATCCATCATTCCATTTACAGGAGCTTGACAAAATTAGCTGCCTTTGTGCCATAGTCCCTCTAATTGGCGGAGGAAGAAAAACAGGCTTTTGACACAAACACAGGCAACACATTCACTTACCGCAGCACTTGTCTCTCTGTGGATGTTAATGCGAAAGGGGTTTAGGTTTTAATTCACCAGAACAGAATTGCCTCTAGCTTGAGTGCTTCGTTTTCCACCCTGACTGCTCTTCACAAATTTCCCTGCCGTATTTTATTGCTTTTAAACCACAGTTTTATGTTCTTTCTCCGCTGATGGATGTTCACTCAGTACTTACTCGCTTGTCCGGTGAGACTACGTCCCTTAAGAAGTCTTTGTTCTGCCATCATAACAAAAGTATTTTTTTTATTTTCTCTGTTTCATGTTAGTCAAATATTCTGCTGCATATGAAATAACCTTGACTATTGACAATGCAAGGGCACTCACTGTGGGTATGTTCTCCTGTGTGTGTGTGTGTTTGCGTGTGTAAATCAATGACAGTGAATGGGAGGAACCCCTCGACAAACCCTCATCTTTCATCTTGAATAACCGATATCATAAACAGACGCTACTCATCAATCTCACCTGTGTTCCCAATACAAAGATAGGAGGCAGGCCTATTTCCCTCTCTTTCTGCAGACCTGATGACATTTACTAAATTGCCCTATGCGTGTGTGTATATATACAGACAGAGAGCAATGTGTTTGTGAGTGTGTGTTACTGCGTGCATGCGCCCCAGGTGTTTGTGCTCAGCAACATTTGTGCAAACTTGATGCTGTCTGTTTGTATTCCAGTAATATTGTAGATCAATTTGGTTTGAGTGGACAGTTTGGTTTTCAGTGATCTTTGCCTTTTCTTTTCTTTTTTTTTGTGTGTATGTGCAGTTATTCGTGCAGCTCCGTAACCATCCACAGAGGGGCAGTGCAGCAGTGCAGCAGTGGAGCGGGCAAGAAAATGAAATAAAAGTGGGGATAAATCAGGAAAACCAGCACACATGAAGAAGAGGTAAAGATTGAATTATGTTTAATGATGTCATTTGAAGAGGAGTGTGCTATATTATAACAAATGATAAAAATGTGTTTTAATGAGTAGTCATAAAGACTCAGTAGACAATCTTATTCAATAGGCCCCAGAATTGGCTTGCAAGGGTCCTTAGAGTTGGAAAAAGAACAAAGTGACTTTGGAACAATTATTGCACGCCTGTTTATTATCACTCACCAATTCCATGGCAAATTGAGTGTGCTGGATGTGTGTGCGTGTTTGTGTGTTTGTGTGTGTGTGTGTGTGTGTGTGTGTGTGTGTGTGTGTGTGTGTGTGTGTGTGTGTGTGTGTGTGTGTGTGTGTAAGCATGTGTGTGTGGCCCAAGGTCATGGTAAACATTGTACATCACTACCTTCAGGCAACAGTGATAATCCCTGGCTAAATAATAGATGGAGTATAAATCTATTATCCTGAACAAGCCTGATAAAGACATTTATCCCTCTGAAAGGGGGATTACCAAACTAAGACCATTTTTTTTGTGTGTGTGTGTGTGTGTGTGTGTGTGTGTGTGTGTGTGTGTGTGTGTGTGTGTGTGTGTGTGCGCGCGTCTGTGAGCGTGTGTCTGTCTCTTGCTATTAAGGTGACAGCGGAGATAAAGCACAGATGCTATCGATCCAAAGAATCAAAGTATATTTTATAAAAACATTTCACCCAAAGCATGTCTTTTGATCCTCAATCTTTAATATAACTTATCTTGCATGAAACGTTACTCGCTAATTTTCATGAAAAAAGAAAACACAATTGTGATTAAAAGGCTGTTTTTACTGAAACAATTCAAGTTGCTCAATGAAGTGTTCTTCAGCCAACTGTTCCTCTCTGAACTCAAACCAAACAAAGTTCCCAGCAACTGCAAAACAAAGAGCGCCACAACAATTAGTTGGTAACAATTAAATATCATTATGTTGTAATTAATCTGCACACAATTCATTAAATACTAATTCCATATGAAAATCAGGGTAGAACAGAATGCCATCAATATGCTGTTTTAATTAGCATGTGATTGACAACGTGCTGAAATGAAGAGTTTTTGTATAGGATGACTCGGCCTCTGTGTGTGTGTGTGTGTGTGTGTGTGTGCAAAGTGGATCATCTTAAGTGTGTAAAGATAAACTCCCCTCTGTCTGTTGATGGTAATTAAGTTTGCTCCCTGTGGGGTTGCTGGTATGGCCAGGTTGGGGCGAGACGGGTGGGGGGCATGATCTGTGCTAATTGTCGTACATGAGAGCCTGTTTTGGCTCCTCATGAGCACTGCGGGGCCCCTGTGTGTGTGTCAGTGTGTGTCAGTGTGGGTCAGTGTGTGTCAGAGTGTGTGTGTGTGTGTGTGTGTGTGTGTGTGTGTGTGTGTGTGTGTGTGTGTGTCCAAGAGTTGTGAAACTGAATGGAGCCATATGACTATGGGTCACACCCAGAGTGCCGTTGCTAAGATACAGCATCTGAAGCATCATGGAGGGGTGGTACCGGGGTACTCCATCTTCAGCCCCCACCACCCTGATCCTGCTTCCTCCCTCTGTCCCCCCTCTGCCACTTCCCCCTGGGGTTTGGCTGAATGGCTGAGGCTGACAGGGGCTGAATGGTTTGGGGTGACAGGGGGGTGGTGTCCTATTTGTCCCTAAATGCTTCTCTATAGACCCCTGATAATAGACTGGCTGCTTGTTCCCCTTCCCCCCCCCCCCCCCCCAACCTCCGCCGCCTCCTCCGCCACCTTCACCCACTCTGTCTCTGTCTCCTTGTCTCATTGTCTCCCTCCTCATCCCCTCTGTCTCGCTTTCCTCCCTATCATGTCTCCTTCTCTTCCTATCTCTTTCTCTGTCTTTCTTTTTCTTTTCTCTTTCTGCTGCTGCACTTCTTCAGGTTCAGTCCTCTGATGTATAAGTATTCTTTGCTGCTTGTTAGATCGTGCTCAAGAGTGTGTGTGTGTATGTAAAAGCAGAAGGTCACTGCTTGTTACTCACCTCTCCAGCTCCTCCATTGTCCAGCAGCTCTGGCTCTGCCAGTGTTAATAGGAGCTACGTTTGATGTTGTTCTTTCATGCTTTGTTTGGAGACATGGCTGAGGATACCTTTGATGGCTGCAGGCCTGTTAGTCAGGCCGTGTGATAAATGAGGGGGAGTAAGGAAAAGTCTTTTTTAATGGCGGATCTGTGATCAAATAAAAAATAATAAAGCGATGAAACCAATTCAAGCAGGAGCTTTGAAAAGAATACAAAGATGGAGCCTCTCTGTATTCACAGTGCACTGAAAAGGAAGGCAAACAGAGAGGTCACTACCCTGCATGTGGAACACCCTCTGCTTAGTGGATTCACTGCATCAGATGTTTATGTGTGCTTTCATGGTGAAAAAAAAACTGTTTACTAACTTGAATGTGCATGAGTGCATGCTTGATTTTATGTACGTCTGTGTCTATGTGTGAGCATGCACGCCCGTGTTAGGGGTCAGGAGTGAAGATGTTACCCTCTGGTCATTCATCACAAGTGTGACACGCTCTCCCCTGCGCTCCGGTACGCAGAGGCAATGTTTTATAAAAGAATAACACGTCAGCGGGCACCCGCCGGCCATCCATTACCACACAGCGCAACCTGCAAAAATGTACAATAGACTCACAGATCACATGGACTCACTGTGAACCATACTTGTCGTCTGCATATGCAGTAGCACTCATTGCCCTGTCCATTATTTGTTGTTGGGGTCTTTGGAAAAAAATTTTATTGACCTATAAAATTTAGCTTCCTCTTGCACTGCGTGATTTGTGTTGTCCTGCAAAGGCAGAATGAGGAAGAGGATGGAGGAGATGGTTATGTTTAAGACATAAGAGGCCCAGAGTACAGAAGCAGAGTTGGTTCATGGGGGCTGAGCAGACCTCGAAAGTGTTGGGTGCTGAGGGTAAAATGTCTTTATCTTCTCTCTAAATACACACACACACACACACACACACACACACACTTAAGGCTGCCCTTACATGGCTCATCAGTCATCCAGCCGACAGCAGCTGCTACCACTATTACTGCTACACACACATTTCAAACTGTCATGTTAATCAACAAAAAAAGAGAAAAATAATATTGCATGTATGCAAGTATACATCATGTATCCACATTTTAGTGACATATATGTACATGCAGAATATATATTATTGATAAAATGTAGAAATACTTTACAACACAGCAGTTAATTTAGAGGAAAATGCCCATATGTAAGACAAACAGGTACTCAGACACATTACCAAAAAAACCCTGCTGCACTTTGTATTATGGACCACACACATTTGTTGGTTCGTAATTTTCAGACTCCAGAAAGTTATTGCTGCATGCCAAGAAATAGTCTAGCACACAAGCACAAGTGAAATTACAAATTGTGTTGTTTTTCAAACCAATTACCAAAGTAATTGTTAGCGTTATATGCTTTTTCAAACGACAGATACATTTCATTTATGCGTTATTATGTAGCGGAAGTTGAAACTTTATGTTTCTTTACATTTCAGTGATGCTGTGGTTAACATGTGGTTAGGTTTAAGGGCAAAAAAACAATGGGCTGTAATTAGGAAAAGATCATGTTTTGCCTTAGAAAACCCAGTTTGGTGGCACAGTCCAATCTAGAAAAGCAGTGATATCTTTGAAAAAAACCCAACCACTTATCATTGCATTAACCCCGCTGGAAACAGCGATGACTTGCTAAAAAGCAACTGGTTTTGTGGTTAGTTTGTCTCAAACAGTGGTTTGCAACCAGGCAGGTATCACTCTCAGGTGTCACGTCATCCACTAACCCCTTTACCTCCTGATTATAATGTCGGCCTGTATAGTCACTTTAAAAATATTGATATGATATGTATGAAGGGTATAAATGTAACCTACATGATTTGCAGAATTGTACAACACTTTCTTCTGGTTTCTTCTGATGAATTAAGCAAATGTTAACCTGTGCATTATTGAGCGTCAGAGGTGTTTACTTTGAGTAGCTGTTTCCAGTCTTTGTTCGAAGCTAACTAAGCTGCTGGTCCAGCTCCATATCTAATAGACAGATATGAGATTGCTGTTGATCTTTTCATCTAACTCTCCCACAGAAAACCATCAACGGTATTTCCCAAAATATAAAACCATTCCCTTAAAGGTTTGACTGCTATATAGTAAATAAGCATTTTGTGTTTCTCAATTTGACAATCATGCAAAGTAAATGCCTTTTTTAATTTTTAAAATTTTTTTACAAACACTTACCAGCTTAGATTTAGTTGTTGTCTAGTGTTGGTTTGTGTGTCTGAATACTAATCAATAGATTTGGAAGAGATAGCAGAGTCCAGTCTTGTATCTTTCTCATTTGTTGAAGTGTGGTTTCCCTTTTATTTGCATTTGCATTTCAGTTTGTGCCTTTGGGCGCATCAGTATTTTGGATGTGACAGCTTGTGCTGTGTAAGACAGAACAAGTTGAGGACGTTGTGAGTTATAGAGCTCTTAGACCAGTTTACGAGGACTATTATCTCTCAGTTAGTCTCAGTTTTATGTGCATTTTCTCTGGGCTGGTCTGGAACCATCAATTTAATGCTTTCATAAAGCAAGGTTAGATAGCACTGAATCAAACCGAACCCTCGCTGACACTCTCCTCTGCTTTAGAGCTAAAGTCACAAAGAGGAGACGGAAGAAGACGAGGAGAGGCGATGAAAGATGGAAAGACAGTTTTACGATGTCTTTTTAAAGCCAATTTAGAAGAAAAGTTTAGTTTCCAGCTGCAATAACAATTGGAAATGTAGTCACACAGTAAAACCCAAACAAATATATTTCCCTTTGTCTGAGTGTCTGTTGCATAGACACATTATTGTCTGACATGACTCTGTGTTCATGTATCAAACAGGCTTATGGGTTTTGTGAGGCACCCGTTTTCACGGTGCTCATTGCTTGTTTTATAGAAGGCCGTCCCTTTCATGATGTTGCTCTATCACCTGCTGTTTCCTGTCAGCAGTCAGAGAGACAAAGACTTTGCCATTAGTCCAAACATACTATTCACTTCAAAACAAACAACAAGCAGAGATCGATATGGGTTGAAACGGAGTGCAGTGCTTACGGGCAAAACCCAGTTTTTCAAGCAGGCATTCAATAAGAGCCTGATTCCATTTCACCTCATTTATGAGTTGTGTGTGTGTGACTCCGTGCATGCGTGTGTAATCCATCTGCTCTAGTGTGACACCTTAATTTTGAATGCTGGTGGAGACACAGCAGGCCAAGAGAACAAATGGATGAGGAGTGAGGGAAGGAGAGATGAGGAGAGTACAGAAAGAAAGTGACCCAAGTGGGGAGTTTGTTTCGCAAGTGTCTGAGGATGCAGTGCCAGCACTCTCTGACAAGGAAGAGGAGATTTATCACCTCTCAGTGGTACCTTACATCCTGACAGAACGGCAATCCCCCTGACACACACACACACACACACACACACACACACACACACACACACACACACACACAAACACAGATGTACCCTGGTGTGTGTGTTGTGACAGGCTGCAGGTTCTTTTGTCTGGCTTTGACGAGTGTGTCATTAGCAGAGACGAGGAGCGACAGAGGGCCTCATCAGTATTTAAATATTCTGACATCTTCGCAGCCACATTTCTGCAGGGGCTTCCTGCTCTCCTACTTTTTCCAGCTCGTCTCCTGTCTGCTCTTTTTTGTCCTTACCTTCTATCCGTCCTTCTTCTACCAGGCCACTCTCTTGCTCTGTCAGTTCCCTTTTCTGGTCTTTATATCACTGACTGTGAAATGTATTCTTTTTCTTATCTTTTGTTTTGTCTCAGTGTGTGTTGGAATTTGTCACAGAGTGTTACCTGCTGTGCCTGACTACCTGGTGTAAAGTATTAGATTCTCTTTACTTTGGCTGCGCTGAGCAAGTTTTTGGCTCTAGTGAAAATTCAGCATGGCAACAGGCCAAAGGCTAAATCTGAGTTTGAAATTATCCTGAATCTTCCAGGAGTCCATGGAAATGATAACAGCTATATATATGACTGATATATAACTAATATATAACTAACTCAGAATAAATGCCAGTCGAATCAGATTTGACTGTTCAATGAATATTAGTCTATTCAGTCTTTTTTGAACAGGGTGCAGCAGGACTTTCAGTTTGACAGTGACAGTAGGGGAAATAATGTGCATTTCTCACACTTCCAGTTGTAATAGGCACCGAGGGACGGGGGTTTACATTATTATACATTCTTTACTGGTTCATTTGCCGGCATGTCTTAGTCTTCTGTTAGTAAACCACCATAAAACACATCTAAACTTCAGCATGATCTTTGAATGTGTCACAGTTAAGAGCCTACTTAGCCTCTTAGCAACTTTTTTATTGATAGTAGTCACTATTGTGACATTCACATTATATAGTAGACAACTTGACTGCATGAATGATGGATCGCAATTTTTTTTTTGCTGACACCATCAAAAAAGCCAGAGACTGTATGATATGATGCTGCTGTGAGCTTTAAACTCACCACTTACAAGCAGAAGACAGGAGATACTGTTGTTTTCTGAGCCTTAATAATTGCAGCTGCCTGTACCAAAGTGCAGCATGAAAGTGAAGAGCGCTCACTCCGCAGCAAAATCAGGGGACCAAAGTTTTCAGAAACAGGCTGCAAACTGACTTGGAAAAAAAATCTCAAGTAACTTCTCCACTTAAAGCAGTCTTAGTCTGCTGAGGGATTTCCAACTGTTGATATGAATCTCAGACTTTCAGGGGGCAACCCTACATATATCTTTGTAAGCTTCTTCTTATCTGCCCAGAGGCAGCTCTTGTTGCAGCAGTCAAATGCCCCTGACTGTCATCTTGCTTATGCACCAGCTACCCATCACTACAGCGGGTCACTTTGTGCAAAGAAGTACTCAAATCTACAGAACAGAGAAGAAAAAAAAAAAACACAAGTCAGAACAGGCTTAATTGTGATTCTGATTTGAATGAGAAAGCAGCTTAACAAAAGGGCCATCGGAGGCAGAGAGGTAAAAGGTTTTACCTTTAACAAGCGCTGCGCTAAAACAACTCTGAACCTGAAGAGGTGCGCTCTGAAAGGCATGTATAAAGCTCTTTGTAAGTGTCTGCTTATGAGTGTGCATATGTGTTTGCAGCTGTACATGTGTTGTGTATGTCACACACACACACACACAAACACACAGAGGTGATTTATTCCAAGCACAGGGCAGGTAAATTGAAGCAGGCCTTTCAGGTTGGTTTTCAGCTCCAGGTCTAATGAGAGCAGCGTTTCCCGTCTCTCCAAACAATGCGCTCCTGTCTCTTAAGAGCCCTTCCACCCGCCTGCAGCCTAGCCACTCTACATTAGATCTGTGGCCTGCAGCAGCCACTACAGTGAAAGGCCTCAGGCTCTGAAATGGCTGTTTGATTCTCTCCCTGCTTTGCCTCTAAATGAATGATTTATTGGCTGTCAATGAGGAGGCCAAGCGTAATGGACAAAAGCAGCACTGCAGAGCCCCAGTCAAGAGGATGTTGTTGTGGATGTTCTCTTTGAGGATCTCCCTGCCTCTGTCTGAAACTGTAATGAAGAGTAAACATCCTTGCTAGTGCCGGACTAAAGGTAGTTTGGCTGCATTAGGAATGTATGACTTCAAGCTGAATGGTGACATTGTTGGCACTTTTAGCCCCTAATAGAAACATTTAAAAAAATCTAATTTACAGTTTTTAAGAAATTTTTGAGGAGATTATATACACTGTCACGATATTGGAGTAGTGTTGCTTTTAAATTGGCATCAGTCATGTAAATTAAAATTGTCAAAACAAGCTTGATTTCTGAGCCACAGATGCAGGGCGATGAAGGCCATCAGACACACTGATTCCTTCTGCTAGCACATGACTTCATTCAATTATGCTGCTGAGCCGCCTACCACACTCACACTGCGACTGGAGTGGACGCAGGCGGCAATGGAGACATGTTATTTAAAATCCCCACTGCTTTTGTTCCCGTAAAAGGGGACATTAACACCCGCTCGTCCTTTGGCCTCTGCTTGTCATCCAAACGGCTAATTTCTCCAGATCCTTCTAATCCCCCAGGAGGGACAGCAGGGTTTGGGGCCAGCAGGGATGAGGGCCTCAGAGGCCGGCCGCTACAATAGAGAGTCGATGGGTGCTTTTAGAATTGACGTTCTAAAACGTGCCTTTGTTTGCATCATGCTCCCTGGTGTCCCGCCTTTCAGCAGTTCTAATGATAAGTGACAGGCCATTAATTGAAGCTCTTTAGGAAGCCATCATCAGACACACGTCTGATCCTTCTCCACTGAGACCAGTACAACAGTATTGCAGGATGGTAGATGAGAAAATTGTGAGGTTAGGTTGCTTAATCGGTTTGATTTTATTGATGCGTGTAAATCACTGGTTTCTCGCTAAACACAGAATGAGGATATTACTGGCTGGAAAATATTTTTTTTAATTTGTCTTTAGTCCAATAAACTGCTTCTTGTGCTTCTTTTGAAGAAATGAATACGGATCAATTAGATATTGTTTTTTTTAAGTACTGCTTAATATAAGCTGCATGTGAAAGGATCAGTTTTAAAGAATTTCTCGTCACAAGTAAAGATGTTAGTCATTAGTCGACCAATGTTGCAACTCTTGCAAGTCAACAGGAGAAATACTAGTCACTTAAACTTTTTTTTTTTTTTAAGCAATTGCATCAACCTAGTCAGAATGCCACTGGAATAATTGGCTTGTTCCCTAAGGTTTTATATTCCTAAGGAATGTTGTCTGAAATATTTGTTACTTGTTAACTTTTATTTGGTGAGTTGTTGTTATGTGAGACAATGTGTTCTGGTCTTAATGTATTGTGCAAAGCGCAACACATTTCAGCAGCATTTAGAATCTGATTTGGTAAATGAAAAATTTGATGTTGGCTCCTGTATTATATGCAGTATTTTTTCCAGACACTGCTTAGTTTTATGGATTAAATTGTGCTCAATTTCACCTGTTGTCTAAAAGTGTTCTTAAATGATGGGGAAATAAGTCATTAGGAACATCCCTAGTCGCAAGTCTAGGAGGATTTTCAGTGATACTACACTGCAGTTTTCATTGTTTATCTGTGCTTTTGTAATCAACTCTATTTTTCTTTGTTAACCAAAAAACAAATACAATGCAAACAGTAAAGACCAAAAAGTCTTGACTTATTGCATTTGTTTCTGCAATATATTTTAAAAACTTTTCAACAAACAAAAATAAAGAGAAATGGTAAAGTAGAGATGTTAATACTCATTTATTCTGCATAGCAGGCCAGAGTGTAAAAACATAAAAACGCTCTCTTATTTCATAGTCTTTACCCCAAACATGATATATTGTTTTCATAAAGCACAGTATGGCATCATCAACTGTTTTTATTTGTATTCAACGTGTGGCTCTACTATGAGCTTTAAGTCTTCCACTTCTCAACATGACATTCTGCAGCACAAGAAAACTCCAGGAGTGTCTGACGCTGCAATGGTGCTCGACCATAATTAGAAAATTGCTTCCACTGATGTATAGACGATAAAAAAATAATCATCATGGGGCTTACTGAGCTCTTGAAAAGAAAATAAGTAGAGGAATATTACAATGCACTTGTCCATATATACTGATATAAATTTAAAGGCACAACAGGCACCAGGAATTATTCTAGGACCAGAATTGGGAGGGAAAACAAAAGTGTGTGACTAAAAGATGATTCATATATCAACCGCATGTTTGTCACTGGGTCTGTTAGATGTTGTAAAGAGTGAGCAAAATGTTGTCAATTTTTGTATCACTCAACAGAGGATAAAAATAATGAAATATGTGGAAAAGTTAAAAGTATTGAAATGACCCACTAAAGATGTTCTCATAGTACATTTGCATAATTTTTTATACATTTGTCCAGTTTATTTATCTGTAGTTTTGTAGTAGAAATAAAGAAGAGTAATTTGGCTTTGTATTCTGATTTAAAACCATCATTAGATGTAAAATATACATGGATTTATTTAAATGGAATTCATTCAATAAACACTACAAAATAATGAAATTAGCAAGTGATAGATTCCACTGATATTTTTTCAATGTGCTTAGTTACATCCACACTCGTAAACATTTTGTTGACCTTTTTATAAACAACAAAATACTTCATAAAGGACACTATCATCTCCCCTGTGACCATTTCATAATCCACAAGGTCGAAAGCATCACTGGCCACAACAAATAGCCCAAATAATCTCAACTCCACAACTGAAACCTGCATTGTATTTATTCTACATCCCCAAGTCCAGTCATCCAGCTACAGTTCATTCCCCTCCAACCAATTTACCATCTGTGCATCTCTCCATCTTCTCCCTAAAACAGGGAAGGAAACAATTGTCGCTGTTTGGGTTTTAGGGGCTAAATGATGTCGCTAATCACCAGCTTTTAGTGGGGCTGATTTATGGAAGGGACATGAATTGTTATAGGCTGACTTGTGTGTGTGTGTGTGTGTGTGTGTGTGTGTGTGTGTGTGTGTGTGTGTGTGTGTGTGTGTGTTTGGGTAGGTGTCAGAGAGGCAGCCTGTGGGATAGGCTAAATAGTCCTATTATTTATCGTCTCAGAGCGGCCTCTCTGAACGGAAGAGCGGCTCTCCAAATTGAAATATAGCTGAGTTTACCCTTCTGATTACTGCAGTAGTTTACTCCCAGCGCCCAAGGAGATCATTAAACAATGGCCGCCACTAGCAACTCAGCACCCCATTAAGGCCCAGGATAAATGCTCAGAGTGTGCCTCACGGGCATCTTTTTTTTTTAGCCCCCCAAAAACCTAAATCAGTTGTTTCCTCAACCCAGCCTGGCATCAAAACAGCAATTGTGTCTTGACTGATATGGGTTTCCACAAGCGCAATTCATTGTTTTCTAGATGAGAAAAGGCACTCAGAATCCCAGCTAATGGATAAAGCCATTTTGAGAGTAAACTGGCCAGCTAATGTTGTGACAAGCTCTGTAATTGGTTCAAAATTCTAGCAAGATGATTAAAATATGGTAATGGATTATGAACAAACATTGAGCGCCTTACTGTCCTTGTTATTGTCCGACTGAATTATCTTAATTGCTGATATTGCAATGAGCCACCAAGAGAAAAAACTTGACATTGTAGCAGTTTGTAAAGCTTTAAAAAATTACTCCTTTTATTTCATTTTTTAAATGTGTTTAAGGTTGTCAGGGAGACATATGAGCATCTAAAGAGTTAAGAGAGTCACTGATGGCGGCAGTATCGATGTGAGAAAAATGGGTTATTTCAGTGGAACCATGTCTCATTCTATCCCAGCCATCACCATCACCCAGCATTTCCACAATGACCTTTGCAGGCGTGATGTTGGTCGGGGTTGCAGGCTGAGTCCTTCACACACTGCTGCTCTGATTACTGCAACATCTGTAACATAAACAGTAGAGCAGGACATCAGCACAGCAGACCTAACAGCCATGACAATGAAGTGACAGTGTCAGCTCAAGACAAGATGACAATGATGTTTCTGTCTCAGTGTGTTGATTATGCAGCGTACAGTGTGTCTCCTAGAGCTGGAGGCTGTTCTGGATAAATGGAGGATGATGCTCCGGCGTAAATCACGGCAGCTTTTTATGTCACAAAATTAAACCTTGACCTGTGATTACTTCTATGATTAATGCAAACTGCACAAAAACATTTCTGGTAGGACCGTGGCACAGTCTGCTTTGTGCTGCAACATGTTACCCCCAGAGATGTCTGAGGCTTTATTAGAAATTAGTATGTATGTCGGTATACAAGTCAGCCAGGACCAGCTGGAGAATCATCACCAGTAATAATCAACCTTATTCGATAATAGCAGGATAAGAGAAAAATAGGCTTGCATACTGCAGAAACTGGAGCTAATATGATGAGTTGGCTCTGGAGAGGCATTTTATTGAATTGCTAAATGGAAGGCAGAAGCTTTGTAAAATTAGCAAAGCAGTCTTTAAGGTAGTGTAAAGACACCGCTCATGAAGTTTATAGTCATCGACTGCTTGTGAAACTTTATTTGACTCTTTACAAAAAAAAATAGAATTAAAATCATGCTGTTGTTTAGTATGCGCAGACATCTGTAAACAAAAGGAGCAGGTTTCTGCTGTTTAGCGGCTCTACGTCTCTCCCATGTAGCAGGCTGTTTTTGTGGCTGTTGTTGCTGTCTGTCCTAACACATTTACCTTAAGCCATCAGCACTCATTAAATGCCTGCTGGTGCAGGGAAACAAAAGGCTGCCTGGCGAGCCAATATGCGCCTCTGACACGTCAGCCAATCCCCAGACGGTCCGCAGAGCCTGGCTGCGCCACGGAATTCTCAAACATATTTTTCTAATTTATGGATGGATAATAAATCAACATTAAGGCTTGGACAACGAGTTATACATCAGAGGGAGATGGCTGCAAACTGGGCCACAATGCAGCAGAGGAGACCAGGCGCACATCTGCACTAAAGTCACACTGTGCATGTGTGTGTGTGCGTGTGCATATGCGTGTGCGCGTGTGCGCGTGTGATTATGTGTAAATATGTGTGTGTCTGCACTGCCAAACTCAGTTTAATTTCAACCTCTAAGTTGGTGGAGATGCAAACATTTTTAATGCCGCTGCTTAGAGGAGGCAAGTATGAATATTATGAATAGGAAATAAGACCATTTGGATTTACTACTGGAGGGATGGTGCTTTAAATGCTTCATAAAATTTAACGCTGTGAAATATGCGCACGTTTGCATTTTAATGTCCATGAATTGGCCTTTCACTGATGTGGTAGGTCACTGGTTCTATATGGGGCCTATAGTCCTGCATTTAGTAGCCACAGCTCAGGAAGGAAAACCATATCCCAGTGCTGACTGGTTGACTGTTGCCTCAGTATCTCCATTCTTCTAAGTGCGAAGATGACACATGTCAGCAAACCACCAGTATTACAAAACAGATTGAGTTTCTGGTTATTTAAAAAGAATGCCCCTGCTATACCATGGCATTTATTGCAAAGTTTGTCTTAGTATGTTTTATGTCAGATCTAGTGATGTAGTGGAGAGTATACACAGGTATACTGGACATACTCACCTCTTTTTTGTCAGTTTACAGTATACCCACCAATCAGGCAAAAAATAATTGTTAGTTCTAATGAATTTTTTTTTTAAGCTGCTACCAACTACCTGCTACTACCAAGGTATCAGCTAATGACTGAAAGACTATTGAAGAGATGAAACTAATAAAACTGTCGTCTAACCAAACTGACAAATTGAACTGCTTAACCTGAGGAAAGAATAAAAGAAGAAAAGGGAAAGGCTGTTTGGTCACTGAGTGGAATTCAGTTAAAAACTCTTGGTAGATGGATCAGTCTTTTTCAACTTGAGAAACTGCACATAATTTCAAATAATTTGGCAAATATATAGGAGATTATACACCCATCTACCTAGTAGTACACACACCTAATCAATTACCACCACACCACTGGTCAGATATATCATTTTCAATAGCCTGTCAAAAATATGTCATATTCTGAATGTCAGTATGAAGTCAGGAGTTTGATTGATCAGATCCACTGGATCATTAAGGAGGAGCACATTTTTATTTTAGATTTATTAATTTTGTTTATCTTGTATTGTAATTTTGTTTGGCTCATTTTTTAATTAGTCATATTTATTTCTCTGAGTTTTGCTTTAAATTTGAAAGTTTTAGATCAAACATGTCAGAATGTCATTTGGAGAATGAATAATGAATTATCAAACAGGCCAGTGTGATATCAAGAAGATCACTTGTCACAATATTTTTTTGATCAATGTTTCAGTGATATTGATGATGATTTGTGTTTTTATAAAATGTTAACACAATGACATTTCTGATAGATAATCAGTAATGTGGATATAATGACTTAACACAGTTAACAGAACAGCCAAAACAGTCTGGTAAGTTAATAAAATGACATCACTTAACTGTTATTCAGCCTTTAAAACATAGGAAAGATGATAATAAATAGTCACATATCACAGTATCATTACAATATTTAAATACTGCCCAGCCCTAATTTCAAGTAAAAGTACCACAATTATTTTATTCTACCCAGAAAAAGAAATCCAAGATAAAAATTTGTGACTTTTTTTTTTTTTTGACACCTAAAGGCTTTGTCCACGACTTCTCGATTCCCCAACTGTGCCTGTTGTTTCAAATTGATATATTAGTTTTTTGAACAGGGACGAAAGAGTGTAGGCAGAAACATGGTTTGAAAATGTAAAATATTTATATTTATTTATAAATTTATTTATGTAACCAGCAGAATATTTTCTTTTGTATCTTCCAACTTTTCAGACTAATGGTTTCAGCACCACGGACAGCACAACTGGTGATCAGTACATAAAAGCAAAAGTTTTCGATGTTGTGCTTCTCTAAATTTCAATATAATATTTTGTTTGCATTATTAGATATTTTCTCCTTTTACTCTCATGTCACCATCACAACACTGATGGGTAGTTTGTTTCTTGTTGCTCTCACTCCGTTAGGCGTTTGATGCATCGTGCGGCTAAGCTAGAGCTCCACTCTAAAATTATTAGACCTAATCATTCATTAACCTCCATTAGACTGATAGGAGGGTAAACCCAACGCCTGATTACATTCTCGGTGTGTGTGGGTATGAGTTTGTGTGTCTACATCTGTGTGTGAGTGTATACACACAGCGTGCATGGTGAATGTGTGGGAGTGAAAGATGCACCCTATACATTTCTCCACACACTGCACATGTCTTTGTTGTATTGATACAGTTAAACAGTTTCTCTCTCTCTCTCTCTATGTGTGTGTGTGTGTGTGTGTGTGTGTGTGTGCGCGCAGTGGAGAAGGTTTGTCATTCATTAGAGTGGAGCACAATCAGAGCTAAACTAGCCATGGCGGCCTGACTCATTATAAGCTGAAGGTTTATTTAAAACCTCACACTGCCTCATTCCCAATCCACTCACCGCCATATGCATACAGTAATTACACAAGTGAGGAGGAGGAGAAGGTTGGTGAGCTGCTGCTGTGTGTGTGTAGCTGTGTGTGAGTGAAAGAGAGCGAGTGAGAGAGAGAGAGCATGCGAGCCTGTGCGTATGATTATTTTTCATTCCATGTTTCGCCTGAGTTCTGCCCCTATAACTGAGGATCTAATCAATCTGCCGGCTATTAAGTTTGTTAATTGATAATGCATACTAATTAGGCCTGGCTCCGTTACCACAGCGACGACGAGAAGGTGATTGTAGGCAGGAGTCCAAATGGACTTTTAAAGCAGGGAGCGTGAGGTGGAAGCCATCAAGCCCGCACATGTACACGCACATGCTCATGACGCCTACACACACACACACACACACACACACACACACACACACACACACACACACACACACACACGTAAGCAAAAATGCAGTCAGCACTATTAAAAAAAAGTTGCTGGAGTGACCTTATGAAGCTGTATTGACCTATGCTGTCATGTGCATCATACATACATCCAAAGGAGATTACTTTAACCTCCTTATTTAGCATTTAAAATCAGTTTAAGAAATGTTTTATAACCCACTGCAACCAAGTTATAAGCAGAATTAAGGACATTTAAGTGTTTATTAATATACTCTATTTATCATCATTTGTAACTTTTTCTGTGAAGACTCATTTTATATTATTACAAGTGTTTTTGTTTTTTTTTACTTGTCATTAATTATCTGTTTTTTTCACCAGCTTCTACTTCTGGGTGCCTAAAATACAATAATTCTAAAATCTGCTTATAAATACATTATAGTGTAGCAACAAGTATTTGATAGACTAAAAAAAAATGATTATTCTAGTAGGCTACCAGACATTTAATTTCGTATAATTAAAAACTTATATTTGGCGTCCATATATTGATACAATATTGCCACACAAAACATTGTGATTCTATGCTCTATTGATTTATATACTCCCACCTTAGCTTATACAATGCGAAATGTTGGCTGTTGGGGTATGGGGGCTTACATGTTTCCAAAAAGGTTATTTTTGATAAGACCCTCTTTAGAGAGGGCACATAAAATAGTTAAAATTATCCCCACATTAATAACCAACATCAACAACAGTAAAATGCTGTGCACACATTAACACATCAGTAATAGAAATGCTTTAAAAATGTTTTAATTTTAATACTTGTATTTACTTAAACGACATTTATGTCACATGATTTTTTTAAAAGTACATTTATATTGCAGTATTGCTACATTTGCTTAGAAAGTAAAGTGTCCTGATATATGAAAACATTAAAATTATTTTAGTGCTATAGCTATTGCTATTTCAGAGCAAGAGACCTGTGGGTGTTTGTTGTTGTTTTACCAACATCTGTAACTAAATATCACCTAAAAGAAAAACAAAACATCAGCCACAACCTGACAAGCAAAACTTCTTATTAATAGCTTCTTACTGATCTGTTAAGCATTAGTAAATTATTATTTAACCATTAGTAAAACCATTAGTTTTTATTTATTCTGTCTAGGATACATTTTATAAGGAAGTGGTTCCAAATAACTTGTAGTGTATTAAACGACCATATTAACAACAGTGACACACAGATCCCAATAATGGAAAAGTCGAAAACAACATGATGCAAAAGACCAAAAAAAGATTCAATTATTCTGCAGCCTAATGGAACAAAGTTGATCTTAATTGCAAAACAGCAATTTCTGTTACAATCTAGCACATTACACAACACTGATTCAAGTAGCAGGTGTGTTTTTTAATCATGTGTGTGTGCTTTGGCTCTGTTTGTCTAGCTCACTGCCTCTGCATTTGTTCTGGCTTTTGTGAGTTAGACATGGACACACACAGACACATGCACGTGCACACATGCACACAAACCATTTATCACCTGCCCAAGACCCTGAATTATTATCTGTGCGGTTCAAGGTCAAGGAGATGCAGCAGGTAAATTGAAGTCTGAGAGGTCAGTGCAGTTTGATCACTCTGTTTCTTTGTGCTCCTTTGGAGAGATGCAGCCTGGAAACAGAGTGGTGTTTTCTTTTTTTTATGACAGTGGATGATAGAGACATTTTGTTGACTCGTCTTTGACAGGCCTTATCTCTCCTCGGCTAACCTCATTCCTTCTGACCTGTGTCACTTCCTGCTGTCCTACAGGAAGTACTCCTTTTGGCTCACCTCTGCACTTGTTGTCACCCAGAAAACGCCTGTCACTGCTCCTCAAACATCACTCGTTGACAGTGTGGTTATGCATGTGTGAATGTGTATAGCAGAGGTAGCGCACGCTCGTCTGTTTGTCTATTTGAAACCTGCTTGGATGCTACTGTGCAGAGGAGGATATTACCCTCATTACCTCATGATGAAGAGCTCAGTAGATGGTCATATCACTGATTTATCCTGCCCGCTTTGTCTGTGTGACTGATGGCGTTGCACACACGGGCCAATCCCTCATCAAACTATTCAGTCTTTGACAGATTGAGCTTTATAAATGAACCAAACATTTTCGGGAAGATTAAATCAACCTTCACAAAACACTTTAATTGAGTCATCTGTATGTTTTCATTCCCTCTTGGATTTTTTTTTTTTGGTGTTTCATCCTTCTGGATGTAGATTTCCATCTGAGCCAACCATCTCATGGCTTTGTTAAATATGAAAACACACTTTTGCTACGCTCTCTTCACCCTTCTTCCAACCTCCTTTTACTTTTTCTTTGCCTCTTTTTACTTGCTGTCATCCCTTGCTCTGTGTATCTCCAAATGTGCATGTGTTGCATGCTTTGTGTGTGTGTGTGTGTGTGTGTGTGTGCGTGTGTGTGCGTGTGTGTGCGTGTGTGTGCGTGTGTGTGCGTGTGCGTGTGTGTGCGCGTGTGTGTGTGAATTCACCAAGCACATGGCTGCACGTGTGTATTTGTACTCCGCGAGCACTGCATGTGTGTGCGTGCTCGTGTGTGTGTAAGGGGGGGCAGAGCAGCCAGCTGGGTTGGAGGGGTAATAAAGAAGGAGAATCAATAGGCCATGCAGTAGAGCCAAGGTGCTGCCATTTATCACACCGCCTCCATGACTTCCATCATTCATCATGCCCAATGAGGCAGCAAATAGGAAAATGACTATTTGTATCAAACACATCTGCACTCATCCACTGAGGTATTTTATTCCCATTAACTCAAAGAGTAGAATACGCCAGTTTCAGCTGCTGCTGCTGTTGTTGCCGCTGTGTTTGTGTGTGTGTGTGATTCTATTTGTTCAGGCTTGTAGTTGTAGATTCATTGGGAACACATTCATGGCTGTTGTTGTTTTTTCCCGGGAAAAAAAAAAAACAAGCAGAATGTGTGCTGTGAGCCCTCCAATCCCTGTGTTGATGTTTAGCCTCCATCTCCCTCTCTCTCTCTCTCTCTCTGTCTCTCTCTTTTCACCTGCTGCCTCCTTTAGCCCACATTCCTCCTTGTTTCCAAATCTTCCTCTTTCTGAATCCATGAAGTGATGGTGCAAATAATATCTCATGGCTGTAAGGAGCCATTACTTTAAGCTCGCCTTTCATTTTCAACTATAAATTAGCCCCGAAGCTGGTCTGCCCAGGGGTTGAGGTGTATATCTGTATGTGTGTGTAGCCTGTAGGGCTGTGGGGTGTAGAGGGGTGGACTGTGGTCATTATGGTCTAATATCCCATGAAATGGTAAAATTATTATGCAGCCTGTTTTATGAGCTGCCTGTGAATATTAAAGAAGGATATTTTGTGTGATGTCCCTCTCATAAATCAATGTGATTGTGTTTGTTTTTGGCTTGCTTTCGTCCCTTTTAATAAAACCACGCTTGCAGTAATTCAGGGTCTCCTCTGACAGACTCAATCCAAAATTTTCTCAGTGTGAGCCAAATGTTTAACTGTTTTGTAACAACCTCTATGTCACCTTTTCAGAAACTACAGCCTTGCTCTGGGAGAATTAAGAAGAAATAACATTAAAATAGAATTGCAACAGTTAGCTGATTAGAAAAATTAATCAAACTATTTTGGTACTCATGATAGTTTTGCTCATTTTTTTAACCCAAATTTTCCAATTCCATTTCTCTAGCTACTTATATGTGAGATTTACAGGGTTTTTTTTTCCAGTTTTATATGATTGTAGCATATGTATGTAGATTCTGTGGTGGGGATGCAGGGGCAATGTCCACTTCTATAGAACATGTACATTTATTCCCCCACAATAAAAACATGAAATTGGCAGAGGATGTAAATTTTGACAAACTTTAAGACTTTTATATGAATAAAAAATCACCAGAATCCAGGAAACCCTTCAATTGTTGAAACAAAACCTGCACCCTTGCATTGTATATTGAATACATTTGGCTTTTGGACTGTTAGTTGGACAGAAATTGTGATGAGCAGTTTTATTAATCTTTTTTTTACATTTCATAAACCATAAAATTGATTGTGTAAATAATCCACAATTGAATCAATAATAAAAAGCTTCTTTAGTTATATTAAAATGCAAAATGTTACCTCATGGGACAACAGTTAAGCACTCCTTTTCAATGACAATATATGTCAGTTATTAGTATGAAATTGAAACACATTTATATACATATTTCCATTCAATACATGCACACACAAGGGAGAAAAGAAAACAATAAGTTGAAAATCACACAATGTGTGTAGACTCATTTTTATTCAAGTGCTATTCCTATTTAAAACAAAACAACCTAGACATTCTTGGAAAAGTGGATAAGATACAGCCAGTAGACTACAAACGGACACACACACATAACACACAAGCACACTTGGCGTGGCAAGGAAAGACTATACTAATCTTCATTGCTGCGGCTTTGAAGGAGAGTGTAATGTACCAAGGTCACTTAACACATCTATCTCCCAGACATTCATCAGTGCTCTTAGCGTCTCTCTTTTACTGCTTTCTGATATACGGCTCTCAGCGGGCTAAAGCCCTTACATGAGGAGGACACACACTCCACCACCACTATCACCAGACTGTGGAGCCTTCATGTAATATCTGAGAAACACCTGAGAGGTGAAGTGTGATACTGGGCCTGAGGTTTGGCCTCTTGAACTCATTTTTTAAATTCTCATTAACTTTTGAAACTAATACTTCTAATAATGTTAATGTGTGTGAACCGGGTATTTCCTCTTTTTGTAGCTTATTATATTTAGTATTTGATATGCTGGAGGTGGACTGTGTAAAAGGCAACTAGGGTTAACATCATTACCTACTCACAGCCTCATAATCATTACTGATTGGACAAATTTCTAAAATTACCTTCTTTATTACCAATTACATAGAACACTTAGCTTTCTCAATATCAATCAGCACACTGTGATAATGCATAATTAAGTCTCACAGACCAATCTGGATGAATTATCTAATATAAACCTAATGACAAAATCAAAGACTTCTTAATAAAACCCTACTGCCATATTGTTTGTTAACTGATGGAAAATGAAAAAGATAACCATAGCGCTTATGCTAATGTTAAATAAATCAATGATCAGACACAAAGCAAATTCCGAATGTATATTCTTATCCATCCACTGCAGTCTTTTTTTTAATATACTTTCCCCCCCACTTTCATGGGTTGAACTAAATATCAATCAAAAGTAATTTTATTTTAAACTATATTATTTACAATGCATAGATCTGTGCATCATTTCCTGCAGAGAGTACTGTACAGCTCTTGTGTTCACCCTGAGTGCGTCTCGAGCGCACATGGAGACGTGACCGTGCCCCGCGCGCCCCCGCCCCGCTTCCTCTGGGAGCTGAGGCAAAGTCACCGACCGCAAGGGGATGGCTTTCAGATTCATAAAATTCATAGAATTTTTCACAAATGGATGAACACAATTTCCTCCCAATTTCCTCATTATGCAAATATGCAAAATATCAAATCTAGAGCAATTAGGGACAGCTACAGCTTCAAATTTACCGGTTTAAGCCGTAATTGCAGAAACCCTCAAATAATTACGCGGCTAATTGGGAATATTTGTGACAGATACAACAAATTCTCCCCACAAATTACATTTCATCCGAGGGACCACCGCGCCCCAGTGATATCCTATCGAGGTCTAATTTCTCTTACATAATGAAAGGAACTGAAAACTTGTTATCACATTTGAGCACTACGCTGCTTTGTAATGTGGAATGATCAAATAAATTAGGCTGAAATTCATACATATTTCTCTAATCTCTTTCAAAGGCACTTTATTTGTAAAGGAAATAACTCCAGGTCGTTCCAATATGAGCCATAATAGGCAGTTAGAGCGCACGGGGAGCCCGGGAGAGGCAAAGTGCATACAGGATGTTGGCATTTCCAGATGCACGAGGGGGGAAATCACGCAGTCACCTTCAAAACTTCAGCAGCTTTGGAAGGTTTGCTGGAGCTGTCTGCGTCCACAAAGCTCTGGTTTGTCTCCTGTCTCTCCGGGACGCATCACCTTCTCACAGGTGACCCTGTCCAAGGTCATCAGGCCATCTGTGGACGACACACACGTACACGCTCACGCACGTCAATACACACGCACGTACACGCTCCATAAACGCCTGGCGCTGAAATGGAGCTGGTCTATGTAAACAGGCAGTGCGCCGGTGGAGCGTAACTGCGCCTATTTGTCAGAAAGCCTCATAAATACGATCGCTCCTGATATCTCCATTTCTCCGTGCCGCCGTATATTTTACAGATGGGGAGCACGGGCACAAAATGCTTCAGTGTTTATTTTTCCAATTTATTTAAGCAAAAATATTAAAAGTAAAAATAAAGATAAGTAGGGTACAACTTTTTTTTATGAAAATGCATAATTCATTCCTAATAGCCTCTTTAATAATTACAACAACTGATTCATTTTAAATTGTCTAAATGCATTGTTATGATTAAGGAAATTATAGATTATAATTAAAGTTTCTGGTTTAACCTTTAGCCTAAGATTTTATTTCTCACAGATTTCCACATTACAACATCTAATTTCAAATTTCCCACTAGGTGCCTCATTTTGCAAATCACTGTAGTTAAATAAGACGGCTAAGGAGTTTTTAAACATATCATTTACAACAACAGCACCCGAGGTTGATCAGTCATATCTCTTAAATTTACAGGACCCACTGTGTGCAAGTGTAATCATTTTGTCAGCAAATGATTCCAGGTGCGTCCTAACCTTTAAAAAGTGCCATGATTTCTTTCCAGTTTGTGCTATCAATCATGTTGTTAGAGAAGTTGTCACTTATGTGTGCTGCTGGATATCTCATTTTGTTTTCGGGGGAAATCCCTCTTCAGTTATGTGATAATGAAAACGACATATCTGTTCAAGATAAATGATAAATGCAAGATAAATGCAGTCACATCACGTTTTTTACACGAAAATAAAACAAGAATGTGGGCGCGTGCGTGTACATTGTTTATATATAAATTCATGCAGGTGTGATTGATGAAAGGACAAAGTTGGCGCCGGGGACAGGAAGTGGACCCGGTCGGGGAAGACTTAGGTGTGCTCTGTTTCTGTCACATGGAAGCCCAATTCATCCCGCAATCCCTCCACCTCCCCGCACATTCCCACAACACCGCAGTCTATTTCAGTCTGTTTGTAATCCGCTGACCTCTCTCTCTCTCTCTCTCTCTCTCTCTCTCTCTCTCTCTCTCTCTCATACACACACATACACACACATACACACACACACCTCAGTCAGACCCGTTTATGCTGTGATTTTCTGGACACGACCGTCACTGACACCGGATAGATGAGGCTAATCTTAGCCGCAGGCAGACTGTCAGGCAGCTTTGCTGAGGCTCTGGGTGTAAAATGGCGCTCGGCTGCCCTGCACTGGTTTTTCTTCTTTCCTCTGCCTCTCCCTTCTTTCTCTCTGCCTGCCAGTCATACACCAAGTGACCAGAAAAATAGTAACACCTGTGCGATGGCATGCAGTCAAAACTAACTCACTCAAATAGAGTTGCAACTGTGGGCTATTAGGTTATTTTTACAGTATCATAACCGTCTTGGAAAATATCGCGGTTTCAGGGTATGCGGTTTCACACAATTACTATTATCATAATCAGCTACAATGACCCTTGAAAGAATAAGAGTAGAAGATTGTTTGGTTAAAACAGTATATTTATTGTAACTTGAATTTTTTTTGTGGACATATGTGTAAAAAGTTTGACAGTCAAGAAGAAAACGAGATGTGCCATCTCAATATCGCGGTTTTGCATCTGTATCACGTGATTACCAAATTATTATTATTCTTATAAGTCAGAATGACCCTTAAAGGAATGAAAAGGGAAGGGTTAGATTTGGTTGGGCAAACGTTTTGCCACTTTAAACTTTTTTTGTATGTATAAAAATCTCTCTTTGAAAATAACAAAAATAAGTGTTCCCTTCTCCGTCCACTTGTGCAAATGCACATGATCTAAATATTAAGGAGGATGTGTCTCCTGCGTCCCCCCGAAATCAACACAATTTTTAGTGTTTGATAGCTTTAGTTTGTTATTTTAGTTGTTTTGTTTGACAAAATGTGTGTATTTTGTCAATATGTGACCTTGGGTTTTATGTAGGCCTTTGGAGGAGCAAAACCATTATTAATTTATACATTCCAATGCAATACAGCGAATTGCCAGCTGAATCACATCTGACAGTGTCAACAACAATTGAAAGTTTCACAGTTTGCATTACATTGTACATGCAAACACTTAATGATGTGTGCAAATGTGAGCATGCACCACTTAAATGTGTGTCTATGCAGAGAAGAGGCTGTGTCATGTGATGTGTAGGCCTATGTGTGCGTGCATGCGTGGCTACGTTTGTGCTTGCATGTGATTGAGCGTGCGCGCGCCATCTCTAATGCCCTGTTAATTGCCAGACAGTGTTCCCACACACACCTCTACTAATGTTCCGCTTGCTATTCAGTCTGCGGCCTGCCCTCCGCCTGCCTGTCCTCCTCCCTCTCCCTTTGGTACGGATTGTTCCGTTACAATAGCAACCTCATGCGCTAATTAGCTGACCTCACCAGAATTGTGATCAGGTTCTCGCAAGATATAAGAACAATAATTACGAAATTCCAGATTTTAAAAGAGATGCAAAGATATTTTTCACGACACAGTGGTAGTGAATAGGGCCCGTGTTTCAGTTACCTGCGTATACAGCTTCAGCACCTTGGACAGCGTCTGAGGGCTCAGCTCAGGTGGTGCTGAAGGAAAGCAGACTCCCTCACACCTTCTTCTTCTACAAGATCCCAAAGTCTTCTAGTTTTCTTTAATCACGACAATTAGAGCCAATATTTTCCCCCGTACCCTGACAGACGTTGCTTGTAAGTCTCTTTTCTCTCCGAGCGTGCCGCCACTCTCATTACACACGCTGATTAAAGCATAGATTAGCCAGCAGTGGCCCTGTGCGCTCCTCACCAGCAGCTCGCTCAATATCAATTAGAGGCTGCGCCAAAAGCAGCATGTCCACCGGTGGCCCTCCGTCTCCTGCTTCCAGCCTCCTCACAGCGCTTTAAAAAATAGTAACCTAATAATAAAATAGAAAGGAAAATGGAGCAGAGTAGTGGTAAGGGATTGGGGGTAGCAATCATCAACCGTGAGGGAGAAATGAGAAAGGACAGTTAAGGCAATTTTCATCAGATGGAGCCTCAGCTACCCCAAATAACACATAGGGCAGTTTTGCAGCCGCACATCTGGGTGATATTTTTAACCGTGCACAGGCTCGCGCGCACCTCCAAGGTTCAAATCAAGAGGAGAAATAAAGGAAACGTCACTTAGGCCTATTAGTCAAGGTAGTGTCGCCTACCTCTGTGGAGTTCATTTTTGAAATAATGAATAGTATGTGGATACGGAATGAAAAGCCTTTCAACCCAGCGTCAGTAGGTCGTTCCGGCTTAGAGAGAATTAATTCACATTTCTCCTCTTTTCTGACCTCTTTGCCTCAGTATAGAAATGAGGCTAATGGCGTCTGATTTCATTTATTGACTACATTACTGGAGATATTTCTGTCTTACCTTATTGATTCGATATCTTACCTATATTTTTTTAGAGGAGTGAACATGAGTTGTGTTTGAATATAATAGGCCCACTCACTTCAATTAGGCTCAAATGACATTTTCATTAATGGTGTTGTCTTTATTTCTTTTTTTAGCAATGGAAACAATTGTAGTTGTCTGTGGTAAACTGTAATCTTTGTTTACAATG
Source organism: Plectropomus leopardus (assembly GCF_026936395.1). NCBI lineage: Eukaryota > Metazoa > Chordata > Actinopteri > Perciformes > Serranidae > Plectropomus > Plectropomus leopardus. Next base: position 12,945,906 of record NC_142179.1, on the reverse strand, counting down.
TTGATATAATGCAAGGGCGTGGGAGGGTCACAGTGGCGTAAGTGATTGTCTAGTTTGGATAATGTAAAAGAAAATATTGATAATCACATTAATGGTTCAGTCTATAGTGTTTCATGTTTATCACGGCATTTATGGCTGGAATAAATTGTTTAGGGTCACTGTGTGAAATTTTCAAATATGATTGACTGTCATGCAACAGCAGAGGCCTTGATTGGCTTTTAATAGAGAAAACCTCCTACGTCCCCGACCTATTTATCCACATGTGGTAAATACAGTGCTGCCCCCCTCCTGCACAACCTTCAGTGTCCACTAACAGACAGCCTGTCCAATTAAAAGTGGCCATCGATTATAGATAGCTGCCTGCTGGCATATGAGGGAGACAACGTTGGATGCTATGCCACTGCCAATACAGGCTGCGGTTAGCCATGAGCTAACCAGACCTGACACCAGCATATTAGATCTGGACTGGGTTAATTCACCTGCAGTTGGCCCCTGTGTTGGCTCCATAGCGCTGCGGTTTACCTGCCCAGTCTAAATGCTGATCATTAAGTTGCTTCCAGCAGCCATGATTGGTGCAGAGGGGCTCATATCATTGATTAAAAAGGAAGGCTGATATCGCAGTTATTTCAGCTCCTTCCCTTTTCTCTCAGCGGTCAGGCTGCAGAGGTAACACACATTTAAGATCAAATCACTGAGCAGTGCACAGTGCAGTATTTCATGCTATCATTTCCACACATTTTATAAGGTGAAGTCAGGTAATGTGGGGCATCAAGTAAAATGGGACAGCAAAGGTTTTACACCTTTGGCTTTTTAAATCTGAGCAGCCAGTCATCAAACATGTTATTGTTTTGTTATTACAATTGTGCTTTACATGAAACAATCATATTTAGTGGTCTGAGATAGTATGGGCACACCAAAGATTCAAAAATCGACTGGTCGGAGAACTTCGATGGAAAGCCATGTGGCATGTTTATGTGCTCATGTTGGTAATAATAGTATTGCAGCTCAAATAACCTAAGTGTATAACAACAAAAGGGTTTGGGGATGTTGCATTATGGTAATTGTCTGACTTTTATTCAAAAATATTTATTTATTTATGAGAAAGGGTTTTGAGGGTGTACTTAATGCATTCGGGTAATACAGAACTAAAAAGTTCAGGTGAAATTGGACATTTTTCTACAGTGAAATCAGCTGCTGTATATTCATGAATTATGCCACTGTGTGCCAACCTGTCACATTTCAGACATTTTTAGTATTTTTATCACTAAAAAAAATATTATGAACGATGCAGTGAGTCTATGACAGCCGCAATACTCCAGAATTAGCCATAGTTGTGACACAAATGCAGTATAAACATGTTCATTGTAGATATGGCACCAAGGAAACAGACAGCAAATGTACGAGGAAAGCATGCCAGAAAAGTTAGACAATCTTTTTTTTAATGAATTGCCACAGGTTACATTAGTGATTTATTGAATTAATGATTGAACTGATAATGGATTCAACCATTTAAGAAACAAACACAAAACACAACTTGTCCCATTTATCTTACCAGCTGTCTCATACTACCTGAACAGGTCATCAGAAAGAGGTCGGGGTTCTCAATGTGTTTTGAAGGTTCAGAATTTCTAAAATATTTTACTTATCATATTTTCTTCATGGAAACATAGCAGAGAACCATAAAAAAATCTAAAAGTAAAGTAATATTCAGTTTAGCTATTTTTCTTGGTATGTACCAAAAAGTGTCCCACATTACTTGACTCCACCCTCTGCTACAATTTCAGACCGAGCAACCGTGTCACACACCTTTCTTACAAATTATACATAAAATCCCAAAAGATCACTTTTAGTTAAACGCGTGAGGTTGCGAGAATATGACAGCACTAATTTGTATGTCTGTGCTGAAATGGGTCCTCGGCTCATAGTTATCCCTTGTTATTGTGTGTGAAAGCCTCTGAACCTAATTCCAATTTTTCCCTCTCCTATTTTCCAGCAAGCTGCTTTTCCATTAACTTTGGGAAAACACAGTGGCAGGTCCATTTAAAAAAAAAAGAAAAAAAAAGCCCGTGCTCCACCCTTCCCATAAGCGCTTCAGCTCAGGAAAATAAGAAATTAAGAGCAGGGCCCATTTCATCATCAGCCCCCCTGTCTCTCTCTCACTCGCTCTCTCTTCCCCCAAACACAGAGACAGCATCCTCCAGTGGAGCTCCCAGAGGGCGGGACAGGGGAGCTTTACCTTAGCATATGTTAACTATTACATGATGTCTTGATGGAACACAACGAAATGACTGGTAATTGACATAAAATATGACAAAGTGTTTGAGTCTTTCTGAGGAAAGCGTCGCGTATTACGGCGTATCAGCTCCGTAATGTGACTGATTAATGAAAGATCGGCCTCGCACTCACTCAGCTGATTCTGTGAAAAATGAGTTTTGTGTTGTCATTCCGACAAGCCGGCAACCACGGCCGGAAAAGACTATTAGCCGGAATCATTATCAATAGCCATATTTTCAAACTCTATTATGGCAATCAGGCTAGAATTTATTCAATAGATTTAGTTCATTTGGTTGTAATTGATAAATAATCAAAATTTATCAATGTACTTGCACACATTTCACTAACAATCAGGGAAAACTGCCCCATTTACCAGCTGACTTGGTCCAAATTAGAGCTAAATTGATGATCAATTAATCTTGGGAGGGGTAGTGCGCCGTGTTTAGCAGAGAAGCGGCAGAAATGTGGCGGAGTGGATGGAGAGGAGGAAGGAGAGAGAGAGGGAGGAGACGAGGAGAGGATGATAAAGAGAATGGATGGATGGGAAAGTGTGGGATTTGTGAAGTGAGAGACGAACTGAACTGGCTGGGTGAGTAACGCGCAGAAAACAGGAGAAAGAAGCGAGGCGACAACAGAGAAATACAACAAGTGTGTGTGCGCGCACTCGTTTTATTTCCAGGTTTTACTGCATTGCTTTCACATTGTTCCTATCATCACAATCAAATAGAGCTCATTTTTAGGATGTATGTTTATGTACACATGCATCTTTATCTCTCTCTACGCTAGGCTATATATTGTCCTGTGTGTGCGTGCGTGCGTGCGCGCGCGCCTTTATATGTCTCAAAGTGAGCGAGTCACACACTTGAAGTATCAGGTAGATCAAGTTCGGCAAGTCAGAGTGAGCAAGGTCAAAGAGACTGATCCCATTTATTCTTTAATTTGCTGAGGCATTAAATTGCATGATGTGGCTTTGCTGCAGTTTGATAATTACCAGCACATGTTTCTAATTTCAAGCTACTCAGAGACACTACTGACCCAAGTCCTCCCCTTTTATCTGGTATTTTAGGAGCATGAGTGTGTGCAGGAGGGATATGTGTGTGAGCATGGTATATGTACCTTATTCTCACCATTTAGAACTATTAAACTATAAATAAGTGATGTTTTACTTGATTATATTTACTCTCACAAAGCATCTCTAGAGTTTTTATGTAAATACAATATGTCATAATGTATTAAATATATCAGATTATTGCCCTTATTATGCCACTATCACCTCACTGTGATAGTTTTGGTTAAAATGAATAAAACTGAAGTTGTTTTCAAGCTGCAGTGTGGAAAAGGGCTCCGTTCAGTGTTTCTAAGGCTCGCTGGCACCTGTAATGTAAGGCACTCATTACCTTCAATGATGCATTACAGCTTCCTAATGATGGAGCCACAGTAATGGACCTAACTAATGACCAGACTTAAGAAAGAACATATTCTAATAGCTGGAGCAGAACTAGAGAGGAAGTCAAGGTGTCTGGGAGGAGAGGGAATTAGATCTGTAGACAGCTGGAGGAGCCCAAATGACTGAGGTCACACTGTAAATACAAGAGATTACAGACTACATGCATAATGACCCAACCTTGTTAGTTAAATATTTTTCCTCTGTTTTAAATGTGATTAAGTTAAGATAGATATTTATGTGCAGAAATTAAATTAACATGCAGAAAAAAGCACAGTGCTGCTTTATACTGCCAACACTAGTGAGGGATAATGAAAACATACAGGACTCATGATCACGTGGAATCAAGCTTTTATCAGGACTGTATTGCAAACCTCAGTAGATGCTCCCAGCCAATAAGCTGTCAAAACAGATTTCACAGAAGATTTGTTTTGCTGCTGGCCTTAAAACCCTGTATTTCCAAAATGTCCAGTTTTCAGACAGAGAGGAAACAGCTTTGATTTCACATTAATCACCAAACACTTCATGGATTTTAATCATTTTGAAGGGTTCAGAATACAAAACAGACAACCTATCAATTAAACTGCAATTATCAAATAACCAACATTTGGGTTTTGGCAACTAGCAGATCCAGCTCAATGGCACTTCAGTGATAACTTCATATATGTATTTATATTTGATTACAAATCCTGATTGTACATGCAAATTAACCACCAGCATCAACAATCCCACCAGCCTTTCATTGTTAGGACTTTCTGTGACTGTGTGTAATGTTTAGTGCTGCCACCCTTTAGTCAATTAGGTGACTAATCAGACGTTAAAGTGTCTTGTTTGACTGAGAGAATTTTAGCTGAATAGTCAATATTTATGGTGTCTTTGTGCACAAGAGGCTTTTATTAGACATTAAATCCTCACAACAGCAAAATATACTACAGTTTTTATTAAGCATGAGGCCGCTTTGCTTTCACTTACAGAAGGAACCAGGATTGTTGTGGTTATGTTGAGAGTTTAAGTGCACATACAGTATATGCTTTTCTGATCTGCTGGGTGTAAAGCGTTGGCAAACTTGGTATCATTGGCTGTAGATGTCTAAAGAACAGGGGCATAGGTTTTGTTTAAATACTTTGGGACATCTATGAAACAGGGAGTTTTGGGGTCCTTCACAAGACAATTATGATCATCAAACATTTATTTTCCTGCATTATGGTGAATTTTTATGCACCCATATGTTCATTTTCTAGAGACAAGCGAGAGGTAACCCCCACTTCCTCACTTTCTCTCTCTCCATCTGTCAGTCACACAGAGTGACCAGAAAAACCCCCAAACAAAACACTTATGCAATGGCATTTAATCAAACTAACTCACTCCAAATGTTTACTTATTGTTGAAACTACTATTTTTGTGCAAGGCAGTAGGTTTTGTTTCAACATTAGGGAAGGCCTATAACAAGATGATTTCGGGGTCCTTGCCCATGAAAAGTGCCAGACAATTAATTTTCTGTATTCTTGAGAATTTTTATGGGGCAATGTGTGCCTTTTCTGCAAACATTTATGGTGAAAGTGTTTTTTGATGTTGTCAAAATAAATTCTCTCACTGTAAAAAATAAAGTGATTTAAATTAAAGTTTAAATTAAATTAAATTAAAGTTAGTGTCTGTGCTTAAATTGCCATAAATTTTTAACTTGACTGAATCTGAAAATACAAGTTGGGGGGATTTTGTAATGATTCAACTTATCTTCTTTAATTCAGTCAACTTAAACATTTACAGCAGCCCAGACACTAACTTTTGAAAAATTTCAATAGAAATCTAAATATTGAGGGGTGTGTGGCACCTGCTTTCCCCCCAAATTTACAAATGTACTATTGAATATAATATACATTGGAAATTGATGCAGTCATAAATGCACTTTTCTTTTATATTGAACAGTGGCAAAACTTTAACTCATGTTTGATTTTAACTGACATGAGCTGCTGAACTTAATATTGATAAACCACATACAGTATATCTTTGACTTCAACCTGAGGTTGTTCTCACACACACACACACACACACACACACACACACACACACACACACACAGGCTGGTTCTGTTCATTACAAATTATCCTAAACATAGAATGCCTGAACATAGGGTCAACTAATTTAACAGCAGAAGTAATGAGCATATTTAAAGCTGCTGAGACTCTGAACACCACTGCGTTAATGACACCTATTGTGACTTTCATGGCTATTTTAATAACCCCCCAACCACCAACAACCACACACCTCCAAACACACACACACCGCACGCACTCACGCCGTCACCACAGCACACTCTCCGTGACACACGCCTCCTCTTCCTCATTAAGGAAATCGCTCTTCTTTGCTGATTATTTTATTTGAGGCCGTGATTACCGCTCTGTCCACCAGATCACGCAGTAGCGGAGAGCAGGCGGAGGGCAGAGGGCCTAATTGGGGCATGAGATGCGCGGGGTGGTGCAGCCAGGCTGGGTGGCCGGAGAGGGGAGCCTCTAATGGGTTTGCCTGTCTGTGGCTCCCCGCTCTCGCCTTTCTCTGCGTCTCTCAGGCTCGGATGCAACGCACTTATTGGTCTGCTTCTTATTCCTCCGACTGTCATCAAATCACCTGCACAAAATCACAGTGTGATTTGTTAGAGAACAGATGTAAAAATCGATTTTCCTTCTTTAGATTTCTATAACAGAGTGAATGCAGATGCCCGCGAGGCGATGCAGTAGGCCTGAACATAACAAACAAGCAGCTCGCCTGATGCTGTTACAGTTTGGTTTTGTTGTAAAGGATCCTATCCCTGTATCTTCCTTCTGTTCCTTGTATTATTTTAACCTGTTCTGCAAAGGCCCATATGAGCAATGGATTTAACGCAGTTTGATTGCTAAAAAACCGCGGAGAGGGTGGACACGGAATTCTTGATCTTTGAAATTGCTCTACAAAATTGCATTTGTTTTTGGTGCGCTTCCATTAAAAGTGTCTCCTCGCGTGTAAACAGCCGTTCCGCACTTAGATGCGCCGCATTAACCCGGGAGGATTGTATGTGAGTGTGTTTTTACTGGGGAAGATTGATGCGGTCCAGTTAGGGAGGCTGAGTGAGACATAGACCCATTTCAAGTGGGTTCCTCTTATTACAGCAATAAGTTACAGCCTGGGGATCGGACAGCTGAGGGGATGTCTGCTTTCCGGGCTGTTTTCACTGCAGCACACCACAATATCAATATTTATCATGTTGGTCTTCACATAAGTAGTCAACAGTAACTGCAGTACTTTGATATTTACACGTGCCTTATACAGGACGTCCATATTAATGATAAGACATAATAATAAAAAAGTGGTGTTTTTGATGTTTTAAAAATCATTAAATTTAAATGTTATTCATCATGAATTTTGCCTTCAAAAAAGAATTGATGATGATGATGATGATTATTATATTGTTTTGTTGTTATTATTATTCTTAGTAGTAGTATTGTCATTGTTTTTAGTAGTAGTACTATTAGAATTAGAATGAATAATGTTATTATTGTTGAAGCAACATCTGTAGCTATAAATATTCATCTTGTCTTTTTTCTATAGAAATAAAAGAAACACAATAAATAAAGAAAAAATACTACTTAACCAACACGATATTAAATAATAATAATAATAATAATAATGAAAATAATTATGATAATGAGAATAATGGTTAATATTATTAGTAGTATTAGTAGTGGCATTATGCATTTTTTCCAATTGTTAAAAAATGCAAAGTTTCGATTTGACTCATAACAAATAGAATAATGGCCTCAAAATAATCCTGAATTAAAATGAAATGAATGTAATTTATTATTAAATTCAGTTAATTCATATTTTACATAACAGTATCATAAATTATGAATTATTCGTATATTAATTAATGCAATTTTTAATAGTATTTTAGAAAAAAAGACTTTCACTTTTTGAGTGAATTTTAACGATTTAAATTTTTTTTTAGAAAAGAATATTTATTTAATAAATTTTTACATCAGTTGTCTTCATGATTACACTAACTGAAAATCAAACGGCTTCCAAAGCATACAGACCGTCTCTCCTGACTCAAGCCCTTCTCAAACGCAGGGTTGGCCTTAAAACTCCCAACACACAGTCCCTCTCCTCTCTCCTGGTCTACACGTCTGAGTCAAACGAGTCGAGGCTCTGCTGCTGCTGATTGCTTCTCCTGAACCTCCGGGAGCTGGTCACAGCTTTCCTCATCTCAGTGGACCATGCACCATGTCCATTTCCTTAAGTTTTCACGCTGTGCCACATATAGGCTACTTCCCTGCGTCCCGGCAGATTGCGGTTGAGGAGCATAAAAGATGAGCTGCTGATGTGGTGCAGGAGGAGAGAGAGGGAGAGAGGAGTCCTCGCTCGGACGCCTCCTTTGTGCGGCTGCAAAGAAACCTATTTAGTCCCAGGCGGTGGTCTATTCACCAGGCTCACTCTGACATCTGCCAAAAGCCCCTCTCTAACCAGCACTGTCTGGAGAAGTAAGAGCGGAGCGCAGATCAATGGCTGTCCTGTTAATTGTATAATAGACCTACTTATGGACCACAGCTAAAGGGGCACAATCGTTTAGGGTCTACCACGTCTGATTTTGTTTGAACCAAACAGGCCTAAATACCTTTAATTGCGCCCGCGTTGATGAAAAGTCGATGGAAGTTAAAGCGTGCGATCACTAACAGAGCTTAAATCCATCTGTACTCGTTTATTTATTTATTTCCTCGATTTGTCTCCACAAATCACCTGCCATGGGGGAATGGGAGCGATATTCGTTTTGTTTGTGATCCAAGGACGGGAGGGAAGTGGGGCTCTGAGGTGCTGAAAGGAGGCCTGGCGTTATAAGGCTTCTTATCTACTACGTTTTTCTCCTTTATAACCAAAGTTCACACTGTCATGTGTACAGAATACACACAATCTGCTATTCTTGTCAGCAGGAAAAAAGTATTACAAAAAAGACACAAAACAAACAAAAACAAAGAGTAATCAACTTCAAAATGCCTTAATTTATAGATTTTTTTTCATTAATTTGGGAAATTAATTCTCCATTTCTTTTGTCTGTAAACATGCTAATTGGCACAGTTCAGTGACTTGAAAATTGAGATTTTCTCAAGGCTAATTATTTAATGGCAGTACATTTTCTGGCTCAAATAACCGCACCACCTTGGGCAAAAAAAATAAAACCAGCCTTTGCACGAGCTCATCTCCAGTATTTTACACGTATATCTCTCTACAAACAGGAGTCCTGTCATGGCACGAGCTATATGAGATTAAACAAACACATTAAGATGTTTAACGTGGAATAATTTGAGCATGAAAAGCTAATAAATCAGAGGACGGAATGGCAGAGGATTGAATTGAATTGTAGTGTTTCGTGCGCCTTTGGGCTCTGTGCGCGCGCGTGCATGCGTGCGTGCGTATGTGTGTGTAAAAAAAAAAAAAAAAAATAGGGGGGGAGTCACGTTGCTGACATTTCCAAGCTCCCGCTCTGATTGGCTCTTATTTGAGGAAGCTCACGGGTTCTTTCAACTAATAAGCGCCTCCCCATCGCTCTAAAGGACATTATAATGCAAGGGACCTCCTTTTTTAACCACAAACCGAATTTTCGTTCATTTAGACGATATATACTTTTTAAATTGCCCCAAAGTTGTGGGATTTTTTTGGAGCGCATTTCACCCTGGAGCGGTACGCGATGCTCTCTCACGCCGACCTCCTGGATGCTCGGCTCGGTGAGTTATCATCACTAAACTCCGGCCCTAAACTCCAGTGTAAGATTTCAACTTCTTGTTTAACCTTTGTGAAGTGATAGATAGACTGTGTAGTTAATTGTGTTAACAGCTAAGTGGTTTATCGTTGGTTGTAGCAATGCTTTACAGTAATTTGTCAGGAATAAGGAATGATCTGACAGCGAAAATTACGGTGTAAAATTACGACCCAAGCTAAATCGAGTTTATTTGTTGTATTCTTTGGATTACGTCTATTGTCATAAACAAGCAAAGCTATTTCATGCAATTCTCATTTAAATGTGCTACGCTGTGAGATTTGCTATGTATTCACTAAAAGCCCCTCTTCTCCTCATCCTCTCAGGGATGAAGGATGCTGCAGAGTTACTCGGACACCGAGAGGCTCTCAAGTGCCGGCTGGGTGGTGGGGTGCCAGACCAGGGGCATCCGGGAGACATGGCCCCTGGTTCGGACTCTGTAGAGGGAACCACTCTGCTGCCGGGAGAAGACATCGCCACTGTGGGATCCAACTCTGCCGGCATGCCGGTGAACGGCAAGGAGCAGGAGAAGCAGCAGCAGCAGCAACAGCCGCAGCAGAGCTCCGGTCAATCCGCCAGCCAGAAACAGAAGCGGCACAGGACGCGCTTCACCCCGGCGCAGCTCAACGAGCTGGAGCGCAGCTTTGCCAAAACCCACTACCCTGACATCTTCATGAGGGAGGAACTGGCGCTGAGGATCGGCCTCACCGAGTCCAGAGTTCAGGTAAACACTTATGCAATGTGGATTTTAGGGATGCAAACACTGGCATTATATGGCAGGGCGTGGCTTTAGGTCCAGATTTGATCTTGCAAAGTTTATCAGCACGATAAATTAATCAAAAATCATCCTTTAAATCCAGCTTGAAGGCGGTGAAAAAGTAGTCTAGACTCACATGAAAATGCAGGACCAATGTTCCCACTGTGCGCTTGTAAAAGATAGTCTCGTCACTTATATATTTATTTCATTTACCTCAAATCATTTTCATTTTCTATGTCATTGATTTTATTGTGCACAGAAAATTTGTGGCCATCAGGTGTTAATAAGTGTTGGCTGAAATACTTTAAAAAAAACCCACAGCTAACTGGTGGATTGGCGCCAATGGTTCAGTCTAATTTGCGTTGAACTATAACTTAAATTGTATTATTGTGCAGGTTGCCGTTAAAATAGAATAATAAATTGGCAATATTTTCTTATTTAGGGTTATTTACAACACTATATCCAGCCTCTGTATACTTGCATTAAAGAGCATTGTGTATAAGGTAGATTCGTTGTGTTCTAAAGGTCCAATAACAGTTGTTTTGCCAACTCAAGCGAATTTTAATTAAATTATATTTTTCAAAATAACAGTAATAAGTTCAAGTTTTGCCTGATGAAGAGCAGTATTTAATTTCAGGAAGCCGTGCCCCTAATATACCAGTGGCTCTGTCCAAGGTGCTGACACATTTCTCAGTTGCAGAGCACAACCCGGCATCATGAAGTCAAAAATATTCAGATGGTTATTATTTATTTCAGAAAATATTGTATAACGCCACCTGTGGTGACAGTCCCCAGAAATATTGAAATTGGGGTCAAAAGTATTTATCGTTTTTTCTTCTTTTTTTTTTGTTTGTTTATATATATATTTTTTTTAATTTACTTTTTGTTTGTTTGTTTCTGTCGAACTGCAACAATTACATAAAAATATATAGGCGATATTAAGGCTTTAAGAATGATATTTTCTTACTATAACAAATACCCTGGTCCCATTATTGTCCAAAATATTTCAGACTAGATGTTTAAGAATTTGCTTCAAAAAATTAGATTACCGCTTTCCCCAAAATTATTAGGCTGGGAAAATGTGGCATTAAAAAAAAAACTCCAACAAAAAACAACAACCTTACTTATAAATATGTAATATGGTATTTAGTAGTTTGTGTTTTTGGAAATTTAACACATAAACCACTTTAAAACAATTTCAACTGGCTAAGACATTCCGTGCTTATTTTTTTGAACAGCCATGCAGGAACATAGCAGGCTTTAATAAACCAAACACATTATCAACCAATTTCAGTCTTATTTATAACAGTGAACGGGTTATTAACCAGTGATGTGAAATTCATGCAAATTATCCCACTGAAAGCAATAAAACCAGAACAATCATTAGTCACCTTAATAATCAATTCTTTATTCTATGCAGTGCAGGATCCTCGCCGCTCAGTGCAGGTCGGCTCGCGCTCGCTGTTGGTAAACATTAGTGCAGGTCGTGCAGGTGCAGCCTTCAGTGGGCGTGCTGGCCCCGCGTGCGTGCCTCCACAGCCTCTCCTTTAAAATGCTCTATCAGCGACGTCTTAATAGAACCCAAGAATATATTGTACTTTTTTAATGGAATGAGAAATTGCATTTTCTTTCCCCCCGAGTGTAATGGGTTTGGGCGACGTTTCACGGATGGCTGAGCGGAATGAGAGCGAGATTTCACTTTTAATACGGAGGCATCGACTCACGGCCTCGCGCGCGCATTAATCACGCTCGGAGATGATGAAATCTTTATAAAGTCCAACGGGGATGCGCGTGCGTTTTTGGCTGTGCACACGTGAGTCGGTGTGTTTGTGGTCCTCGCGCGTGCGCGCGGATGGGTATTTGCACGTGGATTGTGTACAGTAATGCGAGCCATTTGTATTTAAGCCCACACAATATTTAGGGCAATTTTTAGTTAATCTCCTTGTAAATAAGATGTTAGAAAGATAAATTGTTCGGCCCACTGTTGCGGAGCAGCTGCAATAAAACCTCATGTGACGGCTGTATTTTTATACAAAGCGCCTTCTGTATATTGTTTTATGTTCACAGTGATATTCATAACCATGGCACTTTGACTGTTTCAGCCCAAATCATAGTGTGAACACAGGATGCTATATTGACGGTAGCAGAATGGTTGGCATTTACAGTCACCTCATTATGACTCCTTATTTTTAGAGGTATAACGTAGAAATAGATGCATTATTTATCGTTCTATCGGCTATACCAATGCAATTTATTAGACAGTTCTCCGTTAAATTCCTGCATTTTACGCGTGTAGTGGCGAGTATGTTCTGATAAGAGGTGCTTAGGCCAATTGCCTACACATTTATGTCTTGTTTTTTTTTTTTTTTTTTACCTCAGTTCAACATTGGAAAGATAACACGGTCAGATTTAGTTTTTCCAATTTTGTTGTACTAATATTCTAAAGGTAATAATGTCGTACTATAGTCCTATGGTAAGTCTCTGTATGGCGGGATTTTAGTGAAATGATCGTGCGTAAATAGTATCTTTCACCCATGGTTACACAAACACATAACATGTTATCAACATCCACTTTTCTGCTCCAGACATAATGCTCCTCAGTCTGTCCTCCTGGTGGCTCACAGTCTTGTCTCTCTGCTTACAGGTTTGGTTTCAGAACAGACGCGCTAAGTGGAAGAAAAGGAAGAAGACCACCAATGTTTTCCGCGCCCCGGGGACGCTGCTCCCAACACCGGGGCTGCCACAGTTCTCTGCCGCGGCTGCAATGGAGAACAGCCTGTGCTCCTTCCACGCCAACGACTCTCGTTGGGCCACGGGGATGCCGGGAGTGTCCCAGTTGCAGCTCCCGCCGGCCCTGGGTCGCCAGCCGGGCATGCCACAGTCTCTGTCACAGTGTAGCTTAGGTCCAGGCCCGCCACCAAACTCCATGGGTCTGTCCAACGGCCTTTCCTCCAACGGCTCCGGCCTGCAGTCCCATCTCTACCAGTCGCATTTCCCCGGAATGTCGGCCTCTCTCTCCGGCCCCACGAACGTATCGGGCTCCCCGCAGCTGTGTAGTTCACCGGACAGTGACATGTGGAGAGGGACAAGCATCGCGTCACTGCGGCGCAAAGCTCTGGAGCACACAGTGTCCATGAGTTTCACTTAGTGACTTAAAAGAAAAAAAAAAAACACCCCACCGCGCCCCTGTCCTCCTCACCCCCCTCTCCCAGCCCCACCCTGCAGCTCTTTTTCTGTTTTTATTCCCGCTATTAGATCAAAACGAGAGAACAAGTGAGCTAATCAGGTCTGAGATGCGAAAGAATGGAGACTATGTGACTTCATCTAGACATAATGACAAAAAGAAAAGGACAACACTGATGGACAAACGGAAGAAAAAATATCTTGGGTTTGGGGTTATTTATCTTGTTAATTCAAAAGGATTTTATCAGCTATTGATAATACATCTATTGTAATGATCTCTAGACTATAGGCCCTAATTATTGAGAGCCAAACAATCGTGGTATTTACGTTTTCATTGAGTGCGTCTTTACGCACACGTTATTGTGTTCAGGTGAAGTTGTGTTATGTCAAACGGTAATTTATAAGATTGGGTATAAATTTTGGTAACAGCCTACCACACATGCTCCATACTGTAGGTGGGCCTATTGAACTGGGTCTCGGGCATGCACCGTGCATGTGGATTTAAACGTTTGGATAATTTAAGGAGAAAATGGTGCCCACTCAGATTGAAGGTTTGTTAGGCGACCTAAGTCTCGTCTGCATGAGACGGGAGCGAAAACCTGAAGAGGAGAAGAAAAAAAAACAATGATCTTTCAGTAGGCCTATGCTGTTTTAGGATGTTTTGTGTAGATAAAACATTCTTGCTATGTACCCGCTGGTCTTTTTTGTGACATGTTTTAACTTATTGTATGTGCTATTACTTGACACATTTCTTAAATGTTTGATCTTACATCAAAATGCACCACATTGACGGGTTTGTACCAATTTAAAATGAACAAATGAATAAAAGTAATTTTCAAGAATGTCAAAACAAGAATGATTTATGTCTCCATTAAGTTGATGAGGTATCATAATGACTATTTTGTACAAATTCCTAGATAAACAAACATTTGTGACCCTCAGTACTGACCTACCTTTGTGGTAGGTTGTTGGTGGTACTTCTAATATATTTGGATTGTCAAAAATGCTTTACTATATTTTTTACCAACCTTGAAGTGTATGATATCCTAAGATGTAATTTTGTTGCACGAACTCATCTTGTTGGTGGTTGTTGCTCAGTGACCAGTGTCTGAGGTGACAGGGTTAAAGGGTTTATGAAGGGTGACTGGTCTCAGTGTGGCAGACAGGAGCGGTAAAGATGTCAGTGCTGTGATGTGACGGTCATTGCTTTTAACCATGACGGTCATCCCACTGAGCAGACTGGATGGACTGTAACTAAACAGGAGGAGTCACAGAGCTGTGTGTGTGTGTGTGTGTGTGTGTGTGTGTGTGTGTGTGTGTGTGTGTGTGTGTGTGTGTGTGTGTGTGTGTCTGTCTGTCTGTCTGTCTGTCTGTCTGTCTGTCTGTCTGTCTGTCTATAGTATACACCAGCCTTTCTCAAGCTTTTATTTGAGAGTTTGCTGCTATGATGCTGCCTCACAAAGTAGAAATGACATTATCAATTAGTTGCAGCAAAACTAGAAGTGTTGTAATATTATTATAGAAATACCAGAGAACGTGAGATTACTCGTGTTATAGGTTGCATTAAACAGCCACAGGGAAGCAACATTTGCTATTAGCTAGTTATCAAATGGCTGTTTGTACAGACAGTATAATGCCCAAACAGTTGCTTTAACTTTGGTGTTGTTCAAGCGTTTTAATAAGACTATGCTTAATCTAAAGCCACAGATGGACCAGAAGCACTGTAGCTTTCATATTATTATTCACAAAACTGTAAGTGCAGGCCTACAGACTTTAACAAGAACCCACACAGGTACTGGCTTCATTTTGTATTCTTGCACCAAAAAGAAATTTGCACCAATAAGCTTTTGGCAAATCTATAATAAATAATAAAGAGTTAAACCAAGCAGGGGCGTAATACCAAATTCTGGGCCCAATGCATAAGAAGTCTCTGTGGACCCCCCCCCTCCTCTCTTGATGCATGTCTCTCTCAAGCAACTTTCATTTTACAAAGTCCTTTTGCTTTCTTTCCGTTTTCTTTCCCTTTTCCTTTGAATCCCCAATTTGTGTTTTTTTAGGGAAACATGACCTAAGAGCTTGTTTATGCTCAATGTTAGATACAAAGACAGACAGAGTTTTCTGTCTGTACTCCGAGTTCATTTTGTCCAATTTGTACACGTTTTCTGAAAGCTTACGGATACAGATAAAACAGAGCAGTCGCACCAGAGATCATGGGGATAGTGTAGCGTAATTCAAATGAGACATGACCATAGGAGATGATGGAAGTTATTTTTAAAATGGCATAAGGGAATGAATATAGGGAAAATAATTCTCTGTCTGCATGTGATGATGTATTTAATGGCCTCACAGACTATTGCTGACTACAACGCAGCCCCCCCTAAACGATACATTATTACGACCTTTTCCACCATAGCCTTGTTTGTTTTTGTCCAAAACTTTTTACTCCCCCCTCTGGTGCCATCTACTGACTATGATTATGCCATCATAAAGAGGGCATGGAAGTATGCGGGCAGTCACATTCACAATGTTTGAAATGGGCAAATCTGTTTTTGAGTGTAAAGGAAATATAAATGAGCAATAAGCAGTCATTCAGTCAGCTCTAGCTGCATTTAGTGACTAATCCTAGTGCAGGGGTGGACTAAACCACTTTTCAGGGGAGGGGGCCTTAGAGAGGCTTCACTATTTTTTTCATGCAAAGTTCAGTCTAAAAAAAAATTTTAAAAAAAACCCAACCAAAAAAATGACTACTCATTCCAGGCTTCTTGAAGCCCTGGGTACTCTGTCCCACTCCCCTCACCACCCCGCCCACTATGGTGGCCGTGACAACAGGTGCCCAAAATTATGCATTACCATTTACCGACACATGATCAATAACTGTGTTCATCTGCACACTTCAGGCCTCTTATGCAGCACATACAATTGTTAGAGGAGGGAGCTGTCTGGCACTTGTCAGTCAGGGCCCTCACAAAGTAAAGAGTACAAACCCAATGAGCAATAAATAAAATATCAGTTAGATAAATGGATGTTAAAACATGTTAATCTGGACATTTTTATTAGAGAGTGAAGTTAAAAAAATACGAGATATTTTGCAATTTCCTCCAAGTCTTCCAACTGCTTGTGTTTAACTTACAAAAAACAGTGTTGGAAACAAATTGACAGCATCCATAACACTGAAAATTCTAATATCAATTATATGTTTTTAGAGCGATGGACAAAAGCAGTTCTCTGAGACATTCATGAATCTCAAGTGACACGCTGTCACCCTAAAGTTGTTAAAATGACAAGTTTTCATTATTTCTGATTTATTATTAGGCTTAGTGTTTTCTACATTACATTCATGTCACAATAAAAGCAAAAATACAGATAATCAGTACTAAGTAGTTTAGCTTTTTACACCTTTTGATCATTTGACATTTATTTAAAGTTCCTCATTACTTGCCCATCAGTTGTCTAATAAGAGAAACTCTCACCTTGATTGCGTTACTTTAATTTCAGATCATCCTGATGTGAGGTGAAATGTCTGTAAATTCAGACGCAGCTCCGAGAGAAGTAAATAAATTTTTTCCATTATGAAAGTGAGCAGACCTCACTGTCTGTGTCAAAGATTATAAGTGTCAACTTGAGCCTGAAATCACAGCAGCTCAAATTAATCAGCGTGTTAACCTCATCTCGTTGTCAGCGCTGAGGCCAATTTACGGTCACGGGATGGTAATTGATGAGATATGGCATTACCATAAGCAGTCCCACTGCCTGTAAACTTATAATTGGAGTTTCTGTAACAATGCAGGGGGGTTAAACAAAGGATTAATCATAATTAACAAAAGTATATTACTTTCCCCATATTAAACAGTTGGTTCCCACCTTTTCTATTAACATAAATTTGTTTGCAGTAATTTAGTGAATTATTGAAAATACCAACTCAAGTCAAGACCCTGAAAAAAATCATTTATTCCTCTCAGTGCTTTCACATTGTGTGTGTGTGTGTGTGTGTGTTTGTGTGTGTGTGTGCGCGCGCACGCGTGTCAAACCCTGTGTTTCCGTTATACGCAATTAGCTTGAATGAAATAGCCTAAAGTTTTCTAACATACAGTAAAAAAAAAAAACACAATTTGAATATTATTTTCCAAGCTATTTAAGAGTGTGCCATGCAGCAGCACAACACAGGATCACACTGTTATTACATTTACAGCCTGATACAGTAAACAGGCCACATTGTGTTATTTTACAGACTAGACTAATTGGAGCAAACCAACGAAGCAAGACCCTCAGTTAATTAAGAAATAATCTCCTTTTTTTGTGTTTAATCAATAGTCAAATGTGCAGGGAATTAAGCTCAGGTTATCAATTGTTTATACTCACTGAACATTACAGTCAGTGCAAACAAGTATCAGTGTAAATCAGGAATGTAAATGGATGTTTAATCTACTTATTTATAGGATTTGTTTTGGCCAACCCTCTCAATCTGCTGTTGAATTTCAAAATAAGTGGACATTCTTTTGTGAACAGAGAGAAAAAAACAACAAATTCAATTAATTATCTCTCACTTTAATGGCTGTATACTTTATGATTGTCACCACCTTAAAGTCATTGTTTATTTGTCTTAAACTGTATTTTCACCTCAACACTACCCATCCTATCTGGGGCAGCAGACTATACTTTTTTCAGTCTGAATGCAGGTGGCCCACCCATCCTACACAGGCATGTAATTACAAGATATTGCATGACAACATTTGATCAAATGTTATAACCACAGCCAAACTGACTGCTGCTTCACCTGTCCAGGCTGGAGCTGCAGCAGTGTCTGTGTGTGTGTGTGTGTGTGTGTGTTGTTCTGGTAAATCTAGCTCTATGTGTGGCTCAGCCCACCAGATCCAGCCCTGTGCTGACTACTGTGTCCTGGGCTGCAGTAACAGATGTGAAATCACATTACCCAAACGCTGCAATTAGTCTCACTCGCTCGCGGGTTAATGAGTTTGTGGAAATGTGCGACCCATTCCTCATTAGGTAATTTCTCATGCACTGATGAGAGAGGGAGAGAGATGTGGGTATAGCAGCGGCCCAGTGTAAATGGCACATAGTCTGCTGCACCACATACTGTAAAGCAGAATGCAGCTGGGGAGGGGCGGGGGGGGGGGCACTGCAGCTGGACAGGTTTAGGGGTAAATGAATCACCTCATCATGAAGGAGACTTGCATGTATGCATGCTTTATTCTTTATTTGGATCCCATTTAGTTGTCAGTAAGGCAGCAGCTACTCTTCCTGAGGTCTGCACACAACAAAACATAACATGCAAAACAAGACATATACTGCAACACATAATAAGTATCAATAAGAACATGTTCAAGACAAGTAAAACCCAAATGAAAAGTTAAACATCACAATAAATCAAATGTAGGGGTCAACAGATTATCGCCCGGGCCGATTATTGGGGCCAATATTTGCAGGAGACTTTCGATGTATGATGTTAAAAGTTGCGGTTTTGGTTAAACATTTGCTAAACGCATTTAAGGAAAGCTTTGTATTGGAGTTTGTTATAATCTAGATTCTAACAAAGCTTTTTATATTTATTGTAAAGGCATACTGATCCCAAATATCGACTATCAGTCTCATTTACTACTAATAATGTTATCAGTCGACCCCTAATTAAATTGCATTCCATTGTGGATGTTTAGTTTGGTTAAAAGAGTGCCCTAGGGATGATGTTCATCTGTAGGCCCACGTGAAAGTTCACTTCGCCCTGGTTCAGTCGTCAAAAAGCCTATGGGATTTTCCATTGGATTTTGGATTATTGCAAACAAACATTTATGATACAAAAGATTTTGTTCAGCAAAACAATCCTTACAAATGAACACCGCTTTTAGGGATTTTTTAAGCCTAAATGCAATGGCCAGGAGTAAAAAAAAATAATGTTAGGCTATAAACAATTGTCTGATCTAACGTTGCCACTGCAACAGGCTGTAAAGCCATGTTTGGCGGGATTTGATGTGCAGATATTCTTTACTCTCATTTAGCCACTTTCTAGCAACTGCCGTTTTTAAGACATATAAAAGCTTCAAAGTTTGCTAGTTAGGGTATTTACTGATGTATTTCATGTCATAGAACAAAACATTAAAGTCTCCTCAGCTTGAGTTAACCACAGACCTTATTTCAGGCATCTAACCAAGAACCCATTCAAAAAACTCATGCATGACTTTTAACGAGGGAATTTTATTAGTAGCCTCAAACATGCCTTACTAGGTGCTTTAGTGATCATCATTGGTAAATTGTTTCACATTGTGATGGTGCTATAACTGACAGATCTTCATACTGCGTCTCCTCTGGGTTTGTGTTTAACTAGATAACCACTAGCAGCCTGTCCGGTGGTGTGACTATGTTGGTCTTAGAGCTAAGCAATATAAATATCTGTTGATATTATATCAATACTATGAGATAGGATTAGATATCATCTTAGATTTTGGATATTCTGATATTGTAAGTGTTGTCTTCTCTTGGTTGTAAAGGCTGCATTACAGTAAAGATATGTAATTTCTGAACTCACCAATATGCTCTGACCTCTATCTGTTATTGCCCTTAACCCTCTTTCTCATTATATCCACATTACTGATGATTATTTATCACTGTCATTGCGCACATATTTTGTAAAAGCACCAACAGTTAACTCTACAATATCGTTGCAATATCAGTATTGTGGTATGTGGTCAAAACTACCCTGATATTTCATGAATCGATCCATCATTTATCAATGAGCACAAGGCTGAGGTCTTTGAAGTTTGCTTTCACTACAGCATGGTGTGCAAGCTCAATACATAACAGTGTCACTTACATCATAAATGACAAAATTAACATCCCATCACATTAGTCACATGGCATTACAAGAAAAAAATTGCAGACCATATGGAGGATTGACATAAGAGTTTTAGTGTTGCACAGCTGTCAGGGTTAGTGAAAGGTGTTCAGAGTCTTTATTGCAGCTGAGATAAAAGCTGCATTTGAAACCGGTTGATTTGAAGGCCAGGGACATATACCTCTTGGTCTGGCACAGTGTGGTCTAACCTAGTCTCAGTCAGGCAGATGGCTGAGCAGTTCCTGTAGTACTTGTTGGTCTGGATTTGATTTAGGATTTGTATTTGTGGGTTTTGTTTCTAAGAGATCTGACGTTAGACAGCAGTAGTGGCGATTTTTCATTAGGGGGCTGTGGGGCACGGTCCCACCAGTGGGCACTGTTGTGCAAAGGAAGATTATAGGCTTTCCTATGTCAAAAACAATAATGTCATTGAGCTTAAATTAATAGCAAATCCAGCTTTGTCTACTTCATGAAATATTTGCAATTTTTCATATTATACTACTTATGCAATTTCCTCTCAATATTTTTTTTTGTAGTGTAGTAGTGTGCAAATTTGTCTTTGTGCCTGATGCTGCTCGCCTCTTTCCTGCACCTGCAGTGTTGTGGACAAACGGCTACGCATGTGTGCGCGTGCTCACTTCAGTTTAGCAAGTGGGGCCTGACACTATGGATGCATTATGGTGAAATCGCGGCCAGCGCCCCAAATCCCGGATGTATAAGAGGGAAGTCCCAGATGTATTCGCACCGCGCACATCTTGCTAGCTGACTTTAGCTAAGGAGGACTGTTTAACTTTTGTGCCATTTAGCGCTCTACCCCTCGAGCAGAAACTGGAAATTAAACGTTTGGGACCACACCGACCTGATAACATCATCACATCTCAAGAGGGAAAAGATAAGACAAAGAGGAATACAGGCTGCCAGTCACAGAAGTAAAATGAAACGTTATCACAGGAGGTGGCTGCTCACACTCACTCTCCTTTTCCTTTATATTTATGGTCATGAATCCTAAATGATTTCATGAAAGCAGCCTAATAACCCACTACTGTACATATGATCATTCTTTCGTTTCAAACGTGCTGAATTGAAAACATCAGCTGTCTTTAAACATCTCCTGGTGCTCTGGATAATGTGCTGATTCTGATCTTATAGACTACACATGTTTATTGTCAATAGTAAATATTAAATACATATAAAACATGATTAAAAAAAATAACAAAATGAGAATATAAGAAGCAATAACAAATATGTTTTTTTGAAAAATATATAGCCTAAATTCAGGGCAAAAATGGGATTATAAACCTGTGTATCCAAAAGCTTAAGAAGCAGCACGCAGCTCAGTAAATGGCTCCATGTTCACATGATTGTGTTTTTAAGTTGGCTCATACAGACTGTGGAAGCATAATGTAATGAAACAGCTGACTTCCTTATAATACATCCACGGCTGACCCCCCAAATAGCGGCCTATGTCGCGCGTCACTTTAACATTTGTCGCCGCAAAGAATTGTGGGACGGATTTCTCTCTCTTCCTTTGGTAAAGGACGCTGCAGTGTATCCATACATCCACGAGTGTATCCTATGCTCACTATAACACATCCATGATCCAGTGCTAAAGGGGATTATAAAGCATTGACGCACCTTTCCTTCATATTAGCAGAATTCAAACAGCTTTTATCATGGCAGCCGCTCAGGTACTTCCGGTTCGTCTCACTCACGCGGCCGCGATTCTTCAACCAGGAGCGGAAACTCGGCTAACAGCCAAAAAAAGCCCCCTTCTGCTTTCTTCTTCCTCGTTTTGGAGGGGAAACCGTCTGGACAACAACTGGACTTAAAACATCGTTCAGAAAGGTAAATTAAACACTGTGGAAAATGCTGCAAGGCCTGCTGGGAACACTAATGTTGCATCGCAGCTTGACAGACGGAGCATCGGACAACAGACTGAGGAAAACAGGTAAGTTCTCGGCCCAAGTATCATATAAAATACAAATACAAATACAAACTTTGTGGAAAGTGCGAAATTACCCTGCGTGGACATGACAAGTCTGCCAGCTCGTTACATCTCGGTGTTTTTGTAGGTGCATGTTTGACAGGATGTGTGAGGGAGACTCCAGGCTCAGGAGCCGCTACCATGCTTAACCATATTTTAAGCAGTTATTGAAAATGTGTGGCGGACTCGTATACTGGCTGTCATGCATTAGCCGTGCGCCGTTCACGGCGTGAGTTTTGCATTGTATTTCATTGACCTCACGTTGGTGTTGTTCCGATCTTGAGTGTTTGGTGATGGTGATGTCAGGTTTCCTGTGTGGACATCGTCAGTAGTTGTGGCTGGGTCAGCTGGTGCAGCTGGAGAAAAACATCAGTCAGCCTTCTCCCAGCAGGTCCGGGTAGCCAGGTGTGTTGTTTGAAGCTAGTGTTTCCACAAAGAGTGTTGAGAAAGTATATGGTTGCAAGACTGGGATTGCCCATAAAAGCACAGCCCTGGTTGGGTCTATTTGGTTCAATATAACATATTCCTAAAGAAATGTATTTGATTGCATGGCAACCTAAAAGTCTGAGCTATGAGAGACATGAGAGACATTCTCTATGTACTCTTCCTCACACCAAGTGGTGCCCCCAAGGCCACCCTGATAGGTAAATACAAAAATATATGCAAAAATAAAAAATATCATCTAGTGTTCAGACTCTATTTGCATATTTTTGCACCTTATTTGTTCTGTCCAGCACTTTGTATTTTAGCTGCTTTTGGATGTGTGCGCTGCTAGACCTGTTTTCACCCTGATACATAAAAACATAAATAAGATTGGTGTGGAACTTAAAATGTTAACTGCACCTATATTAGTCTCTACACATTGATTATTAGTAATAATTACTGTAAAATGAGAAACCAGAGTATGCATGTCCTTAACTTGAAGGAAAGAAGGTAAATTATTTTTCAACAACTGATGGAGAAGGGGTGGGAGTTAATACACTAACGCACTTCTTCCCTTTCCTTTTTTGACATACAGTATGTTTGTACATACATGTATGTTTGTGTATGTTTACAAATTCATTCTTTCCTTTTATTTTTTTTACATGTTTGAAATAAATTTCACTTCAATTCAGCTCAGTTCAATTCAATTCATTTCTCCACAGTGCCAGTTTTTAACCAGGTTACTTTAACAAAATAATGTAAATTTCAAAATTTAGTCATGTCTTTTGGTTGTGGGGCACCACCCCAATATTTTCAGCGACCCCATCTGGCCAGCACGTAGAGTCAGGGCTAAGAAATGAGGAACATCTTCTACAGTATGACGTTCCTCTACCCTTTTTCCTAACATACTCTCTCTGTCTGAGAATACATGTGAAGCGAATTGGGAAAAGAATCCACCCTTTAAAATGTAAAGACTTCTCATTTTCATGCAGGAGTTTGATAACAGAAGCTGCTTCTCTCTCCTGCCGGGGTTACATCAGTGTGTCTCATTATGGACTGGCTATGCTTATTTCCTCCCTGCGAGGCCACAGAGTCTGCGGGTGAATAGACAGCCGGGGCAAAGCTCTGTCAGGACACAATGGACGACAACAAAAGAACTAATTAGCAATCAATTACCGACGTGTTTCTGTCCTGCACCTTTTATCTTGTTAGAGTGTAGAGCAGGTTACCACTCAACATGTCCCATTCACACACACACACACACACACACACACACCACCTGCCGCCTGTATGTCTGTGTGTGCAGCAAACGTGTGTGGCTTTTAGTGAATATAGATTATTGCAGAGATGTATGTGGTAGCCCGGTGATATCAGGTTGAAAAATCTTCAAATTAATCCAATTGAAGCCTTTAGAGGAAGCTGCTTTTTGTCTGTCAATGTAAAGATAGTTGTTCATTAGTCTCATCTGTGACACAATCAGCCTCTAAACTCTCCATTGTTGCATCTCGTTGCTCCCGTTTGTTGTTGTGATTACTTGGAGTCGATCTAAGTTCAGACTGAGGAGGAAATTTCTTGCATTAAAAGAATTTTCAATCTACAATTTCATAAAAACCAACATAGATAGAGTAGATTTAGCGCTAACCTAATTTGTGCATGTGGCTTGCTCATTTCAGCATCTCCCACTCCACTGTTGTGCAACACACACACACACACACACACACACACACACACACACACACACACACACAGAGTGACATCTGGGGGGAAAGTGTGCTGTGAGGAGGCTGCAAGTGCCTCTCATGATAACAACTCTGCATCTCAACAACCTGCATCCATCATCATCAACACTAACATCTGCTCTGAGCCTCAGCCTTAAATCTCTTTCTACCTCCCCTCTCCCCTTACCTCCCCTCACTCCTCACCCCCTCTCCCTCTTTCTTACTCTCTTCTTTTCTTCTTCCGCTTCTCTGCTGTCCATCTTTTTCCCACGAGAAGCCACCGCAGCTGCCTTTCTTTAACCACTCCGCTTCAATCTGCTTTGAGTCCCATCCAAATCCCCTCATCTGCAGAATACGTGTTGATGTGTTTTCGTTTCAACCACCCTTAAAATCAATATTTAATGATGATGTTATCAGTGCTTTTATGTGTAATTTAGCCCGTGTGTCAGTATGAATGAGACACTGTCAGCTTTATGGCGTCAGGCATTTATTTTCTGTTAATGGGTGCTCCTGGTGGTATACAAACCAAAACCCAGTGGACGTCTGATGGATTTGTCTGTTTCATTTCTGTTCACGCGTGCATTCACAGCTATGCGTGCATGCATACGTGTTTAGTTGATTATATAGCAATTTGAAAAGTATGAAACTTTGCATCTAAATGCCATGAATGCTGCACTTCGATGTGACATTTCTAGCCTTATTACCACAGAATAAGACCATGAATAAGGCACTGAATGTGACTGCATCAGTTTGATCTTAAAACACAATCAATCAAAGCAACTGCTTGTTTCCAAACAGTCTGCATGGCCCGATTTTGGCATTTTCCAAAGCCATCACAATTACTTCAGCCCTTCAGCTCTGAGAGCCAACATTGTTGAGAGGCAATAATCATGATAGTTTTCTCAGTCATTTTTCTCCCGATAACAAGCCATTTTTAATCCAATTAGGAGTGCTAACGTGAGAGGCATAATACCACGGCCCCTGGGACAGATGAGAGAATATGCAGGACATTTATCCCGACAGTCAATATTGGATTTCTCACTAAGCAGCTGTGCCTGCTCTCTCTGACATTCTCCACCTCTGCACAGTGATCCGTCCTGATTAAACGGGCTTTTCTACTTTATCAACATTCATTACATGACCTGGTCATGCATGGCCGAGGAAACCAGGAGCGGCAAAGTTACACGCCTCACATTGGGGTTTTCCTAACTGCACGTCTTCCTTGAATTCAGTTGTTAAATGAAAGATGATTCATCTTTTGGATCTTAGATGGTGTTATATATGAGCAGATAGGTGTGTTATGGAATTCCCCAAAAACTTTTCTCACCCAGATCGACATGTAAATGTCTTTATATCTGCTGAACCTGAACGCAGGTGGCTAAACTACTTTTGTGTAACAGAACCGTTGGCAACAATATCCAACCGTTTTTCTTCTTCATTTCATGATTTGATCCCCTTATTATAGTTGAGTTTAAAGCCTGAAAAACTCAGATTTCCACTCATATTTATTTTTTTAACAAGTTCACTCACCTCTGCTGAGATACTGAAAATATAATTTCTTGTGCAACACTTCAGGGCGAGAAAGCAACAGAGCTGTGGTACTTTGACGCCAACAGCAGCTAAACATTGCCACCATGTGGTGACTGCTGAGGCTCACACAGCTGTTCAGAATGGTTTTTTTCTAATTCATTCACACAATTATTTATATATTTTTTAAAAACCTAGACAGATGGTCAATATATTTTTATCTCATCTCAGCATCACTTAATGAAATATGTCTGTTAACTCTACAGAGAATCATACAATTATTGTTCCATCTAAAACACAGCTAATAAAAGGCAGAAAATGCATGAAAAAAGAGGGCTGCTGTTTATAGCTGATTGCAGTCGATACATTTATGCAGTGCACTGAATCATTGTCATTGAGTGCATTGATTATGTGGACTAATCAATGTTTATTAGGCTGGAGAAGACTGGCCAGACCACAGTGGAGGCTGAATGATGAAGGAACACATTTACTGAGTGTCAGAGGCCCACCCACCAGCCCTCAGCACACGTTTCAGAGTTTAAGGGAACTTCAAACTGGGAACTTGTGTTTAGTCAAGTCAAATTTATTCATAGAGCACATTTTATACGACAGGCTTAAACTCAGTGTGCTGCAAATAAAAAAGCAAAAAACTACAGACAAAGGTCAAAAACATATAAGATAAAATCATGTGCTAAGAGGTATTACAAAGAAACATGAAAAGATAAGAGCATATTTTTAAAAGGGGAACAATAAGAAAACCAATTGAAACTCAATTCTAAACATTTTAACGTTTTACAATGTAAACCTTACTAAAAGCTTGCGAGGAAAAAAAGAAGGGACAGTGCTCAGTTTATGAATAAAAAACTGTATCGGGTTTAAAGTTGGGAGATTTTGCTCCCAACATATACAGTAGCAGAATTCTTGCTCCTCTACAACGATGCAGAGTTAGAAGTAAACTAAGCCTTCTCAGGCGTCAGCCAAACTGAGTATTTAAAATCTGCAAAGATTAGGATAATTTGTGCAAAAAGAGTAGAAGTTATGTTTTAACAATTCAATTTCAATGTTGAAAATGTATTAGTCTTATCATTGTCTACTGTGTGCCTCTGCCTAATGAATGAAAAAGACACTGGACTCTTAACAGTGTTCCCTTTTTTTGGCACAGGCGCACTCATCCTTCCTTGCACTGGTGCCAAAGTCCAGCACGTGCTTCAGGAAGCCACTAACGCTGCCATGGCTTAAAACCATCAGATAGGAATTTTCAGACGCAATGACACAGGTGAGGCTCTGCTGTTTTTGTACAAGTAAGTGGTCACTAGCTGGAATTTCTTTATTACGAATAACCCTAATATGCCATCTCATTTTCAAGGGGCCTCAACAAAAATAATACAATATAAGTACGATGAGACATGGAATTTAACAAAAAACTTTTGGAGGATAATTAAATCATACAAAATGTGCAGAACAACAAGAACATTTTTTATGAAAGCAGAAAAACAAAGAAAAAGAAAAGAAATATCAAGTAATAAGGTAAGAAAAAACAGGGGATCATCCTCCAAACAGAGCATGAAGTGGATCATTCAATCTTAGATTATAGAAAAGTGTTAATGTCAGTGACAACATTAAGTAGAAGTTATAGTAAAAGTTGTAAAACATTATTGAACAAAATTGTAGAGATTTTAACAGATCCTATAATAAGAACAGGGCATTTTTTAAGGTAGCTTATTCTACCTGCAGCTGGAAGAATGACTTCCAAGACATGAGCTGAAAAGCTGCAGGCTGACATTTAAGAGCCTCCTGAGACTTTGTATTAGGAAGTGGAAGTGCTCCTGAATCATGAACCCAGCTACCCTATTATACACTACGCTGAAGCAGGTATTTTGAACAATCATTTGTTTTCTTCTGACCCCTCTGACTAACCATGCATGCCAAATAAAAGTCATGTCACTCTGATATGAGTTGTTTCGCTGAAAGAACAAGTAGTTTTACAAGAGAGGTTGTTCAATAGCATCCTGTCATAATTTCAATTAATTTCAACTTTTAGGATCAGGCTTGAGTGAGTTAGTGATGAGTGAGGAATGAGGACGAAACGCACAATGATAGACTCTGGTGCATGCAGGTCTTTACACATTTTTAAACTGTATAATTTTATAAATATTAGGCTTGAAATGTCATTGAATCATTCTAAATTTGTGAGGTCTCAAATGCCACAAACATAAAAATCTTCAAACCTACCAATAAACATAATGATTTCCTTTTTTTGCTTTACACCTTATCACCTTAGCATTATAAGGTCTATCTTTAGATTTTTGTCAAAATTGATTCTTCATATATTCTTATCATGTGACTTCATAATGTGAGGTGTTTTTCTTTAAGTTATGTCAATTTTTGACTTTTTATTTGAAAAAAACCAAAAGGTTCATATAATTTTTTTGCTATTTGGAATATAAAAACTTGAAAGTCAATATCTCAAATCTGCTCCTAACACAGATTTAACTTTGTAATTCCAAGCTAGCGATTTACACTTATCTGTTTGCAAACTGTAGATTAACCTAACTCATGCTGACAACCATATTCCTACATAAATCTGCACATGGCTATATAACACTCCACTTTATACTTACCTGCAATGCTTGAATACGAAAGAGAAGATTTGTCCAAAATCTGTCTTAAATTTGGTTAAAAAGTGTTTTGAAAAGCTTTTAGACATCTTTTTGCAATCAGCCAATCGCCCAAACAAAATTGGAGTTAAATTCTTAAGCAATGATTTTACTCCCTCAGCCCCTTCAGTTACATTTTGGGACACTCTGCGGTTTTATGACTTCAGTCTGTCTGTTTGTGTTTCCACGAGAAAAGATGTCCCTTGCTGCTCTCGAACAATTATTCCACAGTGCGCTCTGTAATTAAACTATTATGTAGAATTATTCTCACCATCTGCATGCAGCATCAATCACCACTACACAATTTCTAAATGTGTTTGTTGCTTTAACAGTTGCTTTTAACACAAAGGCAACAAAAAACTCTTCAGAAGATGTTCCAGTGGCTTTTTCCAGTATGTAATATCAATATTCTCAATGATGAACACAATCAAGGTTTGTCCAGTAACCTTGACAATAATTAGTAGAAACTGGGAAGTGTGCGATAGATGTTAAACAAGTTTACAAGACCGTTTTTATGGAGCTATATTTTGTATGTCCTGTTATTTATTACATTAATATATAGTATGCCTGACTGACCTGTAAATGCTTTGTTATAATTTACCCTGACTACATAATGTATGAGACAAAAGACTCTAAAAGCGAATCAAACAAACAGGCCAGCATCAGATGGGAGTCACCAGGCCTCCCCTGAAGAACTCCGCTGGAAGGTAATTAAAAGAAGAGTGTGTTATCCATCGCTCCTCATTAATGCACTTTGAATTAACCACTTTCAGTGGAGAGCTACGGGGAGGGGGGACAAGGGAGAAAATCCATGCAGGCTTTAAAGTAATCTCTCTCTGTCAGGTCGGTCCAAACGGGGAGGGTCGGCTCATTACGGCCCCCACAGGAGATGAATGGGTCAGTCAGGCAGTAAAGAGAGCTGGGCTGGACCGCTGCGTTGACGGACAGATCCACACAAGAAGTGTGTATGTGTGTGAGGGAGTCAACACGCAGTGAACAACAGAGCCAAAATACTTAGCTATATGTGCTATCTTTGGCAGGGAGCAGGTGTGCAGAAGGAGGTTGCATGCTGGGATACGAGGCAGGGTTAAGACGCTAATGTGTGGAGTCAACAATCATTGTGATTTAACTTTGACCTCATGGAGGGCTGAGTGGCACATCTGGCCAGCTGAGGCAGACACCACACACAGAGGGCACTCCAAAAATCACACTACTTAAAATTTCCTGGACTGCTTCTGTCTTTAAGAAAATCCTCATGAGCAGAAATAGTTGCATTTTTTAAAATAACACTGTAGGTATGGTTCTTGATTCCTGCTTTAATTCATGACATAGACCCCCAAAATTAAGCCCACTGTTGCCACTAGATGGAGTTGTAGTCTGTGTGTTGTTGAGACATTTGAGGCAGCTGCACTTGGATCTATTTTAGTGAGGACATGGAGCTTTCTCAATGAATTATCGTATTATGATTAATCGTATCTGAATTTCATGTTTCATGTTGAGCAAAATCAGGGCAGGGCAGCTTTTCTAATATAGACTGGGTGCTGGGAGATGATATTCAAATATGCTCAAAATGTCCCCCTCAATATTTTAATAAAAAAATATACATAAAAAGACTGCAATGCTATGACAGGCACCCACGCACTGCTGTCTAAAATAATCACCAAATTCAATCAAAATAGTAAATAAACATAAAATATTGCCATTATTGTTACAACTGGTTGAGTATTACAGAGCACTGCACTTCTGCATGTGTTTTGTCCGAGTGTACCTCAGACATTACTCATCTGCTGTGGTATATTCAGTATCCAACACTGTACTGTCTCTCTATTTCATTACTTTCAAATATGTTAAAAAAAAGAGGAAAACTAAAATATAGGCTAATATAAGTTTAATGTGGATTATATCACTGTAGACTGGGATAGTTTTTGTAAACTGATATAAAAATGATATTTTTATGAATGCTTTTCCTCCTGCAGTGTTATGCTTTATTCCTGCCTGAACACTAGCTAGCAAGCCAACACTCTCCCATCCCAACTTGTTGCCGCTTGGTCAGTGCCGCTCACATCTACATATCGCACACTAGATATCCTCCTGCGTTTGTTGTTGATGTAATGGGATGACGTGTCAATTTACGCCTGTAAAATGTCTTCAAAATACACTTTAGTTTTCACAGGAAATGTACAACTTACAACGTCAGTCGAACGCTTTGTGTTTCTGTTTAAAAAAAAAACACAATGGTTTGGCTCATACAGGAAGTGAACAGCTGGCTGCACGGTGAAAGTCCGGGGTTTGCTGGACCCATCTATTGCCCTCCAGCCTACGCTAAGGACTTTCCTGCTCCTTGTTACGGCCAGCGCTTCATTCTGCAGCTTTCATCCGGCCGTGTTATAAACTGAAGCCACTTGCCGCAACGACAGGTGCTGTCCGGCTGTCCGGGGGCGTATCATACCCACTGAGCGGCGGTATTTGAAAAGAGAACGGACTGAGCGGGCATTATTCCATACATAACCTAACGAACAGCCCATACAGTCTGAGCACATTCCTCTCGCTTGCTTTGTGTAAAGTTAAGATCCATTAATTTTCCCATCAGTTGTTGAAAGGAAACTTATTATTGTCACGCGATATAAATATTAACACTTCCCTTTAGTCAGGAAATGCATGAAAAGATAACATTAACATCAATGTGTCAGTTTGCACTAGAATGTAATTGTATTTGTAACAACTCACTAATGAATAATTTATGATTGTCCGTAAGACTCCATGGCCACGGCCTTTGAGGAGGGCTATCTGACAACTTTTGCATACCAAACAAATCATTCAAACAGCTGATTTAGTATGCATGTGTTTATCTGTGTTTTTATGCCACATATTAGCAGGGAACTTTTGCATGCTGTCATGTTTTCTTTATATAATTTTTTGTTGGATTTCTTGGCCACTGTTGTGTTTTCTTTGTGCAGCATGCGTCTTCCCTCATTCATTCAGGATTTTTAGTCAAAGGGTGGAGTGGGGGGTTATGGGGTGGTAAAATGGGAAGAGGGGGCTAGATATTAGATTAGATTGGATTAGATTAGAAGATGAACTCTGTGAACAGACCAGCATAACACAAATTGATATATCTGTTCATCATTCAGAGCAGCGTAATGAGACTGTGAGGGGTTACTCATTCATTAAAATCTATCGATTCATTAAATAAATTGGACTTAAACAATTACAGTATGTATCACAGCATCACATCGCAGCATTTGTGTGGAAATCGCCAAGGGACAAGCACTTGTAGCACATGAAACACACAGACACATGCACACACACATTAAGCATTTTGCTAACATTTCCCTTTTCCTCTGCTGTCATTTACATTAGCAAAGCACACTTCTGCAGCGAGACCCCGGCTAATAGCTTCAGACATCGTCTCAACACGAGGACTTTGTAAGACAACTAATTATTACCGCTGACCACTGGCTTTTAAATGAATGTAATACACCTTGAATAGGTCATCAGCATTGTAAGACGACAGGCTGAGAGGCCATTAGACCAAATGTTATTCATCATACTCATTATTGTTTTTGTTTGTTTTATTTGTAGTCGTGCGTGTGGCGTCACAGACCTTCATCACTGAGAAAATGTCAGCTATCATTAGCTGAGGATAATTGCGGGCCAGAGTTTCACACAGAGTCCCTCGTCTTCATTTCAGATGAATGAGAGAAAGTGTGGGCTGAAGTGTGTATGAATGCTGACAGGGTGATCGTCATCTCTTCCACTCGGCTACATCTGAGTTTGACCTTTACAAAGGCAGCGTGGACACAAACGATTAGTCTCATCTAAATGAATTTGCTATGTCACTGCAAACCAAATTACATCACAGCTCCTCCATCTCTGTCACTCTTTCTGGCTTTCTCCTTCACATTCTGGTCCTTTTTGTCTTTTTGTTGTGCATGAAGTGATGCTCCTCAGTTTGGTCTTGTTTTGTTAAAACACATAATTAATCGTGCTTTTGAATGTAACTGTACGTTATAATGTTTTAGCTTTTGGGTCTCGCTAGCAGAATAAGTGGTGGAGCCAGACACTTCTCTAGAAATCTGTTTTTATTATATGCTGGAGGTTCACAGAATTAATGTTTAGCTGAGAAATGTGATACATGTGAATCCATAATAATCTGGGCTACTCTACTTGCAAATCAAGGATCCCCAAAAGTTTCAAGTAAATGGGGTATTCAATACTCTTGCGTAGTAGGATAAACAACATTGGCATCAATTGGTATCTGATCAACACAAAGTTAAATGTATTTTTCAAAACCTAAAGATTTGGAGCTTTTGATAAAACATTTGGGGGTGGAGCCCCGGACGCCGCCCACCACCTCCGCCTCAGAGCATCACCTGCACAAATGGTGTGAACACCTTTCCATACAGACGTGCAAGGAACAACACAACCACACACTTAACATCCAGTCTCTGGTGGGAACATAGGTGTAGACGTCTTGTTCCCTCAAATAAAAACACAGAAGGAGCAGTGGAATTTTCTTTTGACAAAATTAAAGATATTTACACCATATATTAATGCAAAATAGCCTACAGTGATACATACAAATTTATCCAAAATAAGTGATTAATGGTCAGAATTTTCTGGTGGGGGGCCCCCCCCCCCCCTTTCAAATGCGTCCTATGCCTGCCAAAATAATGAAAACACTGTCACTATATCATCAAATGTAAAAAAAAAAAAAAAAAAAGTATATTATTTAAGCAGGTATAGTATTAGTATGTTTGTGTGTCTGAGTTTAACAAAATTAGTGTTATCAACTAACTGATCACAGAGTGCTCTGAGGCCTACAAACATTAGACCTGAACCT
The DNA here is from genome assembly GCF_026936395.1 of Plectropomus leopardus. Lineage (NCBI taxonomy): Eukaryota > Metazoa > Chordata > Actinopteri > Perciformes > Serranidae > Plectropomus > Plectropomus leopardus. Next base: position 12,912,470 of record NC_142179.1, on the reverse strand, counting down.
CACAGGGGATTCAGTTGGAGACCTTTCAGTCACAAACCTAATCTTTTGGCCACCAGTGCACCATGATCCCTCACTGGCTTCCCCCTCACAAACACTGCAAGTTGTTATTTTGTTGAATGTTCAAACCTGAAGCTCTCACTGTTGCGAACTGAATCATCACATGCAAGTTTGCATGAGCGTACTTGCTTAATGTAAGCATTTAATTTCTTATAAAATGTGCACATGTGGGATTTCTTAACTTTTTGCAATACTAGATGTTACATATGAAGTAAAAAAAAAAATACTTGTATGTGACTTTAGCAATTCGCTACATTGTTTTGTTTTTTTTTATCAGAGACAATACCCATTCATCATAAAGATAATGTATTAATCAGTCAATAAGGTTCATTTCTATGACACCAAATGCTCAAAATCACTATAAATACAACAGTGTGAAATGAGAATGTGATAAATATGTTGCACATTTGATGAATTCACATGTGCTTTTTTATTTGCTTCATTTTTATTTCACTATTTGCCATGCCAACGTTTGCCTTAATTTTTTACAAATAAAGTGTCACCAAAATTGTAATAACTGACTAAACTATATTATGTATGCAATTTGGCAGGTTTACATTCTGACCCAGTTGATTAGTGACACAAAATTATACACAATTATTATTAGTTCACTTCCTACACAGCCAAAAATAGTGTACTAACACTGGTATGATGAATGACAGATTTTCATACATGATTGGAATGACTGTAAGCCAGCGCGGCTCAGTGTTTGTCAGTGACCCTCTGATGCAGGCCTGCCTGTCTGTGTGTGCTGCTATAAAAGCTGCCACCTCTCACAGCGCTGTTATTTTCCCTCTCTGCTTCAGGAAACACTTTACCGAGAGACGCACTTCAGCATGACGGTGGCTCTGCGCACACAGCTGTTCCTCTTTCTGATCTCCCTCTCATCAAGGATGGGGCTCAGTCGCTACATTGAGGTGAGAGTTTCGATTGTTAATCAATAATTTGCTTCAGTTTAAATCAGACAGGTTAAACTGTTTCTGCTCCAGCTGCTCTGCGAGAACATCTGGGATCTAAAATTTGATTTCTGTTATGTTTTTTATTCAGGACAACGAAGCTGCAGATGGATTATATTCTCTGCTCAGTCTGGACCAGAAAAGAGAATCAGAGGATTTTATTTTCCGCCGACCTCTCAGTAAGTGCAACAGTAAATAATGGCTTTATTTAATAGCTGATTCGGCTTACAGACGTGGCAACAAGTAGACCTTTAGCACAATTAAAAGTATGTTAAGTGATAAATTGAAAACAGTCAGTGCAGAGATGTTCATTACAGTATTAGTGTCCAGACAGATACTGATTTGAATACTTTATCCATCAATCAATCAATCAATCAATCAATCAATCAATCCATTCGTGCATATTTATTGTACATAATACTGTACTCGCAGTGATGATAGGGCATCTATTTAATATTTCCCAAAAGTGCACACTACAAATTGTTAGATGTCTCTTTTTTAAAGTCTTTTTCTATCAGAATGAATTGACACTTAGATAATTTTGGCACAGTCTTTCCAAAGCCATACTACCTTTATGTAACTGTAATTGAGCTCATTTTTTGTATGTTTTAAGTTAATAACTATATGTTCATCCTATGTAAAAATTAGCTGAACACTTTCTCCAACTGTCCATCATGTTCACAATCCACCGTATGTAAAGAGGAAAAGTCCCACTTATGGTATTCTTGTGTCTCATGTACTAGTATACCTAAACAACACTGATTATGTCATACTGAGCTGCCTGCTACAAGTTTGTAATTCAAAATCTGTATGTGCACAAAAACAGCTCATGCACACTGTAGGACTTATGCATGAGTAAGAAGCTGACTATCACAATCACACTTTTAGTTCAGTTTTTAAGGTCTCACCAAATCCTTGATGATTACTTGTAGTCAAAGCTGATCAAAAATGATTTGCGAATCCCTCCTCTGTCATTATGAATCACTAATGTTTGTGTGTGTGTGCGTGCGTTTTCCAGGATGTTTGGACATGCTTGCCACTGATGGCTACTTCACCTTCGTGGCATCTCGGCCACAGCTGGCCTGTGCTGCCTTCATCATCGCTGAACCCAGTGAGGTCATCAGCCTGGAGCTGTCTGACGTCAACATCGACTGCAGCGCCGGAGACTTCATAAAGGTTGGCTTCACTCACCAAAAATAATGCCCACACATCTTCCGACCCTTTTGTGAGTGAAGGACTCCCGACTTTCATGCACAAAAGGGTCTTTGAAATTTAAACTCTGAATCCTATTTCATCTTCCTCTGTTTGATTAAAATGGTGCCAAACAGGGTTAAGGCGGTTTTTAAGGGCCAAACGCCCCACTGAATCCTCTATGCATTGGTCACATTACTCAGAGCAAGTGTGGGAAGGCTTTAGTTGTGAAGCCAAGCCTCCCAGTTACATTGCAGCTACCGTTTATGTGGGCCGAAGAGGTAAAAGGCATAACAGAGACAAAGACTGGTTGACTTTAGAACACAGAGTGGAGTTACAGGTTGGGTCAGGGTCTCATCTGACCTGCACATATCCCATTTTAGAAGGAGAAAGATGCACAACACGACCAAACAGTCCACATCTATATTTCTGAACACAAAATCTGCATAAATTAGACTTAGTTTAATCCAGTCAATTCATGTTGGATTATGGTTGAAATTAAATATGATTCACAACACATACACAACAAATGTATTTATGAAGCACATTTAAAAGCGACCCACTTCAACCAAAGTGCTTTGCAGAGCAGAGCAGGTAGCTAAAATCACACAAACACACACACACACACACACACACACACACACATACACAAAAACCCATGACATGAACGGTACACACAGCTCATAGGTACAAACAGCCAACTCACAGGCACAGTCATATGTAATGTAATGACACCTGAAGTAAAGCAATATATCTTTACATTAACTTAATCTTAATTAGCTAAAATATTGTTGTGTTTTTTTAATTTAAAAACAGTGTAGTGTGCAATATTTAAAGCTTATGTAAAGTTTAATACAAATAAATAATACAAATCTGAAGAAATGAAATAAAAAATAAAATAAAGATAATGAAAGCACAAGGATATTTTAGGAGACTGGCATATGGACTAACAATGTCAGGGAGTAACTAGTTACATGTAATTAAATTACAAAATAAATGCAATTGTCAGTTATACAGGCTGAGAAAAAAAATGTAATTGAATTACAGTTACTAATCAAAATATTGGTGATTACAAAGTGGTTATACATGAAAAAAAAAGTATTTTGGATAAAAAGTTTATATTTTGAAAAACAAAACAAAACATTAATTCTATTGCTTTAAATCTTTTTTCCGTGCAGGAATGTCTTCTTTTGGCATAGCCTATTTCTTGACATTTTACAGTTTTATCGCCAAATGTAATAAGTTACGTTACTTTGATAAAGTAATTGAAACAGTTTACATTATTCATGACTTTAACAGGTACCTAGTAATTTGTAACCTGTTACATTTCAAAAGTAGCCTTTCCAACACTGTTGATACACTTATTTATAATACAGCATAAATGATGCAAAAAAAAAAAAAGGTTGGTCTCAAACTGCCCAGTGCCCAATGGTGACCAGTTTCTACTGTATGTAAAGACAAAAAGTCCTACTGATGGTATCTGTTTGACTCCTTTACCGGTCTTTTTAAACAAAACTGGGAAACAAATCTATTCTAACTTTTAATGTAACGCTTATTATCAGTGGTCTCTGCATTGTGTATGTGAAGTGGCACAGGAGTAAATGATCCTAACGCATCATTTTTGGCTCCCAACACTTTACTGATACTTTCATGAGTTCACAAAATAAGACATTATGATTCTCCTGCTGCAGATGTTTGACGGCTGGGTTCTGAAGGGGGAGAAGTTCCCCAGCAGGCAGGACCACCAGCTCCCTCTGCACCAGCGCTACACCGACTACTGCTCCTCCACAACACCCGGAGCCAGCAGCCGCTCCTCTCAGAACGTCGCTATGGTCTTCTTTCGCACCCACAGCCCCGACAGCGGCTTCACCCTCACTGTCAAAAAGCTACACAACCCTTTCCGTGAGTCCTTGGAGTCACTTGAGGGCTGAAAAGTCTGAAAGCAAAACAAACAGAAAAAACATCCATAAAAAACTAAAAAAAAAAAATCATAAGAAACACATTTGAACAAACTCAGCCTTGCATCTGTGTCAGATTTGTGTTGTTTATTTGTATGAGATTTGAAATGAAGACTAGACTGGTGACTTGTGTGCATGCATGTGTGTCCTTCCTGGACATTTGCGCCTGGTCGAGCATTAATCAAGGCCGAGAGCGACAGGACAGGATTGAATGAGAGGCATGCACCTGTTTTCCAGCTGCTTGACAAACACGGTGTTAACACTGTGTCAAGCAACATAACAATCACAGTCAAAGCCTGAGCACTGACACACGAAAAAAGGGAGTTTGAAGGCATTACCTTTTTGGAAAATGCAAAAATCTCAAGTCAATGAGTGAGCTTTATTTACAATCCTGCCTCTGTGTCACAAAGTGGCCACAAGTGGTTAAAACTGCAGTCATATCTCAGAATGTGCAATGTTATCTACCTCAACATGTGTGGACCCTTCATGGCTGACAAAAACAAATACTTCACTCGATTTTGGCAAATTTGATCAAAATTAAAGCAGATTTTAATTGCATTCATTCTGCTCCTTTGTAAATGGTGTAAGTGACGGTTGATCCAATATGAAAAAAAACAACAAACACGTACACAACAGTTCATTTCAGTCATTCATCTCTTCTTGAAATCTTGCAGAACAAATAACACTCGATAACATTTATTCTGATATTCTCTCCTTGACTTTGATTGGCACGCCTCCTTCACCACGAAAATATTTCTAAATGAACAACATGCCCGCAGGAGTAAACTGTTCCGACTCCTGTTGGTGCCTGTCTATTCTACCATACTGTTATCGAATCAAATTTCATTATTTTCTTATCTTTGTCATCAGAACTGGAATTGGATTTCCATGCTCAGCCCTAATTGTGTCCCCTCCCCGCAGTCAGCCTTGATCATGTCCAATTTATGACATGAGGTGTCAGTAATGAGTTTCTCTGGTGACGGGGAACTGTTAATTTGAAACCTCTCCTCCTGTGTGTGTGTGTGTGTGTGTGTGTGTGTGTGTGTGTGTGTGTGTGTGTGTGTGTGTGTGTGTGTGTGTGTGTGTGTGTGTGTGTGTGTGTGTGTGTGTGTGTGTGTGTGTGTGTGTGTGTGTGTGTGTGTGTGTGTGTGTTTTTGAAAAGCCTGTAACATCATGTCTCAGAGTCCAGAGGGCAGCTTCACCATGGTGATGCCACACCAGCGCAGGAACTGCAGCTTCTCCATCATCTACCCTGTGGAGATCCGACTGACAGAACTCAGCCTGGAGCAGGCCAAAAGCAATGAGCTCAGCCCGCAGGTGAAACATAAGCAGACAGACACAAAGACACACACACACACACACACACACACACACACACACACACACACACACAGAAGACATCTTCTTTTTTCTGTGAAATAAACCAGCGATGGAAGCAGTGCTCTAACTTTGAAGAAATTCTTCTTAACATAATAATAAAATATATGTCTGTGCACCAGCCAGACTGATCATATGAACTTTTATAATATTACTGCTTGACACAATCTTATTTCCATTTAGAAAATTTCACCATTAAGATCCATCAGCCTCCAGTCAAAACTACCTCCATTACCTAAGTATGAACCCCCAATCAATCAGTTTCCCTCACAAAGAAACAATTGAAACAATATTTTTGTCTGTTCATTAAATAAAAATGTACATCCAGTAGACAGTTAGCATAGTTTGCTCAAAGGCTGGAAAACACAAGCCTTGATCTGTCAGTGTAACAAAATCTGTGTATCGGTACCTATAGTTAACATGTTTTATCTGCTTTGTTAATCTGTACAAATACTTAGGTGTAAAAATAGCTATCTGTGTTTTTGAAAACGGCCAGACTAGCTGTGTCCCCGTTTCCAAATTTCTGCTATGTGAAACTGACTCTCCTTTGGCTCAGCAGAATATATTTGAAATAAATATGTATTTATGCCTATGAAATGTTACCCTACAGACATGACAGTCATACCAATATTCTTATCAAACTCATGGCATGAAAGCAAATATGCATATTTCTCATAATGTCAAAGAATTTCTAGCCCATTTGTTTTATTTAAGCTGTTTAGACCTCATCCGTATTGTTTTTGACGTTTTCATAGAAATAGTCAGCTGAAACATTGAGAGTTAATTTCTTAAACTTTTCTAATTGAAACGAGACCAGGGTTTTAGAGAGTTGTCCAAAATCAATGTTCTGTTTGGCAAACAGTTTGCAGACCCACGTGGCGCTCTGAGTGATTCTGTTGTCAGATGTTGTCGTGCTCTAACAGGTGCAACAAAGTATAATTAGACTTCCATGGCTTAAGGTCTAATTCGGTAAATTGAAAACACCTGTGTGGTTCACAATGGCTGCGTGGAGGCTTCAGTCAGCTCTCATGAGCAACGTGGGCATAAAAAGATTGCAGTTTGTTAACCCCTCATATTTAATGCTCAATCAAGTAGTTGAACAGTTTCTGATGTATAGTATAATTGAATCATTTTATACTGTACAAAGAAAATATGAGTCAAACTTTTTGAAAACAGCGATCAACTTCTCTTTTTTTTTCTACAAAAACAAAATGTCAAAATGAAAACGATGTGACAATGTGAAAGGTGTCACCCACTGCTGCACGGACCTTTACAGTGAGTTCCAGCTCATTGTTAAGCTTTAGCTAATTATCTACTTCAAGGAGTACTTCACTTACTTAATGACCATTTCTGTAACAGTTAGTCATGCTGGGTTACTTTGCATTTGTGAAGAAAATTGTCTTTCTGATATTATTGATTGATTGATTGATGTTTAACAGCAAAACTATATCAGAACATCTGTTTACAAACTCTCACACAACTAGTGCAGTATAATCTCATTTGTAACAGTCGTCTGCTCAGTACTTCCCTAGCACGTTTGCTATATAAAACTTAACTTGAAGTGAAACTTTTCTATGCCCTCCTCGAAGATAGATTCCAATACTACGTTTTTTTTAAGGCATAGTTTTGCTGTTCAACGTTGTTCCCTATAAATCAGTAAATCAATGTTTGCTGTTTTCTACTGAGGCATTTAAAAAGTTTTCTTCCCAAATTCAAGGTAATGCAGCATGACTAATAGATTTTCAAGTGCTCATTTTGTTGGTGAAGTATTCCTTTAATAGCTCAAAGCCAGTTAGAAAATTTCAGTAATGAACACCACTTGAAATCCAAATCTCAAGTTCAGGTTCAAGAACAACAGAAATGATGTAAATCATCTTGATAAAAGCCTGTACAGAATAAAATGATGTTGGCAGCTGTCCTGACACTGGCTGCCAGACTGTTGACATTATGATAAACTGCAAGTACTGCATGTGTTAGGCCAAATACAACAACCTGACATTTCTACTCAGTTTTACAGGCAAATACAGCTGCATGAAATTGCATTTTCTGTAAAACAGATGTGATAAAAAAGGAGCATTGATAGAACATATGAGGGACCAAAGTACAGACAGACTATCACACTGCTGCTTATGTATTTCTCTCTATTAGCCGTGTTTAATTATTGTCTGAATTAAAAGGCCAACCACACATTAACCAACAGCATGTAGAACAAACTTTATTTTTAGTATTTCTTACCAATACATTGAGACCTGAAAAATGTGTTGAATGCATTTCCTTCCTTATTATCACTACTTTAACTACTAGCATATGCTGGTAAACAGAAGATACAAACAAAACATAGACTTGCTCATCAACACATTGCTTCATAGCGCAACTAGTGGTCAAAAAAAATCCACAGAGTTTCTTTCATATAGCACTTTCAAGAGATTTCATTGCTGTATATAGGGCCTTTAAATGAAACTATATTGTCTATGCAGTAGAAAGATGCAAATACTTTGAAAACTGATGCTACTTGATTAGAGACATCAGATTAAAGAAATAGAAAACCTACAACTACCAGAATGCACAGCACTGCACCAGACCAATAAACACTCCTGCTGGTTGGTGATGAATGCAAACTCGTATATGTGAAACAATAGCTGCTGGTCGGCAAGAAATAATCTCGTACAACAGTTAAATGGTAAGCTAAAACGTGTCTCTGAAAACATCTGAAGTGAGAAATATGCAGCTTAGTAAGAGAGTCTTGTTTTTTTGAACAGATCCCCTTAGTTTTACTTTTTGATCTAACTTTTTGTCGGCCTCCATGTTCACTGTGCAGCAAACAGTATGGCGCCCACTTTCTGTTCACAAACTCTTGCTGTTACAGCTAAACACGGCACTAATATGTGTTTCTGAAAACAATTTCAGCAAGAAATAGGCCGTGCACTAACATAATCCTGATTTCTATTCGATTAGCACTGCCTAGTGTTACCCTTTGATCAGTCTTATGATTAGATGGAGGTTAGTTTATCACGGTTCATTTACACTACTCACAGTGTTTTGATACAAAGCTAGTTGAAAATCGTATCATAAAAGTATCCCTTTAATATTCAGTCTTAATAAGTTTCCTGCTTGCACTCTAGCAATAGAATAAAATGTTTTTTTGTGTGTGTGTGTGTTTTTTTTAACAGAGGCAGATATGGACGGGCTGTTCGGGGTCAGGTGACTATGTGGAGCTGCTAGGGGGAAATGGGGTGGACACCTCTATGATGTTCCCTGTAGCTGACCTCTGTTTTTCTCTCAGTGGGCTCGGTGAGTCTGAGCCGCTTTAGTTTCCCTCCAGTGTGAAACTAAGATTTTAATTGTAACTGCAAGTTTCCATCCAAAATATGCCTCGTTGTTCTGGACAGTGACTGTATGACAGTATTGTGTTATGCAATGCTATGCCTATAGCCTCACCGTTTTTCAGCTTTTACAGATTTTCACTGACAATAATCCTGATTTAACCCTTTGAAAGCTGGAGTGACATCACTTTTCTTGTGCTGCTTTCAGAGCATTTAAACCTTTGAATCCTGAGGGAATTGGTATTTTTGTAAAAACATGGTACAAAGGCAGTGAGCAACTTTGTAGTAAAAGTTAAACTAAATTCCATATCATGAACCCACACATGAAAACACTGTTCACCACAGTGTAACAGCAGCGGGGTCCACTCATGGCAAGGGCAGTTCAGAATTTGATCCCAATAATAGAAATTACAACAGATGATACTGTAGATTAGTCCTTTAAAATAAAAGAATATAAGATATACGATTCTCGTTGTGAAATATTTGCAATGCAAATTGTATTTTACAACCTGAGGTTACAAACAAATAAACACCAATACAAAAATAATAACCCACAAATGTAATATACTATACATTGTAATAAACTATTGCTACATACTAAATTGCAATATCTATTGCTATTATACTATACCATTTTTATTGATTGATCTCTATCTGGTCAAATTGGTGCAATGCTACATACAAAGACACACAAAACAGAACAAAGACACATGCACTTGTCATAACCAGGCTGAGAAGGGCTAGCTGTGGAACAAGAATGTGCTCCACTGTAAAGTATCTGTTTTTCTCTTCGGCCCTTCAGCCCAGATGAAGATTGGTTGTGATAACTCAGTGGTGAGGCTGGTCTCCAGTGGGAACTATATCAACCGTGTTTCCTTCCAGTACCGACTACTGGAGCAACGCGAGCTGCCCAAGACCCGAGAGAACGCTCTGGATAACTTCTGCTCTGTTGAATGAGATCTGTCTCTCACACACACACACACACATACACATACACATACACACACACACACACACACACACACACACAGTCATCCATCTCTCTGTAAATACACCAGTTTGACTAATGCCGTTAATACATATTTTGTATTGTTTTGCCAAATATTTTATTTAGTGACCTAATTTTGTTCGCTTTGATCATGGAATATTTATTTGACAAATATTTATTCATTTCGAATAGACGGAGGATGGTCGATTTAATTTTCTTTTTGTCAGGAAAATCTGTATTACATTATATTTCTTGGCAAAGAGCGTTGATTTCAAACCCTTCCTCTGCTGTTCTCATTTTTTTTTTAGCAGTTTTATTTTTTTGGGGAGGTTCTCTGCTGTTTCCTCTGTTTATATTGCCATGACAATTTAAAAATAAATATGACTTGCATGATAGAGCACATTTTTAATGTTCTGCATTTGTGAGTCAGTCTGTTTTTATGAGCTTTCTTACTGCATGTTCACTTGGTGTTTGCTTGGTGTTTGTGTCACTGGTGTGCTTCTGCGGGATCCATCCATTTTACCCCCTGACGACAGATCGGAAAACATGGGAATGTCCTTCAGTCTAATCCAGCACTTAGTACGATAAGTGATGTGCTTGTGTGGGTTTTTAACGTCTATTCATCAGGCATAAGATTTTTTGCTGTATCGCATTTACATATCAGTGAGTTGCCTTGATATGAGACAGCTGTTGTCCACTGTTATTTTGGATCAGGATAGTTGATGAGGCCACAGAGATTTTTAAGTTCGTCTGGAGTTTCAGATCTTGTTTTTCGTAGCCAGGCTAGTGACACCGCTTTGGTCAAGCCTGACATATCTTAATTATTGGATTGGCAGGATATTTTATACATATATTCGTGGTCCCCAGAGGTTGGATTTTAATGACTTTAGTGATCCCTTGACTTTTCCTCCAGCATCACAAGGAAGTTGAAATTAGTGGTTTTAAGCAAAATATCGAAACAATCACTGGAGGGATTATAATTAAATTTGGCAGAGACATTCATGCCCCCATCATTGTACTAACTTGATTGTGACCTTCTCATCTAACAAAATCCTTAAGTCCAAATTTTTAATGGTACTTGTACTTTGGTTTATGACAAAATGCTGCAAACTAGTGACAGTCCCATCAGTCTTGGATGCTCAACTGTACTTACATGAAACACAACACTTAGATAGTGATTGTGGTACATTTTATACCATGCTCACAACCCATCGGCTGTCATCTGATGATGATATAAACCTCAGAGAGTGAGGGCCAATATTTTGGGCTATTCTGGTATAGCCAGCGGATATTGGTGCCAAGATTTCCCCTCATCTTCGCTAATCACTAATCTTTATCAACATCCAAATGCAGATTAATTAAAAAAAAAAAAAAAAAAGCAATATAACGCTAACTTGTAATGAGACATAGCACATGGGTTCCAAGATTGCAATTTGGCCAATGCATTCAGCCTCTCTTACCTACTGTTTAAACATACTTTGTCAGTACTACTCGAAATGGAAACAAGAACACTTTCACCCAAAATCGTGTCCCGTCTCCTTGAAACCCTTCCCCCCAAGCTCAGTGAAGTCAGGGAGGTTGTGAGGAAGGCCAGAGCTGCAGCAGCCCCTGGCCCCAACAAGATACCCTACAAGCTCTATAAGAACTGCCCAGCAGTGTTGAAGCTTCTGTAGATGCTCATGCAAGCCGCCTGGAAAAAGAAGTGCATCCCTGTGGAGTGGCGAAGAGCAGTGGCCGTAGTCATCCTCAAGGAAGAGGACTTCAGGGAAATCAGCCAATTCAGAAGTATCGCCCCGCTTAACGTAGAGGGCAAAATCTTCTTTTCTGTCTTGGCAAAAAGAATGACCAACTACCTGCTAGAGAATGGCTATGTTGATACAGCTCCCAGAAGGCGGGGGTCCTTGGCTTCCCAGGGCGTGTGGAGCACTCATCGCTGATCTGGGAGCAGATCCAGTGGGCCAAGCATGAAAAGTCTGACCTGCATGTAGTCTGACTTGATCTTGCAAATGGTTATGGATCAGTGCCACACCAGCTCATCAACTTCACCCCTGAGTTCTTACACACGGCCGACACCATCAGGAGTCTGGTCTCAAACTACTTAAAGGACCTGCAGCTGGGCTTCACCCTCCAGGAGTATACAACTGGATGGCAGCAGCTGGAGCTAGGCATCGCCATGGGATGCTCTACATCCCCCATACTCTTTGTGGCCACCTTTGAAATAGTTCTCATTGCAGCAAGGCAGGTGGTGGGAGAAGTCAGATTGCAATCTGGTCAGAGACTGCCCCCGGTGAGAAGTTTCATGGACGACATCGCCACCCTCCTGCCGACAGCGCCCTGTACATCGAGGTTGCTGAGGAGAATGAATGACTGAATGTCCTTGGCGAGGATGAAGATCAAGCCTGCCAAGTCCCGAAGTCTCTCACTCAGGAGGGGAGTCAGGAACAGCAACACCATCTTCATTGTGGGCGGTGAGAGGATGCCCCTGCTGGCCCAACAGTCCATCAAAAGCCTTGAGAGGCCGTACACGGCAGAGCTTTCTGACAAGCATGCAGGGAACAGCGTCATGAAACAGCTGACGGTGAAAACTCAAGGTGTGGTGCTATCACACCACACTTTTCCAGAGGATAATGTGACTTTAAACTGTGTGGAATTACCTCATCCACGGTAAACAGGGTGGACATAAAGGCCACCAAGATAAAAGAAGATAAAAACCAAGATCTCCACCAAGGGCAGTTCTTGCCACCCAGGTCTGCAGCATGAGAATCGATCTCGGCAGAAAGCTGCAGTTCCCCAGGGAGATCACCAGAACAAGCCTCCCCCGGACATACGTAGTGATGTGGTCCAGCAGCATTAAGACCATAACGAGCTAACTGTCCCATGGAGGAGGGGATTGAAACTGCCTCAAAGAGGAAGATGCTAAAGTATTCGGACCTCGCTGCTGAATGCAAGGAGTCAGGCTGGAGAACCATCATCTATCCGGTCGAAGTGGGATGCCGTGGCGTCGTCATTACATCAGCTGTTCGCCTTATGAGGGACATGGGTGTAACCGGTGCACACCAACTGAAGGCCCTCAAAGGCTGCACCTCGACTGCTACACCACCAGGAGATGTTCCGGGTTGAAAGGAGCAAAATGTTGGTGACTGGTGGTACCCGCCTGATGACCCTGCACCTAGCCGACCACTGGGCACCGGAGGAGGTGCGGCAGGCAGTAATGGCACAGCAGGATAACACCTACCTGTAACCTCTACTCAGTAGAGATTATAGTTGCTGAACATTAGGTTGCATTTTCATTGATTTAGCAAGCTTACATTTGCATTTAGCTCAGCACCACTGTGCCTAAAAACAGCCTCAGAGAGCTGCTACCATGGCTGTGGACTATTTCAGTCTTGTTTTAGTTACGGACTTTTGCATTCCTTCATCAGTGGTGTATAGCCTTGATGAACAGTGTGTGGTTTGGTAAAATATCATACTGGACAATGAGTGGGTGACCTTGCCAATGAACAGTTTATTTCTGCGGCAGATGCTATAGTGAGTTTCTTCCACAGTGTTAATATTCATGCAAAGACATATTTCCCAATATTGTAGAAGAATTAAGTTTAATCTTAGACAAAATACGTCATTACTGTACTGTGTGTGTGTGTGTGTGTGTGTGACAGACAGTGTATTTACAATATGTAGCTATGTGTATTCCACTGTATTAAAATATGTCCTTGGAAATCAGTATTAAGCAATGACGCATGCATTTCTCTTCATTTTTGTAATCCAATCTGTTCCAGAGACAAACTCTGAAATAGCTTTCATAGTGGTTGATCATTGCTCAGAATCATAATTAAAAAGGCTTAATACCGAGAGCACAGAATAATACACCGCTGTGTGCTGAAACTGTGAGAATACAGGTTTGCTTGTGACCCCTCTCCATCACAGCCCTAATCTCTTACATACTGTACATCTGTGGATCCTCAGTCTGAATGAATGTGCAGCTCTTAATGGGATTATCCCACAAGCCTCAGTGCTCTTATTCCCCTTGAATTCCTCCTAACTGGCTTGCTTTTGATCTTCTCCTTACGTGGAATTAATCTCAAACCTGCTCAGCCGCGATGATTCAATTAACTAGCGGATGTCTTTTTTTCGCTCGATGTGTTGCAATTTTCAGTCTTCATTAGAGAATGAAACGCGCCTTGGATGCCATCGAATGAGATAAAGTCTGATTATTTGTTTCGAGCACTGGGCACAGCCATCTTGAACACTCTGTAATGTATTTATAGTGGCCTGTGATGGTGGATGGGAAATTAGTTTGTCACTTGTTAGACCTAAAGGGGTCATAAGTCCTTGTGGATGAGATGCAACCCTATAAAGAAAGAGACATGCTTGTGTTATTAATAACACTAAAGTAACAGAAAACGGAAATGATGTTTATTTAAGATATTATCCACAGTGGACTGGTTAGTGAATACATCACTGAGAGAAAAATTCACTACTGCTAGTTTATTATGCTTTTCTACCTTTCTGTCATTACATGTTTTGTCAATGACAGGGTATTTTTTTTTTTTGGCTATTATAGATATATTATAGATCTGACTTGATCCTCAACATTTGTATAATAAGCCTCCATCATAGACAGTAGAGAGATGACAGGAAGTGATGATTGAGAGTTGCAAGAAAATTGTTGCTTTTAATCTGCAAGTAACAAGCAGGGCCTAACTATAGCTGTCATATAAATATAGTAGATAATAAATTCCACTATTGTCACAATAGTCTCTACGAACTGTAAATCTTTTGTGTATTTATAAGTAAACTTTTTTTTAAATAAACAATCATTACTCGCTGGCTACTTAGGCCTAAGATTTTTTTTGCACTTCATACATGTAGGTTGACAAAGCAAAAGTAAAAAAAAAAAATGTGTGAGAATGGTTAGCATTATTGCACCTCCGCAAAGTAAAAAATAAAATAAAATCAAACACACCCAGTATGTTGCATCAACAACAGGTTCATCCTGGCTCTGGCTAACATGCTAAATGCTAACATAATCCCTCAATGGTAAATTCAACATTCATACGGACTTTTACAGTTCTTCTGAGGAACTTTGACCTTCAGTGAGGTGTGTTATGACTATCTGCTGTAATCGTTGATCTCTGATGTGATTGCAGAGTCTTCTTCAGCTCAAATGTCAGAAAACTTTGGTGGGCACAGCGCGACAGAGACAGTGGGCTTGTGCTTTTGGAATGAGCGAGGAGTGAAGTTGAACCTGGAGCAGATTGCAGAGGACCTTGCAGTGCTTTCAGAATGACATTCAGACAGGTGAGTACAACAACACACTCATTTTTGTTACTCTTCCCAGAAGATGTTTTGAAGCAACATGCGTTGTGTGTGCACTACATGTGCAATTTCTACACTGCTCTCTTTGCTGTAAAGTGTTCAGCCCTGCAGTCTTTGTGGAGTTGACATTGTTTGCACATCTCTGTTGTTTGCTTTGGTGATGTCTGCTGTTGATACTATAACAAGTGTCAGTTTATTAAGCCTAATTCATCAGGCTTTAAAATGAATGTTGCTGCTGTGTCCAGTTTTATTTATTTTTGGTCATTTTGTCTTAGTTTGTCTTATTTCTGGCAGGCTACAAAGTACCCTCTATTGAAAAGGAATCTATTGCTTGTTTTAGACATAGCCTGACATAGCATCTGTGTTGTGATGTGTGATGTGAAAAAAGCACCTTATCCATTGGTGATTTACAGCATCTGCAGGTGGCGAACAGAACAACACATCAAGTGTAATTTTCCCTAGTATAATCCAGCAAAGCAAGAATAACATGATCTCAAGGTTTAAAATGTAAGAGCAGACAGGAAAATCAACCATCTTGATCCTTTTTTAATGGACAGCTTGGCTTATGTTGGAAGCTGGGGAGACAGTCAGCCAGTAAATCCCCGCTGATATGTACATACAGTATATGCATTTTACATGCCTGAGGAGACCATAAATCAACATTACATAACTGCAAGACAAATACAGATAGTAATTCTTTACATCTATAGATGAGCTTTTATAGGTGAAAACATGCTTTTGTATCTACTGCCCAACACACCAGTTTATGAATATGACCCCAGCTCTGTGGCTTCAGAATGCATTAAATCAATCTGCTTCACAAGTTGATATCAGCAACTGACCCCAGCGCAAACATATCACAACAAATAACATACCCTGCGTCATTCACACACTGCGTGCATGTAATTTACTGCACTATATCTGTGATACTGTGATGAATGCAGTTCACACACAGGCAGAGAGGAGTTATTTTGTGACACTAGACTAATTACACAATGGAGAAACCCCAGTTATTTAGTTTTGCCTTTTATTTGGCAGACCACACTAACCTCAAGAGTAATTGAACAAAGTAATGTAAGTTTATTTATATGTAGTCATAGTGTAATAAACCACTTTAAACAGAGATCAGAGCTGATCATGAGGCTGGTTGTGGTTTTGATCTGCTCTTTCGGAGGTGCACACTGGGTCAGTTGGTGATTTCTCTGCAATGTTTTTACTTTCAAAAATGTCCATTAATTACATAATTGCAATATAATTATCACAGTAAATCAAACTGGTTTATGGTCTGCAACTTCTAATGCAGCTTTTGCTTATTTTACATCAATCATAGCTGCTATTTTGTACCTAGCTAGTCAACAGTCACATCGTATTTAAATTCTAAGTTCCCAAAACAAGGTACGGCCAAAAAATTCCAACCCTTGCAGCATCTGGGCCACTTACATTAAAACACTGCTTAATAACAAAACAACAATAGAAAATTTGTAAGAGTAACATTCTTCAGAATGAGCACTTTTGGTAAATATGTTACATAGAAATGTTAAAAAAGAAGTTGTTCATCAGACTGACGCACACAAATAGTTTTGGATTTGGTAATCTCACCATTCTCAGTGAAAGTGTGCCATTTTTTGATTTCTCCTGTATTGCCCTCTACTGTCTGATTACATTAACTACAACAATGATAAAGCATGGTACACCCTCCAATTGAAGTCATTTTCAAAAAAGTTCCTGAAACATAAAGCTTACATGATTGAGATAGCTATAATTACGCTTTGTTGGTTGAAAGGAACCAAAAGACACCTGCAAGTAAATGCAGTCTGAAAGAAAAAGGGTGTGGCAAAGCTGCTGTTCAAATATGAGCAAAAGTTGGCATATTGTTAGTAGTATTTTAATAACAAATATTTAAAAATGTACAGTGTCTTTTAAGGATGTAAGTAAGAACAAAATAAGCAGAAATTACACTTTACAAATAATCAGAATAATTAAAGATGTTAAAAGCAAATTCTTGTCATTATTCCTCCAGGATTATAAATTTTAACAGCTTCCCTCAAGGGCTCCAAATATCTTTCAAAGATAACCACTGCTTAAAATGTCTTTGATTACCAGGATATTTCCCTCACATTAAAACATTTAAGGCACCACAGCAGATTGTTACAGCATGAAAATGTAAAAATTAGGGTGTTTGGACTTAAATGAAGAGTGTGATGATTGCTGAAGGTACTAGAATAAGAGGGAGAAAAACTCCAGTGTGTCTGGCTCCATTACACAAGTCTTCGGCACAACATCTGACACCCACAGAATCCACGTTACTGCATACATCACTTCTCATGCACTCTTTTGTGACCATGTTTTCAGCCACTGCAGCAGAGAAAGACAGAGAAAATTCCATTAAATAAAAAATATGTGATAAGAGCCACAGAATTACAGTTCAGACTATGCAAATCACACCTTAGAAGAAAAAATATGGCTGTAAATTCAGCTTACCAATGGTGGTGGCACAGCGGTCGTAATGGTTAGGACAGTTCCAAATCTGTGTGCAGGTGCCAGGGTTTGCACCCCAGCAGGTGAAACACTTTAACCCACCCACTGCAGGCAAAGCAGAATGCAAAATGTTCACAAGGGTCATTAAAAATTTAACTTCTGCATTATTTTTTATTGTGATTGCTCACCTTTACTGCACTTACCTGCTGCCAGCATCGTACAGATTAACACCAAAGATACAAACGGCTTCATTTTGAGTCTTTTATCAAATGGGAAAATGCAGAGAATTGAAAACATGCCGGACCTCTAATGTCAAATGAAAATGATCTGCTTTCTTGTGGGTTTATAGCCTAAACAAACCCCACTACACTGGCTGAGTACCAATAACTAATTTCGTTCAGACACTTCACATTAGGGGAGTGTCCATCAGCTGTTCTTTAATACCGATCATTTATTTATACATGTTAAGGGCTCTCTACAGTCCCACCAATTCATCCATAATCCAGCTTTCAAAGGAATTCTAGTGTCAATAAGAGTTTGCGTAACTTGATTTTAAAGTGTGTCTTTTGTTTCTGTGTAAGACATTCATCCAAAACACTTGAGTCATGTGTTGAAGTTGAAGCTGCCACACCTGGAGATGTCAATGTGTAACTAATCAATGTTTGTACAGCCAAAATGACTTTGCAGGTTTCTTAGTAGAACTGCAAATGCTGATGATACACTCTTAAGGGACAATTCACTTCAAAATCAAAAACAATATTTTTCCTATTACCAGATTGCTGTTTATCAGTCTAGATTGCTTTGATGTGAGTCGCTGAGTGTTGGGGATATTGGTTGTAGAGATGTCTGCCTTCTCTCCAATATAATGGAGCTAGATGGCACTCGGCTTGTGGTGCTCAAATCTCCCAAAATATATATTTTAAAAACTCAACATCAATGTCTTTTTCCAGAAATAATGACAGAGTTACTCAACATAATCTAGAGACATGTTTTGAGCAATTTCATGTTCTTTCTACAAAACTACACCAGCCAACCAAATCACCGTGCAGAAAAAAATGTGCATCTACTGGAGAGGCTCATGCTTGTGACGGAGCAAGATGTAAACATTAATGGCGTCCTCCTCAGCTGAGCTGTAACGTTAGCTGGCTCAGTAGTGCTAGGTGAGCTAGCAGTAGATGCTTCCGTCTGTGTGGTGAAACAGTTGGCAATTCAGTTTGCTAGAAATAAAAATAGCTCCCACATAAAACTGCTTACAAGGTCTAATGATTGTCTCGAGTAACGAGGTCATGATTTCAGGAAAGAGACATCGCTGCTGAGTGTTTTAAATGTACTCTTTAGGCTCTTTGAGCATCACACGCTAAGTGCCATCTAGATACATCATATTAGAGAGGAGGCAGACATTTCTACGGCCGATTTCTCTAACACTCTGCAACTCACACCAAAACTATATTGATTGATAAACAGCCCTACGGGTAAGAGAAAAGATATGTATGTTTGATTTTTGGGTGAACTTTCCCTTTAAGTGGTTGAAAAACCCCACACTACAATTGGTTCTGTGTGATGTGGCTATTCACCATCCCTGCACAGGAAATTCAATTTCAGCATCCATCAGATAAATCCTTGCCCTGTTCAGGTTGTAATAACTGCAGCATTAATTCTTTACTAACACACACTCATACACACACACAGTTTCTGTGTGTGCTGTTTAGTGTCGATCTCTAATAGCATTAATAGAGCTACGTCATTAATCTGCTTCCAGAAAAGGAAGAGTGACTCTGTAGGCAGCAGGATTTAAAAGGGCCACTCACTCAAATAATTAAAACACTAATTTCTCATGGCAGGATGCCTTTATTTATAAAGTATAATCCCCACGTCTTGGCAAAGCATGTCAATAAGATGAAATTGGCTATATCATACTGTAGTGTCAACCAGCCATCTCTGTGTGGCCCATCTGCTGTCTGTTGGTAATGAGCTTGGCCTTTCACCCCTGGATTAAAGGCAGATGAGGTCTGAATGCCAGGTTAACCCCCAGCTGCTGAAGAGTAATCTATCCTTTGGGGAACTTTTTTATTCCTGATGCTACTAATTTATTTTTAGAATAGAAATTTACTTGCTTCAGTAACCGTGGCTATAGTTTTTTTTGCGAGTCAGGACAAGCAAGGGTTGAGCACTTAATTATAGAGTGGCAAAGGTCATGACATTATTGTCCAGTATAGCTCTATCTTGTTAAGTCTGGCAGTCGGCCATGGCTTAATGACGGCATCTCTGTCTGAGGGAGAACTAGCAGAGCAGTGGTAAGTGTCTTTTATGTTTGACCTACACGCAGCACTGTTTTATTGACTTGTTTTGCATTAGTTTATAGGAATTAAAATTGTATAATAGCTGTGGCTTTTTAATCTAACTTAATGTTTGTCGCATATGCGGTAAAAAAATATGACTTGATTGGATTTGATAGAAAAGCAGTGGTGAAAGAATTACTCAGATCTTCTACGTTAAGTAAAAGTATTGATTAAGAATGCAAAGTAATCTATTACAAGTAAAAGTATTGAATTCAAATCATTACTTAAAAAACAGTACATAGGTACTCTGAAAAAATGCACTAAAAGTACAAGAAGAAAATGTACTGGATAGAAATGCCCCCTGTGGCTGGCTTTATTTTACAGATAGTGGCATATCAATGTGGAGTCAGCATTTTACTGTTGTAACAGGACAACGTGGAGCTATTTGAAATTACTTTATAAACTCTTTGGTTATTTAATGTTTAAGTCTGGTGGTTCCAAACCTAAGGGTCATGCCCCAAGTGGATCACAAAATTAGTTTAGGTGGAGTTGAGATGATTAATGGGGTAGAGAAAAAAGAAAGAAAAAAGAAAAAAAAAAAGCCAGATTTGTTAAATTGTTTGTTTTTTTTTAATCTTTATTTCCAACCTGTTATTTTAATGAAATAATTTGAAACATTTAGGGGGAAAAGTCTGTTTGCTGGAACTGCTAACTCACATCTGAAACTTGACAAGTGGCCCCAAGTAGACCCTGCTTTTTCGTAAGGGGCGACAAGCCAAAAAGGTTCTGACCACTACTTTTATAGTTAACAATGTATCATATTTTATAGGATGATTAAATGTGTTTTGTTTTTTTTTAAAGTTAAATTTCTTATCTGAAAAGCATCTAAGAGTAACTATAGCTCTCAGATAGGTGTGGAGTAGACACTACAAAGTTTCCCTTTGAAATGTAGTGGAGCAGAACTACAAAGAAGCATCAGTTACAATTAGAAGTACAAGTACCTCAAAATTGTTCTCACAATATATAGGCTACAACATAGTAAATGTAGTTAGTTACTTTCCACCACCATTGAGAAGTTATTTAAGGTTTTAGGTAATCTTTTTCTTTCCACTACAGGGGCTGTAACATCACCAAAATACAACATGGTTCATCAAGAAAGTTTATTGTGTTTAGAGTTTCATTTATTGTGCATGTATGTCAGTACAGTGCTATACATGCCATGAATATCTTATAGGACCAACAGTTTAACAACCAGCGGTTGGAGTGCCTGCTCTACTCCAGGATTCCCAGCAGAGGTGACGTTCACTTCTTGAACGGAGAGATGGGGGAGGGGATCTTGATGTCCTGCCCCCTCTCCAGCCTCTTCTCACATTCAATTAGGTAGTTTACGCCGTCAATTACTAATTGCACCAGCTCGACCTGTGAATGCATGGTAGTGTCAAAAGTCATGTGATCAGTGTATAGTTGTTACACAGAGTCAGGTTACAATTGAGTTAACATCCATGATAATGATTTACTATGGTCCTGATTTTTAAGTTAATTCAGATTTTACCTACTTTGCATTTTGTATTCTTTTAGGGTTTTCTCCCATACCATTGCAAAATTTAATCTGAAATTTGTGCTGGGTTTTTAAGGTGCTGTATGCAACTCTGGAGAAAGATAGCTGAATGCGGAGTCTCATTCCCAGGTGGTCAAATACCAAAGCTTTGGGTTGGTTAGTTTGTCAACTCCCATTCTGAAGTCAAGAGTTTGGTATTTTGGCCGTCACGATCTTGAATGTTTCGATCCAGAGGTGACCATATTTGAATAAAGGGGTGGAGCTAACCCTAATGCTAACTAGCAACAGTTGGGCATTTTAATGTTGGAGTCTATTTGGACTGACTTAATATTAGAAGAGGCGTCAGGAAGCCTTTTGATGAACTGTAGTTTTTGGCACTTTCACACTGACTTTATTTTTTTTAGCTTGGTAAAACCAACCTGACGACATCAGCTCAACATTTGGTTTCACCCTTTGAATCAGTCTGGACTCAGTGCAGCCCAGTCTCATGTCCAGACATTAAAATCCAGTCCAGGCCAATCAGTGATCTGTACATAGTGGACTACATAAGCAGCCGGTCACTTCCAAAGTGATAAGTGCTAACTCTGATGTTAGCAGAGTAAACACAGCAATATGTGAAGTTATTGCAGAAATTGACTCAATAACAACAATTAAACAAGACCAAGAGTATGGTATGATATTTTTACTGTTTTTCCAACTGGATTTGCCAAAAGCTTGATTTATCAACTGGCTCCACTGGTGATGAAGGAGCAGCTCTACAAAAAATCCAATGTTCATTGTTGTTTTGTCATGCCGATCAGTCTTGGACTCTGTGCTACCCCAAACACTTTCAGTGGGTAGGAGTACTGACCTTCACAGACAAACACCTTCAACTAGTAATTTTTTAGCCTTAGAGATTGCCACTTGGATCCAACTACAAACCCAAAGCATCAATTATCTTTCTCCAGAGTTACATACAACACATTTTAATAATTTCACTAAGTTACAAATGCTCCTTTTTGACCCTCTGAAAACTAAGCAAGTTAGTTTGATTACTTTCAAAAACACAGGGAGAAGGCTATGAGCAACTCAAAATTAACTAAAAATAAGCATAAAAGAAAAGAGGAGACAAGTGAAACCAAACAAGAAAATGACCCCCAAAAAGTGCTGAAAACATGTATTTTTCTCTGTAACATAGGTTTAAAAATATAATTCTGACAATTATATATTTTATAATAATAAATAGATAAATATGTTTTTGAAAACTAATTTTCAGGTTAACTAATTTTCAGGTTGTTTGTTGTCACCTTTTTCTTTTTACTAAATTCTCACAATATGGGGGACATTTCTTGCCAAGAGTGTCATTGCCATTGCCTGTGTTTTTGAGTGTTGTTTTTGAGGGTTAAATATCTTGTGAAAGGCATCTGAAGGCAGCACAAGAAATTGATGGTAATCCAGGTTTAGTTAGTCAGTGAAATAACTTGAGTCCTTCTTCATTAGCACTCTTTCCATTACATGTGAGGTAGTTGAGAGCCATTAACCTTTGTCTGTGCTTGCCGTTGTAAGTTCTTCGTGGTTCTAAGCTCTGTGTAGTTCTCTAACTGGCAAACATAATGCCCATATCATCCTCCCTCCCTCCATAACCTCCTCACTTCTGGCAGCATTGGCAAGTTCAGCTAACACCAGGAGACTTAAGAGCCCTGATTTTAGGATTTCCTCTGCTTGGGCATGATTGGCAAACTCTAACCACAACCATAACCCTGACCTCAACTACCTATGACCTTTACCAGCCTTCGATTGGTAGTGCCTTCTGGAGGCTGTTATCACAGCCTGTGAGAAAGTGCCGTAGGAAAGGCTCAGCTCAGAAGACAGAGGTCTTTTAACCTCAGCTGGCACATCCCTGCCTGGATTACAGATTAAAGAACAGCAGTGGGTCCACTTATTCACAGCACACACCTGTTAGGATGTCTGCTGTCCTCTGTCTGACTCTATCTCTCTTTGCCTGCTGCTCATTTCTACTCGGACTTCAGCTGCTGACTTCCTCTTCAAGTGTTTACCTCTGACTTGCCCAGACGGTCGAGGTTAGAGATGTCAAAGGTGTCTCCAGTAGCAGCTGTGTCGACGCCTCCTGTGCCTCTCTTCTGTAGCCTCAGGTTTTCCAGGATCTTTTTGAAGCGTGGGTCCTAGATCATGAGTATATGAAACCATTTCCAGACATGACACTTATAATACGAAAGGGAATATGTGTAGTTGAAGTTGAACTGTGTGTTTTCTTGCATTACCCTGCTGAGGAAAGGCAGGCGGATATGCACACCAGCCCTTAGCCCAGTGCCGAGGTTGGAAGGGCAGGTGAGGATGTAGCCCAAACGTTCATTCCACATAAACTCCCAACCTCGCTCCTGAATTAGATGCTCCACCTAAAAGTTACAAGAAAAGACTATATTCTTTACTTTTTGCAACATAAATATACAATTCTCTTTGGCAGATAAGGCACGGTTTCTTGATATTTGATGTGTTAATTCTCCTTTATATGTTGTTTTTGCAGTAAAGTTTTCATTTAGTCTTGAAGGCAGTTATTTTAGAAATCTGCACTGTTGAGTGGTGGTGGAAGAAGACAGAAACATCCATACCTGTTTAAGACCTCTGCAGAATCTTTCAAACACTCTCTTCATGTTCCCTCCTTTCTCCATGGATATGACCCTTGTGTGGTCCTCCTCATTGATCCAGATTAAGAAGTTCTTCTCATTGTTGTGCCTGAGAAAATCAGGAAGACAGAATCGAATTAAACTCTAATTCAAAGCTGGGTTTTAATGTTGGTACCAATCTACTGATACACTTTAGTCATTCAGCCGAAAATGGCTGCAGTGTCAGGCCAGTCATTGGCGTATGTATTTAAACAGGGGTGCTTACAGTTTTGGTGACTAAATGCCAATTTAGGGAGCCATCGTATAATTGGGGGATTCACAGGAAAACTACACATCTCATTCCCTTATTAAACTGCTGAGTTGTCCTGCAAAATCTCTAACTTTAGCTAAAATGGCAAGTATTGGTGACAGTACGCAATTACTGCTAGTTACCATGCAAACAGTAGCTTTCCACAAGATGTCATTTCAACCCAGGCCACACTTTGAGCAACTGTGTGATAAAGTAACCTGTGTTAACTTGAATTCATGAAGTAGGTTTTTCTTTCATGTTTCCACAGTTAAGGAAGAATCCAAAAAGTGCTGCACAAGCAGTGTGAGAATTGGTAATTTGATATTTTGATTTTTCTTTAAATCATTAAATACTAATAGTGAATCTAAATCTGCTTGTTGTTTTCTAGTGATTTTTATACCTTGCAGTAGCAGGGGCACAGAGTTTTCTGCATAATCTAAACCCTTGTATCTTACAAATTGGCAAATGTCATCAAATAAGACAGCAACAATGCAAAAAATAGTAATAGGATGAAGATGGTCACAGATCAGCAGTTGTCATTTTTGTTTTTCTATTACTGTCTCTAAAAATCCAGTTGTACCCAGCAGAAAACAGCCACTATGACTGTGAGTAAAAGACTGCACATGGTTCTTTAGCAAACCTCTGAGCCACATCTCTTCAGAAACAATGTTTTTAGACACTTTAAGGAAACTATAGTGACTACAGCTGAACTACAAAACAGAAGTATTTCTTCTAGAATGACTTTCTCCTAATCTTACCAGATCCCACGAGCATCAGGCCAGTCTCTGGCCATCCCAGCTGACGTGAGCAGAGGTGACACAGGTTTATCAAACAGGAAGTGCTCCTGATTGACCAGTAAAGGGACAGAGGAATCATGGGAACATTAGATGTCAATAGCCACTGATAAAACTACAGAGCCTTGTCTGTGTGTGTGGGAGTGCGTCTGTTGGGCACTAACATCAATAAGTTGCTGCTGCTCTCTTTCTGTCATCTCCCCCAGGCTGTAGTAGCGACCAGCCAGGTCTCCCTTCAGGCCGGACAGAGCTGTCACAACCACACGCTCCACTTCACGGCGCTCAGAGCGTGTGCACGCAGGGGGAAGACTCAGTCCACGGATGCTGCGACCAGTACGGACACGTGATGACAGCACGTAGCGCTCATCAAACATACCTGAGGATATCTGGTAAAGAGAAAGTATTAGGTCACTGTATGTTGGGGATATTTGATGTATAGAAGAAATTAGTGGAAAGAAATGAAGATGTTACCTTGGAAGCATCGAGGTCAGTGGGGTGCTTCATTGTGCGAGGGTCGTAGCCATTATGTCTGTCTTTGATCACTGGGTCAAAGAGCTCAGCAAACACCTGATAGGAAAAATCAAATACTCATTTTCCCCCGATTTTATGACTGAGGAGAGAAAAAAAACTGTCCAAATTTGAACTCCAACCTCGTAGCTCTCCTCATCTCCAGCTACCATGCCCACAGTCTTAATGAAGGGGTGTCCAGGGTTGTCCACTCCAGTCTGGATGCATTGGTCCACGGTCCAGTTGTTGGGGGTTGTCTTGTCCCTCAGGCGTCCATAAATGGTTGGTGTCAGGGCTGCTGCCATGCAGTTGTTGTGCTTCCTCAGGTCTGGGAAATCAGCACTGTAGAACGAAGCTAACTTAGTGTTTGGAAAAAAAGGTTTACAGCTGTTTTCATAGTCTATAACCCTTCTAAAGCATCATTCCCACTGCACAAAAACTAACTAACAACAGCCAACTTCTGGCTTTTTAGTGCAATGGGAATGTGTACAATCAGCATTCACACCCGGATCAAATGATTTTGCCATAGTCAGTGGTATTTATTATCTCCGGCTCCTGTCGGCATTGATTGTAACACAATACTCATGTGAAAGTGCTAATTTCAGCTCCTTAACTGGTCAGATACAATGACGCGCCGCCACTGAATACTGTCCGTCTCCTCCTAAGCAGTGCTAAAACACTGATCCAAGTTAGGCTGCACTGACTTTGAAAGAGAGACTGAATAAGAGACATATAAGGAGAAGTAACCACTGTTCAGCTTTCACAGACCTCTGTCCACGCTTCTTTCTGCTGCTTATCTCTGGCCTGTCCCTGATGTCGAGTGGACATACCAAAACAATTCACACACACACACTGAATCCACCGTAGACAATTCTTCTCTCGGCAACGGGAAAGCAGTCAATAGCCTATTTTTAGTAGGTTTATACGTGTTAAAAAATACCCATGTGCATGTGTTGATTTTGGTGGGAAATGAGTGTAAGAGAAATATTTTTCAAAGTTTTGGAGAGATTCCGGTACAGGAATAGGAGTATAATTGTCTGTAGTTTTTTAAACACATGTTGATGTATGTAGTACCTTTTTATTTTGTCCTATGATTATTCAGTATTTCATATATGCTGACATGAGTTGTTGTAATTGAAGAGGGAGGTTTTGCCAAAAAAAAATATGCAATGACACGTAACAGAAATAGTCATGTTGAAATTCAGCAGTGGAAAAAAAAAAACAAAACATAAATTTGATTCAGGGAGTTTTTACGTGTATAACATATATTGTAACTCAATAGATTCAAACATAATCATGCTTTATGATGAAATTGTTTATTGTTTTTGTAAAATCTGCAGGTTTCAAAACCTCAGTCTGCAGGAATAGCACATGCTGAAATATAAAATGTCAGCTGACCCTTGTAACTAATTGATCTGCTTTTATATTTAAGTTATTGAAAACGGTATTATCATACCTGGATGGATAGAGCCTCCTCCTCTCAGCAGATGCACCAGCAGCAGCAGAGTTGTCACTGAGGAGGTATCCAGCTCCCAGTGTCCCAGCTCCCATGCCGGCCAAGATTACGGCCGTGTTGCGGCCAGACATCACACGGGTGAAAGAGTTTGCCATGGTTTCCTGGTCTTGGTTATTACCTGTTGAAAAGCCAAAGGGAATAGATGATTTGTTTACACGAAAAAATAACATTGTCCAGTCTGTTAGTTTGTGCTGTCTGTTAATCAAGTTACATCTTTAAATCTGGCAACATATTTACCAATGTGTACCATACTGTTTGCAGTAATAGTTGATTATAGTCTCATTAGGGAGTTTTACATGTCAGGTTATGTTTATGTTATTTGCGTTACTTTGTAGCATATTGAGCTACAAGCCTGAACTTTACTGCAGCATCTTGAATGTCACAGATGGCTGATAATTAGAAACCAGATTGTTAAAGCAGACGGCTGGAGGAGAGCACATAGGCAACAATCTGTGTGGCAGAGTGTTTGTTGTATGTGTTGTGGCTGTATGTTTCTCTTCAGAACTTTCTTCTAACAGTGGTGAGATTAGAGCATTGTATAAATGTGTAAACATTAGTGTGGGACTGCAACGATAAATACATATTTTAAAGTAGCAGTGCATGTGGCTTTTGAATTAAATGACCACTGACAATTCTGCAGCGATATTTGTATTTGTTGCTCTGTGACCACACAGAAAACACATTAAAGTAGGAATTCAAGTCTTGTGGTGATAAAGTTTGTGAGGATACAGATGGAAGCCGGTAATACTTTTCCTAATGTTTGTTATACAGGTCTACAGTCATCTTATCCCCTCCCTATCATAGACCCACTTTTGTCTTTCAAAGGGGTAGGACAGAGGTTCTTTAGGAGGAGATAGCTGGTCAACAGTATACGCCACATAGAAGTTGTATACATCATTTGAAAGTTAGAACCTGAAGATTAATTTGAGTTGCAGCTCAGCACTGTGTTAAGTTTTCATAAATATGTGTGTGTAAGTGTGTAATTAGTTAGCCGCCTATTCAATCTTTTAGAATAGAACAGTATGATAAAAAATATATGATGGCCATTCCCAGGTTCAATTATGTCTTAAAAGTGGTTTTAGCATTTTTTTTTGTTGACACCATTTGTTACACAGATGTGGTGCTAATTTATTTACCATTTTATTGACCACTCAAGAATTAAGTGAAATGGTCAAAAAATCCTCCAAAATACCAAGTAAAGCAAAAAGCACCTCTGTTCTGGAAACTGTTGAAAAACAGCCTTTTTTGTCAGTTTTCTTATTAAATCCATAGATGCTCTAAATCCCCAAGATATCTAGTTTATGACTGTAAATTTTCATTAGGCTCTGATTATCATAAAGTCACAATAGGTCTCACTACAATGAAATGGCTACTTTGGTGACCTACATCATCACATATGTATAAAATTGGACTAATTGAATCCATAAGAATCTCAGCTTTCCAGTAACACCCAATTTATGCGTTTATAAGACTGTTTAGGGACACCAGTATGCAGAAATATTCCAATACAATAGGCGGAAATTACTAATATGTACCAAATAGGAAAAACTGTATGGCTTTGTCCAAAACTGCATGAAACTAGCATAAAGTGGGCATGTCAGTAAAAGGTAGGTTACCGATAGATCCTATTTTCATTGAGAAATCTTGAGGTTAGAGGTCAAGGGACTTCTGTGGAAATGGCCATTTAGCCAAACTATGGAGTGTTATTTAACCCTCTTCCCAAAGAAATAGAAAACAATCTAGCTCTAAAACTCTGCTTGCTGCAGCCTCTGAAAGACAGTAATGTCAGCTGAGGACACCAGCCTCCTGGGAGTGGAAGAAGTTTTTAAGTTTGCAATAAGAACACACATCTTTACAGGTACATACTCAGACTAAACTACTAATTGCATTAACCTATCAAATGCTTAAGTAACAGATACTGCTGCAGTCTGTGGGATGAGATTATTCTAGAAGCAGACAGAAGCCTTCTGATTGGTTATCTTGGGAGATCCACCATGTCAGGTGATAAGATGATTTGTGATTGGACACTGAGAGAAATACTGTCATACATAATGTCATCTGCCCTTAAAGTACCTGTCAGTAAATAAAGCATCTTAACCTGCAATATTAATTAATATTACAGCACTTCTGTGAGATGCTGTTGTAGCCCATCTTCTGCCCAAAACACGAATGCAAATCTTATATTTGTCTTAAGCTATGGGTCACAGTGACCTGCCAGCCACACCCACACACACAGTATTGATAGTTGCAGTTGGTGAGGTTAAGCTCATGTGCCAGTTTAGAGTTGGCATCAGCCCTGGACATCATATGATCCTGCCTGACATCCTGGGTCATTCAGCTGAGGTTACACAAGACAAGAAGGAAGTCAATAGAGACAGAGTGGAGAAGTGGTGAGGAGGAGGCCAAATAAATGCTGGAAAGGAGGAGGAGAGGGAGAGAGCGCATTTGAGAGGAGCTTTGGCAAAACATGTTGACCTAGCTCAGGGAGTGAGTGGCAGTGTGGTATGTGTTAGTGGTCACATTAAGGTTGAGTTTAAGAGTTAGAAAGAGTGTGAGAAAGGTAGGATTAGAGAGCTCACCATCCGTGACTATAAGATTAAATGAATGGAGAAAGTAATGAATTGAGCCACCATTAACCTCTGTTTTCTGAAATTGGGAAAACATGTTGATGAACGATCTGTTTGAAGGGTAGAAGACACTGCTGGAGATTTGAGAAATGGACAAATTAAAGGGGAACAGTTGTTGACAGGTGGCTGTGTCCCTGATAATATGTGGCAGATAAAAAGGGCCCTAATGCAAGAGGTTGCTGTGTTTACTATACAATGAGCTGTAAATGTTCACCCATGGATAAAATAAAAAACAAAAGGCTGATGAAAAGGCTGCAGTCTCTGGAAGTTTGTACATATGCCGTGTAACGTAAATTGTTGATGATTAAAAACATTAAAAATACAGTCAATCCTAATTAGCTCTTTATGTTTACCCCCAAAACAAATGTATTGTCTCATTTCAGAATATCGCACTCTTTTTAGAGGAAAGCCCAATTTGATCACAAACAAAAGTGAATAATGTTTAAAAAAGCAGCCTAAACAACTGCTACACAACTTCTCGAAATTAATTATGTGTTTGCAAAGAGGCAGGAAACAAAAACAGAGCTGCTAGAAAAAGTTCTGAGAGGTGAGGAGAGGGAGTCCATCACTCACCTGAAGTTTGTCTGAAGAGAGGAGGCAGCAAAGGGCCTGTGCGTTTCCTGCAGCTCTGTTCGGAGACACTCGATCTGCAAAGTGAGAGCAGGCTGAAGAACAGGGAAGGGATCAGAGAGATGGGGACACTGGCTCGTTGGGATTAGCCTCTCGCTGAGCGACAGACAGAAAATCCTCTTTCTACTGTCAGTCAGCATGTCTGCCTGCCACTTCACACATGCACTCACACACATGCATGCTCACACATACACATGAACTCAAACTATTTACCAGGCACTAATGCAACACCTTAAATGTGTTGCTGTTTTACACACTTTCATAACATGACTGATGGTCACACAATCCAAGCTACATAATGTTCTATGAGGCTACGGACAGAGGGATGTTGCGTGCTGTAAAGCCCTCTGAGGCAAATTGTGATTTATGATAATGGGCTTTATAAATAACATTCACTTGGCTTGACATATCATGCAGGTACTTCCTGATGCCTGTTATAAATCTGTAAACATCACCTCCCACACTGAATAGCAGATAAGAGTTTTTTAAGGTTATGTGCTCTGTGACACTTCAGCTTGAGGTTTAACCTTAATATTAAGTGTTCTGAAAAGAAGGCACTCAAAACATGTATAAATGTGTTTAACGTATCCTTCATTAGCTGTTAAATAAAATGTAGCAGAATGAGATGTCTCATCCTCTGCTCTCATGTGAGTGTGCTGCCTTGTGTGTCTCTTAGCTTGTTAGCCTTCAAAACAGCACAAAACATTCATATTATATAGCATGACATCCGAAATAGCATAAAAAAATCACACTAAAGCATGTCATCAAAAGTACTGCAAAAAAAAAAAATCATACTATAGCATGTCTCTCAAAATCCCGTCAAAAAGTCAAAATAACAATGTATAATTTGTCCAAAAATGTCAAAATATGACATGCCAAATAAAGGGCTGAAAACAACACAGAAGAGCATCTCGAACCAATCATATTATAGCATCTTAAAAAAACGACATAATATAACATAATGGAAAAAGGACCAAAAACTACGGAAGCCCTAAGCGGACGTGTTTTTTCTTTTTTTTTTACAAGCCGTTTTCTCGATATAACGACATATTATCTCGTTATAACAAGATATTATCTCGTTATCTCGAGAAAACGGATTTTGTTTTTCTGAAATATTATCTTTTTATCTCGAGTTAAAAAAAAAAAAGTTCGTTTTCTCGAGATAACGACTTAATATCTCGGGAAAACAAAGTTCATTTTCTCGAGATAACGAGATAATATCTCAGGAAAACAAACTCCGTTTTCTCGAGATAACGAGATAATATCTTTTATATCGAGAA
Source organism: Plectropomus leopardus (assembly GCF_026936395.1). Lineage (NCBI taxonomy): Eukaryota > Metazoa > Chordata > Actinopteri > Perciformes > Serranidae > Plectropomus > Plectropomus leopardus. Next base: position 12,880,722 of record NC_142179.1, on the reverse strand, counting down.
AACGGCTTGTAAAAAAAAAAAAAAACACGTCCGCTTAGGGCTTCTGTAAAAAACAACATAGTTTCTAATGTCGAAAAATCTTGAAATACATGTTGAAAAAACAGCTATAGCATGTTTAAGAAAACAGCAGAAAAAATCACAATAGAGAATGTAAAAAAAAAAGGCCCAAAATAACATAGTATAGCATTTCAAAGCGTGACATGTCCACAAAAACATCATTATAATGCATGTCAGAAAAAATGGCCAAAAAGGACATAGCCTAATATACTGTGTTGTTTACATCCACTATGGTCAAGGCAATTTTTGTTGTTTTTCCGCCACGCTATATTATGGTATATTTGGCCATTTCTGCAACATAACATTCTATGGCGTGTCTCGGCATGCTATTTTATGCGGTTTTCAGCAGTTTTTGGGACGTGATTTTTTGCCATTTTTTGCAATACTATAGTGTTTCATTTTTGGTCAGTTTTTCAACATAGTAGATTATGGTGTTTTTGGTCGTTTTTGCAACTGTCTATGTTATGGCATGGCATGTCTCGCCATGGTTTTGTGTTGTCGCCACATTTATTTTATGCTGTCTTGAGGTGTTTTCAGCTGATTTGGGATGTCATATTTTGACATTTTAGCCATACTATAGCCTTGCCTGTTGTGGTCATTTTTTCAACTTGCATTATTATGGTGTTTTGAGCCGTTTTTGCAACATAGTATGCTATGGTGTGTCTCAGCACGCTATTTTATGCTGTTTTCAGGAAATGTCATATTTTGACATTTTAGCCATACTATAGCCTTGCTTTTCGATCATTTTTTCAACATGCAGTATTATGGTGTTTTCGGTCATTTTTGCAACATACTATGCTATGGGGTGTCTCGGCAGGATATTTTATGTTGTTTTCAGGTGTTTTCAGGTGTTTTTGGGACATGTCATAGTTTGAGATGTTTGCCATACTATAGCCTTGCCTTTTTTTGTCATTTTTTCAACATGTGTTATTATGGTGTTTTCGGACGTTTTTGTAACATACTATGCAATGGCGCATCTTGGCACACTATTTTATGCTGTTTTCAGCAGTTCTTGGGACATGTCATATTTTGACATGTTAGCCATACTATAGCCTTGCCTTTTTTCGTAGTTTTTTCAAAATGTATTATTGAGATGTTTTTGGCTGTTTGGCTATGCAATGGTGTGTGTTTGACATTTTCGCCATACTATAGCCTTGCTTTTTTTGGTCATTTTTTTCAACATGTATTATTGTGGTGTTTTTGGCCCTTTGAAACATACTTTGCTATAGTGTGTCTCGGCTTGCGATTTGATGCTGTTTTGAAGTGTTTTCAGGAGTTTTTGGGACATGTCATATTTTGAAATTTTAGCCATACTATAGTGTTGCCTTTTTACGTCATTTTTTTGACATTTATTATTATGGTGATTTTGGCCGTTTTTGCAACAAACTATGCTATGGTGTGTCTTGGCATGCTATTTTATACTGTTGTGCGGTGTGTTCAGCTGTTTTTGGGACATGACATATTTTGACATTTTTGCCTGATTACAGCTGTGCTTTTTGGGTCAATTTTTCAACATGCAATATGATGTTGTTTTAGGCTTTTTTTTGCAACATTCTTTGCCATGGCGTGTCTCTGCACACTATTTGATGCAGTTTTAAGCTGTTTTAAGCTGTTTTTGGGACATGTCATTTTTGGCATTTTTGCCTTACTATAGCCTCGCTTTTTGGGTCATTTTTACGACATGTCTTATAATGGTGTTTTTAGTGTTTTTTGCAACATTCTTTGCTATAGCGTGTCTTGGCACGCTATTTCATGCAGTTTTGAGCTGTTTTAAGCTTTTTTTGGGAGATGTCATTTTTTGACATTTTTGCCTTACTATAGCCTTGCTTTTTGGGTCATTTTTGCAACATGCCATGTTATGGTGTTTTTAGTGTTTTTTGGAACATTCTTTGCCATGGCTTGTCTTGGCACACTATTTTATGCAGTTTTAAGCTGTTTTAAGCTGTTTTTGGAAGATGTCATTTTTGACATTTTTGCCTTACTATAGCCTTGCTTTTTGGGTCAATTTTTTGACATGCAACATTATGGTGTTTGTAGCTTGTTTTAGCAACTTTCTTTGCTATAGCGTGTCTCGGCATGCTATTTCATGCAGTTTTGAGCTGTTTTAAACTGTTTTTGGGAGATGTCATTTTTTGACATTTTTGCCATACTATAGCTTTGCTTTTTGGGTCATTTTTGCAACATGCCATATTATGGTGTTTTTAGTGTTTTTTGGAACATTCTTTGCCATGGCGTGTCTTGGCACACTATTTTATGCAGTTTTAAGCTGTTTTAAGCTGTTTTTGGGAGATGTCATTTTTTGACATTTTTGCCTTACTATAGCCTTGCTTTTTGGGTCAATTTTTTGACTTGCAATATTATGGTGGTTGTAGCTTGTTTTAGCAACTTTCTTTGCTATAGCGTGTCTTGGCATGCTATTTCATGCAGTTTTGAGCAGTTTTAAGCTGTTTTTGGGACATGTCGTTTTTTGACATTTTTGCCTTACTATAGCCTTGCTTTTTGTGTCATTTTTGTGACATGTCTTATAATGGTGTTTTTAGTGTCTGTTGCAACATTCTTTGCCATGGCTTGTCTCGGCACGCTATTTTATGCAGATTTAAACAGATTTAAGCTGTTTTTCGGAGATGTCATTTTTTGACATTTTTGCCTTACTATAGCCTTGCTTTTTGGGTCATTTTTACGACATGCCTTATAATGGTGTTTGTAGCTTGTTTTAGCAACTTTCTTTGCTATAGCGTGTCTCTGCACGCTATGTCATGCGGTTTTGAGCTGTTTTAAGCTTTTTTTGGGACATGTCATTTTTTGACATTTTTGCCTTACTATAGCCTTGCTTTTTGGGTCATTTTTGCAACATTCCATATTATGGTGTTTTTAGTGTTTTTTGTAACATTCTTTGCCATGGCTTGTCTCGGCACGCTATTTTATGCAGATTTAAACAGTTTTAAGCTGTTTTTGGGATATGTCATTTTTTGACATTTTTGCCTTACTATAGCCTTGCTTTTTGGGTCATTTTTACGACATGTCTTTTAATTGTGTTTTTAGTGTTTTTTGCAACATTCTTTACTATGGCGTGTCTCGGTACGCTATTTTATGCAAATTTAAGCTGTTTTAAGCTTTTTTTGGGACATGTCATTTTTTTGACATTTTTGCCTTACTATAGCCTTGCTTTTTGGGTCATTTTTACGACATGCGATATTATGGTGTTTTTAGTGTTTTTTGCAACATTCTTTGCCATGGCGTGTCTCGGCACGCTATTTTATGCAGATTTAAGCTGTTTTAAGCTTTTTTTGGAAGATGTCATTTTTTGACATTTTTGCCTTACTATAGCCTTGCTTTTTGGGTCATTTTTACGACATATCTTTTAATTGTGTATTTAGTGTTTTTTGCAACATTTTTTGCTATGGCGTGTCTCGGCACGCTATTTTATGCAAATTTAAGCAGTTTAAGGCTGTTTTTGGGAGATGTCATTTTTTGACATTTTTGCCTTACTATAGCCTTGCTTTTTGGGTCATTTTTACGACATGCCTTATAATGGTGTTTGTAGCTTGTTTTAGCAACTTTCTTTGCTATAGCGTGTCTCGGCATGCTATTTCATGCAGTTTTGAGCTGTTTTAAACTGTTTTTGGGACATGTCATTTTTTGACATTTTTGCCTTACTATAGCCTTGCTTTTTGTGTCATTTTTGCAACATGCCATATTATGGAGTTTTTAGTGTCTTTTCTAACATTGTTTGCCATGGCGTGTCTTGGCACGCTATTTTATGCAGTTTTCAGGTTTTTTCAGCTTTTTTGGGATATGTCAATATCACAGCTTATAACAAAACTAACAAAAAGGCTCAACAAAGACCACAGCATATGAAGGATGCCAGACAGTTGAATGCAAAGACTTTATTCAATACTGGTGAAGTAACTTTGTGTTGGCACTCTGAAAAATGAAGAAGAAACAAATTAACAAACAATCAACAGAACAAATCAAGAGGGATGGAGGTTCCGGCCAAAATAAATAAAAAGGTGGAAAACCTTTGAGCCAGACCACAAAGGGCTGTCAGACTCAGCGTCTTTCCCTTAACTCCCCAAAAGAACAAAAACAAAAACTAACTTAAAACAAAGACTGAAAACTTAACTGCTGGAAAGCCCCAAACCCAAACTAACATAACAAACTAAAACAACAAATCATGACAATCTAGACATGCCAGGGGTGAAAAAGAAAAAAAAAGAAACAAAAATCAAGAGAGAGAACCCTCACAAACCTGGCTGCGCATAATGCCTCCTCCTCGTGCAGCACGATTCTCAGAGAGAGCCTTGCACTTTGCACCCTCTTACCTGCCCTTTTTTTTGCAACATTCTTTGCTATGGCGTATCTCGGCACGCTATTTCATGCAGTTTTAAGCTGTTTTAAGCTTTTTTTAGGAGTTGTCATTTTTTGACATTTTTGCCTTACTATAGCCTTGCTTTTTGGGTCATTTTTGCAACATTCCATATTATGGTGTTTTTAGTGTTTTTTTTGCAACATTTTTTGCCATGGCGTGTCTCGGCACGCTATTTTATGCAGATTTAAGCAGTTTTAAGCTGTTTTTGGGACATGTAATTTTTTGACATTTTTGCCTTACTATAGCCTTGCTTTTTGGGTCATTTTTACGACATGTCTTACAATGGTGTTTTTAGTGGTTTTTGCAACATTTTTTTCCTATGGCGTGTCTCGGTATGCTAGTTTATGCAGTTTTGAGCTGTTTTAAGCTGTTTTTGGGAGATGTCATTTTTTGACATTTTTGCCTTACTATAGCCTTGCTTTTTGGTTTGTTTTCGCAACATGCCATATTATGGTGTTTTTAGTGTTTTATGCAACATTCTTTGCCATGGCGTGTTTCGGCACGCTATTTCATGCAGGTTTAAGCTGTTTTAAGCTGTTTTTCGGAAATGTCATTTTTGACATTTTTGCCTTACTATAGCCTTGCTTTTTGGGTCAATTTTTCAACATGCCATACTATGGTGTTTTTAGTGTTTTTCTTCCAACATTCTTTGCCATGGCATGTCTCGGCATGCAATTTTATGCAGATTTATGCTGTTTTAAGCTGTTTTTGGGAGATGTCATTTTTTGACATTTTTGCCTTACTATAGCCTTGCTTTTTGGGTCATTTTTGCAACATGCCATATTGTGGTGTTTTTAGTGTTTTTTTGCAACATTCTTTGCCGTGGCGTGTTTCGGCACGCTATTTCATGCAGGTTTAAGCTGTTTTAAGCTGTTTTTCGGAAATGTCATTTTTGACATTTTTGCCTTACTATAGCCTTGCTTTTTGGGTCATTTTTGCAACATTCCATATTATGGTGTTTTTCGTGTTTTTTTGCAACATTCTTTGCCATGGCGTGTCTTGGCATGCTATTTTATGCAGATTTAAGCAGTTTTAAGCTGTTTTTGGGAGATGTCATTTTTGACATTTTTGCCTTACTATAGCCTTGCTTTTTGGGTCAATTTTTTGACATGCAATATTATGGTGTTTGTAGCTTGTTTTAGCAACTTTCTTTGCTATAGCGTGTCTTGGCACGCTATTTCATGCAGATTTAAGCTGTTTTAAGCTTTTTTTGGGAGTTGTCATTTTTTGACATTTTTACCTTACTATAGCCTTGCTTTTTGGGTCATTTTTACAACATGTCTTATAATGGTGTTTTTAGTGTTTTTTGCAACATTCCTTGCCATGGCTTCTCTCGGCACGCTATTTTATGCAGATTTAAACAGTTTTAAGCTGTTTTTGGGAGATGTCATTTTTTGACATTTTTGCCTTACTATAGCCTTGCTTTTTGGGTCATTTTTATGACATGCCTTATAATGGTGTTTGTAGCTTGTTTTAGCAACTTTCTTTGCTATAGCGTGTCTCGGCACGCTATTTCATGCAGTTTTGAGCTGTTTTAAGCTGTTTTTGGGAGATGTCATTTTTTGACATTTTTGCCTTACTATAGCCTTGCTTTTTGGTTTGTTTTCGCAACATGCCATATTATGGTGTTTTTAGTGTTTTATGCAACATTCTTTGCCATGGCGTGTTTCGGCACGCTATTTCATGCAGGTTTAAGCTGTTTTAAGCTGTTTTTCGGAAATGTCATTTTTGACATTTTTGCCTTACTATAGCCTTGCTTTTTGGGTCAATTTTTCAACATGCCATACTATGGTGTTTTTAGTGTTTTTCTTCCAACATTCTTTGCCATGGCATGTCTCGGCATGCAATTTTATGCAGATTTATGCTGTTTTAAGCTGTTTTTGGGAGATGTCATTTTTTGACATTTTTGCCTTACTATAGCCTTGCTTTTTGGGTCATTTTTGCAACATGCCATATTGTGGTGTTTTTAGTGTTTTTTTGCAACATTCTTTGCCGTGGCGTGTTTCGGCACGCTATTTCATGCAGGTTTAAGCTGTTTTAAGCTGTTTTTCGGAAATGTCATTTTTGACATTTTTGCCTTACTATAGCCTTGCTTTTTGGGTCATTTTTGCAACATTCCATATTATGGTGTTTTTCGTGTTTTTTTGCAACATTCTTTGCCATGGCGTGTCTTGGCATGCTATTTTATGCAGATTTAAGCAGTTTTAAGCTGTTTTTGGGAGATGTCATTTTTGACATTTTTGCCTTACTATAGCCTTGCTTTTTGGGTCAATTTTTTGACATGCAATATTATGGTGTTTGTAGCTTGTTTTAGCAACTTTCTTTGCTATAGCGTGTCTTGGCACGCTATTTCATGCAGATTTAAGCTGTTTTAAGCTTTTTTTGGGAGTTGTCATTTTTTGACATTTTTACCTTACTATAGCCTTGCTTTTTGGGTCATTTTTACAACATGTCTTATAATGGTGTTTTTAGTGTTTTTTGCAACATTCCTTGCCATGGCTTCTCTCGGCACGCTATTTTATGCAGATTTAAACAGTTTTAAGCTGTTTTTGGGAGATGTCATTTTTTGACATTTTTGCCTTACTATAGCCTTGCTTTTTGGGTCATTTTTATGACATGCCTTATAATGGTGTTTGTAGCTTGTTTTAGCAACTTTCTTTGCTATAGCGTGTCTCGGCACGCTATTTCATGCAGTTTTGAGCTGTTTTAAGCTGTTTTTGGGAGATGTCATTTTTTGACATTTTTGCCTTACTATAGCCTTGCTTTTTGGGTCATTTTTGCAACATGCCATATTGTGGTGTTTTTAGTGTTTTTCTTCAACATTCTTTGCCATGGCATGTCTCGGCATGCAATTTTATGCAGATTTATGCTGTTTTAAGCTGTTTTTGGGAGATGTCATTTTTGACATTTTTGCCTTACTATAGCCTTGCTTTTTGGGTCAATTTTTTGACATGCAATATTATGGTGTTTGTAGCTTGTTTTAGCAACTTTCTTTGCTATAGCGTGTTTCGGCACGCTATTTCATGCAGGTTTAAGCTGTTTTAAGCTGTTTTTCGGAAATGTCATTTTTGACATTTTTGCCTTACTATAGCCTTGCTTTTTGGGTCATTTTTACAACATGTCTTATAATGGTGTTTTTAGTGTTTTTTGCAACATTCCTTGCCATGGCTTCTCTCGGCACGCTATTTTATGCAGATTTAAACAGTTTTTAGCTGTTTTTGGGAGATGTCATTTTTTGACATTTTTGCCTTACTATAGCCTTGCTTTTTGGGTCATTTTTATGACATGCCTTATAATGGTGTTTGTAGCTTGTTTTAGCAACTTTCTTTGCTATAGCGTGTCTCGGCACGCTATTTCATGCAGTTTTGAGCTGTTTTAAGCTGTTTTTGGGACATGTCATTTTTTGACATTTTTGCCTTACTATAGCCTTGCTTTTTGGGTCATTTTTACGACATGCCTTATAATGGTGTTTGTAGCTTGTTTTAGCAACTTTCTTTGCCATGGCTTGTCTCGGCATGCAATTTTATGCAGATTTATGCTGTTTTAAGCTGTTTTTGGGACATGTCATTTTTTGACATTTTTGCCTTACTATAGCCTTGCTTTTTGGGTCAATTTTTCAACATGCCATATTATGGTGTTTTTAGTGTTTTTTGCAACATGCTTTGCCATGGCGTGTCTTGGCACGCTGTTTTATGCAGATTTAAACAGTTTTAAGCTGTTTTTCGGAGATGTCATTTTTGACATTTTTGCCTTACTATAGCCTTGCTTTTTGGGTCAATTTTTTGACATGCAATATTATGGTGTTTGTAGCTTGTTTTAGCAACTTTCTTTGCTATAGCGTGTCTTGGCACGCTATTTCATGCAGATTTAAGCTGTATTAAGCATTTTTTGGGAGTTGTCATTTTTTGACATTTTTGCCTTACTATAGCCTTGCTTTTTGGGTCAATTTTTCAACATGCCATATTATGGTGTTTTCAGTGTTTTTTTGCAACATTCTTTGCCATGGCGTGTCTTGGCACGCTGTTTTATGCAGATTTAAACAGTTTTAAGCTGTTTTTGGGAGATGTCATTTTTTGACATTTTTGCCTTACTATAGCCTTGCTTTTTGGGTCATTTTTACGACATGCCTTATAATGGTGTTTGTAGCTTGTTTTAGCAACTTTCTTTGCTATAGGGTGTCTCGGCACGCTATTTCATGCAGTTTTGAGCTGTTTTAAGCTGTTTTTGGGACATGTCATTTTTTGACATTTTTGCCTTACTATAGCCTTGCTTTTTGGGCCATTTTTGCAACATGCCATATTATGGTGTTTTTCGTGTGTTTTTCAACATCCTTTGACATGGCGTGTCTTGGCACGCTATTTTATGCAGATTTAAGCAGTTTTAAGCTGTTTTTGGGAGATGTCATTTTTGACATTTTTGCCTTACTATAGCCTTGCTTTTTGGGTCAATTTTTTGAAATGCAATATTATGGTGTTTGTAGCTTGTTTTTGCAACTTTCTTTGCTATAGCGTGTCTCGGCACGCTATTTCATGCAGTTTTGAGCTGTTTTAAGCTGTTTTTGGGACATGTCATTTTTTGACATTTTTGCCTTACTATAGCCTTGCTTTTTGGGTCAATTTTTCAACATGCCATATTATGGTGTTTTCAGTGTTTTTTGCAACATTCTTTGCCATGGCGTGTCTTGGCACGCTATTTTATGCAGATTTAAACAGTTTTAAGCTGTTTTTAGGAGTTGTCATTTTTTGACATTTTTGCCTTACTATAGCCTTGCTTTTTGTGTCATTTTTAGGACATGCCTTATAATGGTGTTTGTAGCTTGTTTTAGCAACTGTCTTTGCTATGGCATATCTCGGTCTGCTATTTTATGAAGTTTTGAGCTGTTTTAAGCTTTTTTTGGGAGTTGTCATTTTTTGACATTTTTGCCTTACTATAGCCTTGCTTTTTGGGTCATTTTTGCAACATGCCATATTGTGGTGTTTTTAGTGTTTTGTTGCAACATTCTTTGCCGTGGCGTGTTTCGGCACGCTATTTCATGCAGGTTTAAGCTGTTTTAAGCTGTTTTTCGGAAATGTCATTTTTGACATTTTTGCCTTACTATAGCCTTGCTTTTTGGGTCAATTTTTCAACATGCCATACTATGGTGTTTTTAGTGTTTTTCTTCCAACATTCTTTGCCATGACGTGTCTCGGCATGCTATTTCATGCAGGTTTAAGCTATTTTAAGCTGTTTTTGGGAGATGTCATTTTTTGACATTTTTGCCATACTATAGCCTTGCTTTTTGGGTCATTTTTGCAACATGCCATATTATGGTGTTTTTAGTGTTTTATGCAACATTCTTTGCCATGGCTCGTCTCGGCATGCTATTTCATGCAGTTTTAAGCTGTTTTAAGCTTTTTTTAGGAGTTGTCATTTTTTGACATTTTTGCCTTACTATAGCCTTGCTTTTTGGGTCATTTTTGCAACATTCCATATTATGGTGTTTGTAGCTTGTTTTAGCAACTTTCTTTGCTATAGCGTGTCTTGGCATGCTATTTCATGCAGATTTAAGCTGTTTTAAGGTTTTTTTGGGAGTTGTCATTTTTTGACATTTTTGCCTTACTATAGCCTTGCTTTTTGGGTCATTTTTACGACATGTCTTATAATGGTGTTTTTAGTGGTTTCTTTCAACATTTTTTCTTATGGCGTGTCTCGGTATGCTAGTTTATGCAGTTTTGAGCTGTTTTAAGCTGTTTTTGGGAGATGTCATTTTTTGACATTTTTGCCTTACTATAGCCTTGCTTTTTGGGTCATTTTTACGACATGTCTTATAATGGTGTTTTTAGTGTTTTTTGCAAAATTCTTTGGCATGGCGTGTCTCAGCACGCTATTTTATGCAGATTTAAGCAGTTTTAAGCTGTTTTTGGGAGATATCATTTTTGACATTTTTGCCTTACTATAGCCTTGCTTTTTGGGTCAATTTTTTGACATGCAATATTATGGTGTTTGTAGCTTGTTTTAGCAACTTTCTTTGCCATGGCGTGTCTCGGCATGCTATTTTATGCAGTTTTGAGCTGTTTTCAGCTGTTTTTGGGACATGTAATTTTTTGACATTTTTGCCTTACTATAGCCTTGCTTTTTGGGTCATTTTTGTAACATTCCATATTATGGTGTTTTTAGTGTTTTTTTGCAACATTCTTTGCCGTGGCGTGTTTCGGCACGCTATTTCATGCAGGTTTAAGCTGTTTTAAGCTGTTTTTCGGAAATGTCATTTTTGACATTTTTGCCTTACTATAGCCTTGCTTTTTGGGTCAATTTTTTGACATGCAATATTATGGTGTTTGTAGCTTGTTTTAGCAACTTTCTTTGCTATAGCGTGTCTTGGCACGCTATTTCATGCAGATTTAAGCTGTTTTAAGCTGTTTTTGGGAGATGTCATTTTTTGACATTTTTGCCTTACTATAGCCTTGCTTTTTGGGTCATTTTTACGACATGTCTTATAATGGTGTTTTTAGTGTTTTTTGCAACATTCTTTGCCATGGTTTCTCTCGCCACGCTATGTCATGCAGATTTAAACAGTTTTAAGCTGTTTTTCGGAGATGTCATTTTTTGACATTTTTGCCTTACTATAGCCTTGCTTTTTGGGTCATTTTTGCAACATTCCATATTATGGTGTTTTCAGTGTTTTTTGCAACATTCTTTGCCATGGCGTGTCTTGGCGCGCTATTTTATGCAGATTTAAACAGTTTTGAGCTGTTTTTAGGAGTTGTCATTTTTTGACATTTTTGCCTTACTATAGCCTTGCTTTTTGGGTCATTTTTACGACATGCCTTATAATGGTGTTTGTAGCCTGTTTTAGCAACTTTCTTTGCTATAGCGTGTCTCGGCACGCTATTTCACACAGTTTTGAGCTGTTTTAAGCTGTTTTTGGGACATGTCATTTTTTGACATTTTTGCCTTACTATAGCCTTGCTTTTTGGGTCAATTTTTCAACATGCCATATTATGGTGTTTTCAGTGTTTTTTGCAACATTCTTTGCCATGGCGTGTCTTGGCACGCTGTTTTATGCAGATTTAAACAGTTTTAAGCTGTTTTTGGGAGATGTCATTTTTTGACATTTTTGCCTTACTATAGCCTTGCTTTTTGGGTCAATTTTTTGACATGCCATATTATGGTGTTTGTAGCTTGTTTTAGCAACTTTCTTTGCTATAGCGTGTCTTGGCACGCTATTTCATGCAGATTTAAGCTGTTTTAAGCTTTTTTTGGGAGTTGTCATTTTTTGACATTTTTGCCTTACTATAGCCTTGCTTTTTGGGTCATTTTTACGACATGTCTTATAATGGTGTTTTTAGTGTTTTTTGCAACATTCCTTGCCATGGCTTCTCTCGGCACACTATTTTATGCAGATTTAAACAGTTTTAAGCTGTTTTTGGGAGATGTCATTTTTTGACATTTTTGCCTTACTATAGCCTTGCTTTTTGGGTCATTTTTACGACATGCCTTATAATGGTGTTTGTAGCTTGTTTTAGCAACTTTCTTTGCTATAGCGTGTCTCTGCACGCTATGTCATGCGGTTTTGAGCTGTTTTAAGCTTTTTTTGGGACATGTCATTTTTTGACATTTTTGCCTTACTATAGCCTTGCTTTTTGTGTCATTTTTGCAACATGCCATATTATGGAGTTTTTAATGTCTTTTCTAGCATTGTTTGCCATGGCGTGTCTTGGCACGCTATTTTATGCAGTTTTCAGGTTTTTTCAGCGTTTTTGGGATATGTCAATATCACAGCTTATAACAAAACTAACAAAAAGGCTCAACAAAGACCACAGCATATGAAGGATGCCAGACAGTTGAATGCAAAGACTTTATTCAATACTGGTGAAGTAACTTTGTGTTGGCACTCTGAAAAATGAAGAAGAAACAAATTAACAAACAATCAACATAAACAAATCAAGAGGGATGGAGGTTCCGGCCAAAATAAATAAAAAGGTGGAAAACCTTTGAGCCAGACCACAAAGGGCTGTCAGACTCAGCGTCTTTCCCTTAACTCCCCAAAAGAACAAAAACAAAAACTAACTTAAGACAAAGACTGAAAACTTAACTGCTGGAAAGCCCCAAACCCAAACTAACATAACAAACTAAAACAACAAATCATGACAATCTAGACATGCCAGGGGTGAAAAAGAAAAAAAAAGAAACAAAAATCAAGAGAGAGAACCCTCACAAACCTGGCTGCGCATAATGCCTCCTCCTCGTGCAGCACGATTCTCAGAGAGAGAGCCTTGCACTTTGCACCCTCTTACCTGCCCTTTTTTTTGCAACATTCTTTGCCATGGTGTATCTCGGCACGCTATTTTATGCAGATTTAAGCTGTTTTAAGCTTTTTTAAGGAGTTGTCATTTTTTGACATTTTTGCCTTACTATAGCCTTGCTTTTTGGGTCATTTTTGTAACATTCCATTTTATGGTGTTTTTTGTGTTTTTTGCAACGTTCTTTGCCATGGCGTGTCTCGGCACGCTATTTTATGAAGATTTAAGCAGTTTTAAGCTGTTTTTGGGACATATAATTTTTTGACATTTTTGCCTTACTATAGCCTTGCTTTTTGGGTCAATTTTTTGACATGCAATATTATGGTGTTTGTAGCTTGTTTTAGCAACTTTCTTTGCTATAGCGTGTCTCGGCATGCAATTTTATGCAGATTTATGCTGTTTTAAGCTGTTTTTGGGAGATGTCATTTTTTGACATTTTTGCCTTACTATAGCCTTGCTTTTTGGGTCATTTTTGCAACATGCCATATTATGGTGTTTTTAGTGTTTTATGCAACATTCTTTGCCATGGCTTGTCTCGGCATGCTATTTCATGCAGTTTTAAGCTGTTTTAAGCTTTTTTTAGGAGTTGTCATTTTTTGACATTTTTGCCTTACTATAGCCTTGCTTTTTGGGTCATTTTTGCAACATTCCATATTATGGTGTTTTTAGTGTTTTTTTGCAACATTCTTTGCCATGGTGTGTCTTGGCACGCTATTTTATGCAGATTTAAGCAGTTTTAAGCTGTTTTTGGGAGATGTCATTTTTTGACATTTTTGCCTTACTATAGCCTTGCTTTTTGGGTCAATTTTGCAACATGCCATATTATGGTGTTTTTAGTGTTTTATGCAACATTCTTTGCCAAGGCGTGTCTTGGCACGCTATTTTATGCAGATTAAAACAGTTTTAAGCTGTTTTTAGGAGTTGTCATTTTTTGACATTTTTGCCTTACTATAGCCTTGCTTTTTGGGTCATTTTTACGACATGCCTTATAATGGTGTTTGTAGCTTGTTTTAGCAACTTTCTTTGCTATAGCGTGTCTCGGCATGCTATTTCATGCATGTTTAAGCTATTTTAAGCTGTTTTTGAGAGATGTCATTTTTTGACATTTTTGCCTTACTATAGCCTTGCTTTTTGGGTCATTTTTAGGACATGCCTTATAATGGTGTTTGTAGCTTGTTTTAGCAACTTTCTTTGCTATGGCGTATCTCGGTCTGCTATTTTATGGAGTTTTGAGCTGTTTTGAGCTGTTTTTGGGAGATGTCATTTTTTGACATTTTTGCCTTACTATAGCCTTGCTTTTTGGGTCATTTTTGCAACATGCCATATTGTGGTGTTTTTAGTGTTTTTTTGCAACATTCTTTGCCGTGGCGTGTTTCGGCACGCTATTTCATGCAGGTTTAAGCTGTTTTAAGCTGTTTTTCGGAAATGTCATTTTTGACATTTTTGCCTTACTATAGCCTTGCTTTTTGGGTCAATTTTGCAACATGCCATATTATGGTGTTTTTAGTGTTTTATGCAACATTCTTTGCCATGGCTTGTCTTGGCACGCTATTTCATGCAGTTTTAAGCTGTTTTAAGCTTTTTTTAGGAGTTGTCATTTTTTGACATTTTTGCCTTACTATAGCCTTGCTTTTTGGGTCAATTTTGCAACATGCCATATTATGGTGTTTTTAGTGTTTTATGCAACATTCTTTGCCAAGGCGTGTCTTGGCACGCTATTTTATGCAGATTAAAACAGTTTTAAGCTGTTTTTAGGAGTTGTCATTTTTTGACATTTTTGCCTTACTATAGCCTTGCTTTTTGGGTCATTTTTGCAACATTCCATATTATGGTGTTTTTCGTGTTTTTTTGCAACATTCTTTGCCATGGTGTGTCTTGGCACGCTATTTTATGCAGATTTAAGCAGTTTTAAGCTGTTTTTGGGAGATGTCATTTTTTGACATTTTTGCCTTACTATAGCCTTGCTTTTTGGGTCATTTTTACGACATGCCTTATAATGGTGTTTGTAGCTTGTTTTAGCAACTTTCTTTGCTATAGCGTGTCTCGGCATGCTATTTCATGCATGTTTAAACTATTTTAAGCTGTTTTTGAGAGATGTCATTTTTTGACATTTTTGCCTTACTATAGCCTTGCTTTTTGGGTCATTTTTAGGACATGCCTTATAATGGTGTTTGTAGCTTGTTTTAGCAACTTTCTTTGCTATGGCGTATCTCGGTCTGCTATTTTATGGAGTTTTGAGCTGTTTTGAGCTGTTTTTGGGAGATGTCATTTTTTGACATTTTTGCCTTACTATAGCCTTGCTTTTTGGGTCATTTTTGCAACATGCCATATTGTGGTGTTTTTAGTGTTTTTTTGCAACATTCTTTGCCGTGGCGTGTTTCGGCACGCTATTTCATGCAGGTTTAAGCTGTTTTAAGCTGTTTTTCGGAAATGTCATTTTTGACATTTTTGCCTTACTATAGCCTTGCTTTTTGGGTCAATTTTGCAACATGCCATATTATGGTGTTTTTAGTGTTTTATGCAACATTCTTTGCCATGGCTTGTCTTGGCACGCTATTTCATGCAGTTTTAAGCTGTTTTAAGCTTTTTTTAGGAGTTGTCATTTTTTGACATTTTTGCCTTACTATAGCCTTGCTTTTTGGGTCAATTTTGCAACATGCCATATTATGGTGTTTTTAGTGTTTTATGCAACATTCTTTGCCAAGGCGTGTCTTGGCACGCTATTTTATGCAGATTAAAACAGTTTTAAGCTGTTTTTAGGAGTTGTCATTTTTTGACATTTTTGCCTTACTATAGCCTTGCTTTTTGGGTCATTTTTAGGACATGCCTTATAATGGTGTTTGTAGCTTGTTTTAGCAACTTTCTTTGCTATGGCGTATCTCGGTCTGCTATTTTATGGAGTTCTGAGCTGTTTTGAGCTGTTTTTGGGAGATGTCATTTTTTTGACATTTTTGCCTTACTATAGCCTTGCTTTTTCGTTCGTTTTTGCAACATGACATATTATGGTGTTTTTAGTGTTTTTCTTCCAACATTCTTTGCCATGGCATGTCTCGGCACGCTATTTTATGCAGATTTATGCTGTTTTAAGCTGTTTTTGGGAGATGTCATTTTTTGACATTTTTGCCTTACTATAGCCTTGCTTTTTGGGTCATTTTTGCAACATGCCATATTATGGTGTTTTTAGTGTTTTATGCAACATTCTTTGCCATGGCTTGTCTCGGCATGCTGTTCCATGCAGTTTTAAGCTGTTTTAAGCTGTTTTTAGGAGTTGTCATTTTTTGACATTTTTGCCTTACTATAGCCTTGCTTTTTGGGCCATTTTTGCAACATGCCATATTATGGTGTTTTTCGTGTTTTTTTGCAACATTCTTTGCCATGGCGTGTCTTGTACGCTTATTTCATGCAGATTTAAGCAGTTTTATGCTGTTTTTGGGAGATATCATTTTTGACATTTTTGCCTTACTATAGCCTTGCTTTTTGGGTCAATTTTTTGACATGCAATATTATGGTGTTTGTAGCTTGTTTTAGCAACTTTCTTTGCTATAGCGTGTCTCGGCATGCAATTTTATGCATGTTTAAGCTATTTTAAGCTGTTTTTGAGAGATGTCATTTTTTGACATTTTTGCCTTACTATAGCCTTGCTTTTTGGGTCATTTTTAGGACATGCCTTATAATGGTGTTTGTAGCTTGTTTTAGCAACTTTCTTTGCTATGGCGTATCTTGGTCTGCTATTTTATGGAGTTTTGAGCTGTTTTGAGCTGTTTTTGGGAGATGTCATTTTTTGACATTTTTGCCTTACTATAGCCTTGCTTTTTGGGTCATTTTTGCAACATGCCATATTATGGTGTTTTTAGTGTTTTATGCAACATTCTTTGCCATGGCTTGTCTCGGTATGCTGTTCCATGCAGTTTTAAGCTGTTTTAAGCTGTTTTTAGGAGTTGTCATTTTTTGACATTTTTGCCTTACTATAGCCTTGCTTTTTGGGTCATTTTTGCAACATGCCATATTGTGGTGTTTTTAGTGTTTTTTTTGCAACTTTCTTTGCCGTGGCGTGTTTCGCACGCTTATTTCTTGCAGGTTTAAGCTGTTTTAGGTTGTTTTTCGGAAATGTCATTTTTGACATTTTTGCCTTACTATAGCCTTGCTTTTTGGGTCAATTTTCAACATGCCATACTATGGTGTTTTTAGTGTTTTTCTTCCAACGTTCTTTGCCACGGCATGTCTCGGCATGCAATTTTATGCAGATTTATGCTGTTTTAAGCTGTTTTTGGGAGATGTCATTTTTTGACATTTTTGCCTTACTATAGCCTTGCTTTTTGGGTCATTTTGCAACATGCCATATTATGGTGTTTTTAGTGTTTTTTGCAACATTCTTTGCCATGGCGTGTCTCGCACGCTTATTTCATGCAGTTTTAAGCGGTTTTAAGCTTTTTTTAGGAGTTGTCATTTTTTGACATTTTTGCCTTACTATAGCCTTGCTTTTTGGGTCATTTTTTAAACATGCCATATTATGGTTTTTTTAGCTTTTTTTGCAACATTCTTTGCCATGGCGTGTCTTGGCACGCTATTTTATGCAGATTTAAACAGTTTTAAGCTGTTTTTCGGAGAGGTAATTTTTTGACATTTTTGCCTTACTATAGCCTTGCTTTTTGGTTCGTTTTTGCAACATGCCATATTATGGTGTTTTTAGTGTTTTATGCAACATTCTTTGCCATGGCTTGTCTCGGCATGCAATTTTATGCAGATTTATGCTGTTTTAAGCTGTTTTTGGGAGATTTCATTTTTGACATTTTTGCCTTACTATAGCCTTGCTTTTTGGGTCATTTTTACGACATGCCTTACAATGGTGTTTGTAGCTTGTTTTAGCAACTTTCTTTGCTATGGCGTATCTCGGTCTGCTATTTTATGGAGTTTTGAGCTGTTTTGAGCTGTTTTTGGGAGATGTCATTTTTTGACATTTTTGCCTTACTATAGCCTTGCTTTTTGGGTCATTTTTAGGACATGCCTTATAATGGTGTTTGTAGCTTGTTTTAGCAACTTTCTTTGCTATGGCGTGTCTCGGTCTGCTATTTTATGGAGTTTTGAGCTGTTTTGAGCTGTTTTTGGGAGATGTCATTTTTGACATTTTGCCTTTACTATAGCCTTTGCTTTTGGTTCGTTTTTGCAACATGCCATATTATGGTGTTTTTAGTGTTTTATGCAACATTCTTTGCCATGGCTTGTCTCGGCATGCAATTTTATGCAGATTTATGCTGTTTTAAGCTGTTTTTGGGAGATGTCATTTTTTGACATTTTTGCCTTACTATAGCCTTGCTTTTTGGGTCATTTTTGCAACATGCCATATTATGGTGTTTTTAGTGTTTTTTGTACATTCTTTGCCATGGCGTGTCTCGGCATGCTATTTCATGCAGGTTTAAGCTTATTTTAAGCTGTTTTGGGAGATGTCATTTTTGACATTTTTGCCTTACTATAGCCTTGCTTTTTGGGTCAATTTTTTGACATGCAATATTATGGTGTTTGTAGCTTGTTTTAGCAACTTTCTTTGCTATAGTGTGTCTTGGCACGCTTTTTCATGCAGATTTAAACAGTTTTAAGCTGTTTTTGGGAGATGTCATTTTTTGACATTTTTGCCTTACTATAGCCTTGCTTTTTGGGTCAATTTTTCAACATGCCATATTATGGTGTTTTCAGTGTTTTTTGCAACATTCTTTGCCATGGCGTGTCTTGGCGCGCTATTTTATGCAGATTTAAACAGTTTTGAGCTGTTTTTAGGAGTTGTCATTTTTTGACATTTTTGCCTTACTATAGCCTTGCTTTTTGGGTCATTTTTACGACATGCCTTATAATGGTGTTTGTAGCTTGTTTTAGCAACTTTCTTTGCTATAGCGTGTCTCGGCACGCTATTTCACACAGTTTTGAGCTGTTTTAAGCTGTTTTTGGGACATGTCATTTTTTGACATTTTTGCCTTACTATAGCCTTGCTTTTTGGGTCATTTTTGCAACATGCCATATTATGGTGTTTTTAGTGTTTTATGCAACATTCTTTGCCATGGCTTGTCTCGGCATGCTGTTCCATGCAGTTTTAAGCTGTTTTAAGCTGTTTTTAGGAGTTGTCATTTTTTGACATTTTTGCCTTACTATAGCCTTGCTTTTTGGGCCATTTTTGCAACATGCCATATTATGGTGTTTTTCGTGTTTTTTTGCAACATTCTTTGCCATGGCGTGTCTTGGCACGCTATTTCATGCAGATTTAAGCAGTTTTATGCTGTTTTTGGGAGATATCATTTTTGACATTTTTGCCTTACTATAGCCTTGCTTTTTGGGTCAATTTTTTGACATGCAATATTATGGTGTTTGTAGCTTGTTTTAGCAACTTTCTTTGCTATAGCGTGTCTCGGCATGCAATTTTATGCATGTTTAAGCTTATTTGTTGTTTTTGAGAGATGTCATTTTTGACATTTTTGCCTTACTATAGCCTTGCTTTTTGGGTCATTTTTAGGACATGCCTTATAATGGTGTTTGTAGCTTGTTTTAGCAACTTTCTTTGCTATGGCGTATCTTGGTCTGCTATTTTATGGAGTTTTGAGCTGTTTTGAGCTGTTTTTGGGAGATGTCATTTTTTGACATTTTTGCCTTACTATAGCCTTGCTTTTTGGGTCATTTTGCAACATGCCATATTATGGTGTTTTTAGTGTTTTTTGCAACATTCTTTTGCCATGGCGTGTCTCGCACGCTATTTCATGCAGTTTTAAGCGGTTTTAAGCTTTTTTAGGAGTTGTCATTTTTGACATTTTGCCTTTACTATAGCCTTGCTTTTTGTGTCAATTTTTCAACATGCCATATTATGGTGTTTTTAGCGTTTTTTGCAACATTCTTTGCCATGGCGTGTCTTGGCACGCTATTTTATGCAGATTTAAACAGTTTTAAGCTGTTTTTGAGAGATGTCATTTTTTGACATTTTTGCCTTACTATAGCCTTGCTTTTTGGTTCGTTTTTGCAACATGCCATATTATGGTGTTTTTAGTGTTTTATGCAACATTCTTTGCCATGGCTTGTCTCGGCATGCAATTTTATGCAGATTTATGCTGTTTTAAGCTGTTTTTGGGAGATTTCATTTTTGACATTTTTGCCTTTACTATAGCCTTGCTTTTTGGGTCATTTTACGACATGCCTTACAATGGTGTTTGTAGCTTGTTTTAGCAACTTTCTTTGCTATGGCGTATCTCGGTCTGCTATTTTATGTAGTTTTGAGCTGTTTTGAGCTGTTTTTGGGAGATGTCATTTTTTGACATTTTTGCCTTACTATAGCCTTGCTTTTTGGGTCATTTTTAGGACATGCCTTACAATGGTGTTTGTAGCTTGTTTTAGCAACTTTCTTTGCTATGGCGTATCTCGGTCTGCTATTTTATGGAGTTTTGAGCTGTTTTGAGCTGTTTTTGGGAGATGTCATTTTTTGACATTTTTGCCTTACTATAGCCTTGCTTTTTGGTTCGTTTTTGCAACATGCCATATTATGGTGTTTTTAGTGTTTTATGCAACATTCTTTGCCATGGCTTGTCTCGGCATGCAATTTTATGCAGATTTATGCTGTTTTAAGCTGTTTTTGGGAGATGTCATTTTTTGACATTTTTGCCTTACTATAGCCTTGCTTTTTGGGTCATTTTTGCAACATGCCATATTATGGTGTTTTTAGTGTTTTTTTGCGACATTCTTTGCCATGGCGTGTCTCGGCATGCTATTTCATGCAGGTTTAAGCTATTTTAAGCTGTTTTTGGGAGATGTCATTTTTTGACATTTTTGCCTTACTATAGCCTTGCTTTTTGGGTCATTTTGCAACATGCCATATTATGGTGTTTTTAGTGTTTTATGCAACATTCTTTGCTATAGCGTGTCTTGGCACGCTATTTCATGCAGATTTAAGCTGTTTTAAGCTGTTTTTGGGAGATGTCATTTTTTGACATTTTTGCCTTACTATAGCCTTGCTTTTTGGGTCATTTTTACGACATGTCTTATAATGGTGTTTTTAGTGTTTTTTGCAACATTCTTTGCCATGGTTTCTCTCGCCACGCTATTTCATGCAGATTTAAACAGTTTTAAGCTGTTTTTCGGAGATGTCATTTTTTGACATTTTTGCCTTACTATAGCCTTGCTTTTTGGGTCATTTTTGCAACATGCCATATTATGGTGTTTTTAGTGTTTTTTTGCGACATTCTTTGCCATGGCGTGTCTCGGCATGCTATTTCATGCAGGTTTAAGCTATTTTAAGCTGTTTTTGGGAGATGTCATTTTTTGACATTTTTGCCTTACTATAGCCTTGCTTTTTGGGTCAATTTTTTGACATGCAATATTATGGTGTTTGTAGCTTGTTTTAGCAACTTTCTTTGCTATAGTGTGTCTTGGCACGCTTTTTCATGCAGATTTAAACAGTTTTAAGCTGTTTTTGGGAGATGTCATTTTTGACATTTTTGCCTTTACTATAGCCTTGCTTTTTGGGTCAATTTTTCAACATGCCATATTATGGTGTTTTCAGTGTTTTTTGCAACATTCTTTGCCATGGCGTGTCTTGGCGCGCTATTTTATGCAGATTTAAACAGTTTTGAGCTGTTTTTAGGAGTTGTCATTTTTTGACATTTTTGCCTTACTATAGCCTTGCTTTTTGGGTCATTTTTACGACATGCCTTATAATGGTGTTTGTAGCTTGTTTTAGCAACTTTCTTTGCTATAGCGTGTCTCGGCACGCTATTTCACACAGTTTTGAGCTGTTTTAAGCTGTTTTTGGGACATGTCATTTTTTGACATTTTTGCCTTACTATAGCCTTGCTTTTTGGGTCATTTTTGCAACATGCCATATTATGGTGTTTTTAGTGTTTTATGCAACATTCTTTGCCATGGCTTGTCTCGGCATGCTGTTCCATGCAGTTTTAAGCTGTTTTAAGCTGTTTTTAGGAGTTGTCATTTTTTGACATTTTTGCCTTACTATAGCCTTGCTTTTTGGGCCATTTTTGCAACATGCCATATTATGGTGTTTTTCGTGTTTTTTTGCAACATTCTTTGCCATGGCGTGTCTTGGCACGCTATTTCATGCAGATTTAAGCAGTTTTATGCTGTTTTTGGGAGATATCATTTTGACATTTTTGCCTTTACTATAGCCTTTGCTTTTTGGGTCAATTTTTTGACATGCAATATTATGGTGTTTGTAGCTTGTTTTAGCAACTTTCTTTGCTATAGCGTGTCTCGGCATGCAATTTTATGCATGTTTAAGCTATTTTAAGCTGTTTTTGAGAGATGTCATTTTTTGACATTTTTGCCTTACTATAGCCTTGCTTTTTGGGTCATTTTTAGGACATGCCTTATAATGGTGTTTGTAGCTTGTTTTAGCAACTTTCTTTGCTATGGCGTATCTTGGTCTGCTATTTTATGGAGTTTTGAGCTGTTTTGAGCTGTTTTTGGGAGATGTCATTTTTTGACATTTTTGCCTTACTATAGCCTTGCTTTTTGGGTCATTTTTGCAACATGCCATATTATGGTGTTTTTAGTGTTTTTTTGCAACATTCTTTGCCATGGCGTGTCTCGGCACGCTATTTCATGCAGTTTTAAGCGGTTTTAAGCTTTTTTTAGGAGTTGTCATTTTTTGACATTTTTGCCTTACTATAGCCTTGCTTTTTGGGTCAATTTTTCAACATGCCATATTATGGTGTTTTTAGCGTTTTTTGCAACATTCTTTGCCATGGCGTGTCTTGGCACGCTATTTTATGCAGATTTAAACAGTTTTAAGCTGTTTTTGAGAGATGTCATTTTTTGACATTTTTGCCTTACTATAGCCTTGCTTTTTGGTTCGTTTTTGCAACATGCCATATTATGGTGTTTTTAGTGTTTTATGCAACATTCTTTGCCATGGCTTGTCTCGGCATGCAATTTTATGCAGATTTATGCTGTTTTAAGCTGTTTTTGGGAGATTTCATTTTTGACATTTTTGCCTTACTATAGCCTTGCTTTTTGGGTCATTTTTACGACATGCCTTACAATGGTGTTTGTAGCTTGTTTTAGCAACTTTCTTTGCTATGGCGTATCTCGGTCTGCTATTTTATGGAGTTTTGAGCTGTTTTGAGCTGTTTTTGGGAGATGTCATTTTTTGACATTTTTGCCTTACTATAGCCTTGCTTTTTGGGTCATTTTTAGGACATGCCTTACAATGGTGTTTGTAGCTTGTTTTAGCAACTTTCTTTGCTATGGCGTATCTCGGTCTGCTATTTTATGGAGTTTTGAGCTGTTTTGAGCTGTTTTTGGGAGATGTCATTTTTGACATTTTGCCTTTACTATAGCCTTTGCTTTTTGGTTCGTTTTGTAACATTCCATATTATGGTGTTTTTAGTGTTTTATGCAACATTCTTTGCCATGACTTGTCTCGGCATGCAATTTTATGCAGATTTATGCTGTTTTAAGCTGTTTTTGGGAGATGTCATTTTTTGACATTTTTGCCTTACTATAGCCTTGCTTTTTGGGTCATTTTTGCAACATGCCATATTATGGTGTTTTTAGTGTTTTTTTGCGACATTCTTTGCCATGGCGTGTCTCGGCATGCTATTTCATGCAGGTTTAAGCTATTTTAAGCTGTTTTTGGGAGATGTCATTTTTTGACATTTTTGCCTTACTATAGCCTTGCTTTTTGGGTCATTTTTGCAACATGCCATATTATGGTGTTTTTAGTGTTTTATGCAACATTCTTTGCTATAGCGTGTCTTGGCACGCTATTTCATGCAGATTTAAGCTGTTTTAAGCTGTTTTTGGGAGATGTCATTTTTTGACATTTTGCCTTACTATAGCCTTGCTTTTTGGGTCATTTTTACATGTCTTATAATGGTGTTTTAGTGTTTTTGCAACATTCTTTGCCATGGTTTCTCTCGCCACGCTTATTTTATGCAGATTTAAACAGTTTTAAGCTGTTTTTCGGAGATGTCATTTTTTGACATTTTTGCCTTACTATAGCCTTGCTTTTTGGGTCATTTTTGCAACATTCCATATTATGGTGTTTTTCGTGTTTTTTTGCAACATCCTTTGCCATGGTGTGTCTTGGCACGCTATTTTATGCAGATTTAAGCAGTTTTAAGCTGTTTTTGGGAGATGTCATTTTTGACATTTTTGCCTTACTATAGCCTTGCTTTTTGGGTCAATTTTTTGACATGCAATATTATGGTGTTTGTAGCTTGTTTTAGCAACTTTCTTTGCTATAGTGTGTCTTGGCACGCTTTTTCATGCAGATTTAAACAGTTTTAAGCTGTTTTTGGGAGATGTCATTTTTTGACATTTTTGCCTTACTATAGCCTTGCTTTTTGGGTCAATTTTTCAACATGCCATATTATGGTGTTTTCAGTGTTTTTTGCAACATTCTTTGCCATGGCGTGTCTTGGCTGCTTATTTTATGCAGATTTAAACAGTTTTGAGCTGTTTTTAGGAGTTGTCATTTTTTGACATTTTTGCCTTACTATAGCCTTGCTTTTTGGGTCATTTTTACGACATGCCTTATAATGGTGTTTGTAGCTTGTTTTAGCAACTTTCTTTGCTATAGCGTGTCTCGGCACGCTATTTCACACAGTTTTGAGCTGTTTTAAGCTGTTTTTGGGACATGTCATTTTTTGACATTTTTGCCTTACTATAGCCTTGCTTTTTGGGTCATTTTTGCAACATGCCATATTATGGTGTTTTTAGTGTTTTATGCAACATTCTTTGCCATGGCTTGTCTCGGCATGCTGTTCCATGCAGTTTTAAGCTGTTTTAAGCTGTTTTTAGGAGTTGTCATTTTTTGACATTTTTGCCTTACTATAGCCTTGCTTTTTGGGCCATTTTTGCAACATGCCATATTATGGTGTTTTTCGTGTTTTTTTGCAACATTCTTTGCCATGGCGTGTCTTGGCACGCTATTTCATGCAGATTTAAGCAGTTTTATGCTGTTTTTGGGAGATATCATTTTTGACATTTTTGCCTTACTATAGCCTTGCTTTTTGGGTCAATTTTTTGACATGCAATATTATGGTGTTTGTAGCTTGTTTTAGCAACTTTCTTTGCTATAGCGTGTCTCGGCATGCAATTTTATGCATGTTTAAGCTATTTTAAGCTGTTTTTGAGAGATGTCATTTTTTGACATTTTTGCCTTACTATAGCCTTGCTTTTTGGGTCATTTTTAGGACATGCCTTATAATGGTGTTTGTAGCTTGTTTTAGCAACTTTCTTTGCTATGGCGTATCTTGGTCTGCTATTTTATGGAGTTTTGAGCTGTTTTGAGCTGTTTTTGGGAGATGTCATTTTTTGACATTTTTGCCTTACTATAGCCTTGCTTTTTGGGTCATTTTTGCAACATGCCATATTATGGTGTTTTTAGTGTTTTATGCAACATTCTTTGCCATGGCTTGTCTCGGCATGCTGTTCCATGCAGTTTTTAGCTGTTTTAAGCTGTTTTTTGGAGTTGTCATTTTTTGACATTTTTGCCTTACTATAGCCTTGCTTTTTGGGTCATTTTTGCAACATGCCATATTATGGTGTTTTTAGTGTTTTTTTGCAACATTCTTTGCCATGGCGTGTCTCGGCACGCTATTTCATGCAGTTTTAAGCGGTTTTAAGCTTTTTTTAGGAGTTGTCATTTTTTGACATTTTTGCCTTACTATAGCCTTGCTTTTTGGGTCAATTTTTCAACATGCCATATTATGGTGTTTTTAGCGTTTTTTGCAACATTCTTTGCCATGGCGTGTCTTGGCACGCTATTTTATGCAGATTTAAACAGTTTTAAGCTGTTTTTGGGAGATGTCATTTTTTGACATTTTTGCCTTACTATAGCCTTGCTTTTTGGTTCGTTTTTGCAACATGCCATATTATGGTGTTTTTAGTGTTTTATGCAACATTCTTTGCCATGGCTTGTCTCGGCATGCAATTTTATGCAGATTTATGCTGTTTTAAGCTGTTTTTGGGAGGTGTCATTTTTAGACATTTTGCCTTTACTATAGCCTTGCTTTTTGGGTCATTTTTGCAACATGCCATATTATGGTGTTTTAGTGTTTTTGCAACATTCTTTGCCATGGCGTGTCTCGGCATGCTATTTCATGCAGGTTTAAGCTATTTTAAGCTGTTTTTGGGAGATGTCATTTTTTGACATTTTTGCCTTACTATAGCCTTGCTTTTTGGGTCATTTTTGCAACATGCCATATTATGGTGTTTTTAGTGTTTTTTGCAACATTCTTTGCCATGGCTTGTCTCGGCACGCTATTTCATGCAGTTTTAAGCTGTTTTAAGCTTTTTTTAGGAGTTGTCATTTTTTGACATTTTTGCCTTACTATAGTCTTGCTTTTTGGGTCATTTTTGCAACATTCCATATTATGGTGTTTTTCGTGTTTTTTTGCAACATTCTTTGCCATGGCGTGTCTTGGCACGCTGTTTTATGCAGATTTAAGCAGTTTTAAGCTGTTTTTGGGAGATATCATTTTTGACATTTTTGCCTTACTATAGCCTTGCTTTTTGGGTCATTTTTACGACATGTCTTATAATGGTGTTTATAGTGTTTTTTTGCAAAATTCCTTGCCATGGCTTGTCTCGGCACGCTATTTTATGCAGATTTAAGCAGTTTTAAGCTGTTTTGGGAGATGTCATTTTTGACATTTTGCCTTACTATAGCCTTTGCTTTTTGGGTCATTTTGCAACATGTCTTATAATGGTGTTTATAGTGTTTTTTTTGCAACATTCCTTGCCATGGCTTGTCTCGGCACGCTATTTTATGCAGATTTAAACAGTTTTAAGCTGTTTTTGGGAGATGTCATTTTTTGACATTTTTGCCTTACTATAGCCTTGCTTTTTGGGTCATTTTTACGACATGCCTTATAATGGTGTTTGTAGCTTGTTTTAGCAACTTTCTTTGCTATGGCGTATCTCGGTCTGCTATTTTATGGAGTTTTGAGCTGTTTTGAGCTGTTTTTGGGAGATGTCATTTTTTGACATTTTTGCCTTACTATAGCCTTGCTTTTTGGGTCAATTTTGCAACATGCCATATTATGGTGTTTTTAGTGTTTTATGCAACATTCTTTGCCAAGGCGTGTCTTGGCACGCTATTTTATGCAGATTAAAACAGTTTTAAGCTGTTTTTAGGAGTTGTCATTTTTTGACATTTTTGCCTTACTATAGCCTTGCTTTTTGGGTCATTTTTAGGACATGCCTTATAATGGTGTTTGTAGCTTGTTTTAGCAACTTTCTTTGCTATGGCGTATCTCGGTCTGCTATTTTATGGAGTTCTGAGCTGTTTTGAGCTGTTTTTGGGAGATGTCATTTTTTGACATTTTTGCCTTACTATAGCCTTGCTTTTTGGGTCATTTTTAGGACATGCCTTATAATGGTGTTTGTAGCTTGTTTTAGCAACTTTCTTTGCTATGGCGTATCTCGGTCTGCTATTTTATGGAGTTTTGAGCTGTTTTGAGCTGTTTTTGGGAGATGTCATTTTTTGACATTTTTGCCTTACTATAGCCTTGCTTTTTGGGTCATTTTTGCAACATGCCATATTATGGTGTTTTTAGTGTTTTTCTTCCAACATTCTTTGCCATGGCATGTCTCGGCACGCTATTTTATGCAGATTTATGCTGTTTTAAGCTGTTTTTGGGAGATGTCATTTTTTGACATTTTTGCCTTACTATAGCCTTGCTTTTTGGGTCATTTTTGCAACATGCCATATTATGGTGTTTTTAGTGTTTTATGCAACATTCTTTGCCATGGCTTGTCTCGGCATGCTGTTCCATGCAGTTTTAAGCTGTTTTAAGCTGTTTTTAGGAGTTGTCATTTTTTGACATTTTTGCCTTACTATAGCCTTGCTTTTTGGGCCATTTTTGCAACATGCCATATTATGGTGTTTTTCGTGTTTTTTTGCAACATTCTTTGCCATGGCGTGTCTTGGCACGCTATTTTATGCAGATTTAAGCAGTTTTATGCTGTTTTTGGGAGATATCATTTTTGACATTTTTGCCTTACTATAGCCTTGCTTTTTGGGTCAATTTTTTGACATGCAATATTATGGTGTTTGTAGCTTGTTTTAGCAACTTTCTTTGCTATAGCGTGTCTCGGCATGCAATTTTATGCATGTTTAAGCTATTTTAAGCTGTTTTTGAGAGATGTCATTTTTTGACATTTTTGCCTTACTATAGCCTTGCTTTTTGGGTCATTTTTAGGACATGCCTTATAATGGTGTTTGTAGCTTGTTTTAGCAACTTTCTTTGCTATGGCGTATCTTGGTCTGCTATTTTATGGAGTTTTGAGCTGTTTTGAGCTGTTTTTGGGAGATGTCATTTTTTGACATTTTTGCCTTACTATAGCCTTGCTTTTTGGGTCATTTTTGCAACATGCCATATTATGGTGTTTTTAGTGTTTTATGCAACATTCTTTGCCATGGCTTGTCTCGGCATGCTGTTCCATGCAGTTTTAAGCTGTTTTAAGCTGTTTTTAGGAGTTGTCATTTTTTGACATTTTTGCCTTACTATAGCCTTGCTTTTTGGGTCATTTTTGCAACATGCCATATTGTGGTGTTTTTAGTGTTTTTTTTGCAACATTCTTTGCCGTGGCGTGTTTCGGCACGCTATTTCATGCAGGTTTAAGCTGTTTTAAGCTGTTTTTCGGAAATGTCATTTTTGACATTTTTGCCTTACTATAGCCTTGCTTTTTGGGTCAATTTTCAACATGCCATACTATGGTGTTTTTAGTGTTTTTCTTCCAACGTTCTTTGCCACGGCTTGTCTCGGCATGCAATTTCATGCAGATTTATGCTGTTTTAAGCTGTTTTTGGGAGATGTCATTTTTTGACATTTTTGCCTTACTATAGCCTTGCTTTTTGGGTCATTTTTGCAACATGCCATATTATGGTGTTTTTAGTGTTTTTTTGCAACATTCTTTGCCATGGCGTGTCTCGGCACGCTATTTCATGCAGTTTTAAGCGGTTTTAAGCTTTTTTTAGGAGTTGTCATTTTTTGACATTTTTGCCTTACTATAGCCTTGCTTTTTGGGTCAATTTTTCAACATGCCATATTATGGTGTTTTTAGCGTTTTTTGCAACATTCTTTGCCATGGCGTGTCTTGGCACGCTATTTTATGCAGATTTAAACAGTTTTAAGCTGTTTTTGGGAGATGTCATTTTTTGACATTTTTGCCTTACTATAGCCTTGCTTTTTGGTTCGTTTTTGCAACATGCCATATTATGGTGTTTTTAGTGTTTTATGCAACATTCTTTGCCATGGCTTGTCTCGGCATGCAATTTTATGCAGATTTATGCTGTTTTAAGCTGTTTTTGGGAGATTTCATTTTTGACATTTTTGCCTTACTATAGCCTTGCTTTTTGGGTCATTTTTACGACATGCCTTACAATGGTGTTTGTAGCTTGTTTTAGCAACTTTCTTTGCTATGGCGTATCTCGGTCTGCTATTTTATGGAGTTTTGAGCTGTTTTGAGCTGTTTTTGGGAGATGTCATTTTTTGACATTTTTGCCTTACTATAGCCTTGCTTTTTGGGTCATTTTTAGGACATGCCTTATAATGGTGTTTGTAGCTTGTTTTAGCAACTTTCTTTGCTATGGCGTATCTCGGTCTGCTATTTTATGGAGTTTTGAGCTGTTTTGAGCTGTTTTTGGGAGATGTCATTTTTTGACATTTTTGCCTTACTATAGCCTTGCTTTTTGGTTCGTTTTTGCAACATGCCATATTATGGTGTTTTTAGTGTTTTATGCAACATTCTTTGCCATGGCTTGTCTCGGCATGCAATTTTATGCAGATTTATGCTGTTTTAAGCTGTTTTTGGGAGATGTCATTTTTTGACATTTTTGCCTTACTATAGCCTTGCTTTTTGGGTCATTTTTGCAACATGCCATATTATGGTGTTTTTAGTGTTTTTTTGCAACATTCTTTGCCATGGCGTGTCTCGGCATGCTATTTCATGCAGGTTTAAGCTATTTTAAGCTGTTTTTGGGAGATGTCATTTTTTGACATTTTTGCCTTACTATAGCCTTGCTTTTTGGGTCATTTTTGCAACATGCCATATTATGGTGTTTTTAGTGTTTTTTGCAACATTCTTTGCCATGGCTTGTCTCGGCACGCTATTTCATGCAGTTTTAAGCTGTTTTAAGCTTTTTTTAGGAGTTGTCATTTTTTGACATTTTTGCCTTACTATAGTCTTGCTTTTTGGGTCATTTTTGCAACATTCCATATTATGGTGTTTTTCGTGTTTTTTTGCAACATTCTTTGCCATGGCGTGTCTTGGCACGCTGTTTTATGCAGATTTAAGCAGTTTTAAGCTGTTTTTGGGAGATATCATTTTTGACATTTTTGCCTTACTATAGCCTTGCTTTTTGGGTCATTTTTACGACATGTCTTATAATGGTGTTTATAGTGTTTTTTTTGCAACATTCCTTGCCATGGCTTGTCTCGGCACGCTATTTTATGCAGATTTAAACAGTTTTAAGCTGTTTTTGGGAGATGTCATTTTTTGACATTTTTGCCTTACTATAGCCTTGCTTTTTGGGTCATTTTTAGGACATGCCTTATAATGGTGTTTGTAGCTTGTTTTAGCAACTTTCTTTGCTATGGCGTATCTCGGTCTGCTATTTTATGGAGTTTTGAGCTGTTTTGAGCTGTTTTTGGGAGATGTCATTTTTTGACATTTTTGCCTTACTATAGCCTTGCTTTTTGGGTCATTTTTGCAACATGCCATATTATGGTGTTTTTAGTGTTTTTTTGCGACATTCTTTGCCATGGCGTGTTTCGGCACGCTATTTCATGCAGGTTTAAACAGTTTTAAGCTGTTTTTCGGAAATGTCATTTTTGACATTTTTGCCTTACTATAGCCTTGCTTTTTGGGTCATTTTTGCAACATGCCATATTATGGTGTTTTTAGTGTTTTATGCAACATTCTTTGCCATGGCTTGTCTCGGCACGCTATTTTATGCAGTTTTAAGCTGTTTTAAGCTGTTTTTGGGAGATGTCATTTTTGACATTTTTGCCTTACTAAGCCTTGCTTTTTGGGTCATTTTTACGACATGTCTTATAATGGTGTTTATAGTGTTTTAGCAACATTCTTTGCTATGGCTTGTCTCGGTCTGCTATTTTATGCAGATTTAAACAGTTTTAAGCTGTTTTTGGGAGATGTCATTTTTTGACATTTTTGCCTTACTATAGCCTTGCTTTTTGGGTCATTTTTAGGACATGCCTTATAATGGTGTTTGTAGCTTGTTTTAGCAACTTTCTTTGCTATGGCGTATCTCGGTCTGCTATTTTATGGAGTTTTGAGCTGTCTTGAGCTGTTTTTGGGAGATGTCATTTTTTGACATTTTTGCCTTACTATAGCCTTGCTTTTTGGTTCGTTTTTGCAACATGCCATATTATGGTGTTTTTAGTGTTTTATGCAACATTCTTTGCCATGGCTTGTCTCGGCATGCAATTTTATGCAGATTTATGCTGTTTTAAGCTGTTTTTGGGAGATGTCATTTTTTGACATTTTTGCCTTACTATAGCCTTACTTTTTGGGTCATTTTTGCAACATGCCATATTATGGTGTTTGTAGTGTTTTTTTGCGACATTCTTTGCCATGGCGTGTCTCGGCATGCTATTTCATGCAGGTTTAAGCTATTTTAAGCTGTTTTTGGGAGATGTCATTTTTTGACATTTTTGCTTTACTATAGCCTTGCTTTTTGGGTCATTTTTGCAACATGCCATATTATGGTGTTTTTAGTGTTTTATGCAACATTCTTTGCCATGGCTTGTCTCGGCACGCTATTTCATGCAGTTTTAAGCTGTTTTAAGCTTTTTTTAGGAGTTGTCATTTTTTGACATTTTTGCCTTACTATAGTCTTGCTTTTTGGGTCAATTTTTCAACATGCCATATTATGGTGTTTTTAGTGTTTTTTGCAACATTCTTTGCCATGGCGTGTCTTGGCACGCTATTTTATGCAGATTTAAACAGTTTTAAGCTGTTTTTCGGAGAGGTAATTTTTTGACATTTTTGCCTTACTATAGCCTTGCTTTTTGGGTCATTTTGCAACATGTCTTATAATGGTGTTTTTAGTGTTTTATGCAACATTCTTTGCCATGGCTTGTCTCAGCATGCAATTTTATGCAGATTTATGCTGTTTTAAGCTGTTTTTGGGAGATGTCATTTTTAGACATTTTTGCCTTACTATAGCCTTGCTTTTTGGGTCATTTTTACGACATGCCTTATAATGGTGTTTGTAGCTTGTTTTAGCAACTTTCTTTGATATAGCATGTCTCGGCATGCTATTTCATGCAGTTTTGAGCTGTTTTAAGCTTTTTTTGGGAGATGTCATTTTTTGACATTTTTGCCTTACTATAGCCTTGCTTTTTGGTTCGTTTTTGCAACATGCCATATTATGGTGTTTTTAGTGTTTTATGCAACATTCTTTGCCATGGCTTGTCTCAGCATGCAATTTTATGCAGATTTATGCTGTTTTAAGCTGTTTTTGGGAGATGTCATTTTTGACATTTTTGCCTTACTATAGCCTTGCTTTTTGGGTCAATTTTTCAACATGCCATACTATGGTGTTTGTAGCTTGTTTTTCTTCCAACTTTCTTTGATATAGCGTGTCTCGGCATGCTATTTCATGCAGTTTTGAGCTGTTTTAAGCTGTTTTTGGGAGATGTCATTTTTGACATTTTTGCCTTACTAAGCCTTGCTTTTTGGGTCATTTTTACGACATGTCTTATAATGGTGTTTATAGTGTTTTTTTGCAACATTCCTTGCCATGGCTTGTCTCGGCACGCTATTTCATGCAGATTTAAACAATTTAAAGCTGTTTTTGGGAGATGTCATTTTTTGACATTTTTGCCTTACTATAGCCTTGCTTTTTGGGTCATTTTTAGGACATGCCTTACAATGGTGTTTGTAGCTTGTTTTAGCAACTTTCTTTGCTATGGCGTATCTCGGTCTGCTATTTCATGCAGTTTTAAACAATTTAAAGCTGTTTTTGGGAGATGTCATTTTTGACATTTTTGCCTTACTATAGCCTTGCTTTTTGGTTCATTTTGCAACATGCCATATTATGGTGTTTGTAGCTTGTTTTAGCAACATTCTTTGCTATGGCGTATCTCGGCATGCTATTTCATGGAGTTTTAAGCTGTTTTAAGCTGTTTTTGGGAGATGTCATTTTTGACATTTTTGCCTTACTATAGCCTTGCTTTTTGGGTCATTTTTGCAACATGCCATATTATGGTGTTTTTAGTGTTTTATGCAACATTCTTTGCCATGGCTTGTCTCGGCACGCTAAAAATTTGGGTCATTTTTAGGACATGCCTTATAATGGTGTTTGTAGCTTGTTTTAGCAACTTTCTTTGCTATGGCGTATCTCGGTCTGCTATTTTATGGAGTTCTGAGCTGTTTTGAGCTGTTTTTGGGAGATGTCATTTTTTTGACATTTTTGCCTTACTATAGCCTTGCTTTTTCGTTCGTTTTTGCAACATGCCATATTATGGTGTTTTTAGTGTTTTTCTTCCAACATTCTTTGCCACGGCATGTCTCGGCACGCTATTTTATGCAGATTTATGCTGTTTTAAGCTGTTTTTGGGAGATGTCATTTTTTGACATTTTTGCCTTACTATAGCCTTGCTTTTTGGGTCATTTTTGCAACATGCCATATTATGGTGTTTTTAGCGTTTTTTTGCAACATTCTTTGCCATGGCGTGTCTCGGCATGCTATTTCATGCAGGTTTAAGCTATTTTAAGCTGTTTTTGGGAGATGTCATTTTTTTGACATTTTTGCCTTACTATAGCCTTGCTTTTTGGGTCATTTTTGCAACATGCCATATTATGGTGTTTTTAGTGTTTTATGCAACATTCTTTGCCATGGCTTGTCTCGGCATGCTGTTCCATGCAGTTTTAAGCTGTTTTAAGCTGTTTTTAGGAGTTGTCATTTTTTGACATTTTTGCCTTACTATAGCCTTGCTTTTTGGGCCATTTTTGCAACATGCCATATTATGGTGTTTTTCGTGTTTTTTTGCAACATTCTTTGCCATGGCGTGTCTTGGCACGCTATTTTATGCAGATTTAAGCAGTTTTAAGCTGTTTTTGGGAGATATCATTTTTGACATTTTTGCCTTACTATAGCCTTGCTTTTTGGGTCAATTTTTTGACATGCAATATTATGGTGTTTGTAGCTTGTTTTAGCAACTTTCTTTGCTATAGCGTGTCTCGGCATGCAATTTTATGCAGATTTATGCTGTTTTAAGCTGTTTTTGGGACATGTCATTTTTTGACATTTTTGCCTTACTAAAGTCTTGCTTTTTGGGTCATTTTTGCAACATGCCATATTATGGTGTTTTTAGTGTTTTTTTGCAACATTCTTTGCCATGGTGTGTCTCGACATGCTATTTCATGCAGGTTTAAGCTATTTTAAGCTTTTTTTAGGAGTTGTCATTTTTTGACATTTTTGCCTTACTATAGTCTTGCGTTTTGGGTCATTTTTGCAATATGCGATATCATGGTGTTTTAGGCTTTTTTTGCAACATTCTTTGCCATGGCGTATCTCGGCACGCTATTCTATGCAGTTTTAAGTTGTTTTAAGCTGTTTTTGGGACATGTCATTTTTGACATTTTTGCCTTACTATAGCATTGCTTTTTGGGCCATTTTTCAACATGTATTATTTTGGTGTTTTTGGTCAATCTTGGAATAAGCTATACGATGGCGTGTCTCGGCACGCTATTTTGTGCAGGTTTAAGATGTTTTTGGGACATGTTATTTTTTCAAATTTTTGCCTTACTATAGCCTTGCTTTTTGGGTCATTTTTTCAACATGCCATTGTATGGTGTTTTTGGTGTTTTTTGCAGCATTCTGAGTGAGTTTTTTCTCTATAATAGCACAAAAAAGTCAGAATATAATATTTTGTAAAAATAGCATTAAAAAACATATGCCACCCAAAATAGTATAAAAAAGTCATACTATATTATGTCTTCCAAATTAGCGTCAAAAAGTCATCGTATAGTATGATGTCCAAAAGCAACAACAAAAAAGTCATAGAATAGTACGTTTTGCACAATAGCAAAAATTACAAGATAGTATTCCTAAACCTAAAAAACAGATAAAACCTCTAAGTGAGCAGGAGGATTTCTTAGTTAAATTTTAAATTTTGTTTAGTGACCATAAAAAAAATTCTTATTCCCTTGTAAAAATGTTCACACTGTCTTACTTTTGTTGTTTAAATTGATGATGTTTTTGTGTATTTTTCTAGGTTAAAATCCAAAACATGAAATAGTATTTTTTTCCCAGAGTTCTACCTGAGATTTTTTTGGTCTTTATCATTGTTAAAAAATTTTAAACGCATCAGAGATTGTGTAGGCCTGACAGTATATTGAAAATCTGACATACAGGGGACAGTTAAGTGCAGCTGTTGTCAGAGGATGGAGAAACTACACACTGAAACTATTAAAGTCTAAGAAAATGTGCAAACACATAAGGCATGTTGAATTTATTTCCCCTGCTTCTACAAGTGAAATGCAAACAAATACACTGAAATGATAGTACACTACAAACATAGCATCCTGTCTTTCTAAAACCTGTTTGTGAAACAGACACTCAGAATTACGGACGCAGTGTACAGGTCAAGTTTTTCTAAAAGTAACGCCTGAAAACATTTCCTCTGATCAATCTGGAACAAAGTTACCGCTTTATGAGGACAGTTCTCTGTCTTCTTTGAGTCCTGCATTACTTTCAACACTGCTACTCCAAAACTACAGGCAGTTTTGCGGATGACATGGCCTTAAGACTATGCTTGACTTCATGTGCTACACTACGAGACAAACGTGCGAGTTTTGATGGACAAAATATTGTTTCTATGCCTTTTAAGAGAGCCTCCCAACAGCTACAGAGACAATATTAATATAGAGCAGCAGAGGGAGGATGCACAGGGAGAGTCCAATCAGACATGCACAACATGCAGCTGTTGTGTGCATGCAGGACAACTAGGTTTATCATATCAGCAATACGGAAAACAAATTCTGATTATTCAAATGCTACATTTTTTTAATCTTCAAAAGATTTTTTTCTTTTCTTTTTTTGGAATAAAGTGATAGATTTCTCGCAATACAAGGGATGCAAAACTAGAATTCAACATAATCGCAATAGACAAATAAAAAAACGTATATTCACAGCATAACAATTCAAACTATGTCTTCATCAATCATATGATATGTGTGGCAGCACTATATACAAACATGAATACGGTATCTGATGAAATAAATAGCGTGGTAAATAACGATCAAACTGCCACTCAAGCAAAGCTACATCTCAGAGAGTGCAAAAACTGTCCCAGCCTACATCCAAGAGTTACACAATGGGACCTGACTACACACGTCAGTTTCTGACAATGTGTAAAAGCCAAAGAAATCAAATTGCTCACAAACGCCGCAAAAGCTTTGGGTCAGTAGAGGTTATGACAATGTTTAAACACTAGAGGGAGATATTTACTGCAATGACTTTACTGTGTTCACACTAACATGCTACTGTTAAGTCCACATGACCTATTTTCTGAAAAGAGAAGTTGAATGAGTTAAACTATACTCCAATTTTAAAAGGTAGTCTTAAGATTTCAAAGCAGGATTTATATAAAATTTTATGCTTGTATAATGGCAGTTTTGGGGGCATTGACCTACACTAGTGGAAGGCACTGATAGTTTAAAATTTTGTATCATTCATGCCGACATTTTTTATTTTTTTTGTATTTTTTTAGAAAGAGCTTTTCATTCTCAAGGGCTGTCTTTAGGCAAAGACAGACTAAATACATAATTCAGTGTTTCATCATTGAGAAAAATCTGCCACTTCATCAAAATATATCAAATTTTGCACTTTGAATTATGTTGTTTTTAATATCTTTCTACATTATATTTGAAGGCTTAAAGGCATTTTTGCCATACCCAGCCCACTGAGGATGCATAGTGGCTTAGAGAGTCACCCTGAAAGAGTGAAGCATGCTAAGCTGAGGGTCAGGGGTCAGGTTGAAGGCCATTTAGACATTTACATCCCAAGCTAAAATCATGCAACTTTTATGCAGTGACCATCATGACAGAAAGCATTTTTTGGGGCTTTTTGCACCAGGACATGGCACGGAAACGCACAGGCAACGGAACACAGACAACAGCACAGAGACACGAGCTCAGACATCTCTCTGTCACACTATCTGTATATGCTACATCTCTGTTACATCCACTGTATTTCACTCAATGCTCTCAGCCTTTCCTGCACGTTCAGGCGGTCTGAGGAAGTGTGATGTCATGTGCACCACACACTGAGGAATAATGAGCGCAAACAGCAACATGTCATTTCCTCAAAACCCAATGCAACCAAAACTTTTTCCTCTTGTTCTCCCTGAAAACAATCCAGTCCAGCAACTTCTCAGCCTCTCTGCCTCTCATGCTTTCTCAGCCTCTTGCAAAAGCTTGTTCAACTGGCCTCACATTTGACTCTAAACGTATCTCTAACTTCAGTCTGTATCTCTTTCATTTTTTATTTTGGAGTCACCCTCAAAACTTCCTGATATCCTCTTGAATGATAAGATTACGTGGGCATGTCGCCCTTAGGGGTGCAGGTTTGGCAGGCTCCCACTGGCCACAAACAACTGTAACTCAGGCAGGAAGCCTGGGCTCGATCTTCAGAGAGAGATCATAGAGTGTCTCTTCATCCATTATGAGAGTCTTATCCAGAAGGTACTGGGTCACCTGGACAGAAAGCATAAAAAAAACTTATATAGTGAATTTCCAAAAAACAAGACACTGCTAAAACAGGCTGTATATGCACCAACCTCAAACATGCAAAGGATCTTAATCAGTTATTGACATATTTTATATCCAAAGATATGATGCCTTCAATTTGTGTAAAAGCATGGCTTTACTGTTTTTTTGTTGCTGTTTTTTTTAACTGAAAATGACTTTCACAAAAAAAAGATTGAGTGTCCTACCTGTAATGCAATAACAAAAATTAATTCTTAACATGATTTGAGGTTAAGTGATTCTTATATTTTTTTAGCGCATTTTTTAACTTTGAAGCATATTATGTTTATTATCTGAATAATAGGGTGACTCTTAATTATTTTGGTCAGGGGGACATGAAGATGATATAATAGTGACATAAAATTTTCATATCGTTCCATTCCTTTTTCAGATTGGTGGCATATTTTATTTTAGTTACGGCATAATTTTACGATATTAAGGCAAAGACTGAGATGTTTAGCATTTGAAGCCACTAGTTGAATAGATAGTCTTTGAAGGTGGAACAGGAAATAAACCAAAATGTCTCTGAAAATATGCTGCCAATTCAAACTGAATTTAGAGCTAATCTTTTTCTGAACTGCTGTCCACAGTTCTCAGATTGGCCCAACTTATAGCTTCAAGGGGTTAAACTGAACTATGGATATCTTGTAGCAGAAACACAGGTCTTTAGCTCTCAGAAACATATTACCAGTATATAATTTGAAAGACCACCGCATATCAAAGTAATCAACAACAATCCTTTACAACAGCAGCCAAGAAAGGATTCGTGTTGTCTAACCTTGTGTTACTATTTTCAGAACTCACTTCCACATACTACATTTAATCTTTAAAAGGTGTCATATCATAATGTATTTCATTTTAGTTGGCAATTTTTATGGTTTTGCCCCTCGGTTTCCGTGTAGCTGCCGAGGGGCAGCCACAGAGGGTCACACTGATACAATCGTTTGCCAGACACAGAACACATTAAAACACGATTGTTTTGGGACTTAAAATGTTAACTGTACCGGTATTACTCTCTGCATGTCAGATCATACGTATTGTAAATTCAGAAACATAAGTTTATCAGTAAGCAATTCCTCATACTGACATGGTTTTCAACTAGCATATATATTTCAACATAATAGCATAATAAAATTCCTGAAATTTAATTATGGTATTTGATTTTCATGTGCCACCTCAAGCCTTTCAGTAGCCTTATCTGGCCACCTCTATGAATGTTATGTTTGATGTTTTATAGAGCACTTTGTAACAATATTTTTTTAATAACAGTGCAGGATAAATAAGGTTTATTATTTATTATTCTAAAAATGTACCGTACATTTGATGATGTTCAGTGCTGCTTTGGTGAGGTTCTTGAGAAGTAAAAGTCACTCTTATTGGAGAAATGTATGTGTTTAAAGAAATGTACCTTGGCTTGATGCTCTATTCTGTACGGAGTCTGTTGGAACTGCCGTATCTCTCTGATGATGTGGGATATCTAAAGGAAATGCCAAAATTAAGTTGACAGTTAAAGGGAAATATACACACACAGATGTTTTGCATTGTTTTAATGTGTGTATGGGAGGCCTACCATCCTCATTTTGGAGAAGTTAACAAGACCTTCTTCGGTAAAATTGGGTGTTCCCTCCTCAATAAAGGCCAGGTCTGTTAGATACATTCCCAGGTATGGCACACATGGAGGGTTGCAGCTGGAGGAGGAAAGTGTGAAGAAATACTGTGTGTGACAAATTGTGTCAGAGTCAACAAAAGCACATTTTTATTAACTAATTTGTGATAGGTATACTGATATAATTCGCAATGTCTCACTTTTTCAGGGTCTCCCTCAGGTTTTTAAACCGTCCCTCAGAGGACACGGTCTTCAGCAGTTTTTCCATCAAGGCTTTAGTCTGGACAAGACCACAAATAAACCATATAGTCATTTAGAAAGACTTTTATGAGCAACACAAGATTCACTTAGTCTTAATAAAACACAATGATAATAAAATGACAAAATCCAATTGTCTTTGGCCCTGAATAGGCAACAGGCTTGCAGAAGAGACAGACTGGCTGGTGATTGGATAATTATGGCTTTAATCGATTTAGTGTCATCAGAATAGAGCAAAGACATACAATTACAGATAAATGCCTGTGCATCATTTTCCCAAGAACTCTCTAATGACATCAATTCAGCATACATGTGAAGGCCTTATAGAGACCACAGAATTTTCTTCTAACCCTCTATGCTTAGCTAAACCTAACATAGACTTGTTTTTAAGCACACAGAGAGGATTGATGGTGAATTACTCCACCTGTTTGCTGACTTTAGCCCAGGTCTTCTTCAAACGGTAGATGGCGCTGCGATTGAGGGCAGCTGTGATCTCCAGTACTCCGTTGTAGTTGTTGAGACAGCGACAGATGTCAGCCACAGCTACCCACTTCTCTATGGAGTTGGCCCTTGAGCCGACGTCGGTGTGGGTCATAATCTGTGATGCCACCAGATTACTCATCTTCAAACGGAATAGAAAAGAGAATGTAAGAGATGCGTTGATTTACAGGAAGGCCAGAAAAAAAGGTTGTTAATGTTATAGAAAGAGCTTACATCATTGAAGTTCTGAGTAGTTTTCATGATGTATGGCGTCCTCTCTGTCTTATCAACCTTCATCCAGCCCTGTCCCAGGAACTCTCTGAGAGAGGGGGGGCAGTGAATGTGATAAGTCAAATGAGATCTCACACACACTAAAATGTTGCACGTTAATCTCACACGATGTAAGTTAAACTAGCTGAAGCCTGTGACTTCAGGATGTTATCACGTCACCAGCAGAGATTGATAAGGATTTCTTAAACTAATTAAACAACAGAAGTAAATAGAGATGTCTCATGAGGGCTGTCAACAAGTCAAAAACTAAACTAGGTGCATGGCCAGATTATGAGACATTCGGCTCCGGGGCACAAACATGCAGAGGGCCCCACCACCTCTCCTACATATATGAGCAAGACACACAAGCTTTGTGGCGGTTTTGCCATGTTGTTGTTGTCAACCTGTGTCTCTTTTTGGTCCTTTCGTGTTGCTTTGAGTTGATCTTGTGTCTCCTTAGTCGTTTTGTGTCTTCTTCTGTATGTTTTGTGTTTTTGTAGTCGTCATGTGTCTTTTTGAGGTAGTTTTGTGTCTTTTGGGTTGTTTTTTTTGTTTGTGTCTCAAGTTATTTTACCTTTTTTGTAATTATGTTGTGTCTCTTTGCCGTTCCTTTACATCTTTTTGTGATCTTTTAACACCATTTTGTGGATGGTATTGCTGGATGAAACTCTACTGTCATCCAGCCAAATATAAAGTTTTGAGAAACCACAGAAGAAATTTTCTTCTAGTTTTAATTATTCAAAAGATGCGTTTCCTTATTGTTCCAGTTGGTTTTTTAATGTCACAAAGCAAAGAGTTTGATAATCTCATTAGTCACCTATTTCTGAGAGAGGGCAACACAGTAAATATTAATTAGATGGAGATGCAATGTGGGTCAATGTAAATACAATATTAAGTAAAACCAAAGTTAAAATTCAATGCCCTCAGTTTTCTTGCTATTGTCTTTTATAGTTAGTAAGCTAACTGGTGTCATAATAAGCAGTATCCCTAAAGGTGATTTAGTTTGCTTGGCCTGACGCAGATCACAGTGTGAGAGAGTTACGAGAGGACTGACTCATAAGGAATGCTCCTGAAGACGATGTGATCCAGCAGAGTGATCTGCTCGGCCAGCTCCATCGCTGAGAGAGACTCGAAACACTCCGCTTTCGGACAGTCCGCCTGAACATGCACACATGGACACACACATGGAGAGACAGAGTCAGAAACAAACAAATAATCACACCATAACACAGATAACAAGGAGATATAAATATCTAATAAAGAAAGCTGGCTATGATGAGTATATTTTATGACAGCTGACAGTTCCCTGGAGACCGTCAGTCAGGAGACGGTGTATTTAACCCTCCTGCCTGGAGGAGAGGACAGCATGTACTGACTGAGGCTTCTCACATCTTACAAAGGTGATGTATGTATGTTTGTGACTCCCAGCCATTTAGCCAATTAACTCATGTATCCTACTTGTTTTCATCTATGGGAACTGGAAACATATTTGGGGGAGGTGCGTATTAATGTGTAAGTACTTTAGCGGAGCTTCATAGAACCTGGTCATCCCATAGAGAACTACATTCATATCCAAATTCAAATTAAAAGTTGCATACACTTCTGCAATAACTAGAGGTTTACATTATGCATCAAGAGGTAGGATTTCTCTTCTCTACAGTTTTTTGCTGCTTCATTGATTCAACACAATAACAAAATGTTTTTCATAAAATCACAACAACATGTTTGCAATGAGTCAATGTCCCGCTGCTGTTTTCTCACCATCTGTAAAATGTCCTCGATCCTCAGCTGGGCATCATCCTGCTCCTCTTGAGAAAGGGCACTAGGAGACAGAGTGGAATAGAACAGACTAAAACAGAATAACACAAAAAATAAGACAACAGGACACAAACGAACAGAA
Organism: Plectropomus leopardus; assembly: GCF_026936395.1. Classification (NCBI taxonomy): domain Eukaryota; kingdom Metazoa; phylum Chordata; class Actinopteri; order Perciformes; family Serranidae; genus Plectropomus; species Plectropomus leopardus. The sequence continues at coordinate 12,838,726 of NC_142179.1, read as the reverse complement.
CAGAAGTAAACAGAAGACAATTAAACAGAACAGACCACAATAAGACAGATTAGAGCAGAATCAAGTAAACTAGAGCAAAATACAACAGAATACAACAGTGCAGAATTTAATAGAATTGACCAAAACAGAATGAAACAGAATATAATAAAATGGAATCAAATAAAAAAGATAAAAACAAAATAAAATGGAATAGAAAATAAAATAGAATACAAAAGAATAGAATAACAGAAGCTTTCATGATAATTTATTTAAGCAATATTACAGTCTAGGGTGTACTAAAACGTCATTTGAGCTCGACCCTCGAGTGTAATATTGCGATTATACAACTATTATATGATGGCAGAAAAAAATAAACTTTTAGGTGTTATATTTGAATGATTCATACACATGCTGCATGTTTTCGTGTGTATTTTTGCACATGCAGTACCTTAATATGTTGGCAGTGGCTTTTCTCTCCTGAGGAAGGAGGTCTGGATCTCTGAGCACCTCCTCCAGGAGACAAATCACCGACATCTTCAGCTCCCCGTTCATCTCAAAGTCCTAAACACAAACACAAATTAACTTCTGAACAAGAAAAGACCCTTATAAACAAATGTAATGGGCTCTCCAGAACCCACCACACGCCTAACATTACCCCGACATTAACCCAAACCTAATTCTAACAGAAACGTTTAAACCAGAAGCTAAGGCTGATGAAAACATATTTTTTCTCACTTATCTCCAAAACTGTAATTGGTCTTCACAAAAATAGAAGTCAGGAAAACAAAATCCTCTATGATGCATCATCTTTTTAGACAGATGTGATGATATTTCCTCTAAGAGACAGACTAAACAACACTTTTATTGTCAGCTCACATGCAAATCTGTTTCTGGCTTTATATACACTTAAAACAACTGCCTCTGCCACCGGTTAGAACGCATGAGATAAAAACAATAAGTAATAAATAAGTGGGCCAAACAGTTGGGATGAAAGTACTAATAATGCATATAGACATCAAAATAAACTCTAGCAGTCACTAGGATCTAATAAAGTCATTTGTTAAGTAAGATGACAGAGGAGGGAAGGAAGGATTTCTTAAATATGTTTCTCGTTGCTATGGGTACGCTCTATCGTCTTCCTGAAGGGAGTTTTTCAAATTCATTAAACAGAGGATGTGAAGGGTCCTGAACTATTAATGTAGTTTTCCTCCTGGTTTGTGTGCTGCACAGCTCCCTCAGCTGTCTCTGGGGTTTCTTGCTGGCAGTGTTTATTTTTTGTGATCTTACTTTTGCTCTCGGCCCCCGAATTTCTGTACCAGCATGTGATGTTGTAGGGAATTACACTTTCCTCTAGACTGATATAAACCATCCTCAAGATGTTTTTGCTTACATCAAAACTGCATTGCTTTCTTAAAATAATAAGTCTAAGAAGGCAATGCAGACATTGTTCCGTTTAACCTTTTGATATCTGAGCAAATTGTGTTAATTTCTTTCAAAAACATAGCACCAAGGCAACCAGCAACTTAATGAGACATGCCCCAAAAATCACAAAAAAGGAAAATGTAAAAAAAAAAAGTTAACCGAATATTACCTGAAAGTAACATCAACAAAAAATGTAACAAGAATGTGATTGTAGATAAAATAATCAGATGAAAATGTTTGCTTTGAGCTTAACTAAATACATGATTATTTAACCCTTTGAAACCTGGGGAAATGGGTTTAATTTCTTCCAAAAGCATGGGAAGAAAGCAATGAAGAAATAAAACCCCAAATTAGCAAGAAATAAGTACAGGAAAATTTCCTCACAAATAAAGTACAAGAAAATTACCAAAATAAAGCTAAACGAAACTAAACAAAAACATAGAAATTACCTGAAAAAAGGGCTTAAAATTATATCAATTCTGTAAAATAACTACATATAAGTATGATGATTAGAAATGTGGATATTTTCCCCTAGCTTTTTAAAAAAGTGATTATCTAAATCGACTGATTTCATGCAATTTGTGACACAATGCTTGTCAAGTTGCTCATTGCCTTTTCCTCATGTTTTTGAAAGAAATCAAACCAATTTGCTCAGTGTTCAAAAGTTTAAATACTTGTGAAAATGCCTCTGAACCTAGCACAAGAGAAGTGATGCTGATCCAGGTTTCAAAGGGTTAAGGTATCACACTGATGCGAAACTCATAGAAAGGGAACAAATACTACAGTAAATGTGTCCTCGTCTTTGATTTGCGACATGATCCTGATACACTCAGAGATATTAAAGGAGGCAGCAACCACAACAGTATAAACAATCTCTAAAGAATGACAAATGTAAATAGGTCTGGTGTCATTGTATGTATCGGGTGGCTTTCTCCAGACCCCACATACTGTGATCTATCATCAATCACTGTTACATAATCCTTCATGTCTTCCGACGGTCCATCCCTCCTCCTGAGCTGCCTTAATCTAACAGCCTCTGCACCTCCTTTCCCTCCTCTTCTTTCCTTTCACTTCCATTGCAATTCAACTCTTGTTCAAAGGTCAGTTTTAACAAGCTCTTTGTTCTTTGGCCTTCCAAAGAAAAATGTGAGTGGGTGTTCATATGTGTGTGTTTGCGCTTTGCCTCGGCGTTAATAAGCCTACTAAAGCTGGCCTGTCATCACAGCGTTTTGTGTTATTGAAGAAAAATACATAAAACAGATCGATGCAGTTAGACCTCGAAGCGGGGAGTCAGACAATTACTGTGATATTCACTTCATTAGAGGCAACACTGGCTGTTTAGCAGAGGAGTAGGTGGACTGAGGCGAGTTGAGCTCGTCGTCCGGTTAACACGGCAACAATATTCAGTATGTGTTTGTGTGCATGTGGCTGTTTACATGCTCAAGTGAGAGCGGCGGAGCAGAGAGAGAACGCATCAGACACCTGCTTTAATGAGACCACAGATGTGATCACCCCCGCAAAAACAGGGGACCCCAGACACACCTACACAGAGAGAGAGGGAGAGAGAGACAGCGGTGGGTGCAGACAGACCTGTGAGTGTTTGGAAACCCAGTGCCGCAGCACGTTGAGGACTCTGTTAGTTGCAGCTCGGCGGATGATGAACTCTTTATCACAAGTTCTTTCATTGTTTGTAAACACTGAGGAAAAAATTAAAAACCAAAAAGGAAAAAGCGAATGAGAAAAATAGTATTTTATGTGATAAAATAAAACTTTCAGTGATAAGCTTAACAGTATTTGCCAGAGACTGTATAATAAAGATGGACAAATGACAGTTAAGACAACGTTTGCCCCCTTGTGGTGGGCTGCAGTACAGGTTAAAAATCCCCCCTTTTCCATGTTAAGGGACGGGACATAAGACAAACCAAAATATCAAAGTCAAATAATTTTCCCCAAAGATGGTTTCTGTCATTTTAAGATAGCTCCTATCACGCTGATTTATGCTCAAGTTTTCATTCTTCTGATCAGTTTGGTTTTAATCAGTTGTTTGATGCTAGAAAAAGAGAGCTGTGCATGTCAATCGATGTGCGGAGAACTCTCAGACACTGGCTAAATGATGACATCAGCACAAGACAGCAGCGCTGTATCCGAGATATTCTGGCTTTGTTACTGTTCAGTGGGAGAAAGTGGAGATGTGTCGTCCATCTTCATATACAGTCTATGGTATTAACCAACAAAAGCAAAATCTGTTAGTGGTTAAAACTATTGCAATCAAAAAATGTACTATGTATTTAAAACATTTATGGATGTAAAAAAAAAATATTTGCAGCAAAATTTAGGCTGCTTTACCACTGAATGTAAAAGTACGCGTTTTAAATATTTTTGTGTTTTTCTGTGTGAAGGGATCTTGTAATCAGTTTTTTACAGGGTAATTTCAATAACATTAAAGTCCAGAAAATCCCCACAGACCTCATTGTTAACCATTTTCAGATGGACCAAAGTAATTTCAATATAAACTGTTCACAGTTTGATGTTTGGATTATTCAGTGTCAGCGCGGCACCATTTGTAAAAAATTATCATACTGTTGAATTTTTTAATTAGCATTTTTTCAGTACTTAGACCACCACAAATACAATTTATTGCTATAGAACCAGGGTGGCAGGAGAAATAGTGGAAAATAGTAATTTGGGTAAATCAGCAACTTAACATTTTCACAGTTTCAACGCATTGCTATTCCTATTAGTTAACTTCCTAATGCACTGTAGGCAAAAATAACACAATGTGTATTAATAACTGAATCCTAATATTTACAGTATCTAATAGCTCCTGCTAACAGATGAAGCAACAAAGTAAAAAACAACAACAACAAAAAACTGTTTCCTTTTAATAGTTCCACACTTTTGTGAGACTTGTAGGCTATAAATATTACTAATTTAGTATCAGAGAAAATAATAACTACTGCAAACTGAAACAAGAAATAAAAACTCTCATCTTTAGTAGTTTTGAAACTTTTTCACATCATGTTTCATCATTGTGTGTGTGTGTGTGTGTGTGTGTGTGTGTGTGTGTGTGTGTGTGTGTGTGTGTGTGTGTGTGTGTGTGTACCTGGTGGTGAACCATGTCCTGCTGCTGCTGTGGCGATAGCAAAGGCTGAGGCAGGAGAGACGGAGCAGCGCGAGTTCTCCCCTGACTGGACTGCAGACACACAAACACATAATTATCATCAACAGCAACATTACTGTTATAATTTTTTTAAATTTAAATTTTAAATTTAAATTTTTTTTTTAATGAAACATGATCGGTCACAAATTAAAATAACTCCTGATGACCTGTTTAACCTAAATGTCAAAGCGCATATTATAATAATTGAAGATTGAATAATTGATTAATTTTTCACAGCAACCAATTTTCCTGTGTCAATCTAATTAATAATAACAACCAAAATAGTAACCAAATAGTTGGTAGTTGCTTGGAAACCTTGTGCTGAAATATTCACATAAGTATGTACGTGGCAAACAGTTCGAAGTTTGCCTTAATATTCATGTAAATGACCTATGAAATCTAATAAAGACCACATTCTCTGCACATTACAGGTTATGTGTTAATGAGCACTATGACTGTAACCAAATTTTCAAACTAATAATGTGTGAAGATAATGTTTGTAGACACTGGCCACGTTTATTTGGCTCCTGTACTTATTACATCAAGCACAAACATGTAAAAAAGACAAACATATATTTGGGCCAGTGCAGCGTGTTTGATAAATACTAGAATCTATAGATAAAAAATACAAATCTGAAAATTCACCTATTCATCATTTACTCACAAAACTCATCAACATTGTCATTCTTGATACAGTACATGCACATCACAGACCATAAATATACTTCTGCATGTTAGCAACATTCCCAGCACAGTCGTCAGAGGAAAATTTTGCCATTGCACATTTCTGCAAGCCATGGAAAGGATTCATTTGTTCATTTCATAAATAAAAACACATCAATGTTTCAAACGTGATATAGATTTGTTTACATGAATTTGAGCTGTGAGGGGGTCATCAGGAGGCGGAGAGGATTGCTCATGGTGTGTCACCTATGTGAGATGGCTGCCAAGCTGAGGGCAGCGCAGACTGCTGTCTGAGACTAATAAGCAATAAAAACAGTTGTTTCTAACAAGACCTTGGTGTAATTTCCAGTTGTGATTGTGCCTCCAAAACAGGTGTTTTTATTTTTTAGCTTTTGCCTTTATTGGATAAGATAGCTTCAGCGTGAAAAGGGAGAAAGGGGGGATGACATGAAACAAAGGGCCATGTGTTGGAATCGAACCTGTGACTGATTCTGCAAGGACATAGCTTTTACACATGCGGTGCCAGCTCTACCAGGTGAGCCACTGGGCACCCCCAGAACCAGGTGACTTTTTTTAGTGAGACATCAATGGAATTTCCAGTTGTGATTGTGCACCAACACCAGGTATTTAAAGTCAATTTCAACTATTCTTAACCTTAACCAAGAGGTTTTTGTGCCTAAACATAACCACACATTAAGCTAAGCATTGTTGCAGCGTTAAGAAACGGTAAGTTTCAACTAATCCATTACATTATAACCTATAAATATTTCATACCGGTGGTTTGCAAAAATGTGCAACGCAACATTTATTCTGCCGGGTTGCATTTCCAATAGCAATACAGAAACCCCCACTGTGGTAATATCAGGGAAAATAATCCTGAGACACCAGTCATTCTCACTTAGCCGCACAGGACCGTTTATGCCGTGGTCTGGCTCTATCTGAGCTTCATATTATGCTGCACTAAAGATGTCTGCCTCCAGGGTCAGGGATGTTTGCCTGGCTCTGCAGAGTGGCCTGTCAGTGGGCACAGTACTGCCCACTGCGAGGGCCTCTAGTTATGGTACTGTGGTCCAGTAATGACTCATAAAACCACACAAGCACACAGACACACACAGTGTTACCTCCCGGCTGTCTGTAGCGGAGGTGTCGAGGTGTGGAAGGGGACCGACTTGGAGACATGTCTCCTGCTTCACTGCTCTGAGGAGACTCTGGAATGATTTTCTCCAGTGACACTGACTCCAGCACGGCTAGACATGAAGAGAGGGACGAGAATAACGATGATGGTTATGATGATAGTGATGATGTTATGGTCATAGTGTTGGCCATTTTGCTCTACTGGAGAGGAGAACTTTATTACACTGAAGTTCACAGCCATGCAGAGATTACTCAGTATGACCATTTCTATAACACCAGGACATTTATATTGTTCCCTGCACATTTTGTTAATGTGTGAGTATGCGTCAAAGTAATTTACATAATTTGCATTTACGTGTACCATGGGTGTACTATTGGGTTGAAAGCTGGGGATTGTGAAAGCCATGGCATATATAATTTATATAATTTTCAAACTCACTTTTCAAACCACTCAGTGATGGCTTGTTTACTGTATGGCAGCATCTGTAACATGTATTATGTTTCTGAAGTCCTAATTGCTAAATCCTGGGCAACTGGACTTGCTTGAGTTTCTTCTTTTGTTCATCGGTTCAGTTTCTGCAGTCATTTTTTCAGGGTTTTCCTTTAATTTGCTACCAATCTGTATTTGACCTTAAAGGAATACTTTCCCTGCAAAATGACCATTACTATATCAGTCACTCAACATGTGTTACACTTAATTTGTGAGGAAATTGTTCTTGCATGCCTCCACAGTGAACAGAGAATCAAAAAAAGGCGAACATTCTTGCTGAATTGAACTTGCACAGTACAATCTAAGTCTCATTTATCCAGTTGTGTGCTTAGTGCTTCCCAAACACATGAACGTAAAAATGTAAGACTTGGACCCTACTGCAAGACTTGTGTGAGAGTTTGTGAACGGATGTTTTAAAATATTTTTTGTCGTTGTTAAACATAGTCCCCATTTACTTCAGTTCATCAAAAAGTGTTCACTTTTTTGGATTGTTTGTTCATTGGAGGCATATGGAAAACAAAATTTTCTTCACAAATTCAATTTAACATGGGGAGTAATTGCTATTGTAGCGGGGTCTTCGCTCTAACAGGTACAGGACTAGTAGAGAAGAATAACTCAGGAGACTGTAGGGACTAAACAGGAGGAACTTGTATACTGATGGGCAGAATGAAATGAAAACCCGGTACACAGAAAGTGTGATGAAAAGGTACCAGGTATTACTGACAACAACAGAAAAAACAAAAACATAAAACAAAAGCAAATGAGCTCAAAATATGAAAAGTATGGCCATGTCTTTAAACTGGGCTACAAGAACAACTACTTTCATGCCAGTATGGGACAGACTGCCCGCCTGCACCTTCAACCTCAAGAGGATCATCGAGAGGCTTGACCTGATCTGACAGATGGTAGCAACTAACAAAGGATTTGGTTTGTTGTCACAGCTGTGCTACTTCCAAATACAGCAATAATCAACTGCCAAATTATGAATCTACTATCAAAATATCGCACTGTGACAGAACAGTTTCGTGACAGAACACGATTAACATGATAGCGTTAGCCGCTAGGCTAAAGAAGCTAGCGGTAGCCGCTAACACAGTCTTTAACTAAAAAGCACCCTCTTTGCAATGTGTGGCTCACAACAGCAATTCAATAACAACATGGGCAACCTTTACTCAGAGCACCGCCAAGGCTAAACAATAGCAGCGTGCTAACAACAATAGCACTATCGCAACTCACCGATTCAAATATTCCGGTTTCTCCCGCTCTCTCTGCGCAATGGCACCACGTCCAGGGACACATCCATAGATCGGTAACATCAGACAACCTATGCAGTGCATGTTTGAAAGCACTGGATGTGAATAATGTTAGTAAACCCTCTAGTATTTACCAATAGCAGTAGCACTGTGCTCTCACTGCTATCCGGTCTACCCTCAGCGCCAGCCCTGCAGCGGCTCTGATTGGTCGCCCTAGTCTCGCGATATTTTTCGCGCGCGAGATCAGACAGGTAAGGGAAATAGTGATACTAGTGAAACTGATCTGATTTCCCTATTATGCATCCATGGGTTTCACTATTCAAAGGGACATTTTGTAATGTTTAAGCACAGTAAACATTACAGTACCTGATTACTGGAAGCTCTGCACTGTAGATGCTCAGTTGCTACTTATGCATCATGTTGTTTCGCCTTAGAAATGCATGTGTTGTATCATTACAACCAATTTCATTTTGATGTAATTTGATAGACAGAGATTGCCTATTTCATCTGATGACTCCTCAACATATGCTCAGAATATCACACCAGTTTGTCAGTGACGGAAAAAGGCCAAGAGAGAGGGCACGATGAACAAGCAGATAGGAAGATATGCAAATGACTGCATGTTCATAGATACATATAAACACATAAATGTCCAATTAAGAGATAAAGAAACTGCGAGACAGTATGCAAAGGAGGTGAGAGTGGCTTCATGGTACAAGTGCTAATGGCTCTTGTCTCCTAGTGAGCAGTAAGCAGCTGCCACATACACACACGCACACACGCACGCACACATGCTAATGAGGGTCTTACTGCAGCTTGTCCTTGCTGTGCTGCTTCAGATGCCCTGACACTCTCTCTTCAGCCTGAGAAGGCTGTTTAACACCACTATTAGAGGATCTGAGCATTTGTGATGGGAAGACTCAAGCACACAAATGTAAGCATATAATGATGTCCCACCAGGCGCCTGTTTTCCTCTAAAAGGGAACACTTGCCATTTGAGGAGTGACCTCAAGCTCTTCATGAGCATTTCAGTTCGCCAGTAAAGCTCCACAATGTCAATGTTCAGTCACAGAGAATATCTTAATGAGCTAACCATGGTGTAGAGGCACAGAATAAGAATTTAAAAAATCTGCAGATGCTTCACAGTTCTGCTGTTCCCTAAAAAGTAATTACAATCATTACATTATTGTATTGTTAACCTTACTGACATACCCACAAAATGTATAATTACGTTTTTATCCCTGTTGCTTCCATAATTACAGTATGATTAAAAAGAAGATCATCCTTTGACCAAATGTCTACATGCATATGTGCTATTTAGTGAGAGTGGTAATATCCATGTTACATGGCCATGCCCCCCACAATGCAAAAAAGAGGGAAATTTGATCCCCAAACAATTGTCATTAATGGGTACAGGTTAAAGGTCATACTTTTCTGTGTTTAATTATACTCAGACAAATGAAGGCAGCATTCACTGTGCTAAGCGTAGTGGGGTACCACAAAAGAAACAAAACTCTGCACACGCCTGTTTGTGTGTGTATAAGACAAAAAAGAGACAATGGAGCAGAGACAAAAGAGGCAGACTGAAAGTGGACTGACAAGATGCTGGTTTAAGGTGGGCATCAAGACATTATAGTAATAAAAAAATGTGAACAGTATTATAGACAGTATGTCATATGTAGTATTGTAATACATTGCTTCAGAGTTTGTCAGAAAAAAAAGCAGGATTGCTTCCTGACAGGTGGAAATTCAAATATCAGTCGGAGTCCGCTCAGTCAGCTGAGATTGCTTCAAGTCAAGCAGTCGTTCCTTTTGTTGGGGGTGGGGATGATTTGGTCCCTGTATTTTTGCTGTGGAGTGAGCGCTGTGAATTTACACTTGCTGATTCAAGCAGCTGCGTGCATTCTGCAGCGGCACATATGAGGAAGTGACTCTGCACCCTGAGGTAATGTCTTCTCTCTTCTTCTTAGTTGTGGTAATTAAGGCTCACAGCAACCTAATACAATACAGTCTCTGGCTTTTGTCTGATATCTAGTGTCGACAAAAAATGTTCTTGCACGTATCCCATTCGCAGTAAGCGCTGTTAGCTTTTTTTCTATATCACCTGTATGCTGCTGTCACACTTGCTCATACTTTAAAATGAATTATAATTAAATTTAAGATAAATGAATAGTCAAAATTATTATTGAACTTCCAGATCTGATGTGACTGACATTATTCTGAGTTGGTTACAGCCCGAGAAAAAAGGTTTGTAGAACTTGGCCACCAGCCAACCTCCGTGTCACTAATGTCGTCCTGAGGTTTCTGTCTTTCTTTGGATAACTTCCTCATTAAAACCAACATTGGTGATCCTGGATATCAAGAGGTTGGTTATCACCTGTCTGTTAAAATTGTGGTTTCAAGCTATGAGCAGAAGAGGCAGGTTATGAACCGCAGTGTTAAAAGCCACATAATCAGCAACATGAAAGAGGTATTGAGATGAGATAAAACGGTCAGGGGAAGATCTCCACAGGGACAATAAGTTAAAGTGACAATTAAAAGTGATATTCAGAAGGGTGTAAATGTCAAAAATCAGGATTCAGTTGCTGCTTTATTGGCAGTTGTTCGCACAAATACACAATTGAATGCATTTTTCTCACCCAGCTCTCTACACCAACAGACATACTCTCTCTGTTTGTCTCTCATCATTTCATTTAATCATTTTATGGCATTTTCAACAATTCCAGCCCTAATGCTTGTACAGTATCAATATTTTTGCACTGTATCTGTGTGGAAACTGTAACGTACCTCTGCGAATGCTCCGTCTCAGTTTGCCACAGAAGGGGTCGAACTTGGGCACCTCCTCCCCCTCTGCAGTCGAGCAGGGACTCTGATCCGGGGACGAGGGGATGGGAGGAACCTGGTCCTGAGGTAACTTTGAGTTGTTGGGTGGGGGAGAGGTGGAAGAAGGAGGAGGAGGAGGAGAGGAAGTGGTTGGAGTCGGGGTCTGAGGCGTCGGGGTTTGGGGGGTGTGGGCAGATGTGGGGCTACTGGCAGCAGACTGGGAAGTGTTATGGTTGACACTGGGGTTTGACAGAGGACTGGTCAGGTCGAGGCCTCCAACCCTGGCAGTGATGGGGGAGTGGAGGGATAGCTTTCGTGTTTGAACAGGGGAGGAGGTGCGGGATGGCATGGACAGAGGAGGCGGAGAGGAGAACTTGCGACAAAGACGAGGAGATTTGTCGTTTATGTGCTCGCCACTTCTGTTGTTCTGGTTGGTGGCAAAGAAAAGCTCCAAGGACCTGGAAGGAGAAGAAAAAGTAATTTGTTAGCAAAATAAGAAGATATCGTAAAGGGATGAAAAGAAAATGTGTAAATGTGACAGCTGAAAATAAGAGCTTGTTTTTCCATGTGCCTTAAAGAGTAAAAGTTTTAATAGCAAAGAAGTTTTGTCTTAGAAACATACACCTGGTTAGTAGGAAAAACAGAGTTTGAATTTATAAAGAAGTATAAAGAGTGTCCCAGAAAAAAAGAAAAAAAATCTAATTAATCACAGCACACTGAGGACCCACAGGCATTTAGTGTCACATATGGGCATTTAGCTGATGTAGTTAGCCAAAGTGACTGATAATGAGTGGGCACATACAGCGCAGTCAAAATTTTAGAACAAAGACATAATTTTTATAGTGTTGTGTCTGCACTCGAGCAGACTGGGTTGTAAATAAAACAATGTCTTTGATGTTACTGTCCTGACTTTCAGCTTTAATGTTGGAGTGTTTGCATCCACATCAGATGAACAGTGTAGGACTTTTAAACCTTTGTATGCACTGTTTCTTAGTTTTAATGAACAGTAGCAGGACAAGTAAAGATAAATGTATAGTTGTTCTAATTACAATTTTTATCATTTCAAAGGGTGTACGGGTTCTTGTGCAGGTAGCTTATTATGAGTAAAAGTAGTAAATATGAGAGAAGCAAAGAAGGGAGTCTGGTGATGTAGCATAAAAAGCAACAAAGGCAGCGTAGGAAAGAGGTCAGGATGGATGGATAGGTCAAATACAGGACTTTCACTCTAGAGACTGCTGTTTGTGTCCCGTGTGAAAGCAAAACTCAACATCAACATATTCAAAAACTGTTCATCAAATGTGTTTATAAGCCCCCTCAAAAATCCTTCAAGCGGAAAGTTTCTATGATTTTAGTACCGGCATATTTGCCTAAAGTGGGATCATCATAGTCAACAAAAAAGTATCCACTTCATAGATTAGAGTAAAAAAAAATAAAATAAATAAATAAATATATATATATATATATATATATATATATATATATATATATATATATATATATATATATATATCTTAAGTCTTTAGTCTTTTATCAAAAACTGCGTTTGCAATATTTAAACGCCTTATTTACCAGGCAATGAAAGTGCAAAAGCTTTAATCAGCAAGCACTTCGTGATGACATTAACACCGCTCAGAGAGTCATGTGTACAGAGCTACATCAAGGGAGAAGTAATCATGCATAGATAAACACATCCATCATTTATTCACACAAGCCACTTATTCAGCAGGAAATAGAGGAACAAATTGCATCCCAGATTGAAAGAGGAGGGGAGGAAATAAAAGACGGAGAGAGGAAGGAAAGATACATGAAAAGCAGAGAGGAGGAATGCTGAAGAACTTTGAAGCAAGCAGCGGAAGATGCTTGGGAAAAGGACACAAAGCAGACAGAAAAGCAATGGCATAAAGGGATCGATATGAAAACAGAAAAATAAAACAGCCTTGAGGAAGTGATGTTCCAGGGAGAGAATGTGCTACAGACCGGCTGCAGATTGAGGAATATATTTCCCTTCTCTTAATGCTGTCTACGTATCATCAACCTAAAGTGTTTCAAACTGGTAAAACTACAACTAGAATGAGTTCTTTCATTCATATAAAGAGATATGCAGATCAAAAAGGGAAAGTCATGCATCAGTAACATATCAGACCAAGACCAGAGAAGAAGAACAGGCAGGAGAAGTTGTAAAGAGAGAGTAAGAAGGAGGACAGAGATAGACGTTACTTGGACTGATCCATGGCAATCTTCTTGATCTTCAGACTGTAGTCTGGACAGATGGATGAGATGGACAGACGATCAAATGAGTGGTACCGCGCCCTGTAGTTAGAGGGGACATGAAGAGACAGGGGGGTGGATGACACAGAAAAATGATAAAATGGATGAGAGTGATGGTTGAATTGAGACATGAAAAGTAGGAGAAGAGACTGAATATGGAATATTTGGCTTGAGGGAAGATGATGGAGAGATGATAGATGAATCTCTTGGAAAAGGAAAGGTGTGTTTAAGAAGGGGAGGGGGTTAGTGTGTGAGTGAGAGAATAGCAGCACATTTTCCATCTCCCAGATAATAACACATGACTGAATGGGAGAAAAAAACAGTGCAAAATGGACGCAGAAAGCTGCATTAAAGTCTGTGTTTATGTATTTATATAACATAATAGTGCCATGCAGAGTCCAACACATTTTCACTCCCAACTCTGGCCCTACAAGTCAAAATAATGCTACATTTTCACCAGATCCTGCTGAATCTTGTTTCATTTTAAAACTACATCACCTTATTTAATAACTTGATCCAAGTTTCTTGGATCCACCACATTGCGCCAGATCGACTCATTTACATAAAGTTGAATCTATTTTACTTTATGCAAATACAGACCGGCAAACAAGCTGCACATTCCAACCATTCACTGCACGACGGTTTCTCCTGCTTTCCATTGAAAACAAAGAGAAAGCTTTGAGATGTCCTCTGTCAACATATCTGGTAGAAAGGCGCTGTTAAGGTACTTCAGTGTGTCAGTACCTGAGTTGAGGTTCACTTCCCAAGCGTCAGTATTTGATTGCTGTGAGACAGGCTTAAGGGACAAGAATGAAATGGGGGAATCCTCTTCAATCGAGAAAATAAACTCAACCACAGGTGGACTTTAGGGGGCAATTTAGTTCTCTGGATCCAAAAACTGAAATGCCCCTCAGAGGTTCAAGCTATTTATTTGTAAAAGAAGGGAAACTGCAGCGCTCCAAACTTTGTAAAGAAATGCTCTTTAAAAGACATGAAAAAATAATAACTGCAAGATTGAATATTAAATATATAATATTCAAAAAAGACCCATGAAATAGACATGGTTAAAACAACCGTTTCTGAATATTTGAAATGCTTAATACAAATTTTCCACAGTATTGATACTGTTGATCACTACTTTCTGGCTTCTCTCTGACATAGATGGCCATGTTAAATTTAAAATTTTACGCCCTCAATTGTCTTTTTTTTCCTGTAGTACTGAAAATGGTATTGAATATCGATATCATTATGGTATTGTATCAAAGCTAGAAATCCCAGTATTGTAATAGGATAACTAGTTAGCACTAAACACAAAGTACAGCTGAGGCTGATGGGAATTTCATTAGTGTTGCAGGTATGAGGTCAAAGCCAAAGTCTTGGGTAAATCAAAAATTTTGACCTGTACGAGACGAGACGAAAAGTGAAAGGACCACAAAAGTCATTAGAATTCATCCTCTGGGGACCATGAATGCCTGTATAATATTTTAGGGTTAATTAACCAATCATAGTTGGGATATAGCAGTCTATATCCCAGTCTATATCTTAATTTTTAAGAACTGGAATATAGATAAATATCTGGTGGATGATGGGAAGAAAAAAGAGGGAAAAGTGGAAAGCTCATAAAACACTTTCACAACACTCATCACATTTCACTCACTCATATGGACACATAAAACCAACAAGAGTTATCTGAGTCGACACTTTTTCTCTGTTTGTGAATGTATATTTGTGTGTGTGCATTGTATGACCTAATAGGTATGGAGGAGAAGGGCTTCTTGTAGATGTCGGCCAGTTTGTCCATGACCACAGTTGCCGTGGTGAAAATCCTGTACGTGTGCAGGAAGGTGTTGAGGAAGTCTATGGAGAGGAAGCGCAGGTCGGTCAGCCTCTCCAGCAGCCGCTCCACGCTGGCGTAGCGGATCTGGGGGACCTTGCAGGAGTTGAGCGTCTTGCTGAAGCAAATGTCAACATCATCTTTATGGAGACGCACATCGGATCTGATGGATACACACGTACGTACATATACACACACAACTGAGCATGGGTGACTGCTGGGCTGCTTAGCAAGGAAAAGGTTATGAAAATAGCCGAGCAAAAACAGCCAAGTACAAAATCGATAAATGAATAAAGAAAATCAATGTATTACAAAGAAGGAAGCTAAAAATAAGAGTGGATACCAAAGAATAATTCTGAGCAGGAATAAATATTTAATAAAGAAAAGCTTAAACATAACATAAAGCCTAACAATTTACTGTACATCAACAAGACTGTAACATTTTCACCCAAGTGGTTACACCACATGTTTTGCACCAATGGCATGAAGAGATGGGTGTTCCTCTTCACAAACACAAACATACTTACTTGATCATATGAGGCACAGTGACTTTAGAGTTCTCCTCAAATACACTGGTCATCAAGCCATTACAGCGGATATTATCTATACACTAAAAACAGAAAGATGAAGTGAGAGAATGACAGTATGAGAACGAAAAAGTGACAATATTTACATTTTTTTCATGTTTGTTTAACAAACAGAACTTAGAACACCAAAAATATTTACTTTGAAATAATCTTTCCAGTGCTTATTTGTTTATCTGCACGCTCCATTTAAGGCTCATTTTGTAAGATTTAGGGGAATTTATTGGCATCTGATCGTGAGGCTTGCAAATTGCAACCAGCTGAAACTTCTCCTGGTTAGGATTCCTTCAGTGGTCATTGTTCTGGAGGTTTTTATCAGGAGCCGAATTATTCACAGAGGTGTCTTCCTCTCCAAAACAAACAGACGAGGTGATTTAAGTCAGTAAAAAAAACACTGAATTTAGCAGTTTCACTTAACAAATCAGTGTTTTTTCCCGATGCTATTCATCCTGTCACAGACATGCCTCAAACCCAGAACCTGCTAATAAATTCTCATCTCTATTGTCTGATGACTGATGATCAAGGTGCTTACAAGGCATATTTTTACCAGCTGAATTATCTGCAGAGGTCTCTTCCTCCCCAAAACAAACTGACCCAGTGATTTAAACTGAATGAAGTATTTTTGCGCTAAAATGTAATAGTTTTGCATTGTTGCAGAGGGCCCGCCAACTATGAGGGCAGACACAAAATCATGACTGGACCTATCTAGAGCCAGTGTTTGGTTTGTCCATTCTGCAGAAACATGGCGATTCTACATGTGGAGTCCGTGGATGATGTCCTGCTCCCTATGTAGATATAAACGGCTCATTCCGAGGTCATGAAAACAAAATGTTTTTTTTTTATTTTCAGGTGATTATACACTAAAGAAAATATATTTATTATATTATATTGCATTTCTGCCAAAATGTCCCACTAAATCCTACACAGTGGAGCTTAAGGAAACTACACCAAACATTTGCTTTAAAAATTGTTTAATCTTTAAAATATTTCATGAATAATGGTGCACTTACATTAAATTACATTATTCTTGAAGAAGCATTTGCCACCAGATAGGGACAGTATAAAGCCATCTTTCAATGGTAGAATGACAGCCTCAAAAAATTCTTTAAAGCTCTTTTCTTGTTTTGAACAAGAAGCTGCTCCACCCAGGATGTACTTATTACACTGTATTCTTTTTCTGTCAATATATCCCCCTAAATCCTTCACACTAGATCTCTAAAGCAGAAAAGTAATCTAGATTCACTTTACCTAAAGTGCTCATTTATGTATCATAAATCCTGAAAATGGTTGTGAAAATAATTCAGAAGTATG
Source organism: Plectropomus leopardus (assembly GCF_026936395.1). NCBI lineage: Eukaryota > Metazoa > Chordata > Actinopteri > Perciformes > Serranidae > Plectropomus > Plectropomus leopardus. The sequence continues at coordinate 12,821,784 of NC_142179.1, read as the reverse complement.
ATTTGACAAGGGATTGATGGAAAAAAAGAAAACATTTAAAGCTGTCAATTAATTTTTGTCTGATAAGAATTAATCCACTTTGACATGCTTGTACGGTGTTACTCTGTCTGTGAAGTACTGAGGCAGTGAGCTGAACTCGCCCCTGGGGAGCTGCACCCATGTCTGTGTTTACTTATTACTAAGCCGCCTCAATGCCCAGTGGAGACATGCTCTTGCTATTTGGAGGGTCTTGTTATTCTGTGTTTGTCTGGGTGAGTGTTTGTGCATTACCTGGCTAATATCACTGGTCCATGCCGCCTTCTCCTGTCGCGATGGTGCCAGTAACACCACAGTGAATGAGGGTGTGTCTGATGGCTCTACTACCAGCTTAAAGTCCAGCTGACCAAATACTTGACCGCCAGCTTTAGCTGTGTGATAAAAGAAAACAAATGGCTTTTTATGGTCTTCTTAATTACAATGGTAGTAAAAAATAAATGCTTGAGCTCTCTCTCTCTCTCTCTCTCTCACACACACACACACACACACACACACACACACACACACACAGGGTTAATTAAGCAGACCTGCTATCTCCATTCTACGCACCCCTGCAGCTTAAGTGTAAAGGTGTCTGTTAAAGTGCACATACATGTGATGTCTCAGCACTGAGTGTGTGTATGTGCACGCATTTGTGTGTGTGTGTGTGTGTGTGTGTGTGTGTGTGCGTGTTTGTGTGTGTTTGTGTGTTTTGGTGTTTCATCAGTCTCCTGTATTTGTAAAATGGATCCTCAGGAAGAAAAAAAAAATTGACAAAGATCATCAGTGTCAAAAGATCAAAACCTGACATTTAAAGGGGTGAGCATCTGATATTTAAATGGAAGTAATTTCTGGACACTTATCGTCTGACACCTAATTAACCTCCATGAGTGGTGAAGGGCCTAAATGAACCAATAAGAACTGCCTGTGTGTCTCCCAACAAAGACACACAGCTTCATAGATGTGGTGAACTTACACTCATCATCACTGGCATCTGGCTCCTCTATGAGAGTGCAGTCAATCAGTGACAAAACTCCACCTTGCTGCAAGAGTTTGACAGCAAATATTAAGAAAGGTCTATTGGAGAATTGGTTAAAAGTTACCTTCAATTAAATAATTAATTTCCATTCTGACATCTACTTAAACTACTGAGGTCAAGGTGTTCTCACCTTGAGAAGGTGCAGTTTTCCTCCGGAGCTGCGTGTGCAGATGAGAAAGTGTTTGGTGAAGAGGAAGCAATGTCGCTCCCCCTCCTTTTTTAGAGAGAGGGAGCCCAGACGGACCTTGCTTAGCTTCCCTCGCTCCACCGACGGCAGCTGGATCAGAGAGCCTGATGAGCAGCAGGGGCACAGGATTATTGCATTTCATTAAGCTGACATTAAGCTTGGAGGGCTGCACTGGCTAAGCATCTGCATTGGCAAAAACAAATGTGTGTAAAAAGCAAAATTTCTGAAGTATTTATTTCTGCATACATGTGTATGTTGTAAGTGCACCTGTAATATGAGGAGAAACTATGAAGGAGGACATCATTAAAATGGATTGATTCAGGGGAATAAACTGTTTCTCAGATCAAGAAAAGATGTGCACTGTCAAAACTGGTATTGGCACTATATTCGTAAGTGACCCAAACAAACCAGATGAGATGGCTCTTCAGTGTTGCACACTCGGGGCTGCTGTAGCTCAGTGGGCAGCACTGGTTGTTATTCAATCACAAGGTCCCAGCTTCTTCTATCTGCTCAGGCAGACCAGCGTCTTTCACGGCAGCTCCACCATCATTGGTGTATAAATATGTGTGTGTGTGTGTGAATGGGTAGATCAGAGGCATATTGTAAAATACTATGTCCAGTTAGGTAAAAAAATGCTATTTCCCATTTAATGTAGCAATTATCAACTTCTAATAACGACTGCTAGCGCAAACTGTGCTTCAGTGCCTTTCTTAAGAGCACAGATTTTGCAGGTCTTGGACCAGTGCCTTTATAGCACTGTTTCTCCAACTACTTGTTGCTCTGAGCAATTGCAGATAACTACAGTACAATTTGGGGATTTTGAGATTAAGGTGATCAAAATGACTTTGTGATCACAGACATGTATCTTCACAGTAAGACAATGAGAACTAGAAGTGTCTTTATAGCTATAATTTTGCATTACAGTATTACAGTATATTAATGTGGCATGCCTTTTTGACAAAAACAAGCTACAATAATTGCACTGAAAGTGAAGCCAGTACAAGCGTTTAAAGGTTTTTCATTTAAAAAAGGAGAATTGGTTTAATCTGACAGTTTCATGAAAGAAACTGCAACATTGTACTTGAAATGTGAGTAAATTCTATTTTGAAATGCTTGGGAATAATTAATTTAGAAGATATTGTTATTTTAAGTTATGTGTGTTGAAAATAAAAATGTAAATAATTACTAATAATAATAATAATTGAGAAGTTAGCTTGGAGAACCAAAGCCAATTTGTAGAATCGTGTTTTCATTGGGAAAACTGACAGAGAGACAAATCTCCCCCAGTAGAAATAATTACAGAAGCCAATGTCATGATTCAGTGACTGAGCATCACCAAGGTACTGTTGCTTTCAGCTCGCAGGCTGACAGGCAGAAGGTTTTTACTGTCAGAAAAACCTCCAGAGCTTTGCTGTCTGGTAAGCAGTACTGTGACCTGATAAAGACTCACCCTGCCTGACGAAGGTCTGGCTGGTGTCCAGCAGGATGTCACAGCCCTCCACTATCATCCTCTCTATGGCAAGGTTCTTCCGGATGTTCTCCGTGTCGCTCACCTCGTCATGCATTACCCTGGCAACACACAAACATACCAGTTAGTTCAGCGTTAAATATCGAAATGTGCCAGGAAAAGCTCTGACAACAAGGCACGTACCTGGACAATTCCTCTAATTTGGACTTGGCGAATTCAAGACTCTTGCGTTCCACATGCTCATGAGGCGTGTGGGCCAATAACTCATGTAAGGTGATGATGTAGCGAGGAATCTTATGGGAGAAAAATGCAATGTTAAACAAAGATATTAAAATATAAAAAGGATTTGGAAAAAACCCCCAAAACATAGGCATTTGTATTTTTGTAAAAAAGTGTGTGAGCTGATGATCTACCTGGAACATAGGGTATGTGAGGAAAGTCTCGAGCATCCTTCCCTCACAGGCAGCGTTAGACTCGTATTGTTTCAGCAGCTTGTCAAAATCTCTGTTCTGCTTACAGTTGGCTAAAACCTGCAGGCTGTACTGATGGTTACGCACAAACTCCTGATAGATGTTCAGCATGGGCAGCAGGATGTCAAATAGGTCAGCTAGAACACACAGAAACACACACACACACACTGTATATAGTACTGATATTTATACAACATTTTTTTAGTTCCACTAGTGGGATTAAGAAGAAAAAGAAGAAGTAGTAGTGGTTTTACTATTTTATTTGGTCATCCCATATTACAATAAGCATGAACAATCCAACAAGTAAGAACAAAATCAACAATCTACATACTAAGTAGTGACTGGAAAGGCTCGGGCAGAAGCAAGAGCTTATATAGCCTATGCCTGTCCTACATTCTTAACAATCGAAGCTCATCTCCAAGAAAAAAAGAAAAAAAAGAAATAAAGAAATCATTCAGATGTGTAAAAAAATGTGTTGTAAACCATTCTTTTGAAAACTAGAAATTAATGACCATTTAAAAAAAATGTATATGACATTGTTACACAATTTTACCCCAACAATAGAAATGCATCTCCTTTTGAATACATTTTTTTTTAGCTTTTTGTACAGTAAACTTACAAAAGGAACCAATCTTTCCTGAAAGAACTGTAGAAATATATATGATCTACAACGCATTGTTGATCAAAAATCTATATTCAGTGTCAGCCTGAAGCAGAGCGTCAGATAAGGTTGTTTAATCAGTCGACCCTTTTCTTTTTGTATTTGTCACAAGAAATTTGCTGCCGTGTCTTTCAGCAGTCTGTCTCCTAGGTGATGCTTATCTGTCGAGGGGGCTTCTGTTTTGGGAGCTGAATTTGTGGGATGCCTTCTGGTCTGGGTGGTCATTGTCTGTCAAGACAATGAGTGTGCTCGTTGCTGACTGAGATAGGGAAATGAGCATGTGTGTGCGTGTGTGCGTGTGTGCGTGTGTGTGTGTGTGTGTGTGTGTGTGTGTGTGTGTGTGAAAGCCAGTAGACGTCAAGACTGACGTTTGAATGAGACAAACAGGACCACTGAAAACCTGACTTTGATGTCCCCGAGTGGCTGCACACAGTGTGTATTTGTGTGTTGTGTGAGTAACAGCTTACCCAGCACCAGAGTTGGCCAGTTGGCTATCCTCGCCTTCAAGCCTTGATGGAAAATCTCATGCAAGAACATGATGGTCTCACTGAAGGAAGAGTGTGAAAAAACAAAATAACGAAATGATTTTATTGTTTGTTTGTTTTTTAAATCTTCAGTATCTGTCACTGTTTGTGCCTCCAGCGTGACTAACACTTCACTGATTCAGATAAAAACAAGCAGCAACCTCTGGAGCTGAAAAATTAAGCCAACACAGAAGTGCCAAGTTCATTGAATGGCCATTTGAGACTGACTCCTCGAGCAAGTGAATCCCCATAGAAGCATCCCTGCAGCATGTTAATATTAGGACTTTCAGTTCAGAATGAATATTTGATGATTCGTTTTGTTTTCCATACAAAGTTTTAAAGTTTGAATGAGGTTCCACAGGATATTCAGTGTGACAGAGGCATTCACATCAAAGCTAACAACACTGACTGTATCCCATTAACCTTAACTGTCATTCACTATGAGCAGTAAATTCACCACTTCTTCACCTTACGGTGCAGTCTCTCTCTGGGCACTCACTCTGCAGCAAAATCTAAAGACCAAAACATCCTCAGAAGAATACTGCACAGAAAAAAAACCCAACTGCTCGAAATATAGCAATCTCAATCAAGTTAGGGCCCGCGACTGATAGTTCAAGTCTCCGACTTTCAAGGGGAAACCCTTGTTAAGATGCCCACATTTACACCATTAATAAACATGTTTACAGCCTGAAACAAAAAGCAGTTTTTGTCTCTATAGATAATTGGCCTCTGTAACAGGGGGTTATTTTCAATATAACTGTCCAATTTAAACGTCATTGAGGCTTAAAGTTATCCATAATTTAGGGTGTGGTTGCTTTGACTGGCAGGTGGGTGCTGTCTGTTGACAAGTTGTTACCACGTCAACAAGATTGCTTAGGTAGTGTTACTATGACCCCAGATTCACAGAGTATAGGTATAGCCGTAGCTGTTGCTATTTCAGTGTGTTTTCAGCTCATGAAAGCTACCTGAAACATTTTGGTCACCTTAAAAAGTCCCTCTAAGGAGTCAGATGTTTAGTTTTTTTGTTAAGTATGTTTTATTGCAATGGTTTTAAGCCTGGTTTTAGCTAGTAAAAATTAGCATTGGCATTATCACAGTTAACAATAGCTGTAAATGCACCATGTTAATCAAATATTCATTATTTTATACAGTTTATAGTTAAAGGCGCAACATGTACACACCTGTTGAGGAAGATACTGCTGACATCGTCATGGCTGATGGGGGGTTTCTTGGAGCTGGCAGCCATCCTCAGAGGTCTGAGGAAACAGTTGACCAGGATATAGAGCTGGTTCACATACCTGTCATGACACACACACACACACACACACACACACACACACACACACACACACACAAACACACAAACATAAACACACATGCAAGATGGGGCAAAGTCGAAATGTACACACACACACACACACACACACACACACACACACACACACAATCATACACAGACAAATAGAAAAACAAAGTCATATGCATAATCTTATAATATCTGGCTTTAGATTTAAACAGAGAACTATAGCAGATAGAACACATACAGTATAGGAGCAAATATGTTTAATGAAGCCATCGGTTTTTTCAACAGTTAATTTTCAGCAGTTAGGTTTTGTAATGTTGGAATATAACTTCAAATATTGTCTACCATTCAATGATAAAATTTACTAAATGTTTCTTTATTTGTTTTAGCTTAGATTGATAATTTCTGAATGTGTCTTCCTGTTTGCCCACAACTGTACAAATACATTTCTGATAATTTTATGTAAGTGGTGCTCACAGATCGCTTTAATTTCAGGTTTCAACTATCAGTTTCTCTTGCATTACCAAATGGCATTCAGTCATATATATGTGTGTGTGTGTGTGTGTGTGTGCGCGTGTGTGTGTCTGTGTGTGTGTGTGTGTGTGCGCGTGTGTGTGTCTGTGTGTGTCTGTGTGTGTATACAAGTAAAAAAATTAATGTAGGTTATTGTTCAGTTTATCAGTTTCTGAAAATCTAACTGTGATTAATTTCACTTCAATCCTTCAATCCATTAAATGCACATGAATGATGGCTGATATGCATAAAATCTTCTATCTCAGAGTAGGTCATTTTAGATCAACTTTTAACATCACCTGATACCACACATTTTCTAAAAATTCAATTGCCATTGTCCATTGAAAGCTGAATTACAAAATGGGAATATCTTTTATGTCCTGCAAAGTACTGACTTACTCAGTCTCTGCCTCCACCATGTTGAAGACGATCTGATTCCTCTTTCTCATGCTCTCAGCGTGAGGAGAGCAGATGTAGTCCTGGACGATGATCTTCCACTTCCTCCGACAGAGCCAGCCCCGCATAAAGCTCTGCACCTAAGGAAGTACAAGCATATTGACTTAGACACAGTCATATACAGAAAAGGTGTATACTGTGCATGCAACATGCTTGCACACAACTCATTCAAGAACTCCTGGGTGAGAAACTAAGAAAGATGGGTTATAAAAGATTTTTTAAAAAAAACCAAAACACATGAAGCCCTGAAAATATTTACTTACCTTTTTGATCTTTTTGATATCCGGGTCTTCATTTTCATGATTGACATGGTAAGGCCGCATCCGCTCCTTAGTTTTGTTCAGAGCGATAATCTTTTAAGAGAAATTCAGTCAGAAACAATATGATCATGATGTGGGTGACTAAATGTCTGCACAAAAGAGCTAATAAATTACAGTAAAATCAAATTAAACTGGAACAATGGTCTTCTGAGCCAAAGCAGGAAGTAATCAGATTTGAAGAACAAGTGCGTAAGATTTAGGTGGATATATTGGCAGAAATGAAATACAATATAACAAGTGTGTTTTCTTTAGTGTATAATCCTGAATAATCCTGAATGTCTGGATCTTAAAATATCAGTGAAAAAAAGTTGACTTCACTTTAGCATTTGTCAGACTAACAGCCTGAAGCGACATGCAATGTTGGAAATACGTGGATTTTTAAACTGAAACTGCTGTCTTTGGTTTTTGATTAGTTTAAATTACCAGGTCTGTCAAGATAATTCGGCTACTGGTAAAAAACTGCCTGAACATCTGCACTAGAAAAGGGTGAGCACACATATATTTATGAGAGAAAAGGGGTGAGCATGTTGTGGACTAGCAGCCTGTCCCCAAGATGCCAAACTGTGTCAGACATTCACTGATTTTTAACATAAAAGCATTTTATTCTGTGTTTATAGCTGTTTTAATTGCCTGGTTTGTTTGTTTGTGTGTTTGTTTTGGAGAGGACAAAACCTCTGTGGATAATTAGGCCCCCGATAAACAAAGGAATTTTACCTGGGAGAAGTTTTAACTGGTTGCAACCGTTAGACACCACCAAATCCCCCTAAATTTTACACAATTCACCTTTTATTCATAAAGATATATTTCTAAAGGGACAAAGAGACACTTGGTTTAACGTTGTACATGTGACAGTCATGCTCTGTGAGCTGTTGGGGTGTTTGCACCAACATAGACAGATAAACATCAGACTTCCTCATCTTTGACAATCTGGTTCCTTCATTCAGAAAGAGACAATGAAAGAGGAGAGCTGCTATCAGCTGGTGACAGTAAGCAAATTAAGGCTTATGTGTGCCTGATCACCTGCAGTGCATTGTAGTGCACAGCCGTATAATCCTAGTATAAGTATAATCCTCCGCAGGGGAAGATAATTTTAGCACAAATGAATCTATGGAAACCGTAATGTGGAGGCCTTTTAAAGACTTTAAAAGACAGCTCTTGTTTTTACAGCCATGAAATGCTCCGACTTTTCACACAGCAGAGTCAGATTAGCCTTTAGACATGTGACATTTACTCGCTGCAGGTGAGAAGAAGCCAGCTGCCTACCGCAAAGCTAATGTCATCTTGCAGGTTTGAAAGCCGAGGCGTACACGAAACACATCACAAAGAGAATACACCACACAGACCAAACTTAAAATGTTACTACACTGAGGAAAAAAAATCATTTCACATAGTAAATCTAATAATAGATAGCACAACTTCTCTTTAAATAACAGTGATGACTAACTTCAAACAGAGCCGGTAAAAGGTTTTTCTTGGCAACGCTATCTTCAGTGAAGAAATTAAACCAGCGGAGGTTACAACTGGCTCTGGTACTATATCACTTCCATCTATTTGTTTTTACTTTCAGGCCTCTTGACAGCGTCAGTTTATCACAGATGGAGAAAAGCACGAAAACAAAACCAAAGCCTTTTCCAGCCACACACTTTCATCTTCATTTTCTTATCCACTAGCGCTTTCATGCAAATGGCAGGAGTGAGGAGCCAGTCTGCCAACTGTTGACAGTTACAGTGGCTAGTTGGTTTAATTATTCATAAACATGGAGCAGCACACACACATAAACAAATAAACAAGAGTATGCTTTAATGAGATGGATCACCAACTGCACACTGGCTCTCAAAGTCTAATCCTTTTTTCATGAGCAGCCCAATTACACAGGCAGATGTTTCCTAATATAAGATGTGTGTCGTTAGCATTTTCATTATCAACAGGGCTCACTGTGTCCTGCCAAAGAGATATAATCAGTGTGTGTAGCAGGGAGAAGCTTCCACACTTGTTGCTCTGAGGGGGAATTACACCTAAAAGCAGGCTAGCAGGCTAATCCATTAGTGTTGTTTCTTCCTGAGTACAGATATAGCCTATACAAATATATAAAATATACAAGCCATTATTGACTAAAAGAGCTGCCACTGAATTGGAAATGACGGTCAAGCTGTGATTTGTGGAGATGTTAGCATCTGGCTGAACAAGCAAACAGCTTCCCTTCGGCCAAACTGCTGCTTAGACTAGAATTCAATTTTAATCAAGCACCTGTACATTCAGAGTAACTCTGCAGCCCAGTCGCTGGAAGTAAATGTTGGCATTGTATGGTTCTGCGAACCCCGAATAAGCCTACCATACATTTGTATGTCTCATCATATTATATCAATGGTTGAAAAGTGGCGCAGTATATGAGATGACTTTGTCATCCAGCAGTGGAGAGGATGGTGAATGGTGTTTGACCACTGTTTGAGACCAACCAACAACAAAATCTGTTGTGTTTTAGCGAATGATAACTGTTTTTCTACTGTGGATAGTGCCATGTAAAGCAAATGCTTTTGACATTTCTGCGTTTATTGCTGGAATAGTGCCACAGAAAGTGCTTGTTTTTTACCAAGACATTGCTGTGTTTCCACCTGAGGTAGTGCCACAAAAAGTAATTATTTTTCTACGGAGACATTCCTGCGTCTTTTGCCAAATTGTGCCATAAAAAGCAGGTATTTCAAGCCAAAATATTTTTTTTTTCCTTACCATAACCCCGTGGTTTAATAATCCACCAAATAATTTTATAAAAATGTAATGTATCCTTTTCCTGGTTTGCAGTTTGTTTTTTTTGTTTTTTTTTACTGTTGACTGGGTCAAACCCTGCAGCACCTTATTTATGAGGCACATCAGAGAAAATCTACGAAGGAATCTCTCCTCACATGACAACAGACACTAAATTTAATCACAGAAAATATGTGAAATTTAATCACAGGAAATATGTTAAACTTTACTGTAAGAGTCAATCATGTTTGAATAATTTTCCAACAGCTTCCTAGTTTACTAAAAATAACTTTTTAATTAGGTTGAGTTGGTGCATCTTCAGCTAATTAATTCCATTTAATTGCTAGAATAACCTAGACAGTCTTTTTGTTTATGCAAATCAGATCACCTGAACATGCAGCACAGTGAAATTTGTCTACAGGCAAGCATAATATTCAACATAATAAATTAATTACTGGGTTTAAATTGAGCAATTTTAGCAAGATATGTACCAAATACTAACTTTCTTGCAGAAAACTTTCACAAAATAATAAAATTAATTTAATGCATAAAATTAAGTGCTTCAAAAAAGGATCACTGTTACAGATGACCTCTTCTGGAGGTCAGTTTACACACTCATTGGCTGGTAATATGGTTTAAATTAATGTCACAATATTAATAAATAAACAAAAAAGGGCACCGAGATATATAGTTCCTGATGTGGCATATCTAATGAGCAAGCTGTGTTGCACTGTTCTGTATGACATGACACTGTTTGAAAATTTGCAAAACAAAAGTAGCAAAGTGATGTCAGGATCTAAAGTAAGCTCACTTATTGTTTACTTAAGGAACAATTAGTGCTGGTGATCTATTTATCGTAAACCAATAATTACCTGCCGTCGCTTGTGCATGTCAGGGAGAATTGTAATTAGTTCTGATCAGCAATGTTACAGAGGTCAGTTGTGTTTTGTGTGTGAGTGTCTGATTTATCATGCTGTGAGGGCTGAACAGAAACGTGCTGTGTTTGATAAGCGTAATGGTTTGACAGCTGTTTGTGAGGAAGCTGATGGACTGTCTTTATTGAGCGCTGGGCCTCTCCACCTACGCTCAGTGGTGGGTAACGTTCACTTCCACTCCTCCACTGCCATAAACAGAGCTGTGAGAACACACACTAACACTCACGCACACACAAGCACACGCAGGGATGTACATATGTTTGTGTGTGTGTGTGTGTGTGTGTGTGTGTGTGTGTGTGTGTGTGTGTGTTTGTGCGTGTGCGTGTGTGTGTGTGCGTGGGTGTGCATGTGATGGGTAGCAACAGAGTTGTGTTGAGGTGCTGATGAGTGAGTGAGTGAGTATAGATGTAACAAAGCATGATTCAAGATAGTCAAGACATCAGAGTGTTTTATGAGAAAGGACTCGTATTTGTTAGACTACCAGGATGAAAACGATGTGTTTTAAATGACAGTGAATGTTAATGCAAAATGTATGTTAGTTCACAGGAAAACTCTTTTGAATATGGGTCAATAACCCAGTATAAAAACAAAAATAACACTAAACCTACTTTTTAAAAAAAAAAAAACAAACAACATTTTTTGGTCTAATTAATGGTAAGATATAAAGGTCAAAAATAACATCACACTGGGTAAAAGTAACCATAATTTTTGGTAATGTTCAGGAGCCAACCAAAATGTCACACCACTAGTGGATCAAAATAACACATATTGGTATGACTGATTAACCTAATGGAAATTATATAAATAACACTAAAACTGGGTCAAAAACTGATTACAAAAAATAACTGATTACCAAATATAGAAATATATATATATATATATATATATATATATATATATATATATATTGGAAATATAGGACATAACACTGAAACTGGTACAAAATAACTCAAAATTTTTGGGGGTGTTATTGGTGACCTTGTGGTTTTTATGGTAATGGGTATGCATTACCTTTACACAGTAGTGAACTGGTGCTAGATTGACCCAGACTGGCTTAAAATTGAGCCAGCATTTTTTTAGTGTGCACCTTTGGGATGAAGGGGCAGTGGATGAAAACCATCAGCTACCTGTTATGGTAGTTATAACCAAGATAAGTTTATATTTTTGTATTTTTAAAGGATATACATATGCTGTCTAGAGTTGCGATGGTTATGATTTTAGTCCTGTTTGGGATTCTAATACCTCTGGTTGCTTGTTTTTTTATAACACTTATATATATACAAAATTGGTCCCACAGTTCAATTCAAAATTACACATGTATCAGAAATATAACAGAGGAAGAGGAACTCACGTGTCTACAGCAAAGCCAAACAAACTGTGGCCCAAGAGGATTATTTTAATAAAGAACACTGAAAAGACATCAACAACTACACTGCCTCTTCCAGTGCTCAGGACTTAATGTTGTCTTCAATGTTTCGGGAAATGCACACACGCAGTGGTTGTTTGCTACACAGTTTAAATCCACCTAAGAAGAGGTAGAGTTACTGAATGGACACCTGTCAGGTATGTAGGTGTGTGTTCGTGTCTTAACATGCATGCTGTACCTCTGCTTTGAGCCTCTCGATTTCTGTGTCCTGATCTTCCAGCTGGGTGCGCAGCTGATTGGCAGCCACTTTCTCAGTCTCCACTACCTGTACAAGGTGGAAGTACTTCTGCCTTAACACCTCTCGTTCAATGATGATGTCAGAGTAACTGAAGAAAAAGGGGAAAAATATACAAAGACATGACTTATATTAGACACTTATATCATAAACATGACTGAATAGCAGCTTTTACAAGATTGTTTATATTTTTTTAATCTGTCTCCCTTTGTGTGTTGTGGCAGTAAAAGAGAGGAATTACAAAACCTCCTGATGTTTTGAAGTGTATTGAAATGAATGCTGGGGGGGATTCAAATGATCCATTCTGTGTGAAAAGCTCCATAAACCTGTTTTCTCAAACAGCTTCTCACTGTGAGAAATGGGGCCTTTATTGAACACAAGATTTTCTGGTCAGAGTTATTTTCACATGATATGTCAGTATTTTTGCCCTCACTGTTCTCAGAGGTTTGGAGTGGGCAGACTGTTGGTAAACTTGATGTCACATATTTCAATGCACCCATTTGTTTGAGCAACATTTGAATCGAAATCTAGTGCCAGTTGTGAGATTGTTTTGTTATGTTTTCAGAACTATAACTTAAACCTTATCAGGCGGCAAACACACATTCTTGATAGGGATTTTTGGTCAGTTTTTGAGTGTTAAACTCTTAATAATAATAATGACTAAACCTTTGAACGTTTTCTGAACTTAACTAGACTAGCTTTGTTCAGTCAAGAAAAAAATGTAAGTTTTCAGAAACTTTTAAGGACCATACTGACTGCTTTTATATTGTTTTTGCAACATATGTGCATTCTTTTTCATTTTCTGATATTTTTGGGGTTGTTGAATGTTTTTAATTAAATTTCCTCTTTGCATTGGAAGTAAATAATGGCTCAGATTTGCAAGTGAAAACTATATATCAGTGCACAGTGACTTCCTTTTTCACAGCAATTATTTCGACTTGTCATAGGGGGAATAGCATGGGTGTTACTATTAACCTTAAAGTTGGTCCAGTCCTATTCAGATGTTCAGCTCACTTTAAAAGGATACTTCGCTGATTTTCAACACGCTTTATATCAAAATAATGTGGGTAGTATGTGTGGATGAAATGTGGTAGACTTCCCTCCACTGAACCTGTGCCTAGTTTCACCCTCAGGCGGCATAACTCGAGAACATGGCCAGATGGAGCTTGTCGCATCCGCATGAAATGTAGCAGCACAGCGTCAGGCTGAAAGGCTGCCAATAACAACATAACATAAAAGCGTGAGGGTGCCTGTGGGGCAGGTGGAAGGAACGATGGATAGGTCCCACAAACAATGGACTTTCATGCAGGAGTCCAGTGTTACCTTCCCGTCTGAATGCTATGTTTTTTGCATTTGTTGACATCACGATAGTGGCATCCCAGAGTGTATACAGCAGAGGTAGAGGGTTACCTAAAACATAGTATTTAGATGCAGAAATCCACTGCAAAGCCACAATATGTGATGAGTCCACAGCAATGCAATGTTGAACTGTTGGGTACTCGTCTCATCTGTTTCTGCAAACAGGTGTTGCACCGACATTTACTGCATGTAATACACTGACTAAGTATACAGCCCCACTTCAAAAATCCCAAACTATCATTTTAATTTTTTTATAAGAGCCATGTCTACACTCTAAATCTCAAACCTTAAATGTCTGAGCCTCTTTGAACACACCAACGAGGAGGAGGTTTCCAAAGTTGTTGCGGTGACTGCATGCCACAATAATGTCAGCTTTACAAATGAAAATAAGATGGATTACTGCAGATATAAATCAAATTTTCCAATCTTTTATACCGCACTGAAATAACTGAATCTAATGGATAGACACATGGCACAAAAAGTTTAATATTCTTTGGAACACAATCAGCTTTGCAGTAAATTACATGATTCATATCTAATGGGTTAGAAAACGAGAAACCACCAGTTTGGCCATATTATAGCTCTCTAATCTTAATGTTCTGTCACATCACATCGTACTGTGTGATGTCATTTTTCCTGCTGTACAAAACAGAGAGGGTAAAGCACACATGTACACTTTATGCAATACTTTGTGTGTACCTCGCCTGCTGGATGGCCTCCACCCATTCATCGCACTCACTCTCCTCCTCGGTCCGCAGCTCCAGAGGCTTCTGTCCATCATGACCGAACACAATGAAGAAGTAATGCTGAAGAGAGAAAGAGAAATAAGCTGTTTATATGTGTGACCATGACACCGAACGCCTCAGCTGCAACAATGGTTTCATATCACAGCACGGGATGTTTTGGTTGCTCCTTTGAGATGTCACAGCCAATCAGACATATGGCACACACATATGGAAACATGGTGTTCAAGTACATTTGCTTTTCACACTCTTTTTTTTGCCCAGATTCATCCCATATAAAGTTCCAGGGGTCGTTCATGAAGCGGGCAGAGCACACAGACAGAGAGGAAGACAGGACCAGAGGAGGGTGGGTGGCTCGACACAAATGACGGAGTTATTTGCTCATTGAAATAAAGCATCAAGTCTCGTCTGTGCCTCTCTTCTCCACCAGCCTATTATCATCAACATCAATTAGGCCTATCTCTCTCTCTCTCTCTGTCTTTCTCTGGTCCTGTCTGTCTCTCTTATTATTCTAAATTTCCCTAAGTATCTGCCTTCAAAATACTTCCCCACACTTACACATGCAAGCACACACACCTACATTAGAGCACACACACCAGGCATTATGTGAAGTGATAGAGGCTTTTATTCAAATGGTCATGTCCTGGGGCACTGGGTTAGCAGAAGAGCTGCTATTCTTAGTCAGGGAAGACAGAGAAGACTAAGCTTCACATGGACTTTCTCTCTCCTCCTCCACTTCTCATCATCCAACCACCTCTTTCCTCCTCTCTCTCTCTTTGCACTTCACCTATCATCCCACTCCGCCTCCTCTGCCCCGCTGAACCAGCGTCCTCACTTCTCTTGTTGTCGAAACCCACTCCTCCTCCTCTTCCTCCTCCATTCCCACATCCCCTCTCTTTGTGTCTCTCTCAGTAAGGATTCAGTGAACCAAACTGAGTCCAGAGGAGAGACGTTTATCCTGAAGGAGGATGGACGGGCCCCTGCAGTGGGAATGGACTGAGGACAGAGTCACCAAGGTTATTGGAACACACATTCAGAGACCCTCCTCCACCTCTCCCTCCAACCCCCCATCCCTGCTTTTTATGTATCTGTCATTCCGATTCACTGGCTGGCTGGATTTTATTACATCAACAATAATCGGTGCTCTAACAGCCTTTGACAGGGAGAAAGAGAGACAGGGAAGGGTCGAGAGAGGGAGCGGTTACATAATATTTCTTAACCAAGTACATATTTCTGAATTGTGTCACCGCCTAACAAGATAACATTTCCATGGCAACCCAATATCTGACGCTTACGCTGTGTTTTTGCACTTCCATTTTCTGCTCTTCAGCGCAGCCTCTTTTCATTTAGTGCTTTTATTGATCCATCCAGCAATTTTAGATGTGAGAAGGAAGCAGCGTCAAGTAGAAAATAAAACAATTTTGCTAATGCAGAGCACAGTATATCAGGGTTTATAATCTAACCTTTCAAAGCCTTATCAGAGTGAAGACAAAAATATTTCACACTATGTTGATACTGACTCGTATGGTTGCTTTGGTCACAAAGATCTCTCATGTTGTTATTACATGTGTGTAGGAGAACTACAAAGCAGAGATACTGATTTTCTAGGCAGCTGCCTAGTTTGCCACCCACAAGGGGAGTGTGTGTGTGTGTGTGTGTGTGTGTGTGTGTGTGTGTGTGTGTGCGCGCATGCGTGTTTTGGGGAGGGGGGGGGGCATTTTGCAGTGAACTGACCGACTGCAAATTTGCAGTGACGGACCCAGCACACTGGTTGCATTAGGCAAGCGTCCCCTACTAACTTAAAGCACAAGAGTAAGAGCAAATGAAAATGCGAAAGCCCAGAAGCAAAGAAGAAAACGAAATATGCAAATTAGCAAACAAAACATTCTCTTTTTTGTTATTTATCATCATTATTGTTTGTCTAAGTTGTGTATTTGTTTTGTGGGGGGAATCGGTGGAAACAGGGAAGATAACACTGCCAATAGAACTCCAAAACAAATGGCCCTATCTAGAACCAGTCTCTGATTTGATCCCTCTGGGCCACTGTAGAACCACATAGTGAACTTAATGGAGGAGGACCTGCTCCATATGTAGGTATTATAAACTAATGCAAAACATAGCTATGTATATTATATTCCATTTCTGTGAATAGATGTCTCTAAATCCTACACCGCTGACCTTTAAGTGAAAGCAGCATTACCACTCTGCTGCAATAAAAGTCCTATAGAAATACTCCGTATCTGTTAAATGAACTTAATAACAAGAACACTAAACAAGAACGAAGAACACAAAATACTAGAAATTTGAAGTGGAGAGATAAATGTAAGCAAAGTGCAAGTACCAAAAATTGTACTTCAAGATTTCGTGTGGATAGTACTATAGAGCAATCTTTTTTTTTTTTTTTTTTTTTTACAAATGTGTCCCTGTTTT
Organism: Plectropomus leopardus; assembly: GCF_026936395.1. Classification (NCBI taxonomy): domain Eukaryota; kingdom Metazoa; phylum Chordata; class Actinopteri; order Perciformes; family Serranidae; genus Plectropomus; species Plectropomus leopardus. The sequence goes on along the minus strand of NC_142179.1, from coordinate 12,804,958 downwards.
GTTTTGTTTGTGTCATTCATGCAAACAAGGAAGCAAAAGAGCACAGCAGTGTGCTCACAAAGGCAGTGAAGAAGAAGACAGCAAGCTAGCAGACATGGATTTAAACAATGCACAATTTAAAATATTCAAAAGAGGTGGAATGCATTTCCTTCCTCATAAAACATTTGCAAAGTGTCTGTTCCCCAAGGATGCACAATGTGTTTTGGTGAGAAAAAGTGAATGTAAACTTTGATTCTTTTACAGAAAACTCCACAGAAAACCTCTATGTACAGTGCTGTAGTAAATGTAGTAACAATCCATCAGTGTTTATACTTCATATGGTATATATTGATATAATTTGTTTTCATATAAGCTCACATTCTAGTTTAAATAATACAACTGTAATGCACCAAATTCTTCGTTACGTGCAAAGTCCAGTTTCTCATACATACTTGTCAGTTTTTATGTCTGCTACATATTTTTATCCTGTTTTTATTTACTGTTTTTAACCCTGCCTTATACTCCTATGTGCTGCAGCAGTGACCCAGTTGCCCCCAGGCAATCATTAAAGTTTAATGGTATCACATCCTTTACAGCAGATTTTTGCATCACGCTGGACCTCATGGCATTGAAAACATTAACAATGCAGTGCAATGAATTACAGTGCACTGTGCCCTCATTAGTCGAAAAGGAACATGTTAAAGCAGTAAGAGGTCCGACTCTCTCTGAGCTGTGAACACGCAGCTTCCAAACTCTACAGTACCATTCAGGACGACCGGCTCGCTCTCCCTTCAGATCAGCTCAAATGTAGCCTCCATCCCTCAGGGTCTTCACTGTACTGTAAGAGATTTCATTTAAACAAATAAAGACAGAGTGGAAAAGCAAAAGAAACAAAGAGACAGAGACTCTTTTCCACTCTTGCACTCTTTATGCTACTGACGTCCAATTTACTACTCATCTTTTTCACCTAATCTGAGGAACAGCTATTGTGGAAAATGACACTGTGAAACTGACGGTGTGACACAAAAGAGTGCATTTTGCCACCAATGTGCAAGACACAGGCAAAATGAAGGCAACTTTTATTATTCAGAAGGAATTTGGGGTCAGTCATTTAAATCTGTGAAAACAGAGGTGAGGAGTGAGACTGCATTTCACTGGCCAACAAAGACTACGGAAATTAAAACCTACCACACACCCTGAGGTTCATGGTGGCACTGTGATGAAATACGTCTTTCTGTATTAAAGATTAAAGAGTCAAAGATGAAACTGGACTTGTTGGTAATTGATTCATTAGGCAAACTACGGCTGGGGGATCCAGAAATACTCGCATGTTATAAATATTTAAATGCAGAGATGACAGAATGTTGTTGGGATCCAGCGATGATTAGGGGACTGGAATAGCAACTAATGATGCAACACTGCTGTCTGCTTTGGTATCTGCACTGATAGGAGGCCAAATTGTGTTGTACAGTACCACAGATGGACCTTGTGTTTTTTTTCTCAGCTCTCACACTCAGCCTTTCAGAGTGACTGGCATTTTACTGCTTTGATGTTGTTCACTTCAATGGGCAGAAGGAGGCATGAATGCTGAAAGTGTTAAAGGTTTAATCCCCACTAGGACTAAATATCTATACACTGAAAGTACTGAAAGGCTGGCTGAACAATAATAATAAAGAAACAGCACATTCACATAGAGCACTTATAGTATAGTTTAAGTACAGGCTAGAACAGAACAGAGAAACTGGAGCTGTTTCTGCCATGATGGATCATTTTTAAAAGACAATACCAGAATGCTTTAATTTCTTTCTCGTTAACTACAAATCATCTGTTCTTTTGAGTATACATACACTTATGGATCTTCAAATGTAATTTTCATGCTGTTCCAGATAGCAATTTGTTTCCATTTATATCAACAAAACATGAAAACCTCTAAGTAGTCCCTTAAAAGCTAAAGTTGGCAACTTTTATAAAAATGAACGTTCATTATATTCATACAACACTGAATGAGACAGATAATCTGTGGAAAAAGGCATACTCCTGTGCCTACTCTTATGCCTTGTAGTACTTCTAATGGCCTTACTGTATGTGAACGAAAACATTCATTAGAGCCCAGGAGTCTTGAAAGCCCTGTATACACTGTGCAATTTTGCAAAGTCCAAGACAATAGATGACCAACATGAAAGAAACGTGTGATGCATATTTTTGGTCATGGCTCTAAAATGGTAGTCCTACATTGCATAGTGAGAGAGGTTCAAGGATGGCCGTTGTCAAGGTCTTGCGATTAAAGACAGCCTGAGTTAAAATTCTGACAGTGTCAGAAATTCTGGATGACCATCACACTGAGTGACTGCTGTTACTAACCAACCAACAGAAATGCAGCATGAAATGATGCACTGATGGTTGCCACAGTGCTAAATGCTAGTAGATGCTAATAAATTTCTACTTCCTACATTTTGCTCTTACCACTACAGCGATGTAAATGGATGATGCATGCTGACAATGTTTTGTTTTTGTCATAGCCTGCAATTCCGTCAGTAATGTTATCGCACAATCTGCATACATCAAACTTGATGTCTTACCCGAGTTTATTACATCCATGTTGCACAGGGTAGCTTACACTAAACTCTGAAGATTGCTAAAATCTCACCGTCTGTAGGAGGCTTTAAGCAGCTGTCAATCACTGCTTTGAACTTTGGTCAAACTGTCAAACTAGGCACTGCTGATCAAATATGAATCACGAATCTGTTACTGCATTGCCTGTTTCTTGCTTCAAATGTTTTCAGAAACATATTTTAGTGTACTAAAGAAACAGCTTAGCAGCCAGCAAAACTCTGCAGATGTCACGTTTTGCGTCTTCAGCTGAGTTTTGCTGGGGAAGAATTCCTAAAATACTGCAGCTTGCAAATGGTTGACTGATTTCAATGTGACCTGCAAATATTTTGTGGTACAAATGCATAACCACTGGCATGGTTATTTAATATTAACATGAAAATAAGGCTGTTCACTAATTCTGAGAAATGTGTCATACAAATAACGCTATGCAAAAGTTGTGTTGGTGGAACTAGCTCTCAGGTAGGTCAGAGAAATGGATCATCGTGCCTAACCTCCTTATACAGTACTGTATGGTGCATGTTTGTGGTTGTGTGTTTCATGAGAATATCAGTGCCAAACCACTCAGGTTGGCCTCACTTCGTTTGAACTTGGTTTGCAGAAAAGCAAATATTTAGAAGAGACACTGCCGCCACTGAGCAAAAAATAGTGCAAATAGGTATGCAACAGTACAAAGACAAACTGTTATTTGCATGAAGGCACAGCAAACTAAAAGTTATTACAGAGCATCAACGAATATGTGGACTACTAAAGGTTATTAAATTTAATCCAGTGCTGCAGGAAAAACCAATTACAGTGTTTGCAGTTAACATCTAATAAGTTTCAAAGTAGAAAGTTTTTTTTTTGTCTCATCCTATCCTCCAGATCCATATGCACAGATAACAAAGTAGAAAGGAAAAGAAAAATCATTAACAAGCAGTTTTAACACAACGGACTCCACTGGAGGCTGATGTCTAATGCGTCTCCACCTTTGCACTGCTGTGGTGAAACAGAGACTGCTCAGTGATCCTGCATCCCACAGGGTGATAATTACCATTACAGAGAAATACAAGAGAGGAGACCAGATTAATGCGTGTGTATGTGAGACTATAGAGGGAACTGATATAATCCATAAACTGGATTTCCTCTGTGAATGTGTGGGAGTGTAGGCACCATGTTGTGTTTTTTTTTCTTTAAAGAAGAAAAGACAGCAGAACATAGGATACTACAAAAGAACTGCAAGTAGAGATCGTGAGCGATGATTAAAGCAGAGCTAATCTTAAACCACCTGTTGTTGGCATTCTCATGGCAGAACAAAATGGCCCAACCAGCAAGTGATTATTATTATTTTCACGACAAATATCAGTTATTTAGGTTTGAAAAGACCAAGCAGAGTGTGATAATATTCCTCCAAAACACATGAGAGTAATTAAAGGTACATAATAATCAAACACTGTGGGCATTTTTCAAAATAACTCCAATATTGCAAATAGAATCTTTTTGGTTTTTATGACAGACTGAGATTAATATCATGTCTAGAATTGGATGTAGAACATGTTCTTGGCCATTGTAAGGGTTAAATCGGTTACTAAAACAATGAAAGTCATTTATGAGAAGAAGCTTTAGAGAGATAAATAGGAGGGATGTGGGTTCACTTGTTCCACCCACCAGTCTTCTGGATCACACTCACAATCTGCCTCTCATCTCTTTATTTTCCTCTCATTTCTCAGCTTCTGCCGTGCTCCCACAGGGGCAATAATGTACTTTTTGTGCCGAATGCTTCATAAAATGCTCCAAGGACAAAAGCAAAGAGACAAACTGCTATTGTCATGAAAACCTTCTGCATTCAATACTACAAATTTGAACTTATTTACTGCACAGAGGGCTGCAGTAACTGCACACCCATGCATCTTTTTTAATAAGTGGCCAGGTGTCATCCATCATATGTGCTATAATAAATAGTTTCATGGAAAAAATGCTTATTCGCGTTCTTGCTGAGATTCAGATGAGATCGATGCACAAATATCGTGTGAAATATAAGGCTATAACCAGCAGCTAATTAACTTAGCTTAGCATAAAGAAGGGAAAGAGGGTGAAACAGCTAGTGAGGCTCTGTCCAAAGGTGACAAAATGTGCCTAGCAGCATCTTTAAAGCTTACATGTTAACAAGTTATATGTTTGTTCAATCCATACAAAAGCCAAAATGTAATTTTTGGTTTTAAAAGGCCCTCCTGGACTCAAAGCAACCTCAAAGTGATGACAAACCTCCAGAAGAGTTTTTTGATTGGCACCTTAAGCCGCGCCAAATCAAATCATGCCTTACTGATTTGAATTTCCACAACTAGTTGTGCTGAGTAGCATTCCAGTCGATCAAAAAAGCACCCCAGCCACCTCCAAGCGGTTTGTGGTAATGTAGGTTGGGTTTTGTCATCATTATTCACTTCAGCCTCAACATTCAGGGTTGATTCAGCGGCATGTTTGCATAGTCTCTGCTGCTACCATAGCATGATACTTCATCTGTTTCAACTTTTTGGTGCTACATAGGTTAAACGCAGCACTGAGGGACTGTCTTTAGAGTCTGAAGCTGCTCTCTTTCCATCTGGTCAGTTCAACCAGATAGCAAGTGCTAACACAGCAGTGGCTAACACCAAGCCAATTAACAGTAGTCTCATGATAAACACAAAACACTGAGAGAAGCACTGACCGAAGCTATGCACTACACATACCTCTATAATATAATACGATTTTACTCCTTTTTAAATAGAAAAATATATATAAATATGGATTATATATTTAAGGCTTAGACACGCCAAAAATATATTAAAGAACTTGTAGCGACAAAGCTGACTGATGTGTTGCCCAACATCGCCCCACATCAGTGTCTTGGCCAAAAAGTCGCATATGAACACATTTAAAATACTACAACTGACAGCCAACAACCATGTATGCTCTCTGTGCCTGTGTGAGAAAACATAACTCGTCATTACAGCAGACAGCAGTTGCCTGTACTCATCATTCAAAAAGAGGAAGCGGAAGACTGTCTTGATGCTAGTTAGCCAGTTAGCACATTAACAACACAATCCAATGTTGAAAGAACAAACCATATTTATTATGCGCCAGTGAACAACAACACAAAACATCAGGAAATATTTCTGCTCAAGAGCTCAATGGCTAAAGAAAAACAGTCTGAACTCATATAACAAGTTTGTTTTGATCTAACTGTCTCTTGACTTTAGCTGTTTCTGTTTCTCTCCTCAAGTCAGTGATTTCATTCATCGACACGGACACAGAAACTGCCATTTCTGCCGCCAATCCAACATGGTAAATGGAATGGACCTGCACTTGTATAGCACTTTTCTGGTCATTTTGACCACTCAAAGTGCTTTCACACTACGAGTGACATTCACCCATTCTCACACACATTTATATGCTGGCTACTGTACACTACACTACAACCGCTACTCAGTTTTTATACATTGACATGTACTCACACACTCATGAAACAGCCATCACGAGAATTTTGGGGTTCAGTATCTTGCCCAAGAATACTTTGACAAGTTGGCTTGAGGAGCCAGAGATCGAACCCCCAACCTTCAGATTAAAGGACAACCCACTCTCAGCAACAGCCATCCCATGCTGAATTGGTAGGAAAAAATGTCAACAAGGGTCAACAGTGTGGGACACAGTGCAGTGACGTGGGTGACAGATGCTCACCAACAGCCCAACATTGACCAACATTAGTGTGTCAAGTCCTTTAAAGTCAAGTTCACATGTAGTTTGCATGCACTGTACACTGAATGAGTACTGATGCTCAAAGTACTTGTGTACTAGCTCACTTATGGCTATACCTAGTTTTGACACAGTTCATTTTCTCACTTGAGTTTTAAAATTTCCCCTCTTTGTATATTTCTATAAGACCCATATTGTAATTCTAGATATCCAAACAGCTTTACTTCACTTTCGAAGACAAGAACAGATTTTTAATCCCCTAGACTTGTCATTGCGAAAAGATACAAAACATTAATCCGACAACAGCAGCAGCAGTAGTTCTTTATGTAACCGCTGAATTCCACTAATGATGTACCAGCTAATGTGACAATCACTGAATCAACATCCCACATCCCGCTGTTTCTTCATTGCCCTCCATGCTGTTCACTTCCTCCAAAAAAGTTCTTTTTAACAAAGTATGGGGCCGTCTCTCTCACACTCACAAACAAACACCCACAAAATGTTCACACATGCACAACTCGCATACATACACACACTATACAGTATATGAGTATACTAATAACTATTGCGGCTGCCTCAGAGCACTCTGATCAGGGATTACCTGTCTGTTTATCTGGAGATTAAACAGATAGCTCCCTTCCTCAACTGTGTATTTTCACTGCTGTCCTCCAACTCTACATAAATCAAAAACAGACACACATAATATACAGCTATCATCAACCTTTCTCTCCCATCTAACACATTTGTTGTTGCTTTACAGTTGTTTTGTCCCTCCAGCGCCAGGAGGAATTGTTTGGAAACATCCTGACGCCTTAATGCAATAGATGCTGGATTGGAGAGTCTGCTCTACGACTCCCACAGGAGTGGGAGGTGTCTTAACACACCGTAAATCTGCTTTACTATATTCTTGAGAATTGCCAGTGCGCCTAACCTTATCCTGTAAAATACACTGCTCATAAACTGCACAGCAGACAACAAACACACATGAAACTACTTGAAAATCCTTTTATCTGACACAAAACTTTGTTTTATACACTCCTTGCGGGATGATTTTTGCTTTTCTCAATGCCAACACTCCACATCAGCACCTGTAGCTGGTGACAGGAGGAGCTTGTATAATAGATGGGGGCAACTTCAGCAATGACAATAACACCACTGAATAGTACAGAGGCTCGATGTCCCAAGAGCTTTTATCACCAGGGGCTTCCCTAAGAACAGCTCAGCGCCCGTTCAGGAGATGTACTGAAATATAAACTTATACCTGCTGGATGTTTGTGTTATGTATTATTCTCACCTCTCCACTGTCTAACCTGAGGCAATGTGGTGACTGACCAGTTTTATAAACAACTTTAGCCCTGCCACATTCAGCTTTCATGACAGGCTGATCAATACGGTGCAACATATTTGTTTTATATTGCCATTTTGGAGCCAAACAGAAAATTTGGAGCTGAGCAGAAAGTGGATAAAAAGTGCTGCTGAAAACGACACTAAAGAGAGCAGTGGGAGTGAAACAAATCAGTCAAGCTATGAGCTGTCAAACAAAAACAAACAAACAATGTGCTAAAAGACACTAAAAAGCTCTGCAGAGTCTGATGGTAATTCTCTGCGGGTTAATCACTGAAAGCAAGCACTTTCACATCACGCATAGTCCTCTGATCTATTGTTAATGTAACATCATTAGCTGTGATTACATAGACAATATTTCTTCAATTTGATTGAAATCGTTCTGATTAGAGATTCCAACTAAACTTTTTAAATGGATGCTAAAAACAGTGATCCAATAAGATCTGCATTTACATGCCACAGAGAATGCAATCAGAATAAAACTCTTGACTTGTGCAAAGTGGTTCCACCTGCAGTGTAACATATAATCTGCCAGAAATATAATGGAGGAAGAAAGTTTTTTTTTTCAGTCTAACTGAGAAAATGCCAGTCATTCAATAGACTACATACGGTACAGAAGAAGAAGTGGTTCTGCCACTTGAAGAAGAAGAAGCAGAAGCAGAAACAGAAGAAGAAGCAGAAGAAGCAGCAGAAGAAGAAGCAGATGAAGCAGCAGAAGAAGAAGAAGCAGAAGAAGAAGAAAAAGCAGAAGAAGAAGAAGTGGTTCTGCCTGATTGTAACTGTAATTGTAATTTTCTGTAGCTACAAATTATACATGCCCCTTAAACACCCCACACGCCAACTACTGGTAGACGCTACAATTTACAGTGTTCACTAAACGTCTCGTATGCAAGGCGCTATATCAAAGGCAACTGGACATGCTTGAGTTTCTTGAAGACATTTCGCCTGCTGTTGTGGCATGCTGTGTGCAGCACATGTACCCATTCACCTAATGAGTAGGACAGTCAAGAATATATTAATTCCACCTAGAGAGAAGTTTATTGACTAAGCTTATATGGTAAATAGCAGTGGTGCAAATTTTAGGTATCTAGAGTATTTTCTTTTCATGTTATTTCTACTTTTACTCCACTGCATTTCAGAGGGAAATATTATACTTTATTCCTCTTCATGTCTTAGACAGCTTTAGATACTTTACAGACTGTTGCCTGGTAACCCCACAGTGATGACAAGACTCTGAGAAGTCACTGCTCCCAGCTGCCATTCAAAAACAGTTATAGCTCATAACTTAACCTTTTTTTTTAAACTTTTGACAGAGCCTAAGCTTTATGCTAAGCTGATCGTCTCCTGGCTTTAGCTCCACAGCTACACACAAACAGGAGTGTGGCATCAATCTACTAATCTAACCCCGTGAAAAAAAACATCTAAGCGTATTTCCCAAAGATGTACCATTTCACAAACATCTTGACAAAATGGAGACAATATGTTTTATGAAGAAGGGAACATATAGAAATTAGATCAAGAACAATGATGTTGTACCAGGAGTGTTTTGTTGAAAGTACAATCCACCCTCGTTGTCATCCATACTTTGATTAGTGCAGTATTTCAAACACAAGAGAGAGATTTTCAGACATATGGCAGCTGTAAATTCTTATCTGACACTAATGAGGTCCATAATGGCTCAAACTCCTGGCAGAAGACTTAAGAGGAAAATGAAAAGCAGCCTGCGGAGGAAAGCAGATCAGACTGCAGTAATATGGGAAGCATGGGTTCCTTGATACAGACGATTAGTGCGGGCAACAGCAAAAACATGAGGCTCTGAGAGGGCTGTTTAGAGCTTGACGAGCTTTCTAATAGAAACAATTACACACACACACACACACACACACACACACACACACACACACACACACATCAGGAAGTCAGCACTGGCACTTCAGCTCTTAAGTGTCACTAGAAACTGTTGAAAAGAACCCCAACGTGCATATAACTCAACAAAAACACACTTCATTAAAGTCAGTCCAGCCAGATTAAACAGGTTTGAATTAACCTCTCTCTCCCATGCTTTAACTCTCTGACGAATTTCACTGCACCACAGACAGGTGCTTTAAGCATAGATGGAGGAAAGACCACAAATTTGAGCACCTCAACAGCTAATTTGGTAATAACATAAAATAAAATATTGCAACAATGGCATTTTAAAAAACATGACACTTTAGAAAACACAATGCCACAACACATCATATTGTCTGTCATTTTGAATAAATAGGGAAAGCTGGTTTTGATTATTTTACACGTGCAATGCCTTCATACACAGCCCCAAATTTGGCAGTGAATAAAACTTTTTGCTGCAGTATACACAACTTTCTGGCTACACTCAGTTCTGGAAAGAAAAATGAAAGGTTATTAAAATGTTATTTTCTTCTGAGTAAGACTGCTGGAGGCACTGTCAGGAAAACAGACAAGTTCATGTTTCATCTTCTCTTTTTCAAAACAAATTGTAAATTGTTACAAAAAAGTAATGAAAAATAGTCAAGAGGGCAGATGGAACCATGTGACAGACTGTAAATACAACACAAACACCTGTGTCAGGTAAACACAAGAGTTGGGTTGATTTTCTGTTTTATTGCTCTAGTTCGGTGTATGAGCTTAAACCGTTTTTTTTTTTAATGCAAACTAGCAGACCTAGCATTTGTCATTATGTTTCCAGAAATTTGAAAAGTGGGCTAGATCAGGCGTCACAGCTCTAAATCAAGCTTGTATTACATTAGTAATAAGCAGTATGACAACATGATCAATTTAATGTTTGTTTATAAACTGTCTTATGGAGCCACTTGTGTCTGACAAGACACTTGTTTACACATTAGCTGCGGAGCTGAGCACGTCAACACGAAGCAGATCAGATTTCAATAAAAGGTGGGAGGGGGAAAAGTGGCGCACATTTTGTTGGTTTACTAGGGAGTTCATGTGTTTTTTGGGGTGGCAAGAAAAGGCAAGGTAGATTTAGTCTCTCAGGAAAACATAACATTTTGTATTTGAAGCTGATGAAAGGGATGTCCTAACTGGCTCCAAGTGACACAGTGCTGCCATTTTGAGACAAAGTTTTGTTGGATGCCTTGTTTCTATTTATGATTACGAGGAATTATCTATATGAAACCTCCTTATTTCACTACAATGGATAGAGGGAAATCTCCAGTGAGCTGAGAGTTGCTCGGAAATGACCATCACTAATAACAACCCACTTGCTTATGGCTATACTGTATCACTTTGTCACTGTGTCACTTTTAGATAATATAACAATAATATATACGTGTTTTCTGTTAAAAAGTAATGTTACAAATGTAGGAAGATTGCATGTAGTCTACTCAACCATCTTTTAAATGGTCATGTCTCCAGTCTGACACCATATTTACATGGTTTGTTTACATGAAATAACTGAGGTGCATATTCATTATCATTATGTTCCACTCAGAGGTGGCTGCTGTGTCAGGTGTGACACCTGGTAAAATCCATTTTAATATCGAACTGGTTTTGAAAATGTTTACACTGGATCAACCCCTGTGAACACTCACAGAAAATCATAACAACAAATTACAAAAATAGCAGGTTTTAAAAACTGCGTTTTTGTTTGTAGGAATAAGCTGATGCTGATGCTGATGCTGTCAATTTCAGCACCTCAGGGCCACCATACCGACCCTGACTGAACTTTCGTTTCATTACCAGTAGCCTACATTATTGATGTATCTTTCTCATGCACAGTATTGCTGTGTTAGTGTCAGGAGCAGTCCACTTTGTGAGACACTTTGACATGTGGGCAACCACTAACCACAGTAAGCCTGCAGTTCCACCTGCTCAACCCACCTCTGCTCTACCTTCTGAACCACAGCCATCTCTAACATGACAAGTGAGGCCTGTTTACAGTTTAATTTTTGCTCTGCACAAGGAAATCAAGGGAAAACAACAATCCAACTCCTTTCCTTACCAGAGGGGACAACTGATACATTTCCATAATATAAAGTTCCTAAACCTGTGAGGAGTATAAGCAAAGAAAAACTTTTCTTTGAAGAAACCTCTTTAATGCATTTTAAAAAAATATATATTTTAGGGCTGTAATTTCTGTTCAGTTTAAAACAGCCTCTGTAGCTACATTGATTTCACAGATGCTTTGTTTCTATATATTTGCTCGGATCCTGGCTCTGACTCAATCAGATGATGCTCCCAACTCACAGACCAACAAAGTCCTACAAAAATCGAATGATGAATGATTGGCTCATTTGTTTGAACATGACAAACTGTCATTCAATAAAGCAACACCAGGCCTTTGAATCGCTCAGCACAATTTGACATATGGGCAGCCATCTGGAAACTGCCTACACTGTACTGCATAGAACAGTCATCTCCCCTGGTTCATGGCCTCTGATGAACTGTGCTTCTCTCTGGGATCAATAACCCACCCCACGCTTGATGATGGGGGGAGTGATGATTTGAAAATTATACACAGCGAAATCTACAGCCGTTTTATACATGCACATGTTCACAGTTGTCGCTGTGGAAACCATTCAGACCAGTGTTACTGCTCTCCAAATTATTTGAAGGGTTTGTGTCTATCTGAGAGTACAACGGAGAGTGAGAGGCGCAGTGGCTGTGTTATTTGTGTGGTTGCATTGTGGCTCACTGTGGGGGTGTGATACTGCAGGTTGCTGGCAGACTCACTCCACTGCACAGAAACACAGTGAAGAGCAAGAGATAGAGAGATGGAAGGCCTTCTCTTACTGTATCCTAACAAACCCGCACACAACGAATAAAGCCCCGGATCAGGCTGAACTCTGAAATTCTCCTTCAGTGAGACTCACGTAACACACACAAACACACACACACAGCATCTTAAACCATAAAATGTCAGCATTATTTGGTGCCTCCTGTGTGTTAAAGTTAAAGTGTGTTCCAGTTAAACAGTTATATTGCAGCACATGAGGTTTCAGCTGAGGGCAGATTGAAAAGAACCCTAATTAAACAACACAGCTGTAGAGCCAGAGTGAGACAGATGGGGGGGTTGGGGGGGTTGGGGGCAGTCAGCATGACTGAGGATAAAATAAGACATTATAATTGCCAAGCTCTGTAACATCATAAGAGCCAGGTTTTTTGGCTTACATCATATTAGTGGTTGGAACCACATGTAGTTTTGCCATCAAATAACAGAGATTTATCTTCCTTTCATCATGATTAATAACAACTCCATTACAGTAATAAAGACATCTTGCTTTATGTATGACTTGATTAAACCCACAATCTGCCATCTCCTGGCTCTCCTGAAGCCTTTTCTCCATTTGCATACATCTGGAATGAATTGTCTCTACACACACTGTACATTTAAAGAGACAGACATCTCCTTTATAAGTAGGTGGGAGTCAGTGGGGACAGATTTTTTTTGGTGATGAAGTGACAATGACTGATGGCTATTTTGGCCCTCTCCACACCTTTCATATGATTAATTGTGCATCCGCTTACTGTCTCCTAAATACTTGCTCAAACTGTAAAAAAGTCAATGCTCTCCAGTGTATCGCTCCCCCTACATTTTAATGGGCATGATGCCTGTGCACACACACAGCCTCTGAGGCCAGCAGAAAACTGGGATCAGAAACAGAAATTATTCTGTTTCACTGATTACTTTAATGAAGCAGTTTTTGCATAACAGTTTTTGTTTGTTTTTTGTTTAACTGTAATGATTAATGCTTTGATTGATAGGACTGACAATATCCTTCTGATCAGTGTATGTGCTTTTCATTTTTTCTCAATGAAATACATGTGCAAATGGTAATTCAAATGTTTCCTAGCAACAAGATCCAGCTAACTGTTGGAGCAACAATACTAAGGCAACTTCCAGGAGCAGTCGCCAACAGATTTGCTCAAGAATACTTCCCTGCATATCACTGCTTTAAAGTCCTAACCTTTAACCTTCCTCAGCATTGTAGGATTCAGATGCAGGTTGACAAACACGCATAACTTAAACCCACAGAGGTATATCACAAATTGCAGTTTAGATCACAAGCTTTCTAAAGACGCCACGCTGCAATATGTGTAGCTAAATAAAAGCATTTCTATTTGATGTAATGTTGCAGCCATAAAAACATGGCATCCTGCAAATGAATATTTAATTAAATGTAAAGATGATGTAGATTTATTGAAGTGCTGGATCAAGAAAATATAAAATATGCATGTGCAAGCGTTAAGGAGGTTAAATACAAGAACCTGTTGCTGCACTGCTTTGGTTTCCTCCCATCAGAATTGAAATTATTTTTAGTGTTAACTACAAAGACATATCAACAGTGCCTGACCAATCCACATAGGTGGTGTTTAGAATCACTTCACTCCATTTATGATGAAAATGTGAAAGAGTATTGAATTCACACTCAACAGGTTACATATAAAGTATGCTTTGTAGCTGGGATTGGCAAATTTCATTATGTCAGAGAGAGTAAAAAATGAGAGAAATGCATATAAAGGAGGATACTTTTTTGTTTGTTTTGAATTCAGAAAAGCAGTGGGAAACCTAACCCTCCTACCAGCCTGCTCCCATTTGCACATGTAAGTCTTTGGGGGATGATCACCTGTTCAGGGATGATGCACTTGGAGCACTTGATGCTGCAGGGATGCTAAAACCAGAGAGCAGAGATGCAGAGCTGCTGCAGCCACTTAGATGCTGCATGAGCCACTTGCTCTTTTCACAAGGACATCAGTTTGATGAAACAATTTGAAGTTGTACTTGTCATTATTCTGGTTTTTAAAAAGTTTAACAAACAAGCGGTAATCAATATAAATTTCTGTTACAAAGCAACATATTAGCTTCTAGATATGTATCTCTTTGGGCGTGCTTGTCTTTTAATCATTTGTCATATTACAATCAGTGACTGCAGCATAATAATGTCACGAGCTTTGAGCAGATTTTGGGAAGTTGCACCATCTGATTAAAAAAAAAGATTTTGGAACTTTTAGTAACGGTAGGTTTAGTTTTGACATCCCTCTGCTCTTTTAAAACAATCACCTGTTTCTCCAGCGCTTCCTTCCCAGTAGTGGACATCTTGGGCGCCGACGCGCGCTCGCAGGTGCATCCTTCCAACAGGTAAATCCCGGCAGGTCTCGCGCTCTGCTCGTTCTCGAAGTAGAAGAGTATATTCTGGTAAAGGGCAAAGAACTTCTCGTGCCATCGGCTGTTCTCTGCAGTCTTCTTGCTCAGGTAACCGCGCTTAGTCCCCTCTTTACGCGCGACCACCGACAGAAAGAGCGCGTGCCCTTCGTTGTAGCGGACGCTCTTCTGCATTTTTGACGTTTTGGAAGAGAGAAGAAAGTTGGGACAACCGAAGCCAGGGGTTGCGTGTGAACTTTCCCACCCAGAGACGCGCGGCTCAGCGGCGCCGTAGCGCACCGAAAAGTTGCCCCGCTGACGGGAGCGCTTCTGCACAGGAACTCATAGTAAAGATGTCCGAGTCCCACGAACACTAGAATGAATCCATGCTGCTTACAAAAAAAAAAAAAAGCAAAACAAAAACGCGCTACTATAAACAAACAAGCAGGAGAAAGCGAAAGGCGTTTCGTTCACATGGAGGAGAACCCGCAAGTGGACACAGTGACAGAATCACAGACCCGATAGACTGTAATCGGCTTTGACAGTGGTTAACTCTCTCTCTCTCCCTCACACACACACACACACACGCACACTAACACTCACTCACAACATCTCTCTCTGGTGATGCGCGCTGATCTTGGAGTTGGCGGAATTTAAGGCGGAGCGTGAGGCGCGCGCGCGCGCGTGTGTTAGAGTAAAAGAGAGAGGGAAAGAGAGAGAGAAAAAGAGAGAGAAAGATGTAATGCTGATTTTCTCAGTGGCAAATGTTGTGAATCTGCATTATTAATAGCGTTGCATCAAAGAGCACACACAAATGAATACATTAATGGATGAAGAAAATGGATCAATAGTCCTACAATAGTAAACCTCATCTTGTTTCAGGCTCTCTGCCTGACAAGAAGTAATGTTGTAGTTCTCATTTTAAGAGGGCCTCCAACGATTTTTGGGCAGCGCACAACTGCATATGTAGAAAAACAAAGTTTTGTAAAGCCTTTTGTTTCACTTTGGGGAACTGTAAGATACAATGTCTGTCAACCCGCCTTAAGTGATGCTGCAAGGTTACAAGTTTGACAAAAAAAAACAAAAAATTGGAGCTGCAGAGCTGAAAAGAATTGAGGTTATCAGACCAATGTTCCTGATCTCTGCTTGAAGCTAGCAGTTCAAGGCCACATTAGCGGCTAATTGCATAACACACCCAAATCTCCAACCTAACTGTCAATGGTAGAGCTATAGTTTATGTTTAGAAATAGATATCTTCATACATATACAGAACCTGTAGGCAACGGGTCAAGATTTTGGTATCTGTTTGTAGTCTGTTTGTAGTCCGACTAGTATTGACCAGAGCCCTTTAAGAGATTATTGTTTATTCTAGCGCACTAGTATTGACCAACATTTGAAAGGCAAGTAAACAGTTTGTGTGGAGAGACACATTGGACCAAATGCAATCAAAGAACTCATCAGCTATCTTTTTTTTTTTAAATGTATCTGCATTCTTTGCATATTCATTGAGCACATTCAATCTTGTGCACCGCTTTTATCAGTTTAATGACATGTTTGTTACAATGGCATGCAACAGGCTTTGAGGTGCGTTTTCTTTTGTCTGGTGGGTGTGTAAGAGGTGTCACCCAATTAGCAGTGACACATGCACTTGCTTTGTCAATGTGAACATGTGTCCCTGGCAAATAAAGCCCCTTTGAATTGACTTTAATTAAATCCCACTGTATTACAAGGAAGTGCGCAGGGCACACAGTAGCTCATCTGGTAGAGCGGACACCCCATGTACAAAAGTTACATCCTCACTGCAGCGGCTGCGGGATTAACTCCAACCTGCCGCCCATTGCTGCTTGTCGTCCCCACTCTCTCCTCGATCATGCTTAACCAGAAAATATCATGGTTTTACGGTATTAGAGAATTATTATTATTATCAGACAGAATTAACCTTCTAAGAAATAAAAACAGAAGGGTTAGATTTTGTTATAACTATAATTGAAACCCTGAAAACATTAGTTTGTTAAATTATGTGTAAAAAGTCTCCTTTTTGAAATGATCTAAAATAAAGTTTAAGTTGTCCTTCTACTCCCCCTGATATTGTAGATAAGCAAATGAACACAGTATGATAACCGTCCACTTTAATATCATAATATACCTTAAAACTGATATATTGCTGCAACCCTACTGCAGAATACATTTTTAAAAAATCTCTATCTGCTGTATTGATTTTGATCTTTTTTTCCAATGGCCCATCGTGACTGTGAGTGTCACAGTAGTGCAATGCTAAAGCTGCGTTTCCTTTGAAGGTCAAAGAGCAGTGAGAGTGAGAAGGTCATCTTTTTTTTTTCATTTAATCGCAAAAACACTGATGTGACATATAGTCTAATAGGTAAATCTTGATCAGTCATTAATTAATGTTATCAAATTGCTTTATATCACACAAGATGGTGATAACTAGAACCTGAGATGGTTAAAATCCTTTTCACACACCATCACAGAAACTAGCAAAGTGAAGTGACAAAGAGTGTTTAGTTCTGTACTCCCTTGTGTTTGCTTCTTTGAGCATAGCTGGGTTCTCTCCTCTTCATGTGTGTGTCCACATGGTGCCGAAAACTGCTGCAGCCCTGTCAAGAGTTTGACTGCAGCCACTCCATGAGGGAAGATCTATCCGAGATGCTCATAAGGTCTGAGAGAAGTTTCTTGTTTTTCCTAGAGAGACAGAGATAAAGACATTGAAATGTTGCTTAAAGAAAACATTTTATATACAACTATTGTATATCCTCACATAGGCCTGTGTGTACTCTGAGTACAATAAGAGTACAATGAAATCCCTGTTCTTAACCTCCAACCAGCAGCTCATCTCCTGTGTGTGACTATTGTGTGCTCGGCATGGCTTCACTTCAACAAAGGACAAATATTTCATATAGAGAGGATTACACTGACAGAGGTATGACTCTGCGTGCGTGTGTGTGTGTGTGTGTGTGTGTGTGTGTGTGTGCTGACATATTTCATACGGTGAGGATTACTTAGGAAGAGGCTAAGCAGCACTCAACTTGCAGTAGGCTGTCTGTTACAGAGCGAGGAGATGCCGTGCACAAATTTACAGACATAGAGGAGTTTATTTGGAGAAAGTGCAATATGCTGACGCTTTGACAGCAGAAGACAAAGAATTTGTCGTATTTTTTTTTCTTAACTCAATCCTAAGCGGAGCATCTGTACCTGGCAGTGTGTGCTTCATCCAAATGGAAAAACTTGTCTACATCAGCATTAAAAACATAGATTTCTCTCCCTTCCCCCATTAGTATGCACTTGAGCAATCTTCCCAATACTTGGAAAAATTAATTAGCCAAGAGAAAATAAGATTTAGACCCCTGGCGGGAAAGTATTACAAAAGTTGGACAAAATGTATTCAATTTGGGGTTAATGAGCAATTCCAGCAAATTTAGATTAATTAAAATAAGATTATTTGAGATTAGGAACATTAATTTTAAATCAAAACAAGGAACATTTAAAAAAAAACCTATTCTGTTTCTGCTGAGGGAAAATCGCACGCAAACACAGCTAAATAAAAGAGGAACTAACAAAGCAAACACCGCATCGCTGAGCCTTTTTTCTTTGTTTGCTCTTTGATAAGGTCGAAATGCCTGCATCAACTTCTCACAAGACATTATGAGAAGTCTGTAAATACATCACAAATGAGGTTGACAGCAACATGGTGTCACATGTCTCAGATCAAAGCGGCCGAAGTTTAGCAGCAGTCGAGTTGTTCCACATCAAAAAAGTATTATCATAAACCTACATGCAGAACCTTCTCTCCTGAGTCAGAACTGCACCAGTACTCTGTACCTAGTCTGTACCACGAGTACTGGTAAATTTTCTGGTTCATACGTGTTAGCAGCACAAGAATTAAATCAAGTTCATTTGAGTGTTAAAGTTTAAACAAACACTCGATTTAATGTCAGTAAAGCTGCTTCGAGTTTTATTTCTTCATGACGCACATTTGACTCTTTCAGCTGTCAAGCTCCATTTATATTGAATAGTATTCAAGAAACTTTCCAAAAGAACTGGAACAGCATATTTTTGATATATGAGAGGGTTTAAAAGATACTACAGCATTTTAGTATTGAACTCCCTTAAAGTTGGGGAATTTGTGAGACGGGTTCAAAAAGTAAAATCAAAGTTAGAGGTCAAGAGATCCTGACTTTTAGATCATAACGTGGGTCAAGCTCTAAAGCTGGATTCTACATTTTTCACTATGCATCTTAACTGGGTTTATGTGCTCAAACGGATTCACTACAGTGTCCCTTCTTTTCGGTCATATATTTAAGCAATATCACACAAGGGGGAGTGCTGTTGTATGTCATTATGGCTTCGGCCTCATGCCTACGACCAAATCACAGCCAAGGTGATACACGGTACAACAGCACGACCTTGAGCATGATACTGCTTTTATACAACAGTACTATAAGCACCATTTACTAGTTAACAGTAATAAATGACAACAGACTAAGATTTGTTTGTTTATTTAATTATATATTTGGCTCCGAAACACATAGCTCCGCAACTGAACTGTTTCCTAACAACACAAACATTTTCTGCACACCAGCTTGCTGATCTGTTGCTGATCTGTGGAAGCTTGGTCGTCATGTTATGCACAGACCAGCTGCTTAGCATAATGAACATTTATCTGTGTTTCCAGTGAAATAAGAGTCTAGTAACAGCCACTTTGGCGGCATGTGAGATTCAGATGAGTTAGTGTGATCGAACAGGACGTCGCTCCAGCGTGTGTCCACTCACTGCTATGATCTCTATTGCAAGTTTGTGTATGTCAGTGGTCGTCAGGCTGTGGTTGGTGTCAGACCAATGTGTCCTTGCCTCTCTGCACTTCCTCGTAACACTTTGACAGCTGGTTTACTCCCAGGGAAAGGCGATATATCAGTACCCATCTATCACAGCTGCTCCCCTCCTGGGCTGCAGGTAGAGGGCTTTTGCATTAGGCGCAATTTTGTTTGGGTATTTTTTGAGTGTTTGGAGAGGAATTTCTCATTCTTCAAAGTTTGCAACAATCTACAAAAACGTTAGATAACTACCGATCCTTAATGTATTCCTAGTTAATGATACTCCTGTAAACACCTGTAAGGCAGAGCGATACATGCATAGTTAAAAGTCCCAGTGATGTTGTACTGTACGTATCAGCACTCACAAAATGCCTCTCAACCAAACAAATGTTTCCAAATGTTTGATTTTTTACGTCTGAGACGAGTTGATGTCAGCTCATAACAGACTCTTTTATAAAGTCATATTCTACACTGCTTCGTGCTAACATCAGGGATTTGTGTAATCTTGGTTGCCGATGTTGTGAACTTCTCCTGGATTTTGAATAAGATTCCTGCTGAAACGAGCGGATTTCAAGAATTCGATTTAGACCCTTCTATTGGTGATTTTTCACGTTTTAAAGTAACATTACACTTTGTTAAAGTCATAGAACTAAAACATATAGTGACTCTCCTTTTAGTCGTTACGCTCCAAAACACTGAACATCCTGCTGGAGGATCTGAGAGGAGCTGAAAATATGAATGTTTTTAAACATAAACTAAAAATCCCATCTTTTTAGTCTGGCTTTTATGAAATGCCTTACTATCAAAATTGTATGTTTTTTACTTATTCTATTTTATGGTTTTTACTTATTAAATTGTATGGTTTTTACTTATTCTATTTTTTTAAGATCCCTTTTTTAGTGCTATACAAATAAAATTTGATAGATTGATTGATTGATTGATTTCCCTGGCTGCAAAGCGCGTTGTAGATATGCCGAGAGTGCAAATTTTTTTTGGTAGGGGAGCTTAAAGAGACAGGAGCTAAATCAGAGCGTTTCATTTACAAGGTGAATAAAGGTGTTCCAGCTCAGACAGTATGTGAAAAATATCCTAGAAAGTTCCTGAACCAGGAAGTGTCATTTGTTCCATGGTAGTTTACTTTTTAATGTGAATAGCGTATTAAAATCCAGCGTCAGAGTATTAAAAATCGCTGTACTCGCTTATGGGGTCTGATAAGCCTTTAAATTCATTGATCCTGGATTCTCACTATCTCGGCTGATGCAACGCAGCCTCTGATGATGTTTTAACAGAGATCTGTGAAAACAGAGACCCTGCCAGGTAAACAGCAACAGCTTTGAAACTTCACACCTCCAGTTTGCAACGCAGAATTTCTGTTATAATTATTTTAGTCTCTTGGCCCAAACAAACAGAGATAACCCCGTTAACATCATCATCATTTCCCTAGACTTTAAAAAAGTCCCCCAGAGCCACAAAATATACTAAATGTTTCACAGTTGTACTCCCTTTGACCACTAAACTGATCTGTTTGTGTATGATCCCTCAAACAAATGCTCAGGATGAATATGTGTGTTGACTGTACCTCCTGGCGTTGACCATGCTCTCCAGCTCTCTGGCTTTGCGTGCAGCAGAGTGTAGTATAGCATCTGGGATGTCAGCCAATCGGGCCACATTCAGGCCGTAGCTCCGCCCTGCAGCCCCTTCAGTTAACTGGTAGAGGAAAGTGATGAACTCTGGCTGAACCTCTCCATCTGTCAGCAAACACACATACAGTATATATACATTAAAGAAAGAAAGTGCCAAGTGATAATGATTTTTAAAAAAGTACGATTGTTCAAAATTTACCTGCAAGGCAACAATCAAATCCAGAATCCTCACCTAAAAAAACCCCACTGAAAGCATTTTCAGGCACGCACAAAAAAACACACACTATTACCGTCAGTGTCAGTGGTGATGTCAGGTTCATTGAGTAGGAACGCCATATGGTAGTTAGACACATGTTGAGGATAAACGCGCTCCAACTCACACAGAGGAGGGTAATGGGTCACAAACAGGGTGAGGGCTTTAACCTAAGAAAAGGAAGGAGAAAGTGAAGTGTTAACATTTTGATGCCAGGTCTAAAAGGCAGAGGCCGCCAGGGACTCTGTGTACTAGACCTTCCTGCAGGAAAACTGCATGAACAGAGTCAGCCAGATGTAAATGCAATCTGTACATCAAGGGGAGAATTCACAAAAGGATTGCGCAGCATTGGCGGCCACTAAAGCTGCACAAATAAGACAAGCACAAAGGAACAGTATAATTCTCTCAGCATCCACTTAAGAGTTAAGAACACTTTTTACTGAACTGCTAAGCAAATAGTGTCTCGGTGCTACTATGATATTTGCACATGTTTAAATAAGGTCATATGCATACATATGGCACACAAATGGGCACTTTCTGTGCAAAAGAGTCTCTCAAAATCAGTCCAATTCACAGAGCTCTAATAGCCACACGTACATAAAATGAAATCATAAGTATCTTCTGGGAGTTTGTGGTAACTAAAGTGCATTTATAACAGCAATCATGCCCAGACTTTCCAGACTGCCTGAAGTCTTGAGAAATGTTTTTCTTTTTCTCTTGGTCACTGTTTTGGGCACAAAGACAACATATATATTATACCGCATGAATTACTGAAATCAGACATAAAAAAGGGCAAACTGAACTCAGCTGTTTTTGACACTGTAATGTCATTAGATCAATATATTTTGGGAACTGCACGTTGAGAGGTGGCAGATAGTGGTTTGATGTGGTGTCCAACTCATGGTGCCATCAGTGGCAAACTATTCTTTGCAAGCGTGTATAGAAATGTAAAGAGAATATCCAGCCAAGGCACAGAAAAAAAGCAAAGCCGCAAGAAGGAATATCATCACTGCAGTCGCTGCTCTATACCATATCTGTTGTCTCCGAGAGTTGAAGACGTCTCTCTGGTAGGTAAAAGTAAGAAAAGTAAGTGCAGGCTGTATACCAACATCACTTGTGGTGACCCTCCACCTGCTATGTTTGGTTTTACTGACAATAGAACTACCACCTTCCCACCTACTCACCAGCTTTGCAGAGTGCCTGTGAAAAACGAGATCTATCACAGCGTACACAGAATGCAGACAAGAAAATCATAAAAAACTGAAGTAAAAGTTGAACTATTGCGGTTGTATTTGTCATTATTTGTTTAACACACTCACATGTGAATCACATTTTATTACCGGCTGTAGGTGGTCAGGTTGAGTAAATAATCATCACCTGTAAAAGTCAATGAACCCAAATAAAACACAGTAATTAAACATAAATATTCCTACAAACAAGGTGAAACCATTATCGTAAGTCTTTATGCTTGTGGTTCTGTGAGGGGCATGCTCACAATAACTCTAACATGCTGATATTTAGCAAATGTAATGTTTACATGAATACCAATTATTACCACCAACAACAAAGTAAAGCTGAGGCTGATGGGAATGTCATTAGTTTTAATAAGTTTGTTGAATATTTTGACCCGATGTAGCTCCTGTTGAGAAGATAGGGGATCACCAGAGTTAGTACGGTTCATGCTGAGGGGGACGTTAATGTCTCCATTACATTAATATAGTAAGTCATCTATTAGTTGTCGAGACATTTCACTAAAAAACGCAAATGTCAACCTTATTACAGCATATTTGAGGCATATGGTCGAGAATATACAAGAAGAAATTGGCATGACCGATTGGAATGAGGCCTGTTTAAGAGTAAATGCAGACAAATACAAGGTTTCAATTACATAAATATAAATGGTTAATGTACATAACTCCTTACAAACTTTAACATATGTCTGCTAATATTCCAGATGTTTGAACAATAAAGTTACTTTATTTTACTGTCTATAGGAATGTCCGAAGATTTAAAAAAGATACCAGCGTCCATTTAAATGCCAGACTCTGTGTGCTCGGAACAAACCCGCAGGACTTCATACAAACATCAAAACAGACAAGGCAGAATTAAGATTTTTAAGACTTTTTTTAAATGCCACTCAGAATAAAGTTTAGGACCAATTTTCTAATAACCAAAATTGAAAAAGGATAATTTTGTTTTACCTTAATGTTTAGGGTAACATAAAACATGACTTGTTTTTGACCAATGTCTAATGTTGGAAAAACAACCTTTTTTAAAGTGGAACACATGGAAAGCAATGAACATATTATATTATCATAAAGGTATCTGTTTGCTTTACGAACAGAATTGGGGAAAATCTTGCATATCTAGCCTGATAGCTGAACGATTTCGTGTTTCTCAATCTGCATGTGAGATACCACCACTTGGATTTCCATCATGACAAGTTTAAGAAAAGGAATTTTTTAAATTATCAAAAAAAAACTGTTACCATTTTTTTTGAGATTTTACAGTGCAACGTCAGAAAGACGATTAATCCTATTTCCCTGCCTAATCTACAAAGAAACTTCTTCCCCACAGCACCTTAAAAGCCCTCCAAGTATAATAAAGGTTTTTAAAACTCTTACACATAATATGCATCTTTACTCTAAATACGACCATATGATGAATATGTATGTATATTTACTATATAATATATATAGTAAATATTGGAATCTTGGTTCTACTCATTATTTTCATTTGTACTTTGACCTCGGTAAATACTAACCGTTATTTTCTTTACTATTTCTTCAGCAGCACAAAAACAAAAAGGCGATGGAAAAACAGAAACAAAGGACAAAGGAGAGATAAAGTGATACTTATACCAAATGGTAGGAGTTATAACAAATGCTGTATTATGTAACATCGTCTGTGTTACAACAACTAAGCAAAAGTTGTAGCAGAAAAACAAAGAGCATCTACATCTACCGTACTTTGGCTCAATGTTACTTAGTCGCCTCTGTACCCTGCAGTGTGCTGAGCTACTACACGAAGACAAGCTCTATGAATATTACCAGCAGTATAAACACATACATACAGTATTGTGTCACTCTTTCCTCCTATCAGTCTTTTGTTTTTTTTGTTTCTTTCTCTTCAGGATGTCTGCAGTCAATCACTCTGTTTTTCTGCCTTTCACTGTAAACACCACGCCTGGCTTTTCAGGCTCTGGAGAGCCTTCGAGCAAACTGAAGGCACTTCACCTCATCCCGCTATACTTTAATCTCTGCCAGGCCTGGGAGCCACCCAAAGGCTACATGATTGAACTCTGGCATTAAGGTTAAGACGTTAAAAAAAAAAAAAAAAAATCACAAAAAGCGGGTGGGGCATACACTCACCCACTCAGACGCTCTCTCTCAAATGCATGCACAAACATTTTTCCTCTCTGCTCCGCACTCTCAAGACAGCTGCTGAGAGCTCTTCACTAAAACAAATGCATTTCCTTTTCCTGCTTACTTTAACAGCCCAATCACATGTGAGTGATAGCAGGGTGGACTCACTGACACAAGACAATGTGAAAATATCTTCTGTGTACCAGAAAAACTTGACAATTTAACAAACTGTTGAAACACAATAACTAATACTGAATTGAACATCTTTAAAGTGTTTGAATTAATAATCATTGAGTCTGATGATGACAGTAATGAAAACAAATAGCGTACAAGCTCTGATGGTGAAGTATGTCTGAGTCTTACATCATCACAGCAGACAGGCGGCTGCAGGACTCGTCTGGCTTCAGGATCGTCCCGCTTACTGCTCGGTCTAAGAAAGGTCACACGTCACTAGTAATACCTCCCTCTAAGAGAGACGTGCACGGTGACTCCCACATGCTTCAAACAAAGACACACAGACCTGCACATTCATACACACACAAAGGCAAGCTACTTCAATCACTCCTGTCCACCTACACTGAAAAAGGTAAAAACCAGCGGAGCATGACTGCAGCCTGGATAATAGTCTGATTAGGTGCTAATGGCAGCTCATTAGCAGACCACCCCCGGGTGAACTGACAGCCGTGTTCTGCAGAGCTGGACGGTCTGATGAAATTAGTGCCGAAACAATTAGACAATTAATCGATTAGTCGGTAACCAGAAAACTAATTATGGGCAATTTGAATGATCAAATAATTGTTTAAAACAAGTAAAAATCCAAACACGTTCTCACTCTCAACAGGTCAAACGTGGCAGCTTGGTCAGTGACCCTGCATTTTAAACAATGTCTCTCTAAGGAACCCCTAAATCATCAGCTTTGGACACTCAGGGACAGCGTGTTAATTACTGCTCGATGCATGATACAGTGCTCATTCAAAATAGACTTTCGTATTCACAGGAAACATAGGTTTAGGTTTAGTTAAGTTTAGACAACAAAACTACTTGGTTAGGTTTAGAAAAAGATCATGACTTAGGTATAAATAAGTGTGTTTGTTATGCAACTTCACTTACTTAAGGTAGTAAGTACGTCACATGAGGTTTGTGACCTTAACTATAATAGGTACTTAAAAAAAACAAAAAAACTCAACTTTGACTTTGGTTCCACATGACACACAAACAGCTGGGGGGAAGTCCTGTGTGTGTTTGACCCTTCTACCACCTTTATCACAGGCAGATTTTCTCGCTCTTTATACTAAGTCATTACCATGAATGGGTTTACACTAGAGTGAGTTTAAAGCCTGTTGCATCTCATACTAGTGTTGTAATATTCAAGATCTGTCTCAGGACCACTTTTGAATTCTCTTTCTCGCCTTGGACTTGTGTCTGTCTCAGACAAAGTGGACTTGGGATCTTATTTCAAGATTAGTGAAGATACGAATTAACATTTCATATGATTATGTATTTCTTGCCACCAATAATACACTTTCTTTTTAGTTCTGTTTTGATTCACTAACTCCCGAGAAAGATATCATACTCTTGAGCTTCTGAATGCTCCTTTCTAATTTTGTGTGTGTTGTTTGGTGCTGTACAGTTGGTTTATCAGAGCTTTTGCGGCATGAAAAAACACTGATGAGAGAAGTGAGACTGAACAAAAAGTATATATTAAAACCAGAAAATCAAAACAATGAGCTGAAAGACAATATTCTGTAGACCAGAGGGAACTGCAGAGTCTAGGGCTGTAAAATGATGAATATTTTTACTACAATTAATCAAAGAATTTCAATAGTTAAAGGTATTTTCGCATAACATGTTTTCAATTCCATTATTTTTCGTTTCTAAACAGTATGAAGTCCATATAGACAAGGTAAAGCAATTCTAAAAATCAAATGACAGCAAAAAAAATAAATAAATAAAAACATGGCTGGTACCACTGGATTCCAGGTCTTCTAGTTTCATATGATACCAGTATCATCACTCTCACTTTAAAACTCAGCCTAGAACAGCCTCTTAAAGACAAGAAAGTTGCCCGGCGATTAATGCAATTTTAAAAAAATTAAGACATTAATGATGGACCTAAACCGCATTGCAATTAACGCGTTAACGCTGAGTCATTTAATATATTTCTGTTGATTTGCCTCTACAAGCAGCACCTCATCATTTGATCCAGTGTTAATTTAAATATACTGATGAGCACAGATTTAAGTTAACTGATGAGGAAAATAACAGTTTAGTGTCAGACCTCACAGAAACACTTCTGAAGATCTAGAGGATTTCTGTTGAAATGTGATCCAGGTTTAATAGTGTGCAGGGAACATTTCTTGGCCTCTTTGATAGAGTATTGGTAGTGTGGGACTTGAAAAAGAGGAACATTTCTAAATATCCACTCTTAATGTAAGCCAAAAGTTGCTGCGTGTTTATAAACAAATAGAGGAATGCTTGCAGCGTTCAAACATTCGGGCGGCTAGGTCCAGATGGGACAGGCTGTGTGTTCGACTGACTTCAACACAGAGGTTAAAATAAAACAGACAGACTGCTGATCTGCCACATGCCACAGATAACACTTTCTCTGTCACCTTGCCCACCTCTTCCTCTCCCACGATACACCGTTGATGGGTTCTGAGCTCCAAATTGGTGTCTGTTTGACTGTACACCTGTAGAGTTGTGTGTGTGTGCAGTGCTTCCGCTCAGTAATCTCATCCTGAGGCTGAAGGTGTCAACACCACGGTTGCCGTCTTTCTGCCTTGTTACTTCTCTCTATCCAATTAGACACAAATCCACTTCTGACTCAAGTCAACACCCTTCGTGTTCTCACCTCACAACTAACAAGGCTCTCTCTGAGGTGCTCTGTGTGTGTGTGTGTGTGTGTGTGTGTGTGTGTGTGTGTGTGTGTGTGTGTGTGTGTGTGTGTGTGTGGTGTTAAATGAAGAGATTTGGTGTAACTGATGCATGCATGTGTGTCATTGACCTTTGACTTTGGCTGCGAGTCAATCTTGTTCTCTTACTGGCCTAAACTATACAAGCCAGGGTCACTGACAGGTGCAAAGGTGATGACCTTCCCTTTAGGTTATATTAGACTTGTGTTTGAGCAAAAGTACTGCATGCATCGATGCTTGCGGCTTTTTTGTATCATCCAGGCTGCAGTAGTAAGGACTGCCTGTTTCAGATGCTGACATGGACCAGCAATTCACAACTGTAGCTGGTTCATTTGCTCTGAACCACAAGAAAAAATAATACACTGGCTTTTTTCAAATGAATGTTACTGGTCCAATTACCATAAAACTTCACATATAAGCCTAGTCCCAATCAAACGGCCAGTCCTTTTTACTAACCCGGTGTGACGACACATTTTGACTAATAAAGGCCCGTCTCAATTAGAGGCCGGGTCTGATGCCATGCAGTTCATTTTTATAGAATTTCTTTGGATGTATAAAACCAGGCTGTTGGCTACCTGCTGGAGTTAATGTTAGTTAGCTGCTTAGATCACATATACAATATGTATATATGTTTAAACTGTAGTCAGTATATGCTACACACATCGTTAGCTTAGTAAAATTCTCTACAATTCAATCATTCATTTAATTTTACTGAAACAATGAGCACCAAAGAAGACAGTATTACCGGCATATAAAAGAGCACTTTTTAAAAAAAAAAATAGGGAAAAATTTCCAGTGAACTATATTCATAATTATCTATCCATTCATTTTCTTCCGCTTATCTGGGGTCAGGTCGCGGGGGCAGCAGCCTAAGCAGGGAAGCCCAGACTTCCCTCTCCCCGGCCACTTCGTCCAGCTCTTCCCGGGGGACCCCGAGGCGTTCCCAGGCCAGCTGTGAGACATAGTCTCTCCAGCGTGTCCTGGGTCTTCCCCGTGGCCTCCTGCCGGTGGGACGTGCCCTGAACACCTCACCAGGGAGGCGTCCTGGAGGCATCCCAATTAGATGCCCGAGCCACCTCATCTGGCTCTTCTCAACGCGGAGGAGCAGTGGCTCTACTCCGAGGTCCTCCCGGATGACCGAGCTTCTCACCCTATCTCTAAGGGAGAGCCCAGCCACCCTACGGAGGAAACTCATTTCGGACGCTTGTACCCGCGATCCTGTTCTTTCAGCGACTACCCAAAGCTCGTGACCATAGGTGAGGGTAGGAATGAAGACTGACCGGTAAATCGAGAGCTTTGCCTTTCGGCTCAGCTCCCTCTTCACCACGACAGATCGTTGCAGAGTCCGCATTACTGCAGACGCCGCACCGATCCGCCTGTCGATCTCCCGTTCCATCCTTCCCTCACTCGTGAACAAGACCCCGAGGTACTTAAACTCCTCCACTTGGGGCAGGACTTCGTCCCTGATCCAGAGGGGGCACGCCACCCTTTTCCGGCTGAGAACCATGGCCTCGGATTTAGAGGTGCTGATTCTCATTCCAGCCGCTTCACACTCGGCTGCGAACCGATCCAGTGAGAGCTGGAGGTCACGGCCTGATGAAGCCAACAGGACCACATCATCTGCAAGGAGCAGAGACCCAATCCTGAGGTCACCAAACCGGACCCCCTCAACACCCTGGCTGCACCTAGAAATTCTGTCCATAAAAGTTATGAACAGAATCGGTGACAAAGGGCAGCCCTGGCGGAGTCCAACCCTCAACGGAAACGAGTTCGACTTACTGCCGGCAATGCGGACCAAGCTCCGGCACCGGTCATACAGGGAACGGACAGCCCGTATCAGGGGGTCTGAAACCCCATATTCCCGGAGAACCCCCCACAGGACTCCCCAAGGGACACGGTCGTTTGCCCTATAAATCACCGGGTCCGTTTTTTGTTTGGTCCTTTTTTTGTTTTGTTTTTGAGAGTGAGAGACCTCTGCAATAACTCAGCTCCCAGTAAAATCTCCTGAACAACAAACACTGAATTTTAAGAGGGAAAAGTCTGCAGTCCTCACTGCTAGATGCCACAAAATCCTAAAATTTTGTTCACTGCAGATGTATAAATATGTTAAGGTGAACTCCACCAATTTCACACATTTTATATATTAAAGTCTGTTCACAGGCCTCTGGAAGTACTAATGGATATGTGGAAAAAAAGTTTTATGGAAAAAAAAAAAAGTTTGAGCGAGAGAAATATTTCTTAGATATTTCTTGATAAATTATGCAACCTTTCAGATTTCAATCTGGAGACCCACTTATACCATTGTTTTGATTCTGTGTTTGCGTGTTTATTGATAACATGATTTTTGCTTCTAATGCTTATTGGGGCGATTTTTTCTGTTAGCCTCGAGATTTTTTTATAATCCACCTGCACAATTTATGTCTTCCTTTGTTGTTGTATATCTGCCATTTTGTTTTATTGTGCAAATAAAAATAAAACCCACATGTTAAGAACTACTGCTTCAGACAATGTATGTCACACAATGAAGCTTTAACCAAAATGCTTACAATCAATCCTGCAACGGCTATGCATTTTTTGGTTTGCAATCACAGTGAGCTGAGAGGAAAAACTGACAAGCATCTTCATCCTCCATGTACTGTTTTTGAGTACAGTGAGCAGTGCAGTGTGCAGTGGAGCACATGTGGGTCTCCGTAGGAGCTTTGTGCATCGGCGTGAGCACATCAGACCATTTACGCCCACGTGGAGCGATACATTCGACTGAAAATCTACCCATCAGTGTGCAGCCAAAAGTAAGTTTCAGTCAGTTCTCCTGTGAGTCCAAGTGTAAAGCTGGGCCTGATTCTGCCTGCCTTTACAGTGCAGTGTTACTATGTTGGCGCAGGCACATGCAAGCCTGAGTCACGGTACCAGTGGAGAGCAATTTGTAGCAATGAGCTTAGTGTGAGGCTGATAACAGGACCGGCTGTTGGCATGAATAAAACTGAGAGTCCGAGTGAGTCTGAGAGTAAGTTCTGGCTAAAAAAGACAGTATCAGGTGCACATCACGGCTGGAGAGAAGCATCTACAAAACCAAGCATGTGCGTGTCGTGATTGCACCATAAAACCCAGCAACTTCGTGCAAAAGTGACTTCTAGTTTTAGTGATCCTCTCCTCTCTGCTTTTCTTGCTCTCTTTCTGCATCAAGGCTGTCTCTTTTATTGAGTGCTGTTATGAAACCCATCTACATTCTTAACTACCTCTCAGGTGAGTACTGGGGGACAGGGAAAGGTGTGTTACTATAACAACCGAGTCAAAGGAGGAGTAGTCTGACTTTTTACGTGAGCTGTAGAGTTTGGTGAGGAGGAGGAAGAGGAGGACGGGGCACAGGAGGAGGAGGGCGAGTAGGAGGAAGAGGAGTGAGCATGAAAGACTCTGCAGGACTGCCTGTACTGAGGAGGCCTTTTGCTGTACAGCATAACTTCTTTTGTTTGTCTTTCCTTTAATAGCGAGCCTTTTCTAACAAATCAATGCTGTTATACAACAGGTAGTCAGAGAGCTCCCTCCTCCCGCCAGCAGCAGCTACCCGCTGCATTAGCTGCTACTTACACATTTTCATTCTACGTTTTCCAGCAGGATTACATAACCCCAAGATTCTGTCCAAAGATTAATGTGGAACTGGCAAAACATAAAAACTGGAAGGAGTTTTTCAAAGATAAATGTTTATTCATCTATATTTGAACAGGGGCAACTCAGGGCAATTTGGAGCTTTTTGACTAAGGCAGTGGAAAACAGAAAATAAACAAATACCAAAATACTAGATTCACAGATTGGATGCAGCTTGTAAGATTACCCAGAAGGCAGCAGTGGAGTAAGTATAATTTAATGGTGAAACTCCAGAAACCCATCAATGTGGACTGAAGAGGGAGCTGAACCCCAGACTCATTCTTTAACAACCACCCGAGGGCCCAAAAGTCAGAATCAGTGTTTTTTGTGGTTCATTGACTGTCAGGTAAACAGCCGGTGGTGCGCTTATCCACGATAGCCAGCAAAAAGAAAATTTCCTCAAGTGCGCGATTAAATTTGTGTTCCCTAAGGTCAGTGTAGACCATCTGAGTTCATAAATCTTTTCTCCCCAAAGAAGCTACAGCTTGGAGGACCCTTATACCGCACGCACGCACGCACGCACGCACGCACGCACGCATACGACGCGACGACGCACGCACGCACGCACGCACGCACGCACACACACACACACACACACACACACACACACACACACACACACACACACACACACACACACACACACACAACCCAACTGTTGAGAACACAAGCCCATTGTAACACCCGGGCTAAATAATATTAGCTTGTTGTTAATTAATTTGTCTTTTTTGTGTTTCTTATGAGTCTTGCAGACTACAAATCAAAGACAAAGTTACCCCTGATATATCTTAATCTGTGTCCATCTTGAAACCTTTCTTTTTCATAATTTAAGTTTTAAATCTACACTTTTTTGGTCATTTAAGGGCATCAAAACCAGCCAAATACACAATATCTGACACCACCTTATAAAGTCAATATGGTTAACATGTTAGCAAAAAGTTGACAAATATTTCAGATCCAGCAAATACAGAGCAACAACAATGGCTCCATTTTGGTCTTCATAAACATCTTTGCAAGAATGAAAACAGCTGCTTGTTCCTGCTGGAAATGACGTTGATAAGATTTCAGGCCCAAAAACCAAAACTAGGACCATATATAGACCAAAGGGGTACAATAATAAGTACTAAGTGGGTACAATAATAGGTACAACTGATTTTTAGCGCACCTGGGAATGACTGCCCACCCTCCTGCCCCCCCAAACACCTCTGCCCCTCAGCTTTCACATCAGTAAATTTGTTAAACCCATGTCATTATCTACGTGAAATTTTTGTTTTTCCCTAAACCCCTAAAATGCGTCATGGAGCTGCACAGTACATTACTGCACGTTTTCCATTTTACATAACAAATGTTATTTGATCCATTGTTGACACATAAAAATACTGATTAATGCAACTGAACTGCTGAAATGTATCTTTTCTTCATTACTTTTTAAAAATTATTTCATTTATAGTGTATTTTTTAAGACTTACTGTCATCTTATATTCACTGTTACTGTAGTAATGTCAACTGTGCAACTGTAAATATAAGCAGTCAATATGTACGTACGTAAAGTCAGCCGAATGCCTTGCCAGCAAAGAAACACAAAGTCTGTCTCTACTTTAATTTATGTGCATTCACACAACTTGAGATATCTGATGTAATATCTAACAGCAGGTGCAACTCAAAATCCAAATAGTGTCATTGTCCAGGCTACCTTGGCAGCCTTATACAAGAACAAACAGGACGCCGCATGATTCTTTGGCTTATATTGTTTGGGTGAAAACTAGCTGAGAAAATAAACAGATATGTGTCCTATGCCACAACCTCCAGCACACAGCCCATGTCAAACTGTTATAATTAGTTTTCTGTGCTTACAGTATTGATCCGTTTGTTCAACACAAATTGATACAAACGAGTCCTGTAAGATCTCTGCGGGGGACGTTTGACTGGCCAATGACAGTTTTGATAACCCCCCTTTACTTACACAACCCTAATCCCACTCTCTCATTCTCTCAGGGTACCACTCACCTGTTCTGTCAAAAGATATGCAATATAGTGCAACACCCAAAGGGTTCCTGACTGTGCACAAAATCCCAGCAGAACACACACGCAAACACACACACACACACATGCATGCAAACAGTCTTATGTCTCTCTCGAAGGAATACTGATTTCAAGTACTCAGATTATGCAGAGCTAGAAAGCCCCGCACATCTCCAGCTCTGTCAAACCTCTGCACCACTTCCGCTCTTCCCATCATTCCCGTGATTGTCGGCTAAAACTGGACCTTGCTGCTTTCAGTACACATCATCTTAATCACAGCTGATGAAAATAAGCAGGAATCACATCATTGAGAAAAGTCAATGGTGCATATAAACACATACGATCCCTGAGTGTGCAGAGGTGGACGTTGGACAACCTGTCATCAGCCATGATTATGTGGGTGTTTCATGCGAACTAAATGAGGCATGCTGCAGAACATACATCCCTGAACAACTAGGCACCTGGGATCACTCTTCTCTCTGCTTTTCCACTGCAGCTTTCTCTCTAACAGAATATTAACATTGTAGATCAAGCTTCTGTGGCCTCTCTGGAGCCTCATCTCTCTCTGCAAAACAATCACTGCAGTCTGCAGAGAGCACAAGTATATACAATCAAGCACTTGCAAAGCTTGGTGGTTAAATGGGCCGCTTTCAAGATCCAACAATGCAGCAAAGAGAGGAATCTGTGCAGCTGACAACAGGGTGTACTTCATTTTATTTGGTATTTCAGCAGCCGTATTAATCGTTACCCAAATGTCCCATCAGCACCTTTCCTCTCATTTCTCATCTCTTTTACTTTCCCTCTTTAAATATTTAAATCTGTCTTATCCCCATGTCATCAGCACAGAGTGTCGACTAACAAACGCACACTTACATCTCTGATGAAGTACTCCAGGGTGGCATAGGCGATGGCAATCCCATCATGGGTGCTCGTGCCCCGTCCCAGCTCATCAAGGATGACCAATGAACGTTCGGTTGCGTGGGAAATGATCTCCGAAGCTTCGGTCAGCTCCTCCATGAACGTGCTGCGCCCTTTGTAGATGTTGTCTGAAGCCCCCATCCTGATAACCAGTCAGATAAGGAACAAAATTAGAATTGAATGGCCAAAAGTCAAAGAGTGAGAGAGTACTAGGTTCTCGCTGGATGCAAAAGTGCTGTAAAGCAGCCAGCTCGTGATCTACAGCAACAGTTTCAGTGCTGGTTCTACTTTTTCCATTAGCTGTGGGCAAATCTGGCAAGAAAACACACTGATTTCCTATTGTGAACCATTTAAAGGATATATAAGAGATGATATAAAGGATCTGAATCTGATAAAAGATAAAATATGCATCCAATGCATCCACATTTGTCAGTTGTGTCTTAAAAGAGCTGGAGAGACAAGTAGACACACACACACACAAAAACAAACAGAGACAGATCTCTACTGGTAAATAGAAAGAGCAGGGCAGAATCGCTTGCTGACGGATGCAGAAAAATTAGTTTCTTGTGTGAATGGCCAGGTGACGGCAAACAGGCAGCTGCATGACAACTGACATACTGGGGTCCCTCTGCGTCCATGCGGCATGATGTTATCAGATTGCACCATATCTTTTTTTTCTTTTTTGAGATGACGACTGTGTCAGGCTGATTGTGTCTTCATTTCTAAGGATTAGAATGTAAGTCTGACTCCTTCATGACACAATAATCAAGTTTTAGTTGGTACTTTATCACCTTGTAGTTCTACCTTGAGCTCCTTCAATACAAAACATACATATTTACTGTTGACCTCAATACATTCATTTGCATGCAACACAGCTGGAAAAAAGAAGATAATTACTTCTATTTTAGGTAACTCACCAATGCAAATAATGCAGGGGGGATCATTTACATTTTAAAGCTACAGTACAAGCTGTATACAGTTAATTAGAAATTAAATGAATAATGCAACTTGTACGTTGTAGTCATGAAGCAAAGGACATTGTTTTGAATATTAAAACACTCATCTTTAAACAAAAAAGTTCTAGAAGGCCAGAATCATCGATTCATTTTGATTGCAGAATAATTTGGTAGAATTTGGGAATTAATGTCCATGCATGAATTATAAAATGTTGTCTCAAGTTTGAATGTTTTCAGTCTATAAATTTGATTTTAGAGTTGAAACCATTAAGATCAATTTGTTGTTCTTCCAGAAACTAAAAACCTACTCACAGAAAGACACAGATAGAGTTTTTCAATCAGTAAACCTGTTTTTCCACATCTTCCAGGACTCCTAGGTGTGGGACAGGAACGTGTGAGACAGTAACTTTGACACCATGCAGTTCGTTCTTAAAACCGAGCGACAGAAAAACCAGGAAGTCCAACTACAGCAGCAGGGTGTGGGTGATGGTGCGGAGGAGTCTCCTTTTCATCCTTTGTCATGTGTCATAAATATCGAAGTTTGAACTCCAGTCCAAGAGA
Source organism: Plectropomus leopardus (assembly GCF_026936395.1). NCBI lineage: Eukaryota > Metazoa > Chordata > Actinopteri > Perciformes > Serranidae > Plectropomus > Plectropomus leopardus. Next base: position 12,769,096 of record NC_142179.1, on the reverse strand, counting down.
CATGCTCAGTTCTTAACTTTAGGTGTTTTCAGACAGAAGGAACCTTTTACAACCCCCCTTTTTATTGTGTATGCAATAAAAAATCCATTTTGAGGGACTTATTGTTGCTTCCATTTGAGTCAGTACTCTGCTCGCACAAGAGGAACCTTCAGTGACGTGAAGTGTACAATGATTAGTCAAGATGATGATGTTAAGGGATTATGAAAGCATATTACAGACACACGAGAAGTGCTATGATGTTAATATATTTAGAAATGAACAAACTATTGAAATCAAAACCAACTTTCATGCAACTTTAAGGCAATGGGTCATTGATTATGATGTTAGGGATTCTCTGAGTTCTCTTTTCCTCAAAGTAACAGCTGTGAAAATTGTGAAAGGTTGTGAAATGTGATATGAAGTATGAAATGCAATAAAAATGTCATGATAATATAGTATCTTATAAAAATGTTTAAAAAACATTCACAGTTTATTGTCAATACAACTACTACTACTACTAATAGTAATAATAATAACAATAGTAAGGTCTGTGGTTTCCATGACTCTGGATACAAATGTTCTCTGATGCTGTTTCTCAATTAACTTGTTTCAGGTTGAGTTGAATATTTGCAAGTATCCTCTAGGTTTTATTTTCCAATTACTCTGGATTTATCCTCACCAAGCCTAAAGCATTGCAGAAAAACAAATGAAAATTAAAAATGTTTCTGCAACACTCACATAGCCCAATAAAATTAAAAGCACAATCAACTGTAGGGTGGGGAATACATTGATATTATATTGATGTTACGATGTGAGACTAGAAATTGCCTTAGATTTTGGATATTGTAATAAGTGTTGTCCTGGTCTTAAAGTGATGCCATTTTCTATTTTCTGTTTGCTTTTACCCATTTTATCCACATAAACTACACTTTGTACCAAAAATATGTAGATAACTGGACACAACATCCAAAAGTGATTGTTGAACATTTCAATACAAAACCATGGACATTAATCCGCTGCTATAAAACCCGACATGAGGATACAAAAATGCTTGTGTATGGGGCCCACTGTGTAATGAGAAACAACAAATTAAATACATTTACAAGACAGCCTAGAATGCATGTCGTGAATGTATTGACAAACACATTCAAGTATAATTATGGTTGATGATGTTCCACTGTGGTCACATTTGAGGTCAGTGACAGAAAATCAAAGACTCCAACAGCGAAACAAATACAGTTTAACATTATTTATGTTACCAACTGCCGAGTCTGTGTCAATAGATATTTACAGATTACAGAGATACAATAACAACATGTTGAGTTCTTCACACGCCTCAGAGGCAGTTTTACAGCTCCTTTGATGTACTGATACACACTGGCAGACAGAGCAGTGACTCCAGCTGGATCACAGATGCCACATCTCTCCGCCAGTCAGCTTTTCTCACCTCTAAATCTGTCTCTTCCTGTCCTGGGTGTCCTTCAACATAGTACCACAGTAAACCATCGACAGGAGCCTCCTGCACTCGAGTAACCATGGTTACAACACACGCCATATAGGAGAGGGGTGTGGCAGACATGCTGCTGCATTTCATTAGCCAATTTACAGTGTGTGTGTGTGTGGTTGTGTGTGCATGTATGCTAAGACTCAAGGGAAATTATGACAATCGGATCTATACTGCGTCGCTGTAAAGACAAATAGAATCAAATGAAAAGGAAGAACGCTGTTCACACACTCTGTCCGTCCACTGATGAGCGGATGTACAGCAACAACAAGGATCCGCTACACCAGCTGGGTGTCCTGCTGCTCTGCATTAAGTCCTGCTTTTCCCGCCAAATAAACTGATTCTGAAAATAGAGTCCATTTATCATCACCTCACACCGGAAAACATGTTCAGCCACATTTCAAGTGCTTTTCTGACACTTGTGGTCTTGTTGCGCTCAGGTTTCCCTGTTTTATTTTCTTGATACCTTGTGACATTACTCTATTCTGACCAACCAAATTTTAGAAGCTGTAAATAACACATTAACACAAACTTTTAAAAAGCTGCAAAAATCAAATTTTTAAGTACATATTGATGCTTTGTCAAGACCTGGATTGAGTTTGATGACAACAATGATAGTGTCCTTAAAGGTTTAAAGAAAAACAAATCCATACACTGATATTGTTACACTCTGATATCTCATCACTCTGATATCTCATCACTCTGTATCGGCCATCTTGAAGTTCACTGTATCAGGATGTTATTTATTCCTTGTGTTGGGTATTGTTCACCCCCTCTTAACCACCTGCATTTCATTTACTTTAATCTACTGAGGGCACTTACGGAGAAAAAAAGCTTTGCAAGTGTGACTATTGAATGTTGCAAAAATAAAGCTGTTGCTGTTTGCTTATGAAACTTTGCCATTAACGCCCTTTAAACTTAATTTAAAATTAACTGTAGCTGAGCTGGATATATAAACCACTGAGTGATTACATGAGCACAAAAACTGCAGGAACACCAGAACCTGTTTGATAACAATATTTGGTTGTTTATGCTGGATGTTGTCTTTACAGCTTAACTTTGGCCTTAAAAAAATCTTGTTTTATTGATTGTTTAAGCTGTTTACTACATGTATTGAGGCTATCTGATTTGAAAAGTACCATTTTTTATGCCCATGTTTTTGTACATTCTGCCTTTGTTGCTCCACTGATGCTGTGTGATTTCAAATTGTAATTTATATTTATGCACATTTTATTGTGGACCCCGGCAGACAAGCAACCTAACCTTATTGCCAGAAAAATAAAAAGTAATCACAGATGTGTAACATTTGTCATAATTATGTTGCAGATTTGTTTAAACTTCCCCTTTTTTTTAATGTTTTAACAGCGTTGTGGTTGGTTTAGTTTAGGGACAAAATCCAAACCATGTTTTGTCTTAGAATACCTGGTTTGGTTGCCACAATCATGCCAGGAAATGCTGCAATGTCTCACTAAAAAACACCTGGTTTTGTTGTTTGTTGGTCTCCAACAATGATCTGCAGCTTGACAGCCATCTCGACTCACGCCATCCATCATCCCCTCCACCTCCCAACGACAAAGTAAACTCATCTACATGTAATCCAGCGTAGTTGCGAGGAGAAAATGTTTCTCCAAACCGCAAATCCATTTGTGCACTTCATACAAATACAAATACAAATCACATCAACGTTTCAATTGTGTCAGTGTATGAGCTGACTTTGTTGTCAGGAGGTGGAGGGGAAAATGGATGGCATGTTATCTGGGCATGACAACTGCCAAGCTGCAGAACACTGTTTAAAACCAACAAATGACAAAACACATTTAGCGAGACATTGCTGTTTCCAGAGTCTTTTAAGGCACCAAATGTGGGTGTTTTAAACCAACCCATCACAGTTTTTCCACCAAAAGCTGTTGTTTTTCTATTATGACACTGCCTCATTACCAGTCTATTCTTTTTTTTACCACTGTGTGTTTACCACTGTGTTGTTAATATGTACAATTTTAACAAATCTGCTACATAATAACATTCAAATGTAATGTATTTCTGGTTTGCAGAAATGTACAATAGCAACAATTTCTTCTGGCACTAGGCTGAGCAACCACTTTGTTAAAGCTAATAAAAATCACATAATACAGGTACACAAGAAATCATTTCCCTATAAGGATCAGTACAGCAGTGAGATTAAAGTGAGCTCATAACACACGACATTTGTCAATATTTTAGAAATGCCTAACCAGTTTATTCTGCAGATTTAACTGTCCTGCAGAACACTAAAGGCCTCACACACCCTGTATGCCGCCTACAACATGGCACAAGCACTGACTCTGCAGCACTATAAAAACTCTGAGGAACGAATGAGTCGATTTAGGATGCAACATTTTTCCACATGCTCAACATGTTTCACATCGCTGCACAACACCCACCAAGGTGACTATGTTACACTGAGACCCGCTGGCACCAAAACACTCAGCAACATTTGTGAGGTCTTTCTGAATATTAGCAACATCTCTGTTGCTAATATTCAAAAAGACCTCACAAACAAAAAAACAACAAAAAAAAACTGCATTTTCTGGCAGGAGGGGAGCTTGTGAAAGACTTTAGTAAAACACGGTATAATCACTGCTACGAGTCCATGGTCGATTAAAGGTCCTTTTCAATACACGGTTTTACATTCAGCTTCCTTTTGCTGTTTCCATAACAACCATGAAGGGATGTAAGAATGTGCTCTATAACCTTCAGGACTCAACACAATACCCACAATGAAACGCACAAAAAGCAGCTGCATACATGCACATACATGCATGCAACCGTCAGCCGCCAGGAATCACATACAAACACACACACACACACACACACACACACACACACACACACACACACACACACACACACCAGGCTTACTATTAAAGTCTGTGAAGGACTCACAGACACAAAATGATGCTCAAACCTCTGTGAAGCATATTTGTAAAAATGCTGTCACGCAGTGGAGTGGGCAGGAAAATAAAACCAAGAATCTGCGAGACAGGATGCTGCTTTAAACCGATCTCCAGATTATTCACTTTATCCTCATTGATAATCAATCATGTGGATCAGTTCAGACAGGATATCCCATTAGACACCTACGCACCATCTCATTACCCCCAGCCCACAGAGTCTGGCAATTCCACTCACAAGCTCTCACTCCACGTCTGTCTCCGCTCTTGCTTATAAACACACAACACCTCTCACACACACACACACACACACACACACACACACACACACACACACACACACACACACAGGATTCAGCAATTACAACCACTGTGCCTCTTACACTTGACACAGCAGTGGGAATTGATTGAGCACTTATTATCAAAACAGATTCTCCCCAGGATCTCAGTGATAAAAAGATGCCGAGCTGGCCAATTAGAAACAGACAGAACAATGGAGGTACGAGCGGAGGTAAAGAGAGGACAGCAGATACTGCGTGGGTATGTGCATTTATTAGATCTTTAAGACACATTTTTTTTAGGAGAAAGAGAGAATACTAACTTTTGTAAACCTTTGCTGTCTGAAACACACCAATTCTCTAAACTAACACCACACTCTGACCTCCAACTGATGCTAATTACTCCCTAATTCAAACATCTAAACTAGTGTTCACTAGTATCCAAAAATGCATTTTTTGTTACCATTTTTACCTAATAAATATCCAGATTTGTAAAAACTCAGATCAGTTGGGGCAGTTTGATGACGTGAGGCTTTAAGGCGCCGACCACGAACCGCAACATCCTCTTTGAATCCAGCTGTGTTGCATGTTGCTCCGTAGCTGTCTCCCCTCATTTTGCGTAATCTCTATACTATCAACTCGCTTATATAAAGGCATAAAATGCTCCAACAAAGCTGATCAAACTAAACTGATTTTCACTAAGGTTTTTTGTGCCTGTGCTACTAAAAGCTGTCATTTCCACCTGGAAGAAGGTACTCAATTACCTTAGTGTACAAAGGAAAAAAAAATCAGTTTTTGTGATGAGCACATTGAAGAAAAACATGGAGATAGGGGACACACACAAGAGTGTCTCATCACCTGATTACGTCCTTCAGATTTAGTTTAAAAAAAACATGTTAACCTACAGTGTTTTGCTGTTGGTATTTTAAAAAATGGATTTTCATCTGGATTTTGGAAGTATTTACTTTTTAAAATCACATTTCAAAGGTTTTTATTTAAAGTCAACAGTCAAAAATATTAATCAAAATAAAAATACATTCATATTAAAGTGTAACTCTATTCAAATTTATTTGGAAAATGTAACTTGACACGGCACTAAATTGTTCCATGCCAACTGAGATGTTTTTTTGATTATTTTGGTTAGGCCTGTCACAATAACAGTTTTTGGTGGACGACATATTGTCTAAAAAATAATTGCAAAAAATGATATTATTGTCATTTTAAGAATCACTGATTATATAATAGCATAATAATGTAAGTACAAATTATACATTCTAAAGAATATTCAGAAATTGAATTTGGAATTGAAAAAAAAAATTCAAATATCCTAAATAAATAAATAAAATTAAATGTTTGTGTATATAGAGGAGCTGCCTGATAGCACAATAGAAGCAGTGCACCCAGATATCGAGTCCCAGCATAGTTTTTGTTTTTTTAGTTCATTCGGCCTAGATGTTGTGAAAAGAAACACTTTGGCGCTGCACCTAAGTCTTTTAATGGCGCGGAAAATCCTGATGCTTATTCTTGCTTAAACGTTGGTGACATTTTTTAACAAACACAACGGCAATATCATATGATATATGGAAGCAACCTTATTGATAAGTTGATAACGTAATTATCATGACAGGCCTAATTTTAGTGTACTTTAAATCTTTTGTTTTCAATTCATAGGATGACAAAATATATAATGTATACACCAATTAATAGAAAAGATTCACGATCAGCTCTACTTCTGTCCACTCAACCCAAACTGTCATTCTAATAACACTAAACCCAAACCCTGACTGTAAAGTGGACTCTTACATATGTGAGAACTGGCCAGAATGGCCTCATTACACTAATATGTAGTCTAAAACACGCACACACACGCACACACACGCACACACACACTCTTGGTGTGCTGATAGGTCTCTGGCACCCACTGGGTTAATATATAGGAACATGCTTAACCCACAAAAAAAGACAATTACACACATCTGCAAGCCATTAGGTCTAATCACATAGTGCAGCAGAGGCAGAATAACAGAGACCATACAGCATGTTGGCCTGTGCTCTGCACTAATATGCAGTCAGGACTGGAAACTTCATGCAGAGCTTACTGCTACTCTCATCATAATGAGAATAATCATCAGCTGAGGAAAAAAAAAAGATCTTCTTCAACAAAGCCTTATTGTCTGAGGGTTCCTACGAAACAGAGAGCTGCATCGTACAGAACCGTGACAGAACAATAGAGCCGGCCTTGTCAAGCAACTCCTGTTCATCTTTTTTTCCCACTCACACACCTCATCCTGTGTGCTAAGATACACAATGGGATTACAAGGGATTAGTCTGAGGCTACATTCACACTACGGGCACGCTCACACATGTGAGAAATTAACACTGGCCAACATTCACCTCTCATTCACTTCAATTACATAAGAACGAAAGGGCAAACAACACTTTCGCTCCTGGGGCAAAGCAAATTCACATATTTACATTGCATTGAGTTCAACTTTGGCGAAATTTGTCTGGCAAAGTTGCAGCCTCATCCAATAACAAAGAAGTATATGTGGCTGAACCTGCTTGACTACCGTTGTCTGTAGTTTTCATAGTGAGCCAATTTGGAGGAGACATTAGCCTCTTTTACAGCACCTATTCAAGGTGGAAATACTGCATCATTACGGCACCTCACAGTTCTGTATGAAAAGTATAATAGCAGAGCAGGGGGACAAGTCTCGCCTTTGAGCTGGAAGTGGAGGTAGTAACAGCACTGAAGTTAAGGCAGGCAGGACAGAATAATGGGCAGAGTGTGACATTTTGATGATGTAATATGCATATGACACACTGCTGAATATTTTAAAAGCAGTTAGCAGCTAACTCAAGGTAGAAGAGCAGTGGCCAAAAATGAGTGCAAACTGGGAAAACAATGAGATTTGGGAGCTCCTTATTCTCTGAGCAGAGGACGAGATTAACCACTAGAGATGGAAAGTGATTGTTATTGACATGTTATGCTACTGTTGTTGTTTATAAAGTGCTGTCGACACATATGTTATATGTTGCACTACAGGGCAACTCTGTTGTGTTAAACTTCAAGCCTCTTGCCTCTTGCCTCAGCCTGCATGCTGGCTAAAATCAGACACTGGAGTGGCATGATACCGCCGTTGTTTGGTTCTGTGTAAAAAATGCCTCGAATCATGAACATGCATTTGTACACTGAGAAAAGCACAAAGATAGCCAGCCAATCGGGGTTTGCCTACACAAATAAGTGTGGACCCCACAGCATACAGAGGGATTCCCACATCAGACATTATACAAGCGAGCACTGTAGGAGTGACAGAGCCTCTTGGAAGATGGCTCAGTCTGTGCAAATAGAACTAGGATTACAATACTGTAACCTTCAGTACACCGTTAGTGGCAGTAGCAATACTGAGTCACTTTTACATTATAGACAAAGTATAGACAAGTGTTTATATGCTGTGAATATGTCAGTATTTACGGATGTTTAACTGTTTATATGCTCACCAGGAAAATAAACATCTACATGTTGGTGTAAGCTGTGCTCATTTTTCTGTGCAGTTACATCAAATGATCACTTTCATTCATTTCATCTTGCTGTAAAAATCCACACTGTTTTATGAAGCCAATTCACAAGAGGATTCATATTAAAGTGTCAGTTCACGCAAATTACAAAACATATTTTTACAGTTAACCCTTACAGCTTTCAGCTGTTGTTTCAGGTAGTGCTTTGGAGGAAAGCAGCTGATCATCTGCTCTGTGAATTATCCACTGTAAATTAGTTTTGATGTAGATGTTGCTGTTGAATTTTCCTCGAAGTAGTTTATTCGAAGAAGAATTAAAATAACTGCTGCAGAGGAAAACAGAGTGAAATTCTCATTATCTTTAGAGAAACCAAGAACAAAGATTAAAATAATCATCTACAAAATTATCATTTGTGTATCACTTAGTCATGCTGTGTAACCTTGAATTTTTGAGGAATACTTGGTTTTTCTTGCATGCCTCCACAGAAAATAGCGTTGATTTACTGATTAATCGCGGACCACATTTGACAACAGCAAAACTATATATAAGCATCTCTTCACAAACTCTCACACAACTTGAACACTATTCCTACCGGCACCTGACGTGAATATGCAAGACGCTGGGCTCTTACATCGGACAGATGTTACAGATTTTTGGTTAAAATGAAAATCGGGTTGATGAGCTGGACTATTCTATGGAAATGTATATACCATCCAGTAATTAACTGCAACAAACTGTCGGGGCACAGAGCGTACTCTGGACACAGAAGGAGCAGCAGAACGCTTGACGCAGTGAAAGTGAAACCTAACCATTCATTTTTTTGGTTCTAAAAGTTTGCTTTCCCTCGCCTCTGCAGCAGCTGCTCCTCTTGTCCATCAGTCTGATCAGCTCTGATTGGATTGACAGATCAATTATCCACTCCACAATTCAAAGTCCACAAACTGATGCTGAGGAGAAGAAGGATTCATATGGAGAGCTCTGCCTGTGCTCCATTTATATGCCCGCAAAAAAACTCTCATCAAACATACAAGAAAGAAAAAAAGTACAGTTTGCTGAGCTTTTTATCATCATCAACTACCGCCACACAGATCATATTTTGTTAGAAACACTGATGCCCACATACAAAATAGTTCCTCCCAAAAAGACCAAAATTCTGTGCAATTATGTCTTAATCAGCATGTGAATGTTCATAAACAGTATAAACTTCACCTGATTCAACACAGGTGCGACTCCTCAAAGTGAACACATCAATTGCATCAAAATGTACACATCAAATTATTTACAATCCCTCAGCACAAATCTCAGAGACATCACTTCCATATCATTCCATATCATGTTTTTGGGGGGCATCTGCTCAGTGTTTGGGTGCTTTTTTTTTTTTTTTTAAGACTGTCCTGATGTGTGGTTTTTGGGATCTGCATAAACTACCTTGAGGTCACTTCTCAAAACATGAAAATATGGTGACCATAGGTTTCCAGCAAGTCATCAAATGTAGTCTGTTATCATTTCTCACTGTGGCGGTTGTAAATCAAGAGGATGGCACTAGTAGATTTCAGTGTGCATGTGTTCATACCTGGTGTAAATGCCGTCCAGCATGCCCAGGCGGGCCTCAGAAGCCGGGACATAGGAGCCCATCTGAGCCATCACACTGATGAGGGCCACCTGGCGGATGTAGGAGCTCTTACCCCCCATATTAGGACCAGTGATTATCATTGTTCTCCTGCCATCACCCTGTAGCAAAGGAAAGGGGGGGAGGAGGAGGAGGAGAGGAGAATAACAGTGACATAGACAGAAGGCGAGGGGAGAGACAGAATAAGATATTTGCATGCTGTCCTGCACAGCTGAGGAGGTGGGTGGATTGAAAGCTTGGCTTCTCTTCCTATTGGCTTGTGCTACTGTTGCAAAATTAACCCACACACACTCCAGCACTGAGCGAGGAAGTGTGTGCAGTGCTGTGCAAATCTGTGCGTGTGTGCATCATGTGTGTATTTATGTGTGTGCTGTTACAATTTTTCAGAAGTGCCTCAATGAGTTAGTGAGCAAGCGATTATGTTAGTGTTGGCTCAACTTTGTTTAAAGCACTCTTAATGAGCCAGTGTGTGTGCCTGTGTGTGTGTGTGTGTACCTGCAGTTCGGTGTGGTTGGGCACATACTGGTTGTTCTCTCCCATCAGCAGGTTGATGGCAGGGTGTCTGCCGTCCCTGATCACAATCTGACGCTGACCTTCACACACCTCTGGCCTGAACACAGAGAACACACTCAGTAAGTTTACCCAAGGTTTCCAACACATTCATGTATCTGTGGCAGCCCGCCACATATTGAATTTCTATTTTTGGAGCTGGATTGTTACTTGAGAGCACTGTTGGAATATATACTGGTCAGATATTCAGCACTCCCCGCTCCAGGAGAGCAGTGCGTACTCTGGGTACAGACGGAGCAGCAGAGTGGCAAGCACAATGAAAATGAAACTTAAATGTTCATTAATTCATATAGAAAAAGAGCGCTTTATTTGTTGGTACAAAAGCACTCATGTTATAGTGTTGTCCGCTACTTGAGATGAAACTGGCTGAATTCCCATGGAAAATGTGCACCCTGTGGTCCAGCGCTGGGTCTCAAAGTTTTACTTGCCTCTGCAGCAGCTGCTCCTATAATCCAACAACTTGATCTGATCAGTTCTGACAGATTCCACCCACAAACTGACTGACTGATCAATTACCTACCCTGCAAATCAAATTCAAAAACATGCTTGTGAGGAAAAAAAAAACAATAATAAGGGGCTGCGCTGCGTTCATGGACCTGCAGAAACCTCTGATACCACAAAGGCGACAAAGAATGATCACAAAGTGACACACACACACAAAAAAAGTTTGCTTTTATATAGCATTTTTGAGGCTGATATTAAGTTTGTAAATAATAATAATCGAATAAAAACAAGTTCAACTGATATTTGTTTTTTATATTAACACAAAAACAAAACAAAAAAGGTCTACAATAAGATATTGAATACGGTTAAAAATATAAAGCATTACAGTAACAGTGAATAAAACATTTATTTTGGACATTTATAATTACAATTTAAAAGATTTCAAATAAAAAATACAAAACAAATACAAAATAAACTTGAATCGAGAAAAAAATACAGCTACAAATACATACATTTGCCACCAATAAAACATGTCTTGATGCTCATTTATTTCTTTTTGCATGTCTACAAAACCCCAATTTATCTGTGATAACCTGATACCACCCAAAATTTGAGCTCAGTGATCTATTGGCCAGGCCAAACTCAAATTTACTAAAACACGCACATTAACCTTGGATGCATTTATTCATTAAAGGAACAGTTCAGCATTAGGGGAAATATGCTTGTTGACTTTCTCGCTGAGAGTTACAGTTTATGGGAGGACTGGCACAGTGACTTCCTGGCAAACACACTACCAGGCAGAGACTCCAGGAGGTTTCTGCTCCTCGCCAAGAAGAAGCCCGGCACATACTGTAACCCATCATTAAACTACAACATGTTGTTTTAACACTTAACAGCTATGGACAGAGCCAGGCTGGCTGTTTCCCCACACTTAGTCTTTATGCTACGCTAACTGGCTGCTGGATTAGCTTCATATTTACCGTGCAAACATGATTGATATACTTTATATCTTCTTATTTAATCAGAGGCAAGAAAGCAAAGAAATGTATTTCCCAAAATGTCAAAAACATATTTGCATGCAGGAGAAGTGGAAAGGTGGCAGAATGGAGGACAACGATTTAAAGAGCAGCAGCACGTAGGAGGAAGTAAATGTCCAAATACAGCAAAAAATAGCAACTGCAAAAGAAGACGTGGACGGATGTGAGGCTAAAACACTAGAATTGCTAGAAATTGACAAAATAAAGGTGTGTGTGACTGTGTGTGACTCTGTGTGTGTGTGTGTGTGTGTGTGTGTGTGTGTGTGTGTGTGTGTGTGTGTGTGTGTGAGTGTGTGGGAGAGATGTTGGCGTTTTGGCAGAGCATGCTGCAGAGCCTGGTGCACACTCCCACACACAGCCTGTCTGAGACTATAGGACACGACACAGAACACCCACACACACCCTATATTCCACGCACAAGCACACACACACACACACACACACACACCAACAAACTCACACACATATACCAATATTTACAGTCGTTATGAGAGGACATCACCTGCAATAGTCCCCTTGTTTAGCCACCTCAGCCAATGAAAAGAGACAGTCCATGGTTGCTAGGTGACTAATAGCCCTTTTCATGGTGTGATAGTGCTCCCCAAACTGACTGCAGAGAGAGAGAGAGAGAGAGAGAGAGAGAGAGAGAGAGAGAGAGATTTTCAAGTGTAAATTAAGGTGAGTGCATGTTGCGTTTTGAGCAGACGGCTCTGACGGCACACTTGACCACAAACTGACTAATTCTGGCAGGCTGAGAGACGTGCAGGCAGCTCTCTGAGCCAGAGACTGACATGTTTTTAGCAGTTTTCATTTAAGTTTATGATCAGCTCTGTGTGTGTGTGTGTGTGTGTGTGTGTGTGTGTGTGTGTGTGTGTCATACTCCAGAAAATTAGTCCACTCCCTCTGGCAGTCGAGCAGCAGCTGCTCTCGGAGCTGCAGCAGCTTCTTGTAGCGCTCCACCAAGAAGGGAGAGTGATACCTGCTGACTGCCTTGGTGCTGCAGAGGGGAGGCAAGGAGGTGAGGTGCAGAAGGCAAAGCAAAGAATGGATAAAAAGTGTGGAATTAATCACGCGTATAACATGTCACATCAACCATTATTAAAGGAACGATACGTCATACTGAGTTTCAACAAGTGCAGAGACCGCCGGACACCAACTTCTCTGTTTTGTTCCGCCATTAAGCAAAGCAACGTTTAACACATAGCAAGCATTTTGTCCCCGGTTAATGACCAGATCAACAATTAAGTGAAAAACATCCATCCTATAGTTTGCAAGCAAAATATAGCAAACTAAAGAAAGTAAAAAAATAATCCATCCATTCATCCATTATCTTTAACTATTTATCCTTAACACAAAAAAAACATCAGAAAGGCCACCATTTTTAACTATTTATCTTTAAGAGTACAGCTACGGCTGAAAATGACAACAGAAATAACAAGTTACTGATTTCACGTTTCTCTGCAAATGAAATCAATAGTATCATAAACGTGTTTTCCATTGTATTGCCTTAATGTATCATATATATTAACATTTTTAAAGTAATTCCATTACTAATTCGCTATCTTTTGTGATTAAGAGACAATCACTCTCCACAATAAACTGTTCATTAAAAAAAAACAAAAATGTCCTCAGAATTATGCAGCTAAATCTCTGATGGCACTTAGTAGTCTGTGATTTTAACACCATGGAGAAAATTTTAGTCAGTGCCACTATCATATAATTTAAAAAAAACTGGCTGGCTGTGATTGTGTAAGTGTGAGTGTGTGTGTGTGAGCTGTAACTGTGAGCTCACCTGCTGATTTTGACCCAGTCAGGTGGAACAGTAGACGACAGCGAGTTCTTCACCTCAATCAGAAACTGGGGGCAAAGGAGGAAGAAGAGGAGGAAGGAGACTTTGATAAATAAGACGGGAGCAGTCGGTTCAAAACAATGCGTCACTCTTGATTAAAACTGACACACACGCCGATACAAAAATGTGCGCACGGGCGCGGACACACACGCACACACACACACACACGCACACACACACACACACACACACACACACACACACACACACACACACACACACACACCAGATCATCACTGTGACTCAGTCTTCCACCCGAATCAGGCCATCAATCTCCTCCCACCTGTCTTTCACTCTCAGCCTCAAACATACACAGTGGGTACCTCCTGTCCAGAGACGGACGTGTAGTCGAGTGCCGGGGCCTTCAGCGTCAGTCGGATTTCTTTGCGGTGGTCTTGAATCTCGTCCACGACGGTCTGGATCTGCTCCCTCCTTTCCTGCAGCACTGGGAAGCTGGACAGATCTGAGAACAGCTCTGTCTTATTCCCCGACCTCCACAAACACAGAAACAGTCTAAATGAGACGGCAGCTCGTAACAAATCATAGTGCAGCTCAAAGCGGCTTGTTCAAGAGGACAGACACACAATACAGGAGAGTTTCTGAGAACCTGTTCAGGAGTAAAAACTGGGGAAAAAAAAAAAAGAAAATTCTTGGAGCTCCATGCCGACTGTTAATACATATGCAGAGTGACAGCTGCATGTAGCATTACTCACAACAGTATCCTCGGCCTAATTTTGTGGTACTGTGGTCCTCCTCATACTCACTTGGCGGCCTTTTCATTGAGCACCTTGAGGTGGCTGTGGGCTGGAGCCAGCAGGTCAGGAGTGTCCAACAGGAGGCCCCGCAGCAGCGCAGAGCTGATCTGTGACTGGATGATTGGGAGCAAGGCCTGAAGTTCAAGCCCCAGGCGAGACAGACTGCTGGTAATGAGGTAAAACTCCTGCGTGGAAGACTGGAGAACAAACACACACACACAGATATGTATCATATTTGATGAAGTGTGAATGGGTGGAATAAGTGTTTAGGGTGGTAAGTGAAGCTGCAATCGATCAGAAGGCAAAAAATACTGTCTTTATACTTCAACAAAAAGCAAATCATTTTATAGCCTAGTGAGGTGTGAGTGAGTATGTGTGTGTGTCTGTGTGTGTGTGTGTGTGTGTTAAGGTTGTCAAATAATCAATACTTTGATGCTTTATCCAGACCACGTGTTCTACAGGATATATCTCACTTAATTATACTCTCAATGGTATTGAAACTACCAAAGCTATAAAAAAAAAGAGTAAAAAACAGCATAATTACTGTGTTTGCACAAAAGGTAAAAAAAAACAAAAAACATTACTTTTTGATGGGTTTAGGGGCTCCTTAGGTTGTTAATTAAGAAATTATATATTTTCAGTGCCCAGAACTTTTTTTTTTCTTTAGCTGTGGTATCGAAAGAGGCATTGAGTATTATTTTTTTCATTGTTTTAATACTCGCTTTGCATTAAAGCTGAAAATTTTAGTATTGTGGCAAAATGTGTCTGTGTGTGTGTGTTGTGTTACTGAGGGATTCTGTAAGCCAGCGAGATTAGATCACTAAATCTCATCAGCACTGGGTTTGGCAGCCAAGCTTAAAGAGCGACCATCTATTACAGCCAAGGCTGTGGTGAGAGACACCACTCATTAACTGCAGCAGCACAGTTTGCAAGTCTTCACAATACGGCAGCAAGAAAATAAAGCCCCCAAAAACAAAACATCCAAGATGTTTTATTGAGTTACATGTGTGTAAAAATGCAGATGCAGGATTTATTCAAAATTTCAGTCACTGATATCCTCCTTCATTCATGCCAAATACCACCAAGACATGTATCTACATTCATCATTACTTTTTAGTTAGGGGGTGATCGAAGGCTGCCATTACTTTATTTCATTTTGTGTAGTTTTTAGCTCTTTTGGTAATTACTGACAATCCATAATACAGCAAACACAGCTGTTTTATCTTAAACAGAGCAGATACTGTTTAATGTTTCCTCAATGCAGAAGCTTTAAACATAAATACAGTGAAACATGGGAGATTTGAATTCCACAATAAATAATCAAAATAATAATAATAATTATTATTATTATTATTAATTTTATTACAAATTAATAAGAAAAATAAGAAAAGAAAGGAAAAGAAAATAAAAGAAAATAAGAAAACAGAACAAAATAAAAAATAAAATAAAGTATAATTAAATTAAATTATATTAAATAGGATTTTGTGTAGGATTTATTTGCATCTAGTAGTGAGATTGCAGATTGCACACAGAAGAACTACAGTGATCGACAGTGAGTGAATGGCCATATCGAGAGCCACTGACTGATCTGTTGGGTTTGGGCTGCTGTAGAAAACATGGCATACTAATATGTAGATATTAATGGCTCATTCTAAGGTAACAGAAACAGGTGATTATAAAGTAATGAAAACATAATTATGAACATCATCCACCATTTCTGCAAACAGATGCCCGCAAAATTTTACACACTGGACCTTTAAGATGAAATCAAGTGAATCGTTCATTAATGCTCGCAATGGAAATATCTTGGAAGATCAATATCGTAGATTATATTGACTTCAAATTACCATTAGTGATGTCACAGTATAGAAACAAGTCATGAAAGGTTAATGAGAGTCACACTGACAGTAGTTTATGGCATTAATCACATGCTGCAGTTTTAATGGTCCCCCGTGATGCTCTTTCATGAACCCAAACAGACAGCGACTGGAGACCATAAGTATGCCCTACCACCCATTATGTCAATGGAGCCATCGAGACACAGGCCATTACACACAGGCACATTTATCTACAGATGGGCAAAATGACAATTAAAGCCCCTGTGTGTGTTGTGTGTGTGTATTTGTGTGTGTTCGGTGACATTTGATCGTTTTCTTTTAACAATATATGAAGGAGTCAGAAAGTTGATCATGAGCTCAGATCAGAGTGCCTCTCTCATCTCTGTACAACACAGACACACACACACACACGCTCACACACACACACGTGCACACACACACACACACACACACAGGTGGGATGAAGCCATCTGACATTTCAAAAATGGGTCCGATGGGAAATGAGATTGTGTCAGACAATCAGGTAAGTGCCACTGAGGCGACTGCTCCCTGCCGTTAATCAAGAGGCACGTCATAAAACAGAGGGAGAGAGATAAAATTGTTTTTCATTTTTATGCAAAAGAGTAAGAAAAGGGAGATTTGCTTTTGTCAGCGCCTTTGTTTGAGTGTTTTTTTTTCCCAGCAGTTTTAAATGGTCACTACGCCCACAGATCTAACCTCAATGTGGTTGTTAAATGTTATCATAACCGACAGCAATGATTCCCAGTTCTCCTCAAAAATACCAAGGTAGTGAGAAAAGGATCATATCCAAGGGGTAAGAGGTGTGTGTGTCTTTTTTCATGCTTCTTTTCTTACCTTTTTGTGGTATATGCTGCAGATGCCTCTCTCCAGGTCGGGTAAATGCGACAGCAGAGATTTGATGGAATTTAAAGTGAGAGAGTGCGACTCCAGGATCTCCTGCACGGCATCCTGCCTCTCTGAGATAGACCTGTGTGTTCATGAGAGAAAAGCAAAGAAGGCAGTGTGCAAAAATCCTCAGCAAAAATATGGTCTTATTTGGAGAACTAAATTGGACTTCATTGAAATAAATGCCAAATGTGACGTGCTGAGGTTTGGAAGTAGCCCAACCAATATAAAGGAATACCTCACCCCCTAAAAGACAATCTGCATATCAGTTACTCACCACATGTTGCAAGGAATTTATTAAGAGAACAAATCTTTCCTGTATGCCTCCATTTTGAACAAAGAAGCCAAAAACTGAGAAAATTCTGTATGAATTGAAGTAAAATGGTTTCACGTTTAATGAAAGCAAAACTGTATCAAATCATCTGTTTACAAACTCTCACACAACCTGTGCAGTATAATCCAAGTCTCATTTATCCAAATACGAAATCTATTTATGCTCTTTTCAAAGCCAGACTCCACTAACTAAAACAGTAATTTTACCTCACTGAACACGGGAGATGCTGGTATACTGCTGCCTCAATCAGTACTTTATGTATGTTATTGTGCGACTTTGATGTTTTAAAGAGTTATTTCAAATTCACCAAAGTCACACAATAACACAAACTTACTGACCGATTAATGCAGCGGTACACCAGCAGCTCCCATGTTGGTAAATGAGGTAAAATTACAGTTTTTGTCACTGGAGTCTGGTTTTGAAGAGAGTATTTGATAAGTTTCACTTTCAGTTCAGTTCTCATCAGAAGGAGCTGTCTGTTTGGGAAGTACTGACCATATAACTGGAGAAAAGACACATGGATTATACTGCTCATGATGTGTGAGAGTCTCTTGACAGATGTTTTGAAATAGTTTTGCTGTTGTTACACGTAAACCCCTGTGACTTCAATTTACTGAGAATTTTCTCCATTTTTTGACACTTTGTTTAATTAATTAAAGCATTTTAAAAAAACAAAAATTTCTTCACAAAATAAATGATAAACAGGGTAAGTTACTTATATTAAAGAGGTCATTTGGTAGGTGGAGCACCAAATGCCTTTAAAGCCAACCATCTATGTGATATTTTTCCATTAGTTTACAGGATCTTTATGGTATCCTTTCTGGTGTTGGATGAGGCTGCAGTTTTGTACTTTTATAATGTGAGCTTGCATCTTTCATGTTTCAATGTATCAGAGTTTAAAGTGTTAAAAAAAAAACTGATGACTTGTGTCTAAATTACACATAACCTGTGAAAACACATCCCATTAATGACATGAGTACAAACTTATTCTGTGGATTGAAACATTAGACAAAAATGGACCGAAAAAAGCAGAAAAAGTAAAGCACAGTTATGTAATAAAATGGACATGAAACTCACACTCAATCATGCATGTTTATTGTGTGCGTGTGTGTATGTGCATGAGTGTTTGTGTCATGTGGTGCTGTTGCACTGTGTGTCTTGGAATTAATGTGCCTGCGTGTAATCTGGGTTTTATTGATGTTGAAATTCTGCAGAGGAGCTGTCTGCATAATCTGAGAGCAGTGCCCATTCCACAGCTATAATCCCTGCTCTGTGGGAGGGAGAGGGCCACAGACAAAAATACGCACGCAATCAATATATGGATAATAAAATTACTGTTCAGAGAAAAGAACTGGAACAGTGCTGAAATAATATAACTGAGAGGTGGTTTATAGTTGAGGTGCTGTGAGTCAGTTTCAGTGTTTTTATTTAGGGAGAGCGCCTCCAGAACGCTTTTTATGTGTGTTTTCACTCTGCAGTGTTTTCGACAGGAGGAACAGCTGCTCCGCTTGGAGAAAAATAGTGATCATATTGTGGCCGCTGTCTTACATCCCCTCCAACAATGCCGGCTTATTTTAAAGTGATTTCAGTCATTACGTTATTTCAAACATGAAAAAAATAAATATTATTTTATGTTACTTTATCAAAATCAGAGAATACTGCCTTTCACTAGTTGCTTGTATTATTTCTGGTCCTGACATGGGATTTAATCATTCAAATAACAACATTACAGTCATTGTGCAAGTCTGCTCTCTGTCCCACTGACACAATAAAGTGAATCCAAAGCTGCACGGTCCTGGAAGTCTAATTTGCCCAAAGTTAGCTTGAGAAAGAAGCACTGCCTCTGACCTGAAGGCTGTGTTCCTGTGCTGAGACTGACAGACCAAAGGCTGTCAGGTCAGTTCATTTCAAATCTTTTTAGTCCCACAAGAGGGAATTCTATTTGCAGCAAGGCTGCTTGAAAAATACTAAAAACACATGACTCTAGCTAACATCTCTTACCTTAAAAATTACCAGATCGTGTAATGAGAGGAGCTTTTGGAAGGCGGGTGAACGGCCTTGGAACAATGCTGCAACCATGTCACATCAACATGATCGTGCCATGACAATGACCCTGATAAAAACCTTACGAACCGTCATGTTAGCCAAAGTCTCAGGTACTAAACGTCAGATTTAATGGATATAATGTCATATTAACAATGTACAGTATTTTATTTTTGTCAACGCATGACACACTGTAATCACTCAACCATCTAGAGATTTCGGATGAGGTGTACGCTTGTAACTTGTACACTGGAATTTATCCCATTTCTACAAGAGATGAAAGGAGAATCTCATGTACCCATAATAGTGACCAAAAATGATCACTGTTATTATTATTATCAGAGCTAAGGACATCCTGATCAGATCTAAAGGATCAGAGTCGGGCATGATCAACACAATTTGTAACTGATCAGTATCGGTTACTTTGAGAATGCACGATTTGTGGCACGTATTCAGGTTTTATTGTAAAGCTGCTTTTCCAATAAGTAGAAACTGATTTTTTTCACCAATTAAAGTGGAATTTAAGTTTTTGTTCATTTTTAGTGAACGAGTTTTACTTTAATGCAGTAATACGCAAAACTGGGACCAATGTTTATTTGTTGTGACTGGGAATGTTAAAGTTCAGCTATAACACCACTATGAAGTGGAATTGTGATTATTTCACTCATTTATAGTGTTCTGCACTGTTATTACAGCACTACACTTAGTGGGTTTGAGAGCAATCTCTTAAGACACATATAAGTTTGTTTACTTTGTTATTTTGTCAAAAAAAATAAATGCTGCACTAAGTGGAGCTGTGATAAGAGCTGTAAAAACTATTTTCAGTTTGTTTACTTTCTTATTTTGTAAAAAAAAAAAAACAAAAAAAAAAAACAACCTTAAGGCATTGTGTGGATGCAGATATTTTTTCTTGTATTGCATTGCAGGGCTATTAAACTGTAAGGCATATACACTGGATTAATTGAGTTTAAAGTACTTGAAGTGTGCATTGTGCAGCTGTATTATCCAGGCAAATACATGTATCACATCAGGATTCAGGTATCAGCATCGACAGATACTCAAAGGACTTAGAAGGGGATTAGGGGCATTAAAGCTCGATCAGGACATCCCTGATCATGGTGTTCTTAAAATGTTTGTAATGTAATTTCTCCAAAAAGTACTAAAAAAATGCATCAGGTTTTATTTTTAAAAAACAGACAAACAAAAAAGCAGTAGTAAGCACCATGTCCAACATAGTTTTAATGATCATTAATACTTATTAATTACTCACAGTATTACTAACTGTCTGGAATTTCTCCAGGGTTTATCATAAAACCAGTGATCGATTAATTCTTAATCTCTACCAGTCATCTTATTTGATATTAAAGCGACATAAGCAATGCCTAAGACTCTTAATTCAGGGCAAGAAAGTGCTCACAGATTACACTGTCATTGTCTGTCCCTGTGACACTGAATGACAAGACGTGAAGGAAAGATGCTGAATCAGCGGAGTTCAGCACTGACAGTCAAGCTTCGTCAGAGGTCAGAGGCTGTGATGCACTTACTGTGAGTCTGTGAGCGGCTGGCTCACCCACTTCCTCATCAGTCTCCTCCCAAATGAAGTGCGTGTGTGGTCCAACACCCACAACAGACTGCCCTTCACACCACCATCTGTCTATCAAAAGATCACACACACACAGAAAACACAGCTTACACAAGTATCTTTTGAAAGTGCCGAAGTTCAGGCAGAAAAAATATTATGATGTAATAAGTGTGAGATTTGATAAGAAGATGGAAACCACAAGCAGTTGGGTGAGAAGGCCTGAAGTGTGCTTGAACTTCATATATGACACACATGTTACGGCAGCACTGTTGTGCTGAACTTTTGAGCCATCACCAAAGAGAGCCTCGCTAGTCAATAAATATTTTCTTGTGATCGGAGGATTGACAATTTAACTCAACCACTGACAGCTTTCGTGCAACCATGACTGCAAATTGAGTTATTATGAGTTGTATGGACATAATCAGGAAAATTATAACATGTATAAAAACTATATATTTGGAAGCTGTCTATCTATCTGTTAAGCTGCATGATATTTCAAACTGGCCGGCTGTTATCTGGTGAAAGCTTGCCAAAATGGAAAACTTCCTCTGTCTGTCTGAATGTTTCAAACGTCATGTTCAAACTTCTTAAACCTGCGCAGTGAAGTATAACTGACATGCACCTCCATTCAGCAGTCTCCTTCAAAAACAGAAGACTTGAGAGTTGGATTTGAGTCAGCCATACGTCACAAAAATGGAGACTTCACTTGAAGCTATAATCGATATTTTTAAAAAGCAATGTATCAAAGGACAATGCTCGGTCTTTAGCATTGAACATATTGAACCCATCCTCCTGATTTTTCACCACCACACCGATAGAAACAAGCTCCTGAAAATCACCAATATATCTTCTAAAATAATTGGCCTCCCCAACCCCCAAATGCCTTCATTGACTCTGTCACCACTTGCAGAGCACTGATCATAGCAAACAACCAGCACCACCCCTTTAACCCATGCTTTACCCTTCTCCCCTGCGGCCACAGATTCAGACAACTACTCTGCAAGAAATCTCATCACAGCCTTGAACAGACTGGGGTCTCTAGTCGGGTTTTCATTACAGATTTGCGGAAAACTTAAAATGTCGATAAAACACAATTGCAAGAAGGCTGCGTTTCCACTGAGTGATGTTATGTGACTTTTCCTCTCATGATAACATTTCAAGAAGAATGACGATGGATGTTAAAAACATCAGCAGGATTATTTCTATTGCCTTCACTGCACTAGCCGTCATTATTTCCAATTGAAGGCGCCGTAGCCGTGTTATGCCTGCTATGACGAAAAGGCAAGCCCCTTATACGTAGAAGCAGTTACGTATGAGAGACTTCTAGGAGGTGATAGTCCACAATTTAACAGAAGAAGTGCAGATTCAAAACATCCGGATGATCCACTTTTGAAGAGTTATGCAATGCAATAAAACCTTTTATCGCCTGCTGCATCATGTCAGAGGGAGCCAGTTCAAACAAGTGCATAGCCATGGCATCATGTGACCTATAAAAGCCAAAAGTGTTTCCATCGCAATTTTGCTAAATATAGCTTTTTCGAATCAAAATATCACTTTTTTTTAAAATTGACACGATTCCATTAGGTGTATTTTATATTCACAATTTCAGGGTTAATGGAAAAATATCTACTGTAATAGAGTGGTTCCCAACTGGTCCAGCCACAGGGTCCAGATTAGTTCAAGGTCCACACAAAAGATAAATTACCACATATTCAATTTTATTTCACAGAATGTACAACATGTGGGCTTAGAACACAAAGAAATAAAAACTTTTCTAAAAATAAAGTGCAATTACCTAAGACTTAGTCAATAAAGAGCAGTGCAACTAAAAAAGTGAAAAAAGTGATTGGTGACATAAAATCGCCGCAAAGGCACAGCATGTTAATTCGCCAAATAATACCAACAACAGGGCAGTAAAATTGTTGCTGCACAGCAGGAAATGGCCCTTTAAAACAAAAGCACTGTGCTGGAAATACACTGTATTTCAAAATGAAATGTATTTTTTTTACAAAGTTGACATGTTCGGACCTGCGACTCACCAGTTAGAAACCACTGTTTTAATAGTCCTGTGTTGTGCTGTTCTTGTTCGTTCATGTGTGTTACTTATTTTGAGTGTCTGATTGCACAGACTGTGAGAGAAAATTTCCTCCATAGTGGACGATGAAGAATGAATCTGATGTCCAAAAACATGACGAGGCTGATGGGAATGTCATTAATATTTTAGATATTTAGTCATAAACCAAAGTGATGGACGACGTGATATTTCACAGCAATCCATCAAACAGTTGTTGAGATATCTCATTAAAAATCACAGTTCCCACACATTTTCACAGACAAAATTTCTAAACTTTTCCATGACTTCTTTATGAAGGAACCACTTTCCACGTCAGTTACAGTTTTTTCTACACTCACACACAGGAGTCTAGCTTCCCATAATGCTGCCACACTAGAGTCCGGATCACCATGAAATGACGCTGACATTAGAAATCACTTCCAGGTAGAAAACTGTCAACTCTTTTGAACTGCAGAGATATGTAGATTCAGCAGACTTTTTTTAAGTCTTTTGTCATTTTCAATCGTAACAGTAACATATTTTTTTTAAATCAACATCAGTTCAATTGTACAATATATTTGAAAATTTACTAAATTTTACTGTACACAACAGCTGATCGAGGCAGCGGCAGACCTGGAACTCTGCTGTTTGGTGGAGTAAAATGACTGTTTTTCTCAATTTAGTCTGGTGTTTTTGATGTAACGGCTTCAAATCAACCTCAAGGTGACGCTAGAGGAGAAGACATCGTCTTAGTGCCATCTGAACAAGATAACCAAAAATGCAAAGATTAGGCTTATTTATAAAATGACTTGGTCACAGCTGTGTACATACAATACTAACAATGTTATTAAAGGAAAATTTCCACATGCTGTATCACTTTAATGATCAGCATTTAAAGACCTTAAAGACATGCAACTGACTGGCACTTTGCTTGTAAAGACCTGCAACATGACCTCCCTTCACACACTTGAGACTTGAGATAAAGTGGAGATGTTCTGTTTGGCAATGAGTGTACACTGGAGAATCACAAAGTACGGTGCAGTGTAAACCATTTATCATCCAGACAGACCCCTGCCCATCATAATTACGCCTGACCAGTTGCCATGACTGCCGGCTGGGACGTGCTTTTACCTGATTGCAGAGGATCTCCAGGTTCCTTAGGGTGGCGGCACTGAGGATCATATTCTCCGACTCACAGGAGAGACGCTTGAATGAGCTGCATTGAGTGAAAAATGTATTTCTATAAATCAAATCGACATTTGACAGAAAACTGTTCTTCCTTCTTGGCTTGTAAAAGTTGCAGTTCGCAGCAAAAATGTACATGGAGAAAAAAAAGGGCTAAAAGCTGAATTTTAAAGCTACAAAAGTGTGAAATACATTGTATTACATTCCTGTAAACCTTAATCCTATGATTAGGGCTGCAACTAAAAATGTATCTACTGATTATCTTTTTGGAAAAATCAACTAATCCTTCAGTCTGAGTGATACATAACAAAGCAAAGCTGCAAAATCTCTCATCTGAGAGAATATTTGGCATTTGTTTTTACTATTTTTGTTTAAAAAAATGAAAAGATTAAAATATTGGGCAATTATCTTATGGTTGAATGCCTATTCGAGTAACTGAGTAATTGTCTTAGCTCTGACCAGGTTTTCAATGACCAGCAGGAACACTGGATAATATATTGTAGCCTCTGTGTGTGTGTGTGTGTGTGTGTGTCTGTGTGTGTGTGTGTGTGTGTGTGTACCTTTCACTCTGAAGAACTCTTTCTAGGTTGAATTCTTGGAGGTACTGGATGAGCGGCCCCAGACAGCAGATCAGTGGACTCTCCAAGGATGCTACACTTGACAGAGAGCGAGAGCCTGGAGGGCACAGACACACAAACATGCCACATTTTACAGATAAAACACAGCCATGACTCACAGGCCCACTGCTCAGAAACATCCAGAGTGTTACGGCTGAATGGCTATCTTGGTCTCATTGGGCCTCATTCACCAATATCTTCTTCATTTTTTTTCTAAAATTTATAGTTAAAGTCTACATTAGGTTCATGACGGACTCTTTAGAAGCAGAATTTTTCACACCTTTGCTCTTAACATTGTGAATCCCATTGTCCTTGTAAATTCATAGCGTGTGCCAGTCACTCTTAACTACCATAGGTAACCACCCCGCAAATCCCTTTAACATGCCATGAGACTGCTGGGCCAGGTGCACACACGGTAACTGAAGAAGAAGCAGGATGATGAGAAGAAGAAGAGGATGAAGGAGGAGGAAAATGCCAAAACAAAGGTCCATAGAGGGTGAAAGAGCACCGGAAACATAAAAAAAGAAAAAAACACCTCTGTAGTGAAGAAGAAGACAAAGAAGAAGACTAACAGGATATAGAAGAAGGCAAGAAGAAGACAATGAACATGACAAAGATGAAGACAAAGACAACGCAGACAAAAATGACGACAACGCCAATGAAGTCAACAAAGAGGACAAAGAAGCTGATTACAAAAACGAACGACGACTGAGAAGACAACATAGATGATGAAGAAGACAAAGACTATGCAGAGGAGGACAAATAAGACAACAATGATGACCAAGAAGACAATGAAGACAACAAAGAGGAAGACAGAACCAATGTCAATACAGATTATTAGTAGCTATTGAGACAAATAACCGACATTTCGAATCGATATGCACTTACAACAAAAATGAAAATCTTTCAGTCAATATTTATAATCTGTAATGTAACAAACTCTACAAAAACTTTGTTTAAAGGCCTTTATCGAATGTTTACTCAAAACGGAAACTTTCAACATCATATACAACGAGCTCCCAGCATCTTTTTTTTTTTTTATGAAGTCAAGTGAAAATTTTAGTCAAAAAAAATAAAAATACAAATAGGTCGTAGTAAACAATCCTCCAATGCTTACACTTTGTTTGCACTTTTTAGTTGACTAATATTATTCGGGATCATTAAAATAAAGAGCTGATACAGATAATTGCCAAAATGTCAAGTATCTGTCTCAATAATCGGTCAGGCCGATAATCTGTAAACCCCTAGTGACAAAAATTAAAAATTAAAAACTAATATAAAGTTTTTACTGTAATTTAAATCATATGATAATATATGACTGAAGAAATAAAGAAAACACAATAACACATTATTTTGCACAAATAAAATGTGTGTAAGTGTGCTCTTGGGTGTGCATAGATTCTGCTCTTTCCTAAAAACAAATCCCAGGTAAGAAAACATTGGTGGATATCAGAATCTAAGTGAAACTGCGTCAGATGGTTTTAAGAAGGCTCTTCAGAACGGTCAGTGAATGAGGCCTAAGGAGAATATATAAGCAACTTCAGGGAATATGAAGTAAAAGACTAAAAAGAAATGAGGCAGAAACAAACACACCTTTCTCCTGGGTGTGGCAGTAGAACTCAGTCGCTGTGTTCATTGCAGAGGTGAACTCAAACTGAGCGCTGTCCCTCTTCTCAACTCTCACTCGGTCATCAGCCTGAGCACTGGAGGGGAACAACATGACAGCACTGATTCAAGAGGTCAGTGGTGCTTGTAACTGTGAGGACACACAAATGAAGAAAAGACAACATCCAATATCTGATAATTTTCCTGACTGTGAGAAATATTAGACTCAGCAACACTGCATGCTCCAACCGTCCTTTTGTTCAACTTACACACACACACACAGACACACACACACACAGACACACACACACACAGACACACAGACACACACACACACACACACACACACACACACACACTTTCCCTGCATCTTCCTGTTGCTCCATCGCATCTCTCTACTGCTCCATTCACTCGCTCAGCGTTGCTGCTTTCAAGGACTCAGTTGCTTTGTCCGTTCTGTTGTTTCCAGGGCAACCAAGGCAAAACACGTGGCTCTGGACGCAGTGCTGGAGCATTTTCTTTCTTCCGTTTCCTAATGCTTATACACACACATACACCCACACATAGAGAGATCATCATCTCTCACTTCAGTCACTGGTCAGAGCGGGAGCAAAGATAAAAGTGATCAATAGACCGCATATTGTTCCAGAGGCGCACGAACGACCATTAATCATTTAACCAGTCAATTCAGCCATACTACGAGGTTTACAAGAACGGCAACAACTGCTGGTATTGATCCAGGGACAGAAGGGTACACCGAAGTATTTCTGCAAAACCCTGACATGACATAGCATTGTGAACTGAATTTTTTTGGTTGTCACAACAATGAAATTACATTTAATACAAACCCCAACAATCATGTTAGTGGATTTTTTCTTTTTGTTTTTTGGGTTAAGGGTGCTTTACATTATGCAGACTTTGTTTGTTTTTTTTTCAAACATCCAGAGAAATTTAATAGTGATAATCAAAATCAAGGATGGCTAAAGGTTAAGTCAGAGATGTTGCGACTCAGACATCAAAGGTCAATGAGCACAACAGATCAAGGTACTTGATGAGTATGTTCTGAGTGGCCATATTAAACAATCACCTACTTTGACTGAATGACATCCTTCCTGATCTAACGTTTGTTGGTTCAAATCTATGAATCCCACAGATGAAGAGCTGAAAGACCGTCTCTGAAGCCACTCTGCTCCTGGTGGACAGTCAGTTCAGCATCTGCTCAGTTAGCACGAGCTAACACAGCAGCAGCTGTTGAACTGTTCCAACAAACTCAGACCATCGGTGAATCAACTCTGTTGCTAAACTTGTTAAAGACCGTTAGGAAGCTATTTTTGTGAAAGGTTAACAGTTAGTCCTATCACTGTATGTGTCACCTGCTTGGAGCTCAAAATCCTGCAGCTTTAGTCTTCAAGCGGCACTTGTCTCATGATAAAATGATAAACAGAGACGGAGAGAGAGCGTGGCAAAGAGGGGCTGTGAATCAATACGTTGCATACAACTCTACAACTAAATAAGATTTTACTCATTTCAAACAGTAATGCTTGAAGTCTGTCTATACCACTACCGGTTAAAAACAACATAGACTGTACAAATAACGGATGTGTCAACCATGACATCATCATCTGTATTATGGATTGCCATTGTGAAGCCCATTTGGCCGTTGCCATCTTGGTTTTTGGAGCCAGAGATGACCATATTTGGCCTAAAGGGTGGAGCTGTGAAGGAGTGAGGTGCTAAATATGCATAACTTTGGGCCTTAATAAACAATAAACAGTTGAGTTATATAAATATTCACCCTCCATACAGTTGTTGTGAATGTTTAAATAAGCCAAAGAGACTAAAACTGTTTGTTGTACAAGGCCGTAAACATGTTTGTATTAACATGGAGGTCTATGGGGATTTATTCTGTTCTGAAGTCGGCCTAAATTGGCATATTGATAAACTGCAGCTTAGGGACTTCTGCATTTGCCTCGAAGCGTTGCTGCTTGACAAAAATGCAAAGATTCACTTGTTTAATTCATATAGAGCGGGGAAGTGAGATACGACAAGTGGTCACTCTAGATGCATGCAGAGCAGCATTGTGATGCTAGTTTTGAAAAGAGACTTAGGTTGTCCACTTATAATCAGATCACCAAATACATATGTTAATACCAGGTGTAAACAGGCTCTATTGCTGTGGGGTGAATACACAGCTAAGAGAGTGGTTGTTTAAAACCACACACACACACACACACACACATAAAACACACAAATTATGTCTTCTGATGTGTGTGTGTGTGTGTGTGTGTGTGTGTGTGTGTGTGTGAACATATGACGACTGTCTCACCATGTTCCCAGGATGTAACTTTAACTTGTGAGTGAAAGTGTCATTCATCGACTTAAAATCTTTGAAAAAGCGAGAACATTTTTGTTAACAACATCAGTCAGTGAGCTTTTCCAGTCGCTCTAATCCCCGTCACTGCTCTGATCCTGACTCATGACTCCAGGCTGTGGATGAGTAAAGCAGCCAATACTGCACCTAGCTGCTACCAACCTCCCAGGGACTAATTACCTGCCGCTCCATGGACACACATACCTCCCGTTGCCAAGGGGCCCGTCTCGTCAGCCCACCCCAGAGACATGGAGGCTGTCGAGCTAACGTCAGTGGCCAGAAAAATCCTGTTTTAAATGCTCACCTGGGTGGGATCTTATTGTAAACAGTACCAATATGCACAAAATCAAATTAAAAATATTGTATGCATGTTAAGAGTCACTTGTTTAAACCGATAAATCATTTTTGTGGAAAAAAACAAAAAGAAAAAAGAAAAATATCCAGGGAGGTCGCCACTAGTAGTGATCTGTAACCCGCCTGTGTGAATATGAATTTTCTGTCTGAGCTGAACTGACAAAGCTTCCCTGTATTTGTATGATACAGGCTGCAAATTGAGAAGAGTCTTGTCTCTGATGAGCACAGCGCTAGAGAGCAGTGCTGTTCAAACACAATAATTGGACTGGCCTTTACAGGTCCATCTCCGCTATGATCACTCAACACGGACAGCTGAAAAATAGGAGGAGGGGGAGCAACAAAGAATACAAATGAACCAAATTTTCCAGAATGAAATTGAAACAGAGGGATTAAGGGAACGGGAGGGAAGGAAAGAAAGTAGCCACTGGAATAAAAAAAAAAAATAATGAGAAATGTATGTAATGAAGGAGTAAAGAACAAAAAGTAGCAGACATCTCTCCCATTTATCCAACCATCCCCCTCTTATCTCATCCCTCCCACTCCCTCATTTAATTTTCAGAACATAACGCGATCACAAGCAGCCTCCAGAGGACCCCGTCCTCACTGGTGTCAACATGCTGGCTGCGGACTGCCGGCGAATGGCAGCATGTTGGGAGGCAACAGGTTTCTGGATTACATCAGTTCAGCAGTAGCTGTCGCTGACCATGTTAGTCAGCCAACCAACAAATAACAACTATTTAGCTCTTTTTGATCTGCTGGTTCACACAGCAGCCTGCGTGCATTAAACTGATGTCTGTTTTTGCAGCAGAGTCTCGCCTGAAGCTTGTTAGTCCGACATAAAAGCTGACGACTCCCTGTTGTACCTCGTGTACCTTCGCTGAGCTAAACACTGGGATGATTTGACCGCTGAAGATAACTGTGATCATTTGAAATGACGGTGACACATTGAATGTGAATACTCAGTGACGTGCTTAAAAGATGCACTCAATTTTTTTTAAAGTCTGTTTTCTTAAATAAAACATTTAAAGAGGGTTTTGCTGGCTGTAGAAATTATTTCTGTTCATATTGGCCATTGAGGGAATACTTCACAATACTTCCTCCCCCTGTGTAACGCTGAATTTTTAAAGAGAACTTTGTTTTCCACATATGCCTGTACAGTTTGTCTTAATTTGAGTAGTTACAGCTGCCTCAATCAAAACCTCAATAAATAGGTAAACATTTTTTTGCACAGAACAAGGACTGTGAATTTTGTTCACATTACTTACATTTCACTTCATCACTTTTTACAACATGCATAAAAGTATGAACAGAGAGAATAACTACAGCGAGCAGGACTTTTTGTTCCAATGTTCAGGGGGCACTCTCAATATTGTTTTAAGAAGGGCTCGAAAAAATAAACCTATCCTTCCATTACTTGCACTTTAACACCTAAAATATTTAGCAAAGTCATATTTTAAATGTTATACCTTTACTTGTATGGCAGTATTCTTCCATGATGGTGTTGATAATATTAGTCTGAATACTTTTTCCTCCACTTTTCTGTGTAATAGCATCCACTAACAATTATTTTCTGCATTGCAAATATTGTGAAGTGACTGTGAGGTACATTGTAAAACTATAGGTTTTTATACCCATGTTTATCTTTAGCTTCCTCAGTCAGACTTTTCAGTGACTTTAGTTTGGAAAAATAGCAAAGAAGTTTATTTCTTTGGCCCCGAGTAGAAACTTCTGAAGCCTCACAAATACATTTATCATCACTAGAGCCTGCTGGGGCCTTCAGGGCCAACTTTTATTAACTGTAACTTTTATTAACTTTTTTTAAGCATTTATAACTGCTTTACACATTTGATCAACGAAACAAACTTAATACATCATCTGACAAACACGTGTCTTTCTAAAACTATTATTATTAAAATGTTTTGGGTTTTTTTTTTCATTTTTAAAATGAACAAGCCCTGGTTGGATCCCGGTTGGAAACTGTTTAGCCCTGCGGTGGAAACCAGCGAGCTGAGGGCCATTACCACATAAACTCACAATGAGCCTGCATTGATTCCCTCATTCAGATGGAGCCCAGAGAGCTCCAGACAAAACAACTGTCTACCCGCCGGGGGAAATCGAAACACAATCCCTCAGAATGAAGTAAACTAAACTCATAAACACAGAGAATGAACTCTCATGTAGTAAATGAGCGCAGACTGCCCCCTACTGGCCTGACAGCACATTACCTGGCATTGGCGATGCTCTGCAGGAGTCTGCTGGTTTGCTCGGAGAGGTCAGAGGGCACCAGGATCTCCACAGGGTTGATCTTTAGGACACGACTCTCCAGCTCAGAGCGAGACTGACCATCAGGGAAAGAGTCTAGTAACACGTCTCCTGTGCCGGGCTGTACCGCCTGCATACAAAACACATGCATTTAATTAACGCACACATTGGTCGTTACGTTTCTATGAATTAAAGTCTTCACACAGTTCATTTACTTAAGAGTTTAAATTAATTTACATGGGTTCCCAAACATTTACATGGACACAATTTCAAAACAGTTCCATGACTTTTCAAGGACTCATAATATTTTTTCTTCTTGCCAACTAGCAGATACTGAGGGAGAGAATGAATGCAGAGAGAAAAATGAAGAAACGTACACGACGTTAAACAAATGTTGTCATACATCCAGCCCATAGTGGAGTTACTTTACATCGACAACTTCAGAAAATCAATTTGCGGTTATGTTACAGTAAATTATCAAAGGAAGATTACTTTAACAATTCCATTACACATAACAAAATTCCATGATTTTTGCAAAACTTTCAATGACATTTAAAACTTCCATGATTCCACAACTTTTCCAGATTTTCCATGACCGTGGGAACCCTGTTTTTAATAAAAGTTTCATTGCACACAGAGATGCTTTTCTTCAGAAAATGAATGAATCCATAGTTTTTAAGAATTAGCACTCATCAGACTCACCACCAGTCCCACAGTGAGCTGCTTCTTCAGTTTGTCCCAGTTCTCACTGATGCACAGCAGGAAGCTGTCAGGAGGATCCGACACTACGTCACCACAGCCTTCCTCCTCCACACCCCCCAGTCTGCAGACCGGATTCACGTCTCAAAAAAAAAATCTGTTAAGGACACCACTTTGGATACAAGAAATAGAAAAGGTTGCTTTAAAGGGTAACTTTGATATTTTTCAACCTAGACTGTATTTTCCCATGTTGTTGAGGGTTTGGGTTAGCAACTTGTCTTGCTTTATCTCAAAAACATGGGAAGAAGGCAATAAGCAACTTAACAAAATGTGGCCCAAACATTAGCAAGAAATTAGTAAAAAAAAATGTAAAAAAAAAAATTTTTAAAAAAGAATTAAAAAGGTACAGGAAAACCCTAAAGTAAGCCATAAAAATAAAAGTAAATTACAAAAACAAAAACAAAAAAATACATTAAAGTCCTAAAAATAATATGTACTGTAACATAATTCTAAATATATAATTGTAAGAATTATAAACATAGTTTTCTTGATATTTTCAACAATCTGAGCCTGTCAGAGGTGAAAACAAGCACTTTTAGTGGACATAAATGTACGGTGAAAACATACCCAAAGTGTTTACATCGCAGCCAGTTTTGCAGCTGCCAGCTAAAGCCGTCTCACTTAATACTGGACCAATTTTGATGTTCCCATTAGTCACAGACACAAAAATTTGCAAA
Source organism: Plectropomus leopardus (assembly GCF_026936395.1). Classification (NCBI taxonomy): domain Eukaryota; kingdom Metazoa; phylum Chordata; class Actinopteri; order Perciformes; family Serranidae; genus Plectropomus; species Plectropomus leopardus. The sequence goes on along the minus strand of NC_142179.1, from coordinate 12,736,015 downwards.
AATACGGTCTAAGTTGACAATCTCACACTCACACAGACATTCACAGCGTTTAAGGATACCCTCTCCCACCAGAGTGGACTTGGTGTACAGAGCACTCAGCTGGCGAGCGAACAGAGCGTTCCTATTGGCCCCTGACGCCTTGATCGCAGACGTCTCCGTCTGCTTAACCACACCAACCTAGCAATGAAAGACAATAACATTGCGATAAGAAACATCGTGACTCTAACGGCTTCTAAACACCAACAATAAACAAGATATATTTCATACCTTGTGTCCATGAGACACCAACCGCCTGACGTGAACAAACAAACGGTGCGTGGGGATACTGCAGGTCATGAAGTTATGATCCAGGTGACAGATGATATTCAGCTCTTTTGCAGCAATCTGTTTACACACATAAAGATGACATTTGCAAGAAGGGCCAAGTTGAAAGTTCAGGCAAATTAGTTTTTGATAAAGCAGTCCAGGGAAATTCTGAATTTAGATAAACTGCTGGCGTGTAAGTTTCATGTTTTTATCTTAGCATTTATAAATCAGTGGCAATCAGAGGAAACAACATCATTGTTTCCTATTCACTAAATTAGGGAAGAGAGTTAAAAATTTGGCAATAGTTAAAACTCTCTGTGCAACACATCAGTTTCTACTCTGTATTGGAACTAAATGCATCGTCACTATCAAATAAAATAAATGAATTATAAATATGCATTATTTAGCGATACATTACCAAAGAAGATAGAGGTGACATGCTTTAACAAGGCATTAACAATGTCTGAAAATATCCTTTAGCCAGCAGTAAAACATGACTTTCACACAGTAACAGAAGTGATATATTTTGGATTGATATTGTTACTTTTCTTTCACAGTTTCAGTTCTCACCTCTGCATCCTCTCCAAAGAACCTGTACTTGTATCCACACTCCACAGCCAGCAGCACATCCTTATGCTGCTGTTTCAGCTGGATGACCTGCTGTTCCAGGGGGGTGTAGACACTCTTTGAGCGCCTGGAGGGGCCGCTAGAGTCAGACGCAGAACTTTGCACGCCGCTCCTTCCTCCCCCTCCTCCTCCTCCTCCTCCTCCTCCTCCTCCTCTTCCTGGTTTGGCAAACTGGGACAAGCGGAACTCCTACAACAGAAAACAAAACATATTGAATCACTCTTTGTCTGTTCAGTGAAAACTGTTCCCCTCTCAGGGAGGACTTCCTATGATACACTGAGCTCCTCTCTCCTTTCTCTCTCTTTATTTGCAAATATTCATGTCCTAATACTGCATATCACTAACTCGGCTGGAAGTGAACCAGTTCCATGTTGGTGGAAAAGGGGTATCAGTGGTAAACATGCTTCTGTCTTGGCTTTTTTTTTGGAACGTGGTGCTGCAGGCATCAAAATCTGAATGAGTGCATGTTTGCAAAAAGCAAACATGCGCGTGTTCTTTGTGCTGCATTTAATTAAATACAGGTTGAAAAGGATTTGCCAATCAATATTTTCCCCTTTTATTTACGAAACAATTATGAAACTCCCCACAGCTCAAACTCTAGCCCATCCTGTCATATGGCCAAACTGACTTTTTTCTTGCCCTCCTCTCAAAAGGTCAGAGGTCAGCTTCAATGGTGCTCATAGACACTATGGGGATAACACATCCTCTGATGACCGTGATGTGATGGAGTCGACATGTATACACTGCGTACCTGTTTTGAAGCAGCCAGAACTGAACTCTCCATTTCTTCGACCTCCTCCTCGTCATCCTCACACTCCTCCTCTGTCTGTTGTCCTTTTTTACGCCTGTGTTGATCTGTAACGTCCAGAGGAGGTAAAACGCTGCTCCCTTGGTTCTGGGTTTTACTGACAGCCCCATCTGCCCTCTTTTCTCCCCTCTGAGTGTCACTCTGTCCGACGCTGAGCTCAGCCGAGCAGCTGAAGCCTTTCAGCTTCTCCAAGGTGGACGAGCAGAGCACGGCTGCTCCTCGGCTCGTTGTTAGCGTCTTCTCTGGATTGAGAAGAAAAACAAGTAGAGTGTGACTTTAACTTATACAATATATCTCATGAAAGGAAATCCCAAATAAAATAGTAAATATTTAATATTTTCATACATAATCTTAACTTAAGTGGACTCAGGATGATTTTCTCCTCCATTTAATCACTAATTTGTCACACTAACATCATGTCACATCAGTCCACGTTAGGTTTGCAAATCATACTCACATTCCTCAATCGATTATTGGTAGAATTAACTACTGATTAATTGTTAATTGAAAAAAAACAACAGCATAAACTATATTTCAAACAATACCAAAATGCATTTTTCCTCAATCAATGCTCATAGCAACATATTGCATATATTCTGACAGCATAGCCTATTGATTAATTAAATTTCATATAACAATAATATTAATACTAAATCTTTCCTCCTCCTTGCCTGTGTTTAAATCTCATATAAAAACCCATTTTTACCTCCATGGCCTTCTCAGACCCTGTATGACAGTTGCCAGCTTGTGGTTTTATCTTGTGGTTTTATTGCCTTTTTGTATATTTTTTTATGTCCTGTTTTATGTTATTTATGTCATGTTTTATCTGTTCATTGGTGTACAGCACTTTGTTCACCTCTGTTGTTTTTAAATGTGTTTTATAAATTAATTTGGATTGGATAATACATGTTATTAATAGGCAACTTACAAGTTCAAAAACAAGCAGCAGTGCATCCATAGATCATAAAGTCAAACAATCATCACAACATACAATGTGGATTTATTAGTCATTTTTTAAATAAACAGTACAAAGTTAATATAATAACTTGATGTGTTTATTTAAATTCAAACAACCCAGGCGCCTGGTGGCTCAGTGTACAGAGGCTGTGTCCTCGCCGCAGCGGCCACGAGTTCAATCCCAGCCCCGGCCCTTTGCTTTGATTATTAGCAGTTAATGAGACCGATAAAAGATATCTGAAACCATCACCTGGATAGATCACCTGGAGGATTTAGCATTACTGCACACGCTGTTTGGAGAGATGTGAAGCTTTTCGTGGGTGACGTGTGAGAGCAAAGAGGAAATGTTCTGTTTGAGGTGCTCACACTCACCTTCAGTGCTCTGACCGGATGCTGGTTGACAGTCCAAATCCTCCACGTGTGCCTGAGGCTTAGCTCGTTTTGATGGCAATCCAAAATCGTCATCAGGGGAGAGTTTCTTCTGCGGGACAAAAGCAGTTGAGGTTTAGTTACTAGCACTGAAATAAGTCTATACCAACAACTACAATAATAATAATAATAATAATAATCTTTATTTATATAGAAATTTCCAAGCTTAAGCACAAAGATTTTCCCAAATTAAAAAGGTTTACAGAATAAAATAAAACAAGATGTCAGAAACCCATGTAGCCCCTCCCCTGCTCCCTTAAGATATAACCAAAATTGAGACCACAATGGAGAAGAATATTTAAGCACAATAATAAAAATAGTAATGTGTACAACAACATATGAGGGTGCAAGTTTCGAAATTAAATTTCAAAAATAAGTAAATACAATGCGGGAAAGAGAATTAACCTCATTTAAGCAGATAAAAAATTAGATTAAAAGAAATAACCACATTGTAAGACGCTAATGGAGGAAATGACAAAACGGGTTGAATGCCAGTATATCTGCTCTTAGCATGAGTTTATGTGTGAGGTGAGTGCAATGAAGCACACTAACCTTGCCTCTCAAAAGCTGGTGCTTAGCAGGATTTTGGTTGATCCCACTCTGAGTGTTTGAGCTGCTGCTGCTGCTGCTGCTGCTGCTCAGTCCTCCGAAATAACTGCTGATGGAGGTCTGACTGGTGCACGACTTCTTCACAGACTTCGGCATGTTTTAACTTGCCCTTAAATCGGATGCATCATGACATAAATGTGGAGAAATCTGTGCACACGCGAAGCAAAACAGTACAGAGAGAGGCTTTGGCTGCCCGGCTTTTCAAAACACAGCGGCGCATGTGCTGAGATCACGCTGGCGCGTAAATGACGAAAATAGTGTCAGGCCAATCAGAACGTGACAATGTTTCCGGTTACATTTTTTCAAAATTAAACCAATTATTTCTGTTTTGTTCTACAGTTGTTATCAGTTATTGCTCCTGTTACATTGTTTTATCTATTATTATTATTATTATTATTATTATTATTATTATTATTATTATTATTATTATTATTATTATTATTATTATTATTATTATTATTATTATCATTATTATTTTGTTGTTATTTATTATCATTAATAATAATTTTAATTTACACTTGTTACAGTTGCGATATTTTTGCTGTTTGTTTGTCCAACAGATTATTGTTTCACATATACAATTGTAAAGTCTCTTGTATGTGTTAAATCAAAACCTTAAAAAATAAAGCTATATACAAAAGACAATGTAGTAAAATAAAATGATGAATAAAAATTGGACAAGATTTACACATACATAATACACTAAACATTCAATCTAGATTTGAATATTTGTATTTCCTTTTTTTTTTCTTGTAGTTAAACAAAGACCTTTGGGGACTTTTTCAATATTGGTCAACTTCTGTTGATATAATAAAAATATTATTATTCTAAATTATTTTAAAAAATATACAAAGTTTGGTCTCCAACTGGAAAGCAAGAAAGCAGGGTCTGGAATTAATAATGTAATTATTTAGGCAAAATATTTCATTCAAATTTGTGGCTTTTTAATTGCAAGCCCTGCATTTCTAAAAAGACAATTCTATGGGCTACAAAAAAAAGTGAATTTTTAAAAAAGTGAATTATTATTTATTCTGTAGTTTGCTCAGGGATGTTAATGCTTTAATCTGTATTCATTAGGTCATATGATATGCCCTTTTGACTGTACAATTTAAAAAATAAAAAATTCATGAACTGCAGATGAAAAATATGCTTCTAAAACATACATGAGCGAATGTGCCATCTATCATTGTTAAAACCCAATATCATGTGAACTAGTCCGGTAGACAAACTCAAGCACAGGATTTTAACACCTCCACATCTGCGTTCTTGAAGATCTTTATTGAAATTTTACTGCAAGATCACAAACAATATACAACAATATAAAATAAAGTGCAAACCAATGCCAAGTGCAAACATCCAAAGGTGTAAATTTAGTCAATGATAAATTGTTATAAAATGCTGATAGTTTGTAAGTCCAGTATGTTCCATGAATTATGGAGGTCAACAGGTACCTCTCTCTGCTGAGTAACAATAGCAAATCTTGTTTTCTATAACATAAAAACACACAACACAGATTGCAATTCATCTTCCGTATTACAATACATGACAGATTTATAACATTGACCATCAAAGATCCCAGATGTCCAGGGCTCTGTAACAGTCCATTAGGAGATGCTGCTGTGTCCCATCATCATCACAATGAATCATTGGACATGTTATGTAGTTATATAGCAGCTGCTATACAAAACCACTCATACAAAGTCTCCCGCAGCCTGTCCTCTGAGAGATTCTTATCTTTTAGATTTCAGTCCACCTTTGTGCTTGCTGTGGAGGACCACAAGTGTCACAGAAATAATACCAAAGTATTTCATTAATTAATAACTAATTATACAGATACAACAGACATTAATAAATACTTGTAAATTAATTATGACTCTGTAAATAAATTGAGTAAAAAATTACAAAGTAATCTATTATTTGATTCTTTAATGGGCAATTCAATAAAGCAGCTAGTAAGTACATCATTTCAAGATACTTTAATGAATTAATAAATAAATAATGGTATTTACAACTGTATTTCAGAATGCAGTTTGAAAAAGAGTATCAAATAACTGGATTCACATATTGCATTAAGAATACAGATTTTAATCAGGCATTTAAAAGGGCAATTTCCTTTCCCATTTGCATTTGCATTTTCTCCACCTTTTCCTTTTCCTGGTAAATGTTTTTATTTCCTTAGTCATTTAGCTTATGCTTTTGGCCTCTGAATTTAGCCGTTCTGTGACATTTTAGGCCTTGTGCTGATAAAACAATACAAGACAATATAATGGGATGTAACAAGCTTTCTGATTGGCTATCACCTCTCATATGCAGACATATGAGGTGGATGCGGGGAGAAGAAGGCAGTAATGTCAGGGGAAGAATTAGCATTTTAAGGACTAAAATGATTTGAGTTAGATGAATTGCACACAGAAGACACCACTTTTATGTGACTAAATAACATTAACCCATTCCATCCTTATTCTAACCAGACTTTTCGTCCCATGTCAAAGTGATGACACTGTCTAGACTGGTCAGAGAGTGGCTAATGGGTCAAAGTTTCCATTTGACTTACACTTCTCTTTTCATTACTTCATGTCCCCTCTCTGCTGATTTTTTTATCTAGAGCTTTATTTGTTCTGGTGACAGAATGCCTAAGGATTTGTTTTTGCTTATTTCCTTTAAAAATGTTATTTAAAGAACCACGAGAAGGAAGTGAAAGTGCTTTGTCTGTGTTTGTCAAGACAGGAAATTAGGAGAGATTAAAAATATATATCCTTATATTTGTTAATTTTCCCCCCGTTACTAAAATTGATTTCAGAGTCTGTTCAACAGTATTAAGTTTTTGTCTTCATTTCCAGAAAAGTAGATGACTGTCTCAGGGATAATGAGGTCACTTTAAGGGTGACATTATTCAGGTCACTTGGGTGGAGGCTTTGTGAGGAAATGCAAATGTTCAAGTTCAGGAAAACAACAGCAGGAAAGTTGGGCTGTTATAGAACGGCTTCTCTCCAGTTCTCCTTTCACTTTAACAATCTGTTTCCTCTCCGTTCACGATGCAGCTTTATGGAGCTCTGATTCTGTTTATGACCCTGTCTACAGGTAAGAACAGCTTTCAAGTCAGGCCTATGTCTGACTAAACATTATGACTTAAATTTATTTAAATTTAAAATTAGTTTAAATGTTTAAAAGCTCTTACTTGTACCCTTAAAGCACAAAGGGAAGTGGTGTCTTAGAGTTAAAGTAGTAGTTTGATGTGCCGCTTTTTATTAGAAGATTAATACCACTATTATGTTTGTCCATACAGCCAGCAAATGTTAAATTTATCTTAAATTTTTGGTTTAATGGCCTCAAACTTTTTCTTGTTCTGAGGTGGAAACTTCCAGGTTTCTTCACCTCAAGATTGTGAAGAATTGACGATACTAAGAATTATAAGCATACTGACTAAATAGAGCACAGTATTGTGAGTAGGTCACTAGGGTGCTATTTATCACACTTGGTTTTGGTGAGAGGCCCTCAGCACCTCATACCAACCCACCGTGGCACCGAGTGTGTCATTTTTGACTGACATAGTATAAAGAGTTGGAAAGTTGATGTAAGGAGGAGGTCTGGGTTCACAAGTGGGTAAAACACAACACTTTCCCAGCAAGATTGCTATTTGTGTCCCATACAAAACCAAAATAAGGTTTAAGTTTTTTTTTACTACATAACATATGATGTATGTGTGTACATTATGTTACATCACAATCAAAATGCCTTTATTTTAACACAGACCATGATCTTTTTTCTAAATCTAACCAAGTGCTTTTGCTGCCTTATCTAAGAAAGTACCTAAAAATGAAATAAACCAACAGTGGAAGTTTATTTTAAAAAGACACCATGAGCCATAGCCACAAAGAAAGGATTGCGCCTGCTAATAGCACCATTATTTACACAGATTTAGCACTGGCAATCTGCCCCGATTTAGCACTCTATCCACAAAAGAATTTGCACTAACAACATCCAGGCACCAACAAGCCCACAAAGTTTGGCAGCGCAGAGCAATTTGCCCTCCTTTTGTGTTTAATTGAGCAGGCTGATCTCTTCCCAGTAATTCAGGCTTTTCTCCATATTTCAGATTGGTTCATATTGAAAACTGCAGAGAGCACAAAACTTTGCAGTGAGTGTCACTTTTGTTTGTTGCCCGCAGTTGGTGTGTTGCAGCTGGCTCCTGCATCTCACAGCAGCTGACACTATACATGTCTCCCAGATTAGGCATAGGCCGTGCACTTTTAACCATGGTGCTGCGGTGGCTTCATAGTATCAGGTGGATCAGCTGAGATTTGATGGTAATAAATGTTTTCTTCTGCACCACATCCACACAGGTCGGCTGATACACATAGACCGCGGGTTTATACAGTGAGGTTGTTTGTGATGAGGCAGCCCTTATGGATGAATCCTGATCTCCATCAAAACTATATTATTTCAAAATCTGTTATAAGCTCACAACGCACTTGATTCCTCACTCTGACTCTATATTTGGCCCATAATATCACTCAATATCAATTCAATATCATTCAAAGGTCACATGTTGAAGGGAGATAAGTTGCACCTATTTAATACAGGGGTCTCAATGGCGTTAAATAGCACCACTTTAACTGGCTGTGGCAGTTAGTGCTGGTCTTTGTGAATATGGTATTTTGTATTTGCAATGAGCCATCTTGGCATAGGAAGGAGAAAATTTTCCACCAAATATTTCGAATATCCCTTAATATGCATACATGCAAATGGGATAGGCACAATAGGACATTGTCTCCTTGGCATTGCAGTTTGCATTCAGTTTGCATGCATTTCACCAGTGTGCTTTGTGGATTGTTATGCTATCTTTTTGTCTCATCAGAACAGGTTTAGTGGCTGCAAAAGCAGTTCAGTCTTTTTGTGGATATGGCCCAATGTATGTAATGACTGGGAGCTATCATGCCATCCCAGACTGTCAAAAATTGATGCTGGATGGATAGCTAGAGTGTCATAGTTTTACACGTGGGGCCACTGACCAAGCACCGGTATTTGATGAGCTGGGAGTGAGAACGCATTGCAACCTTTGGGGACTCAACCTGAAGAGAACTTTTGTCACATGTCATTTCTGCCTCCCCTCGTTTTAAGTCACCTCTTTACTTGACTATTTACTGAAAACTGCAGTGATCAGCGTCTTCTTGCAAAACACTCCCAACTAAACAGTTTTTTCTTGATCGCTTCAGCACATTTTTCCATCCAAGGTTTACTTTTACAAGCAACTCACACACAGCCGTAACCAGACTAAAAATGACAAAAACAACACAGCAAAACACAGCAGTAACACTGCAAAATGGCACCACCTTCTCAAAACTTGTCACTCAACGCTAAGAACTAAACCTTTTCATCAATACATACAGTTTCTGTTCTAATTTAACAACATTGAAACTAAAGCTATAAATATCAACCCCTGAAACTATCACTTCCACTTTAGTGCAGCAGCCTCACAGTATCTGACACGTTTTTACCACTGATACTCTCACTATACTTTGGGTTTTATATATATTTATATATGTATATTTGAGTATAAAATATTTGAAATCTCTGGAAATTTATACAGTAAAATATTGTAGTTCTGTTTTTATATTGCTGAATAAAGCTGTAAAGCATATTGTAAACATCATGTATTTTTCCACGTACATGTACATACTGCGAAAAAATCCAAATGACAGTGTATAAATATAAATGTGATGTGTGATGTGTGGTGCGTCTTGACCTGTGCACTGTGTCTCTGTGCAGCATGTGGACTACGATGCTTCACGTGCACAGCCGCTGACCTGCACTCCTGCACAGACACCAAATCCTGTCCTGTCATTTTCGACCGCTGTTTCTCTGTCAGAGTAGATGGTACGTTTTTCTTTCATGTTAATAGTTTTTACAGTTTATTTGCAGAAACCAAACTCAAAGTAATTAATGCCATACTGAACGCCTGGTGGCTGTGACTCATGTTTTGTAAACTGGTTTCTGAGAGTTTTTCTATCATCTTTGTCAGGTTTTAATGTCGTTACCAAGGGCTGCCAAAACCGCCTAACATGTGTAGGTGCCATGGGTTGCTGTGAAGGAAACTTGTGTAACAGCGCTACACCAGCTGGTCCCGGTATCCTCTTCCTGCTGCTATCTTCAGTCATCATCATCATCACACTCTTCCTCTGAGTCTCTGGGATTTTGTTATTTCAATGTTGCACTTTTTTTCTGACCCAATTTGTACAACTCAAGAAGAATAAACAACTTAAATGTTAAGCTGCTCTCACATCATACTAACATCTATATTTCAGTCTGGATTAAAGAGGTGGACCTACTGAACAACATGGCCATGTTTGGACCCACAGCACCAGTAGTCAGATGGTTCAATGGTTAGCACACACCTATACCAGCATGAAGACCAGTGTGTTGGTTTAAAACCTGGTTCAGCAAGGCTCCATACAGGTGTTCCCTGTGTGAAGATGTGGTAAATAGAAAAAAGAAACTTAAAAAAAAAATAATAAAAAATGAAATAAATAAAAATAAATAATAAATCTTGTTTAAAAGGTCCAGTGTGTAGGATCTACAGGCATCTATTCACAGAAATGGTGTATAACATTCATAACTATGTTTTCACTAGTTTATAATCACCTAAAAAAAGGAATTGTTGTGTTTTTGTTTTCTTGGAATTAGCTGTTTTGATCAGACAGACTAAGAGGGAGGGAGAGAGAGATGCACCTCAGTAACTTGTTAGTGCAGATTAGCTATTTTTCCAAAGTAGGACAAAATAATCCTAACCTGTTTTTACATGTAAGTTATTGCCATGTCAACAAAGGCAGACGCAGCTTAATAATGGCTAAACTTCATCCACGAATGTCTGATGAAGATACCTAAAGAAGGAAATACAGAAAGAAATAGTGGAAGGAGAGGTTAAATCTGATTTAATAACAGTCACTAGGTGAATGGTTTATACTGTGAAACGGGAAATATGGCTCACTGAGAATGAAGTGAATTAGGAATTATAATTGTTATAGTTTGTTTAAACAAGCTTGAACATTTCCACTAAGCATTTCAAATTCACTACCATCAGACATTCACAAGATGGCGCCAAATGGACGAATTTTTACATCCTGCTAAAAGTGTCGTTGCCTTATAAATCAGCAACATTTCTGCAATAATAATAATAATAAAGAAATAATTAAATATGAAAAACTGCTGTATGGCTGTATATCTTTTGATCTTGTTACCCTCCCAGAGAGCTTGTCTCATTTTGTTTAGTCTGTGCTGTTTGTTTTTGCTGTCTTGCAGAGTGCTTTCCTTCCTGATAGAAACTTTTGTCTAATTCATCTTGTTTTCTCTGTTTATTGTTATAGTTAGAGTTTGTTGTTGGTGGTGTGGCTTTACTCTGAAGCTGAGAGGGTTCTTTATGGAGTGGGGGCAGGGGGGGTCTAAGGGTGCTGGGTGGGTGTAAGGGGAATTTGGGTTTTGTGTGGGTTGTGTTGTTGAGTGTTCATGTATGTTGTATGTTGGTGTTGTGTGTTTCTGTGTTGACACCTGGAAGAAGTCTTAAAAGTCTGCTTATGATTCATGTATATTGGCGTCACATTGAAAAATATAAAGACAGAAAAGTAATCAACGTGTAAAAGTTAGCGGTGAAACTAAAACAGGGCCTGTAAAAGTTAGATGACAGGGAAAAGGGCTTATTGTTTTATGTATTTTATGAATTTTAAATTTATTTATTTGCTGTGTTTTTTCAGTTACTATTATTATTGAGTTCAAAGTGCAGTACAAAATGCCGTGAAAGAATATATCTGTTTTACCACAAGTTGTGCTGATTGATAGAATTATTTGCTTTTGTTGTATGTGTTTAGAGCATTTTTCAAATAAAATGTGTTATTTCAGCCAGAGCCTTACAGTATAGGCCTGTGTGTGATATGATATCTGTGTCTTCTAGCTCAACCTTTTGAGTACCTCTGACAGTGGATCTGGTATGGGTGGTTATCAATGGCGCTGGAAAATTGCGTGCAAACCCTCAGCACTCAGGAAATAAATACACAAAAGATTTGGCCTGTTTGAAGAGCAATACAAGTATATAGTAAACAGCAGAGAGACAATACCTGAGATCAGACAGTCAGTGGTTATTTATGGTTGCAGCAGAACACAGAAGTCCATAAAAGAAACATCTGTTTAAACTGTATCTTTGATTTGGAGTATCTCTATTGAACGAAACACCTGAACAGACATCAAATCTTATTTTATCTTTATCTTTAACTGTCGTTTCTCTTTCAACTGTTTTTCTTTCACTTTGTATGTTTCTAATATTAAGAATTCAAAGCACACACCAAAATCAATCATCACTTAGTTGATACAACACGTTTCTGAGAGTTTTCCTCATCATGTTTTGTAAGTTCTGACATGATTACCAAGGGCTGTCAAACCAGTGTACCATGTGAAAGTGCTATGACTTGCTGTGAAGGGGACCTGTGTAACAGAGAGATCTGGTCCCAGTGCCTCTCTCCAGGATTTGTAACAGCTTAGGATAAAAGTTCACTTTCCATAAAGCAGGAGCAGGCACACTTGTCCAAAGGGCAGCAGGCAGAAACAAAGGCAGGAAAGCTAAGGCGACTGCAAACTAGGCACCCTGCCTAAGTGCGGTTGGAAATTGGCTTGTGTAGATATTTCAGACTAATGAAGGACATAGGAAACAAGTGGGCGGGGTGTTAAATGTAGGGCAGGAGGAAGTGGCTGGATGTTTGAGTGTTGAACATACTGCTCTACTACACAAACACAATTCATTTTAATATGGTGCGGTTTTTTGGCCACAATGACACATTTTGTTTGCATGATATGCTCACGTCCAAAAAACATTAAAAACATGCAACAATATTTACATCAATCAACACAACTTGCGGTCAACTGAGTGTATTCGATCAATCATTGTACAAAGGACAACAAAATGCTAAATAAAGCCATCAATATGAACCACATTTACCTTGCAATATTTTGTGTTCAGTGCGTGTGTTATTTGGTGATACTATACATAGGTGCAGTTGCCTACGTGCTAACAAAGAGAAGCAAACATATCACAGCATAAACTGTATTCTTATCTCTAATGATAATTTTACTAGAAAAACAAAAAACCCTGCTGCACTCTAAGCCTGCCCTTTTTACACTTTGAGATGTGCTGTTGAAATACTGTGGGCAAAGAAGAAGAAGAAGAAGAAGAAGGGGGAAGAAAGTTTTCTTCTATTATTCTAATCTCGTGTACACATTTTTCCGCACCCATCATCTGTCACTGGCATATATGAAAGACCTGTAGTAAGTCCTTGATTAGACAGTCATTATAGCACAGCTTTAGTACTGCATGTGCTATTCACAAAAGAACAAATAAAGAATGAAGCCCAAACTCAGAAACACATACACTTACATATACATTTTGACCAAGTCTTGTTTTTAGACTTTTCAAACTCAGAAATGCTATTTGTCTCCTCCTCTGCATACTTGCCTTTTTCCTCTTTGATTCAGGCTTGCAAACAGCAACACAGAGATGTATCTTTTATAGATGAATTAGGACTGATTGCTAATTGAAGAACTGTGCAAAGGAGTTTTTACACAGGTGTTTTATTCATAATTCATAATTATGCAGGTTTTTCTATTAGATGTGAATAGATGACTTCCTTTTATTTAACACAGTTAAACTAATAGAGTTCTAGGTCTTTCTATGAGATCTGTTTTAACGGTTTTGAAAAAGGTTGTGAAATGTTGCTGCCGATTGGGAGAGAAAAAATTACTTCAAAACTTGTTGCACAATAGGCTCATTGGAGATGAGCTGCACCTCGCCTGAAAAGTGGACCACAGCAGGCAACCTGCAGCAGGATGTAGTGACCAAAAAAACGCAGTCAAATCACCATGGATTCCAGCAGTTTACAGTCTGTACAGGAAGTTACAAAAACACTCCCATCCTGAGATAATAAATGATTCCACATGAATTCTCATGTCAGTCTGCGTCATACCAGTTTGCTGCTGTATATCAGCTGAGCAGACCCGTCACCCTCAAACTACATAAATAAAATAAAAACATTGGCGTCATATACGACTGCTGTCAGAAAAGATCAGTCAGACAGCCCATAATCAGGGCTACACATCTGTACAGATGTTAACACCCATCACACTCAGGCTGCTTACAAGTGTTGCTGAATACTTCAATAATTAAACAGTCCAATTTTGATGTACAAATAGACTAGTTTATGATGAATGTTTTTAGTCTCTCAGACCACCAGAAAAAAATTCAAATCAGATGAATAAAATCTAAATCTGTAATTCAGCAAAAATGAGAAATTCATATACAATGCAGCGGTGTAAAACTTACACAACTCTTTTACTTAAGTCAGAGTATAGATACTCCTGGTAAAACATTACCGCTGAGTCAAATTATTACTTGAGTTAATGTACTGGAGTACTTGCTTCTGAAAATACTGAAGTATTTAAATCTTTTAATCTCAGGGCATTATTGTATATTATTACAGTACATTTGCAGAACTTAATGACTCAAAAAAATAAACCACTGAATGCACGGACATCTTTGCTGGCTGGGTTAATCCAACTTCTTTTTTTTTTACTCACCATTTTAGTTTTGTTTTTTTTTCTGAGGAGAACTTGAAATTTTAAACCAAAATTAAAAACAACAGGTCTTACAGAAGAATCTAACAAACTCTCAGCCTAAATCAGGACCAATACTTGTCAACTGTTTTGTCAACAGTTCGTATATTAATTCAACTCCTGTTACACAGCACTGCCAGAAAAGTGAAACAGCTTGACCTCTCCACATATCTCTACTGATAAACTGCCCAATCTGAGCATCACATGTGCAAGGTAACAACAACCAATTCACATGCAGAACTGCATCAGTTTAAAATCATCCACAGCAAATTTAACGAGTAGTGAGAACCTTCAGAGGAATATAGTGGAGTTAAAAGTACAATATTTGTCTTTTATATGTGGTGAAGTCAAAGCTACAAGTATACTTACTTATACTTACCGTTATACAATTTAATTTTGGAGGAACAATTTTGTTATGAGAGTATGTAAGCTTTATTTTACATTTGTGTGGTGTCACGCTGTTGTGTTATTATTAGGTCTATTTATCTTTTAAACTGAACTTTACACAGGAATGTAAAACATTACAATGTGTGTAAATAAAGCAGGCATGGTGGAGACAGAAATAGTACATTAAAGCTATGCCAATGCGTGCGCTTGCAACAGCACTCGCACTTCATGCCAGCCCTGTATGAGTCAGTGCCCCACTTGGGCCACGGCATAAATAAAAGGTCTGGACACAACACTGAACAAAAGTGCTTTATAAGTTAACCAAAGCATCATCAAAGTTATCATCTGGGCACCATGAATGTCTGAGCTGAATGTCATAGCACTCCAAAAGTTAATAAGTATTTCAGACTGCACCAAAGATTGGATCAACATAACCGTTGTTAGAACCACATTGACAGTCATCAGATGGTTCAGTGATTTGCAAACAAAGGTGCCCAAATGTGGGTACATGGTTGTTGGTTTTTAAACCAGTTTAGGCAAGGCTCTATGCAGGAGTCCCCTGTGTGAGGTTTTGTTATCTCAAAACAAGAATGGTAGTAATCTCATTCGTGTGTGATTTTTACTTATTTGATAAGAATTTTGATTTAAAACCTAAAAACACAAGTGCATAAATATTGAGCTGAAAGTTTTTTTGTGTATGTATGTAACCTTTTTTGTAATCACCATCATTTTGATTAGTAATTGCATTTCATTGCATATTTTTTCTTAGTAACTGTAACTGATTACAGTTACAATTATTTTGTCATTGATTACTAACTAGTTGGCCTGAAAAACACTGAAAGACCTTAACTTAAAGACTTTAACTTCAACTGACATTTTTTAAGCACCTGCTTTTTACAAAAGACCAAACATATACTTTAAACAGAAAAGTCAATAACTGTATCGATGTGACATATGATATATGAAGATATATTATCATTCACTTCAACACTTCCACTTTTACATTTCAAGCTGACTTTAATCTTTAGATCAACAATCAAAAATATAATTTATTGATTTGCTCATAATAGTTCATATTTTATGTCCTTTTTTGTCACTCTTGATTCTAATGAGGGTTTCCACAAAACCTAAAGAATCAAACAGTGCAATGGTCTATTATATTGTGCTTTTATTGAACCAACATTCATTTACAGCTTTACAATTTGCTAATTTGGTTATTATTGAGAGAAGACCAGTATTCTTACGCTGTGGCTGCTCCAGAGCCTCAGAGAAAGAGTGTGACGATGCTCGAGGACACCAGCAGGAGAAGGACACTGGAACCAGTGGGTATATTGCTGGAACCAGTGGGTTTGGGGATGTCAATAGCTGGCTCATCGCTGTTACACAAGTCCGTGGCACAGCACTTTATGGGGTCAATACATAAATTACTGAGCATGCAGCCCTTAGTGACAACACCTGTGAGACATGATGCAAAAAATCAGTTTTAACAACAATAAAAAGTCTCTATTTAGTAAAGCAATATATCTGCACAGATAGATAAATACATTATTTGAAATATTCAATTATTTAGCTGTGGAACAATAACTCACCGTGCAACACAAAGGAGGTGCAACGCTCAAAGATGGGAGGACAAGTTAACTGCTCTGTGCAGGATTCGCCTGATGTACAATGGTGGCATCTCAATCCACACACTGTACAGAAATACAGAGTAGTGCCACAAATGGTTCAAGATATTCCAAATCTAATGCTCAATGTTTTAGACATTTTTTCAAAGATAATGTGAAGAAAAACTTGAGAGAAAACCAGACAATGGAAATTATTACACAACTCTCTGTTTGTTTAATCATTAGTATAGGCTCAAGCCAATAATCATGAATCATAAGCTGTTTACCTGCAGACAGAGTCATAAAAAGGATCAGAGGTCCAAACAACTGCATTGTGACCAAAGAGAAAAAGACTTTTAATCAACCCTGTAAAAGGAGAACTGGAGTGAGCATGTGATCTCTCACGCTTCTTCATAACAGTTTAACTCTTTGGTGTTTCTTCAACGCCACAGCAACATTTCCGGACCAAACCCCCACCCATAGTAATCTCATCCTCTCTGGAGAAACAGCCATGTAAATGGTATGTCCTGCAGTGTGATCTAGCCAATGGTCTTGTTTCCCTCATCACGTGCTGAGCATAAATAACCAATAACTGCCCTGTAGATTCGCTCATGGCAGATGTCGGGATAGGGGGTAATGAGACAGGAGATAGGATGTCCAAGGCTGCACTAAGGCGGGAGAGTATAGATGCCTGGGTTTCTATTGGTAGAAGTGGGTGTGGTAATCTAATTAAAGAAGAAATCAATATGTACTGGCAGAGAGAGTGGGAGGAGGAGCCAAAGGGCTGGCATCTTTCTTTCTATTCACCAAAGGGTCTATGGAAATGGTAAAGCCAAACTAAATAGAGTAGATGAAATCAAGCTGATTAGATTAGGGTGGGGCACTGAGGACTGCAGAGCGGACCACTGTTGGTGGGGAAACACAAAGGATGGGAAATGTACGTTATGTGGAGAGATGGAGACCGTGCAACAGTTGCGACAAGCTTCAGTGAAGGCTGTATACAAAAGAAAGGAGATCCTTGTTAGAGGGAGTGGAGTAATCCTTTAAGAACTCTGTTAGGGTATTTGTAAATTGTAACTGGAATAAAAGTCATATTTATAGGAAAATCATTTAGTGTGTATACATGCATAAAATGGTGCGGTTTTTGCACTCATTCCGAAAAAGACAATATACCTACAAAGCTTTTTACATGTCTCATGAAAATCAATATTCCTATAACACCCCCGTGTACATACATGACGGATTACTGTAGGGGGCTTGCTAAATTTTTATTTGATAATGTAATTGAAGGTTGTTGTGGGTTTTTTTTTTCAAAAATGAATATGTCTGACATTACATATTAACATGAATCAAATAGTTTAGCAAAAATAAATTGCCTTATTAAAAAAAAATAACAACTTTTGAGTTTACAGTACGTCTAACTTTTATCCTTGAATCCTGGTACAATCATGGTAGCTATATGCTAAATCACGGCGCAGCACCTGTACATGCCAGCTAGGCAAACAAGCTAACATTTATGTATTATTAAAAAATGTTGCCCAGTTAGCTGTACTATTATTTTAGGTGGAGGTACACTAATATGAGCCACAATCAGGCCACAGTCGATGGCTTTGTAACTTTTTGAGTAGGAGTCTCTAAAATACTATGAAACTCAGAAACAAACATGGTGTATTAATATATGAGCCTACCAGTGATTATTATTCTTAATATCTTAGTATTATATGAACCATAAATGATATGTTTAGACTTGGCACTTTAGACTGATGTATGTGTTATTTTGGACCCAGTTTAACATCCTTCTCAAATTTATAGAGTATATGTAGTATGGGTTCCTTGCTCTGCCACTCTTTCATTTAAGGGTGCCTTGACCTGTAAAAACATTGAAGATCACTGTCTGAGTGGACGTCTGCATCCTTTTAAAACTAAAACTTTTTTCAACCACATGCTTTTAGCCAAAGTTTAAAAAATATACTGCAAACAGAAAAGTCAACAACTGTGTGAATTAGCATTCACTTCAACACTTCCACTTTTACATTTCTAGCGTACTTTCATCTTCAGATCAACAACTAAAGATTTAGTTTATTGATTTGCTCATGATTGTTATTTTATGCCCTGTTTATTCACTAATGTTTCTAATGAGGGTTTCTGCAGACGTTAAAGAATCAAACAGTGCAATGTTAAATCATATTATGTTTTTATTGAACCAGCAATCCATTCATTTACAGCTTTACAATTTGCAAATTTGGTTATTTTCCAGAAGTCCCAAATTGGGTTACAGAGAAGACCAATATTCTTATGCTGTAGCTGTGACAGGGCCTCAGAGAAAGAGTGTGATGATGCTGGAGGAAACCAGCAGGAGAAGGACACTGGAACCGGTGGGTATGTTGCTGGAACCAGTGGGTTTGGGTATGGAACCATGGGATTTGGGCTTGGAAGGTTTGGGTTTGGTATCAGTAACACCCCAAACTTCGGGTTTTGCGATGTCATCAGCCGGATGATCACTATTACACAAGTCCGTGGCACAGCACTTTACGGGGCCAAGACATAAGTTACTGAGCATGCAGCCCTTGGTGACAACACCTGCGAGACATGATTGAAAAAATCAGTTTCAACAACAATAAAAGTCATCAGACATAAAGTACAGAAATACATCAGCTCAGACAGATAAATTATTCATTTGAATTATCTAGTTTTAGCTATGGAAGAGCAACTCACCATTCATCACAAAGGAGGTACAACGCTCAAAGACAGGAGGACAAGTTAACTGCTCTGTGCAGGATTTGCCTGATGTACACTGGTAGCATCTCAATCCACACACTGCACAGAAAAAAGAGAATAGTGTCACACGTGGCTTAAGATACTCCAAATCTAATGCACACTGTTTCAGACATTTTCACAAACAAGCTGACAAATGTTAATATTTTTATATTTTGTAATATTTCATTTTTAAAAACACAACAAAACAAACAGAAGAAATTATTACAAGACAGTCTGAATGAGTTGCAAAGATCATTTTAAAATCTGACCAATAAGAATTTAAAAAATCCATATATTTCATTATAAGCCTGTACACGTGAATTATAAGATGATTTTACCTGCAGACAAAGTCATGAAAAGGACCACAGCTCCAAAGACCTTCATCATGACTAAAGAGAAAAAAAAACCTTTTAATCAACAATGTGAAAGAGGACTTAGAGAGAAAATGTGATTTCTATAAAGTTCTTGATTTTATAGTTGGACCCTTCAATCTTCTTTTCAGGAACAAGTACCCCATCCAAAAGTCGCTTTTACACTGAAGGGCCAAGATGGAAGTCCCCTCTATATACCCCAATTGCATTTACAGCGTCACTCCGCTCCAGCGTAACACGCTGCATTGCGGCAGCTAAAAAGGCATGACGGCCGTGACATGTAACAGCGTCGACTTACAGTGTGACATATAATGTGCGCGTCGGCATTGCTTTCTAAACAATAACAAAGGAATAACATATCGGTGACAATCGTGTACGTGTGTGTTCTTCGGCAGCTGACCTCGGAGCCCCCTGACATCATTGTTTTTGCAGTTTGCGGACATTCACGACCGCTGTTTTTCTTCTTTGAATTAGCCGCTAGTTGCTAACAGCTGATTTTTAAATCTCCCTCGGTCTGATCGCCGATATAATGCGTAATCATTGCGTCACACCGCCCCACCCATGGTCACGTTTCCTTCCCACCCCGGCCATGGATGTAGTAAATCAGCCTACATCCATCTGCCCGACCCATGGTAGCGTCACTCGTCCCCACCCATGCTCTTTTTTTAATCCTTAAGTGGTTTCTGTATTCTGGGAAATGCAGTCATTTAACAGGGTGTGGTGGTCGCACTTAACCCTATCGTGCATACATTATGACCATCTCAGTCAAGATCTCCCCTCTAAGTGGTTTTGTTCTTCTTTAGGCTTGAAAAAAAAAACAGGTTTGTTCATTTATTGTAAAGATGCATTTTTCAAGGAGTTTTAATTCTTGGGTGGCCAGCATGCATAGCTGGAGAAATATAAACTAATTTAAAAAAATATGTATATAAAAAATATATGTGAAACTATAAAAACATGTTTTTAATGCTGTTAAACAAGTGTGTGCACATATTTTAACATATTTCAATTTCGTTAAATGCAATGCAGAACCTGCGGCAGACTCCTCAGCCTCCCCCTTTTTCTTTCTAGTATATTCCTCCTCCCTCTTCCCTTCCTCACTCCTCCTCAGCTCCCTACCACACCTCCCCCTGTTGAACTGTATATATTTCAAAGGACATTTACTGAAGATTTTCATCAGTTTTATTCTCACTGTGCCATATATTTGCCACATAGTCTGATCTTCTCTTTCAGCAGGTCCAAACACGTCCAGAAACTTGTTATTTGACAGATTAAGCTGAATATCTGACACAGAAAACACCAAATCCAAATAGCAACATTTTATTTGTGTCTGAACTGATATGATTTTTATTATCTTTGCATGCTTTGCACTTCGACACCCTGTGATTTTGAATATATATATATATATATACACATTTTTGTTTCAAAAACTGCTGATTACAATTCTTCTTTCATTAGTCAATAGGCTAAACTTATAGCCCAAAAAGTCACTGCAGATAAAGTACTTTCAAGGGCAACAAAGTTGCTGTAATAGTAATTACTGCCGTTGAAATATAGCCAGTGATGCGTACAGTTAAGTGAACTGATGCTTGATTAGAACTCCTTACTGCATTAAATTGCATTCAAACTCAATGTCATGTTTATGCCTCCTGAAGGAACATTTTGCTGTGTAGAACCGACATATTAATTTAAAGGTAACTTCTCTCACTTTATTAGTAAGAATAAAAAAAGTATATTTGGTAATTTAATTTAAATTTGAATTCTAATTTTGTGTGTGTGTGCGTGCGTGCATGTGTGTGTTTAATTAAAATTTGATAATAGTACCCAACATACTATTATCAAAAATAAATTAGCCTAATCATTTTTAAAAAACAATTGAGTTAACGTTAGACAAAACTGATGATAATGTGTTACTCATGAATTATGCAATCATCATCTCTAGCTGGGTTTCCATTAAAATTTGTGCCAAAACTTAAGCGAAATTTTGATAAAACACAATTGCGAGATGACTGCGTTTCCACTGACTTCTCTCGTGATGTTAAGCGACTTTCCTCTCGCAATAACATTCCAGTAGCCATGGTGATGGATGTCCAAAACATTGGCAGGTTTATTTCTATTGCAGCCACTCAGTAAAGAAAATCTATCCATCCATCCATCCATTTTCTTCCGCTTATCCGGGGTCGGGTCGCGGGGGCAGCAGCCTAAGCAGGGAAGCCCAGACTTCCCTCTCCCCGGCCACTTCGTCCAGCTCTTCCCGGGGGACCCCGAGGCGTTCCCAGGCCAGCTGTGAGACGTAGTCTCTCCAGCGTGTCCTGGGTCTACTCCGGGGCCTCCTACCGGTGGGACGTACCCTGAACACCTCACCAGGGAGGCGTCCTGGAGGCATCCTAATTAGATGCCCGAGCCACCTCATCTGGCTCTCCTCAACGCGGAGGTGCAGCAGCTCTACTCCGAGCTCCTCCCGGATGACCGAGCTTCTCACCCTATCTCTAAGGGAGAGCCCAGCCACCCTACGGAGGAAACTCATTTCGGACGCTTGTACCCGCGATCTTGTTCTTTCGGTCACTACCCAAAGCTCATGACCATAGGTGAGGGTAGGAATGAAGATTGACTGGTAAATCGAGAGCTTTGCCTTTCGGCTCAACTCCCCTCTTCACCAAGACAGACCGGTGCAGAGTCCGCATTACTGCAGACGCTGCAGCGATCCGCCTGTCGATCTCCCGTTCCATCCTTCCCTCACTTGTGAACAAGACCCCGAGGTACTTAAACTCCTCCACTTGGGGCAGGACTTCATCCCCAATCCGGAGGGGGCACGCCACCCTTTTCCGGCTGAGAACCATGGCCTCGGATTTGGAGGTGCTGATTCTCATTCCAGCCGCTTCACACTCGGCTGCGAACCGATCCAGTGAGAGCTGAAGGTCGCGGCCCGATGAAGCCAACAGGACCACATCATCTGCAAGGAGCAGAGACCCAATCCTGAGGTCACCAAACCGGACCCCCTCAACACCCTGGCTGCGCCTAGAAATTCTGTCCATAAAAGTTATGAACAGAATCGGCGACAAAGGGCAGCCCTGGCGGAGTCCAACCCTCACCGGAAACGAGTTCGACTTACTGCCGGCAATGCGGACCAAGCTCTGGCACCGGTCATACAGGGAACGGACAGAAAATCTAATATCACCGTAATTTCTTTGTCTCATTTAAGACTGAAGAAGATCTCGGTCTCTTCTTCCTTTCACACATACCGAGCTTTGTTTTGTAGAATGTCACAAGACTTTATTGTACTTTTTCATCTTCTTTGGGTTTAGTGGCGGTTGGCAACCATAAAGTCGCATTACCGCCACTCAGTGTTACACATCATATGAGCTATAAAAGCGAAAAAAGTGTTTCCATTGCAGTTTTGTGAAATATGGCTTTTTCGAATAGCCTGAAATTCCACCTCATGAGAGCATAAAAACTTTTTTGAAATTATCAAGTTTCCATTAGACATAGGCTATTTTATATTCACAATTTCATTTTGCGCAATTTGAGGGGTTCATGGAAACACACCCACTTTTGGGAAGGTTACTTTTGAAATGTAACAGGTTACAGATTACTAGTTACCCTGTTATAAAATGTAATGCTATGGAACTATTTTAATTAGGCTACTTCATCAAAGTGAGGTAACTTATGACAACATTACTTTTTGTTTACCCTTTAAACAAATGTTTTAAACAGGGCAATAGAGCTAAAAAGACCTAAAAACATAAGTACATGTTGCACTCAAATTTGTCTCAACAGCTTTGCTGACACACAACTAGAATTTGCCAAAAAGATGGCATTCCTGCACGGCACAAAGATGTAACACATCAGAATTAATGTTTATTCAACACTTTTTATGGAAATGATTATTTTTCATATATAACTACTTTGATTTAATTGCATGTTTTTCTCAGTAACTGGTTACATTTATTTTGTAATTTAAAACTGCCCTACACGTTGTGATGGTTTGAGAGGTCGGGAGCTTTTCTTTTGGGGTGCTGAAGGTGTGGATGCAGAAAATGAAAACCATTAAATGTTGCTTTCAAACTTAAATTCAGCGCATTCAGTCCTCTTTAAAAGGTCAACATATTTCTTGCAGACAGAAGTTAAAAAAAACAAATTTGTACATCAAACTTTAAGTTCATTGTCTTCTGGGTAGCATTATTAGAAATCTCATTGTTCTCTGTCTGTGTCCACTTGTCTTCTCCACATGCCCTGACTCCTCCTCCCCTTCAGCTCCCTCCCTGAGGCAATCAGCTGATTACTTTCAGCTGGGCAGCAATCCCTCCCTGACCTGCTTACTTATTGTGGGTCTTGTAGTCTTTTACTGGATGCCATGATGGTTTTTAGTCTTTGCTGCAGTCACAGGGAGGGGATGTAGCTCTCCTAAATGTCTCCATATCTCAAGACATCACAACTGGAAGTCATGCCAGCTGATTTTAAACAGTGCATGCAGTATGTCCCTGCTCCCTCTCTGTTTTAATTAGGGGTCCTTGGCTTGAAAAACATTGAAGACCTCTGCCCGACTGGATGTCTGCATGTTTTTCAACTTAAACTGACATTTTTTTAAGCACACGCTTTTACAAAACAACACACATTTACTGTTTGCAGACAAAAACCTTCAACAACCATACTGATTATCATTCACTTAGACACTTGCATCATTTCTCATCCACTCCACTACTGTTTTCTGACAGATTAAGTGAAACCAGATGAACCACAGTGAGGAAATAACTTCATCTTTGTTTCATATTTACTCCATAGATTTCAAAGCAAAAGTCAAAAGTACTGTGGAACTCAATGGCATACTGCAAAGTGAACTACTGCAGCACTGTTGCTCTGGTTTATATAACCCAGAGTAAATGTAATGTGCTACTAAAGGTGATTTACTGCCCCTTTAAGTTCTTGTATTTATTTACAAAAAGTCTACATGACTATTTTTCATGTAGATGGATAAAGTGCGCACTTTGTCAGGAAGGAGGAGGGCTTAAAGGGAGAGGCAGCAGTAGGTTTAAATAAGGACAGAGGGGTCGGACCACCGAGTGAAAAGCTTTGAAGAGTTAACTTCAATTTCCAGTTCTCCTCTCACACACTCGATTACAGGATTTTCTCTGTATTCACGATGAAGTTTTTTGGAGTTGTGATCCTTTTTATGGCTCTGTCTGCAGGTAAAACAGTTTATTATTCACTTATATAGTAATGTAAGTTATGAATGTGTTTTTTTCCATGGTGGGCGTAGGCTTATCCTAAAATAGCCCATTTGCAAAGCACCCAGACTGTGGTGTAATGATTTTTGTTTTCTTATTTTTTATATTTAAGAGAATTTAAGATTCATATTTATCAGCTTGTTTGCTCTTCTTTAGCGTTAAACATACATTACAAGGATCATATTTGGAGTAATTTAAATTCTGTCTGACACTTTTCTCTCTGTTTTTTTATTTTTTTATAGCATGCGCATTGAAATGCCACACATGTTCAGGCAAATCCTGCAAAAATTCAGTAGATTGTCCTCCCGGTGTTGACCAGTGTGCCATCGCCGAAAAGGATGGTGAGTTGTTATTCCACAGCATTTCACAGCAATATGAAGCATTTCTAATACTTAGGTGAACTGTCTATCTGAGCTGGCATATCGCTTTACTGAATGCCTGGGGACTTTTATCGTTGTTGAAAGTGAGTTTTTTTTCCATAATGTAACACAGGTAACGTCGCCAAGACCTGCATGCTCAGTGCTTTGTGTATTGACCCCATAAAGTGCTGCTCCACGGACTTGTGTAACAGCGCCACACCCACTGCTTCCAGTATCCTCCTCCTGCTGGTGTCCTCCGGCATCATGACTCTCTTTTTCTGAGGCTCTGGAGCAGCTGCAGCTTAAAAATATTTGTCTTCCTTCTTTCCTACTGAGTTTGTAACTCCAAAGGAAGCAGCAATATTTTCAGTGTGTAAAAGCTGAAAATGAGCGCAGATCAATGTTGGTTCAATAAAAACCCAATCTGATCAACCACTGAAATGTTTTTGTTTGTTTTTTTATTTCTGCAGAATCTTAAATCGTAAACATGATTGGCAAACAGGACATGACACTTCAATAACCATTGGTAAATCAACAATTTGCATGCAAATGCAACTGAATAAATTTGTTGATTTGAGGATCAGCGAAGCTGATCAGCTGACTTTAGGGTTGGGCACTTCCCTTTTTTGATGGTTTTGGTTTTTATATTTATCATCACAAATTGCTGAAATGCAAAGCATTCAAAGGTCAACTAACTCCCATCACTTTAGACACAAACAAAATGTAGCAGATATTTGGTGCACTCTGTGTCACATATCTTTTATCTTTTGTCAAAGTCAAAACTGGAGCCACATTTCATTTTTAGAGTTGGGGAAAAGAGGAGGAAATCAGGCAATGTGGCAAATATGAAACATAAAATGTTTTTTTAAAGTGAATATTCTAGACAATCTACGGATAATGCAACAGGCTAGTGGTTTACAGGCGTAAAATACACTGTTTATTCAACATTTTAGTTTACTTTGTCCATAGGAACTTAAGCAAAAAACTCACGTATTGAGATATGATAAGTTCTGAATTTAATGTTGTTGATGTCGATTTTTTTAAGTTATTATATTATTTTATTATATTTAAGATAATAAAGTATCTGGATGTCAAGTTTTTACTCGGAACAAACAAGAGTACAAGAAAAATGTTTTTTATCTTAGTTTTTTAGTCCAGTAATTATTATTACTTTGCCATTAACATTGGCAGTCCTTTAAATAAAAAAAAAAAACACTTTAGAAAATATCCAGATGGATTTTTTTCTTAAAGTCACCAAAAGTGTGTAATAAAGAAGTAATAATAAAACTGATAAAAGAGGAAACTAGACAAACATGTTAACTGTAAAAAAAAAAAAAAAAAAGCTTTCCTGTAAAGATAGGTGTTAAGGAGTGACTTAAAAGAAGAAATTACCATCCTGCATGAAAATGAAAATGAAAAATGCTCAGTTTCCTTTGAGGCAGGCTGTGGCCTCATTCTAAAATTGTACTTTTCACATTTTTACATTTATCTGAGAGCTGAAATTACTAGTTACTTTCACGATTCAACAAACATATGATCAATTTATGAAATATAATACTGAGCTATAGATTCAATTATCCAACAAAGTAATTAAAATGTGCTTGACCTCCACCTGCTGTATCATCTAAGTGCTGTTTGAATTAAACCAACTTTATAGGTGATTAATATGAAGACAATCTACAGATAATGCAACACGCTAGTGGTTCACAGGTATAAAGTACATTGTTTATTAAATATTTTAGTTTGCTTTGTCTGCAGGAGCTTAAACAAAGGCACATTTATTGAAAATATGTGTAAAATGGGCCTTTTTTGAGATATGAAAAGTTCTAAATTCACTTTTGGTGTTCTTCATGTTTTCAACTTATTGCAAGAGTAAGTTTAGGGTAATTTAACATATGGATGTCAAGTTTATCCACACAAGAAAGTGCAGCTGATGGTTTACCTTCATAATCCAGTAATTATTATTTCTCTGTAATACAAAGACCATTAAAACCAGCAGTAATTCAATTAAGAAACACTTCACTTCATCAAACTCTGTTGTGTCACAGTGGAAATATCCAGATGGATTTCACCAAATGTCTCCTACAATAACATATATGGCTGGTACATTAATTCCTTGTTTTGACTGAATCCCTACATGTCAAACCCAAATTCCATATGAGTAATATTATTCCAAAATCTGCATTTTTTTAATTGTAGAAACACTACCATAAATGTATCTTCTTTTGTCTTTTGTCTGTTCGAACTCCTCCCCTCTGGAAGGCGTTACAGAGCACTGTATGCCAAGACCACCAGACACAAAGACAGTTTCTACCCCCAGGCTGTCACTCTGATGAACTGTAAATAGTCAGAGTGTCAGGAGAGAAAAACAAACAAAACAAAACAAAACAAAACAAAAACAAACAACCAAAAAAACCAAAAAACCAAAAACAAAAAAAAAAAAAACAACAAACAACAAATATATATATATATATATATATATATATTCATACTACCTCATGCACAGTGGTTTTTGCACTAACTGTATATTTTTGAATTACATACTGTACATTTTGTATATATTCCCTATCTATTCCTTTTGTAAATACAATTACATGTCTATGTCTGTCTTTTTTTCTATTTTTCTTATCCCTAACTTATTTCACTCCCCTGTACTGTGAGCATTGCCAACCCGGAAAAAATTCCTTGTTCCTCATTTGTTGAACTTGGCCAATAAACGTGATACTGAAAATTCTGAAATTCTGAAAAAATTCTTTAGTGTGTGAAGATTTAAACAATAATGACATTGGCGCCATCTGATGGTGGCATCAAGAATGCAAGAAAGCGACACAAAGACAAACAAAATCCATCAGAATAATTTCAAAGTCGCTTGAATCCCATAAAAATCATCAAATTATAGTGGCTGAAGCATTGCAATCTTATGCAGTATAATTATGTTCAAACAAGGTATTTAGATAACTCAACCAATGGTGCGCTTTATTTTCATGCCAGAAGTGAAAGCAGTGAGAGCAGACAAACATGTACTCATGGTTAATCCTCACAAACTTTTGCAATGTCAATGACTAAAAATGTAAAGGTGCAAAGGAAGTTTTGGGGAGTATTTCCATCATCTTTTGCAGGTTACATAATTACCAAGAACTGCCAAACCAGCGTAGCATGGGAAGCTGCCATGATTTGCTGTGAGGGGGACTTATGTAACAGAGACATACCAACTGGTCTCACTGCCGTCCTCCAGGATTTGTAACT
Organism: Plectropomus leopardus; assembly: GCF_026936395.1. Taxonomy (NCBI): domain Eukaryota; kingdom Metazoa; phylum Chordata; class Actinopteri; order Perciformes; family Serranidae; genus Plectropomus; species Plectropomus leopardus. Next base: position 12,707,683 of record NC_142179.1, on the reverse strand, counting down.
TTTAAAAAAAAAAAAAATCATTATAATAATATGTATTGGCTATTTTGTTCATTTTGACATCATTTTGATTCACAAGTCCCCTCCCTCCAATCCTACATAAGAAACCTTTCTCGGTACAAGAAAAAATGTAAACAAACATCACATCTAAATAGTAGTTATAGGTAGCTGTAATTTAAAAAAATAGTTTTAATGATGTTAAATAATAATGACAATAATATTAATAATTATAATGATGGATTACAAAAAGAAAAGTACAGCAACTTGTACACAATGCTTACATATACCTTTGCAGTGTGCAAAAGAGTCATCATCCTATTCTCACTTCTTAACCAGTTTATTCTAGCTGTAGTTTAAGTTACAAGCTACGTTGGAGTGATGGTGTTAACACCGTTTTGGTCGCATTTGTAACATCTTAAGATAAAAAGTCACTTTCCTTATATCAGAAACGTGGCAAAACCAGGTATAGAGGCACATGCAAAGTGGACAATCTGGTGTGCGTGGTAATGGGCTGTTGTAAATACAGCAGACTAGTTAGGAAACAGTGGGCTGGGAAGGTGAGGTGAAAATGGGAATTTGACTGAAAGGATGAACAGAAAGACAAAGTGTGTGTGAAAAACACAATTAAGGCTAAAATTAAAACAGGTTTAATCTTTGGTTCACATTAGTTCTTCTTTTTCAACCTGTTGCATAATAACAAAAGTGCTTCTGATAATTTATGAAGTGTAATTATTACACCTAACATTCTCTTTTGGTGATAAAAGAAATATAAACCAGAATAGCATACAGCAATGCTGCGTGCGTATACAGCAATTCATCCCCTGGGGAGTGTGAATGTATGCAGATTTTGACTCTATCCATACAGTAGACGTTAGGACATCTTAATGAATAAGTAAAAACTTTGGTCAGCACTCAAAATTTTTATCTGGATCAGAATGATCCTGATTTAGAAATCCTATGTTTTGCTGTCTGGGACCAGCTAATCCATACGACCTTTCAACTGATTTTTCAAAGCATTGGATTGGATCACAATAATCCAGATACAAACTTTTTGAGTTTAACAAATCCAGATAAGGAGTTTTCTAAACAATGGTGTATCCAGACTTTTTTTTTTACCAGGGTGGCCCAATTGAAAACAGAATTATACAGAATTGGCATAAAGTACAAATGCTGCTGCGAGCGCTTGTGTCAGCGTAGCTTTAATTTACCATTTTGTCTCTGATACCCATACCTACTTTAATTACTAACAGTGCAGTGTCTCACATTCCTGTTTATAGTTTAGTTTAAAAGTTTAATAGACCTGCCAGTCACGTCAAGTCAAGTTGAAGGACACCACTCAAATGTAAAATAATGTTTTGTACCTTTTTAGGGATTTAGTGGCAGGATTGCAGATTGCAACCAGTTGAAACTCCTCCTGGCTAGAATTCTTCAGTGTTTATTGTTCAGGAGGTTTTTAAGAGGAGTATTATCAACAATGACCTCTTTCTCTCCAAAGCAAATTAATCTGGTGATAACATCCAGTAAAAACACAGAATAAAGCATCTTCATGTTACAAATAAGGGTTTCTCTGACACTGTTGGCATGTCAGAGACGGCCGCCTGACCAGCACCTGCTGATGTGTGTTTAGCTTTTATCTCTGATAACTTAAGACCCAGACATTCAGGAGGTTTTCAACATAACATGAATTACCCGCAGAGGTTTCTTCGTCTCCAAAACAAACTGATCTTGTTATTTATACTGGTGAAAAAAAAAAAAAAAAAAAAAAAACTAAAAATATCAGATTCATGCTCAAAAAATTCTTGTACTTTTTGTCGAACCCTTTCATTGAGGAGGGTCTTCTTGAAACGGTGGCTGATGCGAAAACGCAGATGGGCCTATTTAGAGCCAGTGTTAGGTTTGTCTATTCTGGGCTACCATAGAAACATGGCAATGCAACATGATAGACTAAAACACAGCAAAGCAATTCTTATTCTTATGTTCAGGTGGTTAGACACTAATGAAAACAGATTCTATTCCATGTCTGCCATTATCATCCCCCTAAATCTGACACACTCGTGTCTTTATTTGAGGAGACAGAAAGCAGCTTTAACCTTTTTATTCTCACCAGATGTTCAAAGTGGCTTTGACAAACAAATCAGAGGAAAAACAACATTTAACACTAATGCAGAACTTGAAATACAACTACTCATATGTCTTTCTGGCAGTGATGAAAAGTAACTAAGTGCATTTCACAAAGTAGCCTATTTAACTTAAAAACAATTTTGACGTACTGTTATTGTATTTCAATTTGATGCTACTTTAGAAATTACTACCAACAATAATAAGACAACAGCAATAATAAGAACTTTAACTTCTAAAAATAAATAAATAACTTTATTTGTATAAGACTTTTCAAAACAGTTATAAGTGCTATATAGATCAAACAAAAAAGTAAAAAAAAGAAACAGCAATCACATAAATAACTTCACTCAACTTGGGTTAAGACTGGATAAAGTAGAGTGTGTAATGAAAAAATAATAACATTGATAAAAGAGGGACAGGAACCAGGCGACAGCCAAAGCTTCCTGTAGAAGTAGGTTTTGAGGAGTGATTTGAAAGTAGACAATGAGTCTGTTGACCAAAGTTTCTCAGAAAGGAAGTTGCTGTGAACCTCTTACGGAAAATTCCTTTTGTGGGTCAAGCTGTGGGAACATTGTAGCCTACTTTAACGCCTCTACATTTATTTGACAGTTGGAGTTACTAGTTACTTTAAATTTATTAATAAAAATAATAAAAAAAAAATATATAGCACCTTTAAGACAGAGTTTACAAAGTGCTTTGACAAACAAAGCAAAGCAAAAACAGGATATATAGACAGCAATACAACAATGCAAAGCCAGACAGTCCTACTGAACACAATCGAGAGGAAGCTAATGTAGAGTTAGGATAGAATTAAAACCAGAGGACCGAAAAATGCAAGATGCAGGACGCATAATGTCTGTATATAATAATATAAAATTATACAACAAAAGAGACCAAAAACAATAATAACAGAAACAATGAAAAGGAAACAAATAGAAGGAAATAAAGTGGATAAAACATAAATTTAAAAGGTAAAATGTATAAAAAATAATAAGAAATAAAAAGACGAAATTAAAAAACATCACATAATAGCAAGTCTATACAAATGGATTTTTTCTGTTTGTTTTTTTCAAATGGGTTTTAAGAAGTGATTTAAAAGAAGTGCAAAGCCGAGGGCCCCTGAGGGCAAAAGCACGTTCACCTTTAATTCAAAGCCTCGACTTTGGAACGGCCAGAGGGGCCCCACCTAAAGCTGCAAACTGGCTCATAAGGGGTCAACATTTCTGTTATGCAGCTTGGAGCCAGACCCAACCGAGCTTTGAAAGTGATCAGTAAAACCTTAAAATCAATTCTAAAACGAACAGGGAGCCAGTGGAGAGAAACCAGGACTGGGGCGATGTGATGTCGTCTGGTAAAACCAGTAAGAAGGCGAGCTGCTGCATTCTGAACTAGCTGGAGGTGGTAAATATAATACTGAGCTGTAGATGAAACTATCTATCAGTATGTAAAATAGATCAAATGTGCTTCACCTCTACCAGCTGCAACATCTAAATGCTGTTCACGTTGTGAAGCATGAGTAATAATATTCCCATAAATAATATTAAATACATAAAACAATTACCTGAAAGGGACCATTCTGCCTGTTTTCAATAATTTACATTTTGCTGGTAATACTTTTAATTAAGGTGAAATCTTGAATGTCGGATAACCTCTGCTCTCTCTGCAAGACTTAATGATCACAGATGAACAAGTCACAAAAAAAAATCATAATTTGCTAATAGATTGTAAAATTAATGTCAAATGTCAGTTGTTGCTGTATAAATCAGTTCAGTACTTTAAACTACCTCAATGTTTCTGCTCCGATTAGTTTCGCCCAAAAAAAAACTGTTTTGTTACAAGCTACTAAAGATGATTTAATGTCACTTTCTGTTCCTGTATTTAAACATTCAGTTGCATGACTGTTTCTTGTACATAATGTGTTCAATCTGGGCAGAGGCTTTGTGAAGAAATGCAACTGTCAGGTTTTGAAAAAGGACTGAGGGGTGAGACTATAAAAGGAAGAGTTCAGGTCTTCTCTCCAGCTCTCCTCTAACACGCTGATTACAGGTCTGACTTTCTTTCCGTTCACAATGCAGTTCTTTGGAGCTCTGATCTTCTTTATGACTGTCTCTGCAGGTAAGAACAGCTTGTGATTCATGTGAATTGGTTTATAATACAATAATGAAATTATGGATTTTTTTTGTTTTATGAGGAACGGATTTTAAAACAATGCTTGCATTCTATTTGATTTTTAAAAAACACTATCATACCAAAACGTAATATTTGTCAGCTTATTTGAGTTTTTCTTCATGTTTCTCCTCATATTCTCTTTTATGGAAATATGTAAAACAGTGAGTATTAGACGTGGAGTATCTTAAAACATGTGTGACACTCTTCTTGTTTTTTTGTACAGCATGCGGATTGAGATGCTTCGTATGTAACGGCAAAACATGCAAAGACGAGTTTACTTGTCCTCTCAGCAATAGCCGTTGTGCCTACGCCGAAGCGAATGGTGAATTATTTTTCTACAACTAATATTAAGTATTTCAAAAATATTATTTATCGGAGCTGATGCTGTACTAAAAGTCTGGTGGCTTTTATTGTTGTAACAATTTTTTTCCTTCTCATATATTGCAGGTGTCGTCAGCAAGACCTGTGCCCCAAGTGATGCATGTATTGGCCCCATAAAGTGCTGTGACAAGGACTTGTGTAACACTGGCCAGGCGACTGAAGGTGGTGCAAAACCAGTTTCTACCCCCAAACCCACTGGTTCCAGCAACATACCCACTGTTTCCAGTGTCCTCTTTCTGCTGCTATCCTCCAGCATGATCACAGTCTTTCTCTGAGACTCTGGAGCAGCTGCAGCTTAAGCATATTGGTCTTCTTTCTTGACCATTTTGTAACTCCTGGAGAATAAACAAATTTTAATATGTGAAAGCTGTAAATGACTGTGGATCAATGTCTGTTCAATAAAAACAGAATATATGCGACCATTGAATTAGTTTGATTTTTTTCAGTTCTGCAGAAAGCCAAATTATATATATATGAGTGAAAAAAAAACAGGACATAAAATATGAAAAATCATAAGCATATTCATAAATTTAATGGATTAATGAAGAAGATCAGCAGACTCTTAGATTTCGCATGTTCTGCTTTAATGCCAGTGGTTACTTTTGACACTTATCACCACAAAGCGCTAAAGTGCAACGCATTCAGGGTCAACAGACTCAAGACACAAATAACACAAATAAAATACGGAAAATATTTGCTGTTTTCTTTTTCAAATATCAAGCTGAATGAGTCAGCTTCAGTCAGTTTCTTTTTGCTCTTGGAGCTGCCAACAAAGTATTTTATGTTTTGTTCGACAGTTGAAAGCCACACTGGTTTTCAGAAGTGCAAAATATGAAGATTAAATAAGGCAATGTGGCAAATATGGCCCAATGATGATCTGTGGCCTTTGTGGGTGAACAGTCTGAGGGCAAAAAGACTAGTGATTTACAAGAGAGAAGTACATAGTTGGTGAAATGTTTCACTTTGTTTACACCTTTCACAAAGTATTGAACCCTTTAACCCAGAGCAAAAGGAAATGAGTAACTGGGCAAGAATTATCACACAAACTGCAAGAAATTTTACCCAAAAAACAGTTGTGAAGAAGAGGGGGACATTATTAGAAAATAATAAAAGAAATAGGTAAAAAAAAAAAACAAAATGTCCAGAAGACTATATTTTTAATTTTAACAATTCTGTACTTTTCTACAACATTTTGTTTAAATTTTGTACATTTTGTTCTTATTTTCAGGAATTTTTCATCGAAATGTTTTTCCTTTTTTTTTTTTTTTTTGCTTATTTTTGGGCCACGTCTTTTGTTGTTGCCCCCCCCCTATGTTTTTGAAAGAAAAAAATCAGAAAAAATCAACCAGTTTGCTCAGGTTTCACACGGTTAAACAAAGATGCATTTATTGAAAAATTAAAAAAAGGAGAATATTGTGGCAGTCATGTTTAAATATATGGATGTCAAGTTTTACCACAAAAGAACAAACTTGCAAAAACCATTTGTTCTCTTTGGCACTTTACCTTTGAAAATCAGGTAGTATTCATTCACTGCAATAAAAAGACAGTTAATGTTAGCAATCTTTCAGTTAAGAAACACTTCCCTTTAGCATTTCAAACTCTGTTGTGTCACAGTGGAAATATTCAGATGGACCTCACCAAAAATCTCCACTAAATTAATGGCCAACTGATTCAGTGTTTTTGACAAAAGCCCTTAAAATTTTGCCGCTTTTTCTAACTGTATTTAATTTAGTTTCCCTGCATGTCAGCCCAAATATATATATTTACATATATACATGCAAGAAGCAAGAAACAGAAAACTGTTTTAGACCAACATGTTTTCAGAATGGCAGATCTATCTGTGTGTGTGTGTGTGTCTGTGTGTCTGTGTGTGTGTGTGTGTGTGTGTGTGTGTATGTATATATAAAAATAAATATTTGCAAAAATAAATCAAAATTTAAAAAAGAAAAAAGTCTTTAAAAAATATTTTAAAAAATAAATAAATAAAAATAAAATAAATAAATAAAATAGCCTGGTGGGAAAATGTGCTTAAAAATAATAATTCTAGGGCATTGCTGGCTGAGTGGATAAAGCAGGCGCCCCATGAATAAAGGCAGTGTCCTCACTGCAGCGGCGTCGGGTTCGACTCCCGCTCAAGGCCCTTTGCTGCATGTCGCCCCCACACTCTCTCCCCCTTTCACACTACTGATCTGGCCCATCTAATAAAGGCTAAAATGCCCTAATAATAATAATAATAATAATAATAATAATTCTGTAAAATATTTTAAAAAATACAATTAAGATGATTATTGACAAAAAAATGGAAATTTATCCCTTGCTTTTTCAAAAATACTTTTCTAAATCTACTTTTTTCTTGCAGTTTGCATAAGACTTCTTGCAAAGTAACTCAATAGCTTCTTTTCTATGTTTTAAAGGGAGAGCTTAAATACTTGTGAAGGTGTCTGAATGCAGCACAAGAAAAGTGATGTCGATCCAAGTTAAACAAAGGGTTAAACACATTTTCTTGCCTTCTCCTCCAGGCTTTAGCCACACAATTGGAAAACATATCAAACTTAAAAAACAATTCTATATTTTGGTCATCTGAGCACCACAACATATCAGAGTTTTATACCAGCCATTTCCTTTAACAGTAACACTCATAAGTCATCAAAGTTTGGGCTCACACACTCTGCTTTCCTCCTGAATACTGAATTGCCCAACACTGATGACCAGAGGAAGAACATGAGCTCTCGTCTTTGTGGCTAAAGATGTTCTAGATAAACAACAAGTTATATATGATTCAGGGCCAATCCTCTGTTTTGTATACATATAAAGATTAAATAACTGACATGTGATTGTAATTAATGCATGTTAGCTTAAACATTTTAGTTGGGAATGTTTCCTGTTATACTGCAGTTGCCATGTCGACATAAGGTTAGGCATGACCTGACCATGAACTCTACACGGCTAAAGCAATTGTCCAACTCAGTGAAGTTTTATTTCCTGTTAACCCTGACAAGCCACCATAAAGATGCAAGTTACTGTAAATACTTTCACTTTTGCATTTCAAAATCAGTGCCACTAAATGTTCACAAGGTGACGGTAAAGCCGGGAATTCTTACACCCTGTTCAAAGTGGCTTTGAGTCATAAATTACACAAAGAAAAACGTACAGTTTTTCTTGATTGCTGCCCATTTAAGACTCATGGGTGAACTCAGAAAAATGTTCACGCCATCTTTGCACAACAGGGGTTTTCTCTGGTGAATGGGTTAACTACATCTGATTGCTGTCACACAATTTTTTTGGAGTTTTAATGTTAGGGGTCCCAGAATTGGACAGCCACAAAAAAAGAGATTCTGTAAAATGCAGATAAAATGCAGCAGCAAAAAAAAAAAACCCACAAAGTGCTCAGTTCGTAATGCAGACCGTATCTATTCAAATTCTTAATAAACTATTCAATACATCACATTTGCCTGAGTGTCAATCTCTCTCAGTGCAGTTCAGTCTATATAGCAAGTGCATAAAACAATTAATAAGTCCAACTGTCCCATAATATCATACACTCCTTGTGTACTTGCAGTATTTTACTCCAAGAAACATCCTAATACTCATTATCACCATTACATAAGTGAAACTGGGCCACTATATTAAATATAGTGCAAATTACAGCATTGCTCAACTGTACTGAACACATGTAGCATCTAATCTGCAATTACACATTTTGTAAAATAACTCACTCAAATTCACTACATTTTCAATGTAAAACCCATTCAGTTATAACTAAACATTCACCTATAATGTACCTTTAAAATGTATACATCAAAACATATACATCACAATATTAACCCTCTGAAACCTGATTACTTTGAAAAACAAGCAATGAAAGGAGAAATGACCCAAAAATGAGCAAGAAATTTGTAAGTACAACAAAATTACCTGAAAGATAGCGAGAGAAAAAAAACAAACAGAAAAACTAATAAAAAGTTAAAAACAAACACATGAGGAAATAAAGTGTACATATAAGAAATCTGTAACGCTATAAATCTATTTTCCCTAGCTTTTTTTCTTTTCCCCCTAAGCATTTTCCACTAGCTTTATAAAAATAAATTTCTAAATCTACTCATTTCTTGAAACTTGTAGAACATTTGTTACCAAGTTGCTCATTGCCTTTTTCCCCATGTTTTTGAACGAAATTGCACCAATTTGCTAAGAGTTCACAGGTTTAAATATTTGTGAAAAGTGTCTAATAGTGATGTCGAAGGTTTACATTCTCCATAGACATGTGTATCTCTTCAACTATGAAGTGCTATGAGGGAAATATTTATAAATACATTTCATTAAATAAAATTACATACTGTAAACAGACACAACAAAGCAATATGCAAAGTAATTAACCAAAAAGCCCAGCGACCTGCCTGCACAATACTCAGTTAACAAAAAACAAACGATCGCAAAACATCCTAATAACATTTTCCCATGTAAAGTTACACTTTATGAAGTTGAATTTGGCATTTAGCACCAACTACTGACCCGTTCAATGCAGATAAAACGTGGAGCTTTTAGTTCGTCATCCAGACGGCGTTTGGGGTGCAGCCGGAAAACAAACCGGGGTGCACCGCTCCCATGGCCAAAGTTCCACCTGGGTGCTGCTTCCATTTATTATTTTCATTCACAATATACATGAAAAATAAAAATACATGATTGTCATATGCATTATTACAAATAATATTAGGCTCTATAAATCACATAAAATTATTGTTTAGCTGATCGCACAATTTTGAGGTGTATCTACCACAAGTAGACTGTATATAAAGATGGATGACACGCCCGCTATACTTTAGTGAGGCTAAAATATTCATTATATGGGCTTCACAATAATAAATCCATGATATGGACACTGCCATCATGTAGGTGATGTCATTTGGAGCTCGAGTCTGCGCAGTACAGTCAGGGGGCGGGGCCTCTTTCATTCCTTTGAGAACTGCTCAGTGCAAGCCCCCAGGAAGTGCACCATGCTCTGAAGCAAAATTTACATAGTGGCCGAAAGTGCGTCACATGTACACTGGCCCAGAAAGACTTTTTCACATTTGCTTAACATTGGGAGAGAGACGTCCTGCATCATGCGCCACTGAGCCATGGATCTATTACAAATCTGGATACAACCATGGGGACGTGGCCTCGTTCATTCCTATGAGAGTTGCTCAGTGGTGCATGAAGGAGAGAAATTTCTTTTTCTGGGTTTAGAAAAGTGTGAAATACCAGGATCCACTGGCCCATAGAGCATACGTACTAGAGATTAACAGCAGTCGGGTGCAACCAAGTGTGCTTGAGTGGGCAACTTCTTTACATTTTTCTGATGTTGTCAAACTGGATGCTCTAAATCTAGATAGTGATAGCAGTCGTTTCGCAGGGGGTTTGACACTCACAAAAAATTATTTAGTGATTTACAGACATCTCTTTCCCAAAGTATGTCATTTGAGTCCAACAGTGTAATTCCACTTTTGGCCACTATGTAAAATTTGCAGCCAGACATTCTTCCTGGGGGCTTGGCGCAGTAGCAATCTCCACGGTGGGGGAGATCGCACCAAAACACCCGTCAGATCAAATGCGGGCAGCGCCACTGAATGCAAGTACATGGACTGGCTGTCATAGCTGTCAATCATGGCAGAAAATCCCCCTTGTGTATAATTTAACAACTCATTAAAAAAGAACTTATAATAAAAAATAGTTGAACAAATATCAGGGTGATGAGAATTATATTCAGTGACAGAAGTCATCTTTGGGAACAGTTTATTTGGTGTGTACTTTGAGCTTATATTTTGATTTATTCACTAACATGATGGGGTGGGCTTTATGACCTGTACTGCAGACCGACACCAGGGGGCGATCAAGATTGAAAAGTTACACTTTGGGAGAACTGTCATGTTGTCCATCTGTACAGTCCATGGCACAACACTCAAATTCTCTTCTCCATTAACATGCCTCCTCTCTGTCACTTTATACTACAGCCCAATGTCAGTTTCTATTTTTATGCAGGCGACACACTACTCAGATCTATCTAATCTGCAACCCCTGCTGACAACTACCACAACACCGTCAAATCCCATTCCATAACCCAGTATTGCAGATATCGTTGTGTCTTTCAATCAAAACCTCAGACAAACACATCAAATCCATGGTTCAATCCTGCTTTCATCACCTCAGACATGTTTTTTTAAAATAGACAATTTCTACAAACCAAAAATCTGGAAAGTGTTAGCCATGCCTTCGTGACTTTTAGTTTAGACTGCTGTAATTCCTCACTCTATGGTATCAGCAAAAAAAAAACCTCTCCTGTCTCCAGCTCATCCAAAATTCTGCTTCCAGGATTTTGACACTGAAATACGACTAGAATACATTTCATAGATCCTCACTTCCTTACACAGGCTACCTGTTTCTTTTAGAACAGATATTAAGATATTACTCAGCCTACAAAGTTTTTTTTTCTGATATGTTATTGCCCTACATCCCTTTACGCATCCCGAGATCCCCAGATGTGTCGCTGCCAGATTAATCTCACAAAGGTGATAGAGCCCCTGCAGATCCTAAATGTTGAAATGACCTGCCTGAGGTGATGAAAGGTGCTATATAAATTATTATTATCATCATCATTATTATTATTAGATTTTTTTCAAATCAGTTAACACATTTCTCTGAGAGACACAAACCTGACTGAATAACCATGTTAACACATTGAAAATGCTTAGTCCACTGCTTTGTCAATTTATATAAGTAGAGTCTCACTGACTCACTTTCAGACTCAGAGACAGACAGTTATATGACGGGTCACGGTCAAATATCACATGATACAGAAACAATCCTTGGTTTCTGTATCATGCAGGTTCACATTCAGTCATAGAAAAATTACATTCTTCAACTTATTACTCTGAAATGAATGTGATCCAAATTTGTCGTTTTTGATCATACTATTTTATCAATTTTGAATAATTTGTTATTCCATTCTCATTTTATACTGTAAAATTTACTCTGCGCTTTTTTCAGCCCGACACTGACAGTAAAAGGCAGAAAAGAAAGTCCTGTTTACCGTAATGCCTCTTACTCTAAGACTCATCATATAACTGTGTATGATCTGCTTGTCAGATAGTTAATGTGTTATCTCCAGAGCAATAACCTAACTGTCATAACTGCAATGTGCAAGCAAAAGGAGACAAATAAAAGACAATAACTTTTTTTCTGTGCAGTTGATAGGTTTCTGTTTTGCCCTTTGCAAAGTCAAACAATTTACCGACCCCTCCCAACACATTCAAATGCATACAGTTTTTCTCCATTGAAAACGCCAAAAAAAAAAACAATTATGCATTTCTTTGCATGATGTCATATATCGCTGTGCTGTCCAAATAGTAGGACGTAAAGGGAAGAAGTAAAAAAAAAAAACAAAAAAAAAAAACTGGCAAATGTGGATCAAAGCTTTTCACACTTTTAAACTATCGTAAAGCGTAAACTACCGGAGCGTCAAGAAATGCTACCACCTGGGGCATCTAATACTGCCGTTAAGGATGCTTCTGGAGCCACTGACCACCATCGATATTAGACAAGTTAGGATTCAGACCAGGTTGGGTTTTGAGCGCAGTGTTTCATTTGAGATTGATTCATGAAGGTTCGACTAAACGGTTAACTCTTCCAAAATTGAACTATATCCCAGAAACATGTTTAAACGACTGGGAAAAACTGTAATCTAGGTGTGTGTTCCTCATATAAAAACATCCTCAAATGCTTTTCTTCCTCTTTCTCAACCTCTTTCTAAGGGCCTTGCACACACATACTTTGCCCTATGAAACTTTTAGTTGTCCTATTTCATTTGTATTGTGCTAACGCTTGACCCAGTTTTGTCATTTGACTGTTGTAAATGCCTTATTGTATGTTGAGTACATCACAAACTTTATGCATGTATAAAAATTCACTTTAATTTCTTCACAATAAAACTATTAGCTGCTGAACCTCAGCTGAGTCACCTTATTATAAAACGATTCTGTCCTCTCCCCTTGTAAATGTCAAATGAGATACTTTCCAATCAAGGCCTGGACTTTCCAGCTCTGAATGAAAATATGTGCTGTCAAAGACAACCAAAAAGCAAGCTGTGGAAAAAGTGACTACTTTGATTATTCTCGCTGGATAATTGGGTCAAAGTTGATTGGATTCTCATAACACTCCTTCACCCTTCTGCTCACATTTAGAATAGTATGTCATTGACTGAGGGTGTTTTTAAAATAATCAATGTGTGACAAATGTGTTTTTTGTATGATTGTATGTGAAACTTTATGATGAAGAGTTTATGTTCAGGATCAGTAACTGGTTGTAAAACTGTAAAAAATTGAAGTATGAGATTTTTTTGTGTACTTCTTACAGCCACACTTGAGGAAAAACACAAATATCCTGCAAGAAAATTACTTGGTTGAAGTCACCTTCTTGAATAAACGTTTTTGATATTTACTGTACTTGAGCATCAAAAGTACATTTCTGACATTAAATGTACTTAAGTATTAAAAGAAAAAGTACAAGTGAATGCAGGTAGTGGAAAAAAAATGTTCAGAATTTTGACAATTATTAAATTTATTTCTTCATAATATGTACACCACCTGAAAAATGGAGTGTACATCACAGATGAAAAAAAATAATGTCTTTTTCCACAATTTAAAGGATTTAAAGAGCATCTTCTCCGTCCATCAAAGGACTGACCAAAAACTGGTCAATGCTGATTAGGACCTGAAATGCTGAAGCTTTGGCCAATGCCCTCTGCTGTCGGCAGCCACACCTCTGGGTAAACTGTCACGGAGAGTGTAGTTGCTCCCTTCCAGTCGACACAAGGTGTTTTTCTGGGTTTACACAAACTTATTACACAAACATGCAGTCAGGCACATTGTCAATCACGCCTTTAGAACTGAAAGCGTAAAGGCTTCTAGCTTACAGGCGCTATAAGGCCTGTTTGTTGTTGATAACACATTGGCATGAAAGCAATACATGTCAATGAAACACTCACTGGGGAATTTATTGCTTCAAATGACTACATTTACCATCAGCATTGACTGGATACCCTCGTAAAAACATGGCAAATGTCTCCTCTTAGACAGCATGGCTCTGTTAAGGTTTTTAAATCCAAACTCATCTTTTTGCCTTGACTTTTAATTAGTTGCAGGTTAGTTGGCATCATCTAAGTCTAATAATCCTGCCGACAAAAATTATGCATGCAGAGAAGGTAATTATCAAATTAAGTCCCAAGGGGAGCTTTTTTGGAAGTGCTGGAATGAAGTGTCCCCCGGCACCCTGACAATAAGAAAAAGGCTATGAGGATACAGGCCTCAAAAATGGTACAATAAAAAATGTCCTATGTACTATAAAGGAGCTCTCTGAAAGAGACCACTCTATCCCCAAAACTACTGTATACTGTAATTATTTAACTACATTTTGCTGTTAATACTTTATTGCTTTTACTTAAGTGAAATCTTGAGTGTAGTGTTACCACTGCTTTTTTGATACACCTGGTGCGGGGGAAAAAGTTTAGGAGTGAAATATCTGAATTTGCTGCAGTAATCAATATAATTCTTTGAGATTAACTCCTGTAACATTTACAGCCTTTTTTTACTATCTGTCAGTGTGGGATCATGTGCTCACTGTAGGTAATTTGGGAGGAGTCTTTGTGAGAAGATGTTACTGACAAGGTGGACTATAAAAGAAATAGATTTGGAAGAGTTCACATTATCTCTCCAGCTCTCGTTTCACTGGACTGATAAAAAGTCTGCTTTTCCCTCCGTTCACAATGAAGTTTTATGGAGCTCTGATCTTCTTTATGATGCTGTCTGCAGGTAAGACCAACTTAAGATTTGTGATTTATTGACTTGACTTATTAACACAAAGAAATTAAAGTCATTATTGTTTAAAAGCATTTGTGGTAGTGGCATCAGACGGTTAGTGTAGTTACTTTATATTTGATCCCAAAAAAGAGAAGTATTTTTTAGCAGTGGTCGGATTTTTAAAAATACCATATGCAATGCTGCCAGACTGTTGTGGTTTTTGTCTTTTTTTTTCTTTCTTTGGAGAAATTTAGGATACATATATGGTATAATTTCACCTACCATTCTCTCACTGGTAATGTTTCTGTGGCTGCAGGAACTTACGGAAAACCTTTTTGATGCAGGTTTACTTGAAACACCACTTTTACATGTGTGAGAATGACTTTTTTTTTAAAGAATAAACTTTGACTTTTTTTTGAGTGTGAAAATGTGTGAAATCATGAGCTTTACATGTGGAGAGTCTTAAACCATGTGTGACGCTATCCTCCATCTCTCTGCAGCATGTGGTTTGAGATGTTACACCTGTGCAGGCGAACCCTGCGACCTAACAATGACTTGTCAGGTTACCACTGATCGTTGTACCTCCTTTGAGTTGAATGGTGAGTTGTTCTTCCATCACTATTACTAAGTATTTTCGAAAAAATATTTATCTATCTGTGGTGATTATTGTTGTACTACATGCATGGTGGCTTTATTGTTATTGAAACTTTTTTTCCCATCATGTATTGCAGGTAAAATCTTCAAGGGCTGTATCAACCATGAAGCTTGTATTGACCCCATAAAGTGCTGTGACACCGACTTGTGTAACAGCGCCATACCCACTGGTTCCAGTGTCCTCCTCCTGCTGGTATCCTCAGGCATCGTCACATTCTTTCTCTGAGGCTCAGCTTAATAAAATCTTCCTTACGTAATACATGACTTGAAAGAATTAACACATTTTCAATAAAGCTGTAATTGACTGTGGAATGATGTTTGGTCAATAAAAACACTGTTTGATCCACCATTAAATTGTTTAATTGTGTAAGTTGAACAGAGACCTTGACTAGAAATGTCAGTTTCAAAACAGTACATACAATATAAACAGTCATGAGCAAATCAATAAATTACAAGGTTAGTTGTTGATCTAAGCAGATCAGCAGACTTTAAGATTTTGCACTTTCTGTTTTGATGCCATTGGCAGCAGTTTCACCAATTAATGGGTTACAAGTGAGAAGTAGTTGGTCAAATCTGATTTGAATTTAAGTTTGTTCAGTTTACTTAGAGGAACTTAGACAAAGATGTTATCTCTGTACATTGTGCACATTCTTTTTATACCTCATAACATGAACCATTGTTTTTTGGACAATCTTTTGTACAATTCTACAAAAACTGCACAGTTCTTTCATTTTATTCATATATATCGTGCATTGTTAAAGCAATTTTCAAGTTATTATTGTGCTTTTTGGGTACCTCTAGAAAAGTCAAATTTGACCCAATCAGTATGTCACGGTTAAATTTAAATCTGGATTTCAAAGGGAAAGACTAAAGAGAAGCTAATGCAGGAGAGAAATACATATGGGCCATCTAGAATAGCTACGATTATTGTTAGATTATGTGTTCTGAGGTGTTTAGGTTGCAGTTATTGCAGGTTATCCAGGTCTTAACATCCTTATGACATGCTTGAAGCTGACTGGTTTGTGTTTTCTGGCTTGATTGATACATACAATTGGGTGTCACCTGCATAACAAAGTTGAATGTAGTGTTCCCAAATAGTATTGCCTAAAGGAGGCATAGATAAACGACTGCACCATTTACAACCTTATTTATATGTGCCAGTCTGGGATCATTTAGGAGGAGGCTTTGTAAGAAAATCTTAGGCAGGTCTTGAGACAGAACTGACAAGTTAGTACTATAAAAGTACGAGCTTTGGAAGAGTTCACAGTTCTCTATTCAATGGTTGATTAAAAGTCTGATTTTCTCTGTGTTCACCATGAAGTTTTATGAAGCTCTGTTCTTTTTTATGATTCTGTCTGCAGGTCAGAACAACTTAGAATTCATGTTTTGTTGACTTGAAATTGTAGCACAAAGAAATTTAAGTCATTAATGTTTCAAAGCCATTGTGGTATTGGCATCAGAAAGTTAGAATAGTGGTACTTTATGTTGGCTAACAAGAAGAGGATGGTAAAGTATTTGTTAACAGTGGTCAGATTTAAAAAAGTACCATGTGCAATGCCTTCAGACTATTTGTCTTTCTTTCTTTTATGGAGATTTGATTTGGGTCTACTTGCAACACCATTTTTGGATGCATGGGATTATTTTTTTTAAATAACCAGTTTCATTGTGCATGTGTGTGTGTGTAATAGTTGTTTCTATGTCTTTACAGCATGTGGATTGAGATGCTATGCATGTTTCAATAAAAAAAAACACTGTATGATCGACCACTGAATTGTTGAGTTCTGCAGACAGCCTAATAATAAATATGAGCGACAAAACAGGAAACACAAAATATAATAATAATGATAATAATAATTAGCAAATGAATAAATTACATTGTTAGATGTTGGTTGGAGGATTAATTAGGCAGATCAGCAGACTTTAAGATTTTGCACTTCCCTGCTTCGATGCCAGTGGTTACTTTTTGTTGAAGTGCAAAGCATGCAAAGGTAAAAAAAAATTCAATCATCAATTTAAGACACAAATAAAACTTAGCTAGTGGTTTTTTCTGTGTCAGATATCAAACTGAATCTGCCAAATAACTGTTTCTGAGTGTGTTTCGACCTGCCAAAAGAGAAAATCTGACAATTTGGCAAATAAATGGCACAGTGGGAATAAAACTGAGAAAAATCTGCAGCTAATGTAAAATACTAATGGTTTACAAGCAAGAAGTAGTTGAACTGATTTAAAGTAAACTTAGCTCAGTTTACTCATAGGAGCTTAAACAAAGATGGCATATCCTACTATTTTGTATATGTAAGGCCGTACATGACAAACTTAAAAACCATTAAGAGAAAATGTAGCCTACTTGCTGGAAAAACTGACTTTCAATAGGGTCTTTTAGTGCAGCTGAACACTGAATTTTCCACGCTTCTTGTAGGCGACCAAAACATTACAATTAACTTTCATGAACTGGAGACGCAATGCTACAGCTATATGCCCATACTGTGTGAATCTGGTATAACATTGCTAAACCAAAACAAGTTTCATTTTCATTTCCTCATTGATCCAGTCTGCATCAAAGTCCAGACTGATGAATCTAAATCCTGGCTGGATATTTGTTCATCTCTAAGGATGATCTTAAGTTACAGCTTTTATGCGTTGTGAGTCGCATAAAATACATCACAGCATCATGTCACCCTTAGCTCAGAATAAAACCTATTTATGTCTTTTTTATAACACTGCAAACAACTGTCAGTTTGTTTGAGCAGTGCCACTAAAATCTTTATTGGACTTAATACATAATCTCATTTTTAATTGTTAAAAGTGTTATGAAGCTTTAGACACGTAGGATCTGTCAGTGGTGATGTGGTACTCAAAAGCCATACTCGAGTAAATGTACAGATATCTCACCAGAAAATTGGTATTCATTAGAGTCTCCTATTAGAATATCACTAGAATAATAGTCTTATTTGATATTTGCTGTGCTTAAGTATCAAAAGTAATTTCATGATATTAAATCAATTTAAGGTTTGAAAGTAAAATCCCTTATGTGAATTACCTATAATCTAACTGGCTAGCTGTTAACAGTTGTTTAATTACCAACCTGGGTAATCGATACACAGGAAATCAGTCCAGGAGCAAGCGAGGTAACCAAAAATCATACGCAAAACTTGGAGATATTGCTGGAACAGTAGACACAAAGGAATAAGACAAACTGGCAATGAAAACACAGACTAATTACACTGCAGGGAGGGTGGAAAGAGGAGTAGCCACAGTCTCTAATGAGGTAGACACCATAAGTATAAATAGACATTAAATGAACAATGTGCAAGATTTAGGGGAATTTAGTAGCATCTAGCAGATTTCAACCAGCTCAGAAATCTCCCAGTAAGGATTCCTTCAGTTTTCATTGTTAAGGATGTTTTTACTGAAAACCTAACTATATGCAGAATTCAGTTCCTTTAAAAATAAACCACGAACCAACAACAACACACTTAATAATGAAGTTTCACATGACAAAATCTGCATTTTTTCAACCCTGCTCATTGCAAATAGGCTTCCGACTATAGTGGCCAATGCGAAAAAGTGAATAGCCTTATGTAAAGTCAGTTTTTGTTTTTTGCGTTCTGGGCTTCTGTATAAACTTGACAGTGGACATTGTGATCTCCATAAACAAAGGACCAGCTCCATAAGTGGATATAAATGTCACATTCTTAACTAACAAAAACACCACAAGTCTTATTTTAAGGTGATTGTACATTTAAGAAAACATCATTATTATATTCCATTCCCCTAAATTTTACAAGCTGGACCTTTAAAGGGAAGATAGGTATAAACAAAGCTAAAAGCACCAAAATGCAATGAATATAATAATTGTAAAGAGCTCTCTTATGTCCAGGCAATTGAAAACATTACATATTCACGTAAAGATCATCCTCTGTGGCCTGATAGTCATGCAATCACAATGCAGTTATCAAGTAATCAATAATCTATGAACCATCTATCAATCAGCTAATCAATCAGTTATCAAGCAAGTAAGTGGTGGTAGTGGGGAGAGAGAGATAGACGGTGCATCTATGCTTGTGTGTGTATGTGTGTGTGTTACTTCTCTCAGGAGATATATAGAGAGAAAAAGAGCATTGTGTTTGTGTGTGTGTGTTTAATTAACAGTCCAACTGACATCTGAGGCAAAATATGTGATGACCACACCCTACACAGTGCTTTCAATGTGCACACGGACAGCTGTTTATCGCCCTGCGGTGGGGTTTAAGCACCAACATGATGGTGACAACAGGTACAAACGCCATCTTCCCACCTTGTCTCAGCAGTTGTTGACATAAACACATCAAGGTTATGCACTTGGTTATATTAATAGTTTCCCCAGCTTCCCTCAACATCTGGCTGTTTGTGGAGAATAATGTGGGAGGGGGATTTCTATTGAGATTTAGCAGGGAGGATCTCTGAGAAACTTTTGGAAGAAAACTGAGAAGTTGAACAATCAAAGGCAGAGATTTGGCTGCATTCACATCTTATCTCCAGTTCTCCTCTCGCAGGGTCAATAAAAAGTCTTGGTTTTTTTTCGTCTCTCATGATGCAGTTTTTTGGAGCTCTGATCCTCTTCATGACTCTGTCTGCGGGTAAGAACATTGTATGATTTTAAGGCAAATTAAAAAAACGTGTTAATGTTTAAACGTTATTATAGCTGTGGCATCTGGTTAGGGTTTTGCAATGGGGCTCAGTATATTCATTTTTATTTAATTATTAAATGAGTTTATAGATGCTTGTAGATATTGATATTTTATTGTGAATGATGATAAAATGATAGCAATATCTTCAACAGTGGTCAGATTTAAAAAAAACACAAAAAAAAAATAAGATAGAATACAATGTGTAAACGCTTCCAGATTGTTGTTAGTTCTGTTTTAAATAAAATATATGGAAAATTTAAATAGTTGAGCTAAAAGTCCTTATACATTTATATCTACGCCTTTGCTCTTTTGTGCTTCTTATTTGTTTACCTGATTTTTTCTCTTTTTTGTTTTTGTTACTTTTTCACATAAAAAATCACTTTTCTATCTTGATTTCCAAAAAAATGGTTGCCTACCTCTATTGTTATTTTTGTATTTAATTGTTGTGGCATTTATTCTGTCATTGTTGCTCTATTCTGTTACTTGATTAATTCTGTATATTTTTCTTGTGTTAAAAAAAAAGACCACACCCATGTAGAGTGCAAATTGAAAACAGCAGTTGAAACATACTTTGTATATTGATTGGGTTTATTTGTGAAAATGCGTAAAACAATGAGCTTTACATTTGGATAATCTTAAACCATGTATGGCATTATTCCCTATTTCTGTATAGTCTGTGGACTGAGATGCTACCAGTGTACAGGTTACTTCTGCACAGACATTTCAACTTGTCCTGCCAGCATTGACCGCTGTTCTTACATTGAAATGAACGGTAAGTTGTTCTTTCACAGCTCATTAAGCACTTCATATTTATCTGAGTTGGTATATCATTGTACCAAATGCCTTTTCCCAATCATGTATGGCAGGTGAAGTCAGCAAGGGCTGCTTGTTGAGTGCTCTGTGTATCAGTCCCATGGAGTGCTGTGAGAAGGACTTGTGCAACAGTGGCACTGGTTCCAGACACAAAGCCACTTCCTCCGGCGCCGTGCCCACTGGTTCCAGTGTCCTCCTCCTGCTGGTTTCCTCAGCCATAGTCACACTCTTTCTCTGAAGCTCTTGAGCAGCTGCAACTCAAGAATATTTGTCTTCTTTCTTACCCAGTTTGTATAACTCAACAGGAATAAACATAT
Organism: Plectropomus leopardus; assembly: GCF_026936395.1. NCBI lineage: Eukaryota > Metazoa > Chordata > Actinopteri > Perciformes > Serranidae > Plectropomus > Plectropomus leopardus. Next base: position 12,686,734 of record NC_142179.1, on the reverse strand, counting down.
TTTCAATGACAATGACTTAATACTCTTTTCAATTTTCAATACTCATTATATCTGAATGTTGCTTGCATTATTTGCAAGCCTCATGTTTAGAGCCAGAAGTGACCATATTTGGGCAACAGGGTGGTGCTGTGGAGGAGTGAGGGGTGGATCTGACTCAAGACTGTGGTGAGCCTTGCAGACAAACTGTTACTCAAGCAACCCTGTCCTTAAATATGCAAAACTCTGGGCGTCAATAAACTGTAAACAGGTGCAGTTTTTGGCACTTCCACATTGCCTTTATGTTCCTGCCTCAGAGGTTTCCACTTGGTTAGAAATCAGTGTCAACATGTTCATACTCAGTCACAGTCACAAGAATTTTTGTGGTCTTTTTTTTCTTTTTTGTTATTCCACAAAATATTGTAGAGAAGCTGATTTTCTGGCCTATTGGTTGTTGCTATTGTTAGCTGTCTGAATTTTTGTTTCGCAACTGACCCTTTACATGGTCCCAACCATCCTCCTGGGACACCTGTATCTGTTTTTGGGATCAAATTATTTTCATTCATTATTTTCATCACTGTAGACTGTCTGTATTTTTTCACATTTGATTTTCACTTGTTCCTTTCAATTGAATGCATTGATGTTGTTTTGTAAACCTAAATAAATTACCATTACCAAGGTTATTTCATGTCCGTACAAAAATGTCCCAACCAACCCTACTCTCGCTTACTAGCCAATCTCAGATATTTTGAGATTTGAGTGATAAATTCATGCGAAAAAAACTCTCACATGTACTGCTAGAAGGTCTGGTGAAGTAGTCAAAAGAGCAACACAGTCTACAGCAAGAGTGAGATGTGAACTGGAGTTTGAGTCTGGTGTGAGTCAGTATAATTATTACTTATTGTTTTTAAACTGTTATTGATATGGAGACTGACTCACTCTTTATTCCAGGTTGCAGCAGGGAAACAGAAAACTGACAATCATACGACCAATACAAGGATCTAACAAAGACTGAAATAATACCACAATCTAAATACAAACTAGTCTGGCAAGAGGACTAGGTGCCAGTGGGGAAAAAGGGCAGAGATACTCAGGTGAGGAGAATGAGGTTATCAGGCAGAAGAACAAGCAGGAAGCTGATTTGCTGGGAAAAACTGAGGAGCAGTGGAGGATTTACGAGGCTGATGCAGAGCAGGTGTGAAGGTGGGCAAACGAGGGAAAACAGCACAGGAACGCAGGAAGGGACAAACATGGAAACACAGAAATAAAAAATGCACCTCAACACACCTCCTAATCTTAAACCGACCAAATGAAAGACAAATGAACTAATATGAGCAATTTAAATGAGTCTTCTACAAATACTCAATCCAGTTTTCCCAAAAATGCATCAGGACATTAACTTTGACTTTAATTTAAAAAAAAAAAAAAAAGTAGCCAAAAAGACATTGTGTAAGTTTTGTGCTGACATAGCAAGGATGCCCAAATTGCAAATGGCAATGTTGGCTGTGCCAGGGTACTAGTTTGTCTTACTTTTATTACAGCCACAAAATGAAGATCTGTGGCTGCTCATATTTATATTTTTCATAAATTAAATTTCTTCTGTGAAATGGGCAATATGGCTCAGAATTATGTCTTTTGAATTAGGCATTATCACTGTTACAGTTTGTTTAATAGAGCTTATGCAAAGACACATCCATTGAATTATCCATGTAAAATGCAGCAGTTTGGGTGATGTTGAAGTTTTTCAATACATATTAAGTATTTCTCTGTAACATATGTAAACAACCACACTGATGATCATTCACTTCATCACTTCCACTTTTATATTTTAAACTCTGTAGATGTTCACAAGATGGAGCCAAAGTCACATCCTGTTTAAAGGCTTTCACAAATAAATAAAAATAAAACAAAATCTAATTATTTGGAATAGAACCACCTCAGTGTCAGGCTGTACATTTATTCAACCGATGAATTTAAGGACAGTTTTAGGTACTTTTGATTTATTTGAGTAAATTTCATTTTCATGCTACACATCTATGTGACAGCTTAAAGGTGAACTATGCAGGATTGGTGGTCACTTGCCAGCAAAATTGAGAGTAAAAGCCAGCCACAGATTTACACCTGCTTGGTGTTTCATCTTGCTATTTTCGCATTGTCTTTCTGTGTCTCTTATACCTGTTGCTTACAGTCATTCACCTGGTCACTACCTTTTTATAAAGCTCCTTCTTAACCTGAGCACTGTGGGGGTACACGCACGCAGGAAATAAGAAGAATATAAGGAGGGAGGGAGTCTCTGCAGAAAAATACACCACCTTTCTTGTGAAGAAATACAACTGTCAGGTTTTGAAAGAGGACTGAGGGGTGAGACTATAAAAGGAAGAGTTTACATCTTCTTTTCTGTCACAAGTCGATTACAGGTCTGATTTTCTCTCCATTCATGATGAAGTTCCTGGGAGCTCTGATCCTGTTTATGACTCTGTCTGCAGGTAAGAACAGCTTGTGATTCATTTGTGTCAGCTTTTGCTTTAATAATAAAGTTTTAGGAATACTTTAAACGGTTGACAGATAGTAAAATTTGCGATTTGCAACACTTTCTGTTCTTTTTATTTTTAGAAAAACTTATTATTCAAATTAGTCAGCTTGTTTATATTTTCTTTCATTTATTTTCATGTTCTCTGTACAACAAGAATTAGGTTGGAGTATCTTAAACCATGTGTGACACTTTTCTCCTTTTTTTTTTTTTTTTTTGTATAGCATATGGATTAAGATGCCACATATGTAATGGCAAAACCTGCACCAATCCACAGTCTTGTCCAGTAGGCATGGATCGTTGTGCCCTCATCGAAACAACCAGTGAGTTGTTTTTCTACAGATTATATAAAGTATTTTAAATCGATTATCTATCTGAGCTAATCGCTGCACTAAATGTCTGGTGGCTTTAATCATTGTTGAAAATTGAGGAGTTTTTTTTCCCATCTTGTATTGCAGATGCAGTAAGCAAGAACTGCATGAACAACAGTGGATGTGGTGACACTATTAAGTGCTGTGAAACAGACCTGTGTAACAGCGCCATATCCACTGGATCCAGTGTCCTCCTCCTGCTGGTGTCCTCAGGCATCATCACTCTCTTTCTTTGAGGCTCTGGAGCAGCTACAGCTTAAGAATATTTGTCTTCTTTCTCTCTCAATTTGTAATTCAGGAAGAATAAACAGATTTTCAATATGTAAAAGCTGTGAATGACTGCGGATCAGTGTTGGTTCAATAAAAACACAATATGATCAACTGCTGAATTTGCTCAATTCTTTAAGCTCTACATTGCACATCACTATTAACACTCAGAAATATGAGTGACAAAACAGGACATAAACCTTAAACTATCATCAGCAAATCAATAAATTACATGCAAAAAAAATAAGCAAATTGTTGATGTGAGGATCAATGAAGCAAGGAGGATGGATTTTGCACATCCTGCTTTAAATCCAGTGGTTACTTTTTATATGTATCACTACAAAGTGCTAAAATGCAAAACAATGAAAGGTAAACAAACTCTCACCATTTCAGACATGAATAAAATGTTGAAAATGTTTGGTGTCCAATATCAAGTTGGATGAATCCATCAAATAACATTTCTTGGTCCCACCAAAATTATTCTTTTATCTTGTATAAGCAATTGTATTTGGCTGCAATTTCATTTAGAATAGTCTTCATGGGTGAATAACCTGAGGGCAAAAAAGCCAACGGTTTAATAGAGAAATGTAGTAGCTACAGTCTAAATTAAACTAAAGTTAATTTAGTTTGTTTGCAGGAGCTTATACAACAATGCATTCATTGAAAAATCTGTGTAAAGGGAACTGATTATTGTTGTAATGTGAAAACTTATTTCATTTTAGTAATGTTTATGTTTTTTATTATTTTAAGGATTACATAGTGTTGTGGGTAATTATACCAACAAACATATGTGCAAGAACAATTTGTTGTCTTTGCCAGTTTATCTGCATAATCCAGGAAACTCTGCAATAAAATGGCTGTTAACATTAGCAATCATTCAATTATGAAACACTTCCCTTTAGCATTTCAAACTCTGTTGTGTCACAGTCAAAATACCCAGATGGACTTCACCAAAAATCTCCTTAAAGACATTTTCGCCAAAAAATGTATTGAGTGTTTTGACAAAATGTATTCAAATTCATCTTTAAAAAACAGACTTTTAGAGTGTATGGTTGTCTGTCTATGTGTCGGCCCTGCGCTTGTCTGGCGACCTGTCCAGGGTGTACTCCGCCTTCTGCCCAATGACAGCTGGGTTTGGCTCCAGCCCCTCGCGACCCTTACGAGGAGAAGCGGTTACAGAAAATGACTGACTGACTGACTTTGTTTTCCATATAAATGTAAGCGAGGCACTAAAAGTTCAGATATGGTGGTCCAGTCTCATTCCAAAGTCCTCTGTTACCACTGTTTTGTCAGAGGTTTCAGTGTAAAATACAACACCAAAAGCCAGATTTCGTGGTGTTATATACACCGCCAGTTGGCCGGATGGCACCTGTCACGGCAGTATGATACATAGATGGCCAGCATCAGTTGATAAAACAGCCAGATGGAACCTGTTTCAGCCATATGAGACAGTACTGCATTGTGGGTGCATTGTTAGTATTAGCATCCTATATCTATAAAAGCAAAAAATCTGAAAAAAAAAATCTGATCATTGTTTAAGGTGGGCGCATCATGTAACTTCTCCAGCCACAGTTTTCACAAATTATTTTATACAAGGCAATTGAATCATTTTGGCTGCACCAACTCATGGGAATGAAGGGGGGCTGTCTCAGCTTGTGTCCTAAAAGAGCAGAGCAGTGGTGAAACCCTACTGAGACAGATACAGCGAGTGAAAGTCAGTTGTCTGGTCTTATCAATGGACTCTGATTGTGAGCACAGGGTCTGCTTCTGCTTGTGAGAGAGACAAAGAAAGCCTCTGTGTGTGTGTGTGTGTGTGTGTGTGTGTGTGTGTGTGTGTACTTCAGAGTTAATCCGTCAGTCCAGCTTACGCATGAAGCAAAAATGTGACGACCACACCCTTCACAGTGCTTAAATGTTAACAGCTGTTTATCGTCCTGCATCACCCTGTTGGATTTTTACTAGCACTATGACAATGATGGTTAAAATGTGGCGTGTTGTTACCCACGCAGTTTTTAATAAAATAAAAACACATGGAGGTTATGCGTTCGGTTATGTTAATAGCCCAGTTTCCTTTAATATCTGTATGTCTGTTTCTCATAATGTGGGAGTGTGCTTCCATATGAGATTTGGAGGCGGGGTGGGGGGGCTCTGAGGAACTTTTGGACAATGACTGAGAAGTTGCACAATCAAAGGAAGAGACTTGGAAGTATTCACATTTCCTCTCTAGTTCTCCTCTCACAGTGTCAATAAAAAGTCTGTTCAGGATGCAGATGTTTGGAGCTCTCATCATCTTCATGACTCTGTCTGCAGGTAAGAACAGCTTATGATTCACATCATTTGGATTGACGTTATAAAACAAATAAACAAAAAGTTATGGTTGTGGCATCTGGTTAATATATTGTGCTATGGTTCAACATTTTTATTAAAAATTGCTGAATTAATTTGAAGATACTTGTAGATATTGATATTTTACCTTGAATGATAAAATCATGGATAACACATTGATAGTGGTCAGATGTTTAAAATGCCATGTGCAAACACTTCCAGACTGTTGCCTGTTTTACTTTTTAGGTTCTTAGGGTTAATATTTAGCAGTGTGTTTCCTTTTTTTCCTCAAGTACAAGGAAAATTCCCTCACTGCAAAAACATCTGACCCCACCCAACTCCTCCAATTGCAAACTGCAGTGGGAACATGCTTTTTTCTAAACTATAATCATTAAATTTGGACTATCTCAAACCATGTGTGACACTTTTCTCTATTGTTGTACAGCATGTGGACTGAGATGCTACACATGTGAAGGCTACTTCTGCACAGACATTGCAACTTGTCCTGCCGGCATTGACAGTTGCTCTATCACCGAGATCAACAGTATGTTGTTCTTCTCACCGCTAATATTAAGTATTTCAATTAGATTTTCTAACTATATGAGCTGATATATCTCTGTACTAAAATGTCTAGTAGCTGTATTTGTTGTTGATTGCTTTTCTTTCCATGTATTGCAGGTGTCATCAGCAAGAGCTGCATGATAAGTCATATTTGTGTTCACCCAATAAAGTGCTGTGAGGGGGACTTGTGTAACGTCCCCGAGCTTGTTCAAGACAGCGCCATTACCACTGGTTCCAGTGTCCTCCTCCTGCTGCTCTCCTCCAGCATCATCACACTGTTTCTCTGAGGCTATGGAGCAATTACAGCTTAAGTATATTAATTTTCTGTCTTACCCACTTTGTAACTCAGGAACAATGAGCAAAGTTTCAATATGTATAAGTTGTAAATGACTGCAGATAAATGTTTTTTGAATAAAAACTAAATATGATAGACAATTGAATTGTCTGATTGTTCAAGTTTGATATTCCGCATTATTATTTACAGCAAAAAAATAGCTTTGTTATGAAAAACAAAGTGGAAATATGAGTGACTAAACTGGATACAAAACGTGAAAAATTATGAGAAAATAAAATAAAAAAACATGTCTATTAATTGATCTGAGGATTAGTGAAGCAGATCAGCAGCCTTTAAGATTTTGCACATTGTGCTTTGGTGCCACTTACCACCACAAAGTGCTGAAATGCAGAACATTCAAAGCTCAACAAACTGTCACTACCTCAGGCACAACTAAAATGTAAAAAATACCAATCCTTTGTTTTGGCTGATTTGTTTTGTCTTTTCTTTAAGCATGCAACATCCTCCATTTTCCACTCACCCTGGCTCTTGCGCACACAACTGATGTTAGACATTTGTGTGAATTTTTCTATTAATTAGCATATTAACTCTTTAATTATGGCTAAGAACATGTTTTGTGAGGTCGCAGTGACCTTTGAACATCAAAATCTAATCAGTTCATCCTTGAGTACGAGTGGATGTCTGTGCAATATTTAAAGAAATTTCCTCAAAGCATTTCTGAGATATCGTGTTCATAAGAAAATGAGACGGATGTGAGGTCACACTGACCTTTGGCCACCAAAATCTACTCTGGAAATTCAGGAAATTCCCGTTAAAGCATTCCTGAGATATCGCGCTGATACTGTCACATATGTGGTTTGTTTTCATCATTTACTGGAAGTACGTATCTAACAGATTCAGTGCGGACTGAGAGCAGCACACACCAGCTGTTGGGACATGGTGTAAACTCATATGAGGCACCAATGTGGCAGTGATGGTGAAAATGATTCACAAACAGCATGTTTTCATCCACTTTGTCTCAACTATCACTGAAATAAATACATCGAAGTGGTCTGCTGATTATGTAACCCAGTTTTCGTCCATGTTTGCGTGGGTGTTTCTCAGGAATAAAAGGGGAGGATGTTTGCTAGGAATTTTGGATGACGACCATAAAAAGAGGAGATCTGGAAGAGGTCACATTTTCTCTCCAGTTCTCCTCTCACAGGTTTGAGTAAAAGTCTGTTTTTCTATTCGGTCACGATGAAGTTGTTTGGAGCTTTGATCCTTTTTATGACTCTGTCTGCGGGTAAGAACAGCTGACGATTTATGTGCTCTGGATTGACATTTTACCACAACTAAATTAAAAAAAAAATATTAAGGTTACAGTGTCTTGTTAAGGTGGTGTGATTTTTTACATAAAATGTGCAAATGCTTCCACACTGCTGTGTAATAATTTCTCTTTTATTTTTTAAGGAGCTTACCTCGCAGCTTGTTTGCTTCTTTCCCTGAATTAGCCTTCTGCGAAAAGCTCCTCACTGCACAAACATTTGGTCCTACCCATGCTGACTGATGCTTCAACTTGTACATTGTAGTGGGAGCATAAACACAATGTTTATATTGATTGTTGTTCTTTTTTTAATATGTAAAATAATGAGCATTTGGAGCATCTTAAATAAACATGTGTGACATTATTCTGTATTTCTGTATAGTATGTGGACTGAGATGCTACACGTGTGCTGGCTACTACTGCAGAGACGAGGCAGATTGTCCCGTCACCTTGGACCGTTGCTCCACCACTGATGTGAACGGTGAATTATTCTTCAACAGCTAATACTGTGTATTTCTAGTAAGATTGTCTGTCTGTGCTGATACATTGGTTTACTAAATGCCTTGTGGCTTTACTGTTGCTGAAAATAGAGGGTTTTTTTCATCATATATTACAGGTTACATCACCAAGACCTGCATTAACAGTGATGGATGTACTGGCAACACTAAGTGCTGTAGCACGGACTTGTGTAACAGCGCCACACCCACTGGTTCCAGTATCCTCCTCCTGCTGGTGTCCTCAGGCATCATCACACTCTTTCTCTGAGGCTATGGAGCAGCTACAGCTTAAGTATATCTGTCAACCCAAATTGTCATTGTCAGTTGTCAAAACCTTAACTCATTTCCAACATGTAAAAGTTGTAAATGATTGCAAGTTAATGTTTGTTAAATAAAAACACAATATGATCTGGGGTGACCTCTAGCTCACTGGGTGGTGTGTCCTCATATGTCTGAGGCTTCTGCAGCGGCCCGGGTTCGAGTCCAGCCTGTGGCCCTGTTCTGCATGTCATTCCCCCTTCTGTCTCCCACCTTTCCTGTCTCTCTCACACGGTCCTTTAAATAAAGGGAAAATGCCCCAAAAAAATAATCTCAGAAAAAAAAGTAATATGATTGGCAATGTAAGGCCACCATCCAAATCTATATTCTAAGGGATAAGCTTCTCGTGATTCAGGACTACCTCATTGGCCAATGAGGTGTATTATGCTTTGTTTACATGGGTCTTATCTTGAGGTCAGAGGTTGAGGGATGGTTAGGCCTTGGGGTCGGATATCCGGAGTACTGGCACCAGGCTTAAATTACATGGAATGCGTCCCCTTGGGGTTTTTGAGATTGAACACAATAGGTGAGGAATGTTTACTAATAAATGTGTAGATGCTTGTACCTATATAAGACACATGCATGAGCTGTAAGAGAGAGAGATTCACATTGGTCCCGAATCTTCTCCCAGGCAGACCATGGTGCCTGGTGGATGCTGAACTTTGTTGTAATAAACTGATTCTTATGCAACCAAGTCAGTGTCAGCGGAGGTTTGTTCATCGTCTACACATCATTGCTACATTAGAAACAACGACACCAACCACAGTGTGTGAAAGTGGAGAGCTGTACCTTTGAAGTTATGATTTTGATGTTAATGATTGTATGATGTTATGATATTGATGTTAGACAAGCCCAGACTCTGGCCACTCTTAAGTCAAAGTTTGCACCCTACCCGATAAAATCAGTGTTGAGATTAAGGGAAGATCCAAAATGCATAACAAAAAACAGACAGATGGGAGCGCAAACAAAAAGCGAGTGTTTAATGCTGATGATGATATACAGAAAAGAATACAGGTGACCAAAAACAAAGTGCAAATAAAATAGGAATTTAAAAAATCAAACTGAAAACAAACTAGGATCACAAGACATCAGGAGCGAAACACAGTGGAAAGAGCAGGGAGGATACCGGGCAGGATGACATCAGAATACAAATCACAGCGAGGGCGACAGCAGGGTAAACAGGGCAGGACACAGCAAGGAACAGCAGACAAGCTGAAACACAGAGGTGTATGTACATGGGGAACTAATTAAGACAATGGCACACAGCTGAGGCAGGTGGTTACAGGAACAGGAGGGACACACCGGGATCGGCTGATAAATGAAGGCTTGGCTGGAAACACTCGGGTAGAGCAAACAAGACAAGATGTGCAGGGAAGACTAACAATAAAGAGCATAAAAAGGGTCAAATTAAGCATTATTATTGTCATATGCAAACATTTGATTTTGGTGTTTATGTCCATGTTTTAAATTGTAAGAATTACATTATTATGTTTACTTACTTCATGCATATGGATATGAAGTTTTTACACTACAACAAACATGTATCTGTAAAGAAAATGCAACAACCACTAGTTTTCTTTGGCAGTTTTTACCTATGTAATTCAGGTAGTATTTATTCACTGCAATACAAAGACTGTTAACATTGGCAATCATACAGTTAAGAAACACTTCCCTTCAACATTTCAAACTCTGTTGTGTCACAGTGGAAACACCCAAAGGAATTTCACCAAAAATCTCCACAGTTCATTTGTTCAGTGTTTTAACAAAATCCCTTTAAATGTATCCATCACTGTTTCTCACAGCAATTAATCTACATTTACATACATGTTTGTCACAAAATCATGTGAGCATTTTTACAAATTATGCATTTATTATAATTATGTTAAGAAATGTGTCTGTCTGATTCGCCAGTGTGTAGGATTTGAACATTTTGGATGTTGGCACCATCTAGTGGTAGTATCAAGAATACAAGAAAGCAAAACAAGGACTTCCAATTAACAGGAACTGTTTCATTTTTCATCAAACAAAATCCACCAGAATAATTTAAAAGGTACTCTAATTCCATAACAATTCTACATATAGAGACTGAAACATTTCAAACAGTGCTGACGCTAGTTTATATATAGTACAGTTATTTTCAAGCAAGGCATCTAGTTAACTTAACCAGTGGTGTGCTTTACTTTCATGCCAGAAATCAGTGTAAAAGCAGAAAAACGTTTTCAGAACGGCAGATCCTCACATACTTTTTAATGTCAGTACTTTTAAATGTAAAGGTGCAAAGCATCAAGCATATTTCACTGTGTGCAGAGGTGTTAAAACGCTGTAATAGTTCTCTCAGCTAAGGATGGCATAGCTTAGTCAGCTGATAAGGCAAATAAAGGCAAAAGGCAGACATGGACGGCACATTAGAATATGGCATCTTTGAGAACAATAACTGTTTCACAAGGCAAACCTGTAGCATTGGTGTAATAAATCTAGTTCTTGTTGTGGATCAACACAATTAAATTTAACATAAATGCTTTTTTTTCATTTTTATATCTACCCTGAGCTGTGAATTTCATGACAAAAACAGTAGATTTTGGCACAGAAATGACAGAATAGCACAAAAGGTGAAGGACTGTAGAAATAAAAATATTTAAAGTATGTTGATCATAAAAAGTACCCCCAAATTTAAACCCAGTTGTGTGATTTACTGTATTTACACTCATATATTAACACATTAAAAGTAAAACATGAATAAATATTGAGAAAGTTTCTGAAAAATGAGTCACATGTTGTCAGTGCAATGTTAATCAATGCATATTGGATTGAACATAGGTAGCTGAGAACGGTTTCCATAAAACACCAGTTGCAATGGTGACATTAGCATGACCTCTGAGCAGGAGTGCAAATGTCAGACTCAGAGTGCAGATTTATTGCCAATTCAGTGCCCAATCAAGCCACAAAAAAGACACTTATTATGTCATCTACCCTTCATCATCCTAAAAACCAAAAACATTTACTGTGTGGGCTTTGAGGAAAATATTGCCATCCAGATGTCTATTAGGTGGAAGACTGTGATGACGATACAATCTGAGATCGGTTTTACTATTGGCTGTGGAAGGCACATGAGGATGAGGATCGGCTTAAGGATGGAGCAGGAGAATTAGAAGTGAATTCACTCTAATTGTTTGGGTTGATAATAATCTGCAGAAGTCCAAAGAAAGAGCAGGTCAGAGGAGACATGAGGTTCATCTTCACCAAAAATCACACTCTGCTGTAGCAGCAGATCCCCTAGTGGTCATTTCCCTTTAAAATCAAACATTTCCTGCTGTTTCTTGTCATGTGTGCTCACAAGAATGTGCAAACAGTATGTGTGTGCAAGTGTCCTTTAAGTCTTCAGTGAACCCATGTAAAGAAAGCTATGTCGTCCAGGTCCACCGGGTAATCGGTGAGATACATGGGGCCTTTATCAAAATGTTCCCCTTTGTAGCTTCTCCATCGTCCCGCAGGCAGATAGATGTCCCTCTCCTGCTTCCCTGGCTCCAACACCGGAGCCACCATCAGGTCGTCCCCAATCAGGAACTGGGAGTCGATCTTATAAGCTGCCTCGTCGTCATTGGCGATCCACCACAGGGGTCTTATGATTGGATCTCCTGTATCAAGAACCTCGCCGGCCAGTTCGAGAACCCTCGGGGCCACCAGAGTCTCATGGAGCGCTGTGAACTTCTGCGCTATCTGTACCACCTGCAGGTCAATGCACAAAGACGCAGTGTTGGCATCAAAGAAGAGCATGTTGGCTGGTTAATTGAGAAACTTAATATTTGATATCTGGCATCAAAACACATGGAAGGTTTTCTTAATTTCTGTAAATACATATTCATATACTTAACTAGCAAATGATTAAATCGATTTCATGCTGTCCTAATGTACCTTTGTACTTTTGCTAATTGTAATTAAGTCAAACTACAATTACTGCCTTGCGGTTGAATGGCCCCACAAACCATCGCAATGCTTGTCCAGACTCATGCGCAGAAATGACAGCAGACAGTGCTTCAAATAAACATGTTGTTGCAAAGAAGCTACATATTGTAAAATATAGATGCTTCACACACATCTTTAACCCGGCAGCACAGAGGATCTGTACAATCCTAACCCGAAGAAGGACGCTAAGATCAGTGTCGCTAATTAAGTATCCAACCAAATGCCTGCTCTTGAGTAACTATGTTGAAAAATGGCCAGTTTGTCAAGTATTTTTGCTAAACATTATGATGTCACAGTGAAGTTGATCTCTTGCTTATAAAATGTCATCACTACATCATCAGATCCATCCTATCAAACAATGTTGTGCATTCATTCTCGAATTATGGCCAATAACATGTTTTGTGACGTAACAGTGACCTTTGACTATTAAAATCTACTCAGTTCATCCTCAAGTGGACGTTTGTGTCAATTTTGAAGAAAACCCTCAAGGTGAACGGGGCTGACGGACAACTCGACAAACATAATGCCGCTGGCCACGGCTGTCACCTGCAAGGAGTCATTAAAAGTGCGTTCTGCAGTTCTGCAAGTCTTTTTGTAGCAGAAATCCCAGAACAATGTTTGCACTCAACAACAGGGCAAGATAGATGTAAGATTTAAAAAGGTGCAATAATTAGATACAAATTCTACGAATAGTTGTTTTAGTAGTCCCCTCTAATTGTTAAATTAAAGAACAGGAGCTAAAAGAAAAGTGAAAAACAAGTCTTTCTTTTCAGCTAACACAACACCGTATAACTTTGCTAACCTCATCGTCATAGGCCCATGGTGGTATAGAGAACTGCATGGCAGGCATGAAAGCAGACAGCTCCAACCATCGGATGTACAGCTCTCTGTCCGGCAGAACATTTTTGCCATCTGACCCACCTAAAAATAAAACACAGATGTCAGACTGGAGAATACAGTCATATTACAGATCTATGTTTAACAGAGCTAACTTTAAACTCTGGTGCTAAGATCAGAGAAGAGAAGAGCAAATAAGATAAGACAATCCTTTATTAGTCCAACAACAAGGAAATATGCATTGTTACTGCAGGACAGGACAGGACAGGGATATAAAAGCAGGTATTCACAAGATAAACAAAGCAAGAGAACAATATAAATAGTAAAAAAAACATTTAAAAAGTTAAAGTACCATACCTGCAGTGCGGTTGGGGTATGCGTTCCCTCCGATCATGTCAGGTAAGACAAACTGGTAGCCCAGAATGCTAATCGTCAGAACAGTCGGGATGATGGACTTGAGGCCGAGCTCATAACCCCAAACAGAGTCTCTGTCAATGATCCTGGAGAAGCAGGAGATGTCCTGACTCTGGTAACCTACCCTCACCTCCGCACGCTCGCTGAACGGGATGGCCATCTCCGTGTAGCGGCGGGTGAAGGTGGAGGGGTCAGACAGTGGGACCAGGGTGCTAAACTGGCGTGGGAGGTAGCTCGTCTCTCCTGCATCGAACTTGAAGGACGTAACGTCATAGCGGTCTTTGATCGCTTGCAGATGTGAGGAATACCACTCACGGGTTTCTGGGTTGGTGAAGTCCAGGATTCCTCCAATGCCGTTCCACCAGCGAACCAGAGCAGGCAGCTCACCATTCGGCTCCCGAACAAACAGCCCTCTCTCCACAGCAACACCGAAATTAATGGAGTCGTAGTTGATAAAGGGATGTGTCCAGAGCGACACCTGAAAGCCGTCCTCTCTGAGTTTGTCAAACATACCACTGGCATTGGGGAACTTCTGCGGGTCAAAGTCAAACTCTCCATAGTCAGCTGTGTAGCGGTCGTCCAGCTCCAGATGGGAGCATGTGAAGCCATGCTTGGTGATGTCAGCGGCGTAGCGCAGCAGCTTCTCTTGAGTTATAGCAGTTTTATGGAGAGCCCATGTGGACCACAACGGTTGTTTGAACACCTCAGGAGACGGGACCTTGATAGGCTTTGGGAAATACCGACGCACCTGAGGAAAGCACAGGCATACAGATCAGAGATTTACCACACAGGTATTCACATCAGCAGGATTTAGGTTTTTTTTTCAACCAAGAACGCAAAGTGAAAAAGTTTGTTATTTGTTAGTTTGGCTCTGGAGGTCATCACTGCTCCCACCCTCCGTTAAACCACAATTTATCAATTTTACACTTTGGTTTTTGTACAGATTCAACCAGAGATATGTTATGTTTTGTAACTTTTAGACAGACCCAGGCTTGTTGTTTCCCCTTGCTTTCAGTCTTCATGCTAAGCTAACCATTTACAATTGCAGTTGGTAACTTTCATAAAAATAAGTTTTGTTATATTTGATGAAACGGTTACTGTATCCTGACGGTAGCACATGAGACAGACAATCTGTGGAAAACTTGTTCCTCTCCCTCCTCGTTTTGCTTCTAATGGTATTTGCTAGAATCCACCACAGCTGAACAAAAACAACCAATCAGAGCCAAGGAGTCTCTAACGCAGCTGTCAATCACTGCTAGTGAACTGCAGTCAAACTGTCAAACTACCAGCACTCATCAAATATGAATCAAGTTTTTCTGACTGCATTTGCCTATTTTTCACCTCAAATGTTTTAAGAAACATATTTTAGTGTACTGTTTAGCTGTAAAACGAGAAAGCTAAGCTAAGCCAAGCTGACTGGAGTGCTGCCTAGTTTGACCACAGTTCACCAGCAGTGATTGACATACTGACTCCTCAGCTCTGATGGTAGTTTTTATTCAGCCACGGTCCTTGCAAATACCATAAAAAGATTGATGATTTTTTTTTTTTCACAGAAAACATCTGTCTCTTGTTGTACTGTCAGTATACAGTGACAGTTTCAGCAAAAATAACAAAAACATATTTTTAAGTTACAGACTGTAGTTTTAACACAAAAATATGACAGTGGTATCAATTTTCTTATCAAAGTCTAGGCAAGAAGCATATTAAGCATATTTCCCAAATTGTTGAAATTATTTCTTCGAATACTACTTTAAAGAGATGTCGGCTGTGGTGTGGAATCAAAAATTAACTGATTCATATCTTTGTTACTTAAGCAACAACTATTTTTTTTCTATTGTTTAATCAATCATTTAGTGTTAATGAAGCATTCACTGAGTCTATAAAAATGTAAGAAAATGTAGATCACTGTTTCTGAGAGTCCAAGGCTACTACCTTCCAGGTCTTGCTTTTGTCCAATCAACAGTCCAAATCCAAAGATATTTCCATTATAGTAATATGAAACAGGAAAAAGCAAATCAAAGCAAAGCAAATTCCCACAATATAGATACTAGAACCAGAGACTATTTGATGGTTGTAATCAATAAATTACCTTAACGTGTCAGAATTGTTACTGATTAATTTTCTATCTTTATACCAGTTAGGAATACATTATTCATCACAGGAACATCCAGCCAAGACTCCAACTTGGCTCTGGCATTTCCTGTTTCCTCACTCCAGTTTTGCTCTTAGTTTAATTTGTAATGTCTTATTACACTTTCCTTTGGCCTCACTCTTTACACACACCACAATTTGCCTTGAAGTGAGCCAACGCACACATTTTTTAAGCGTTCTTGCGCAGCTATTTGGAGCGCATCCAAGAATAAACAATTCCCACCCGTCCCAAAACACTCCAACAAGCAAACGCTCCAGACTTTGAACTTACTACTATGTACCTAGTTATAACTCGTAGAAACTGAATTAAAATGTACGTATATAGAAAATAAAAGTTACCATCTCACGATTGTACATCAAACAAAAATCCACAGCGTGTCTATACTCACCATGTATTTGTGAATAGAGGTAACATCTGACCCCACACACACTCTATAGCTGAGTTCAGGGAACGCCTGCTGACCCTCTGGTGGCCTGAAGGGAGAGTCCTCATAACGGGCCTGAAACCTGAGTGTCCTGTCCTTCTCTGACCAGCCCAAATGAAACGGTACCGAGTCATTAATCTTGATGGCGGTCGCATTTGAAGACAGCCAATAGCGTTCTAAGATTCCCCCAAAAGCATCCCGATTCGAGTAGACATCACTGGTGATGAAAGGATGCGGTTCCTTCTCGCCCTGCATCCTGATAGGCCAGTACTGAGTTGCCGTCTCCGCTCCTCCGTACCAGTGAGAATCATTGTAGGCCATGGCGTGCTCCACCAAGCGCTTACTTTGGAGCTCCTCCCAGCGAACACGGTAACACATCACCGTGTCTTTTGGTCGAACCGTCTGGATGAAGAAGTTGAGTTTGCCAGAATCTGATTGGGTGCAGCTCAGAATATTTCCCTCCTTCGAGCACGAGTCCAGATCTAGAGTACCGGACCTGGGAGTGAGCATCGACGGAGGGAAAGAAAATCATGAATTAACTTTTTATAGACAGCACTAACCGAGCAAGATTATTTGCCTATCAGAATTATTAGACTATAAGATTACTGCAACAGAGAAGTGCAATCAGAAGATACTGTACGCCTGATTCTATTTCTCTATTTCTCTGCTAGTGAAGAAATTGCTCTTTGGCTATTCCTGTCGATGGGCTGATAAAGGACATGACTATATCAGTCTTCCCTGAGGGTGTAATCATGTGTCTGCCTCATCTGGCTTTCCATTATCCATCCACAAACTTGCAGACAGGCAGCTCTTTAGTGCGGCTCAACACACAAAGAGGAACTACCGTGCTGAGGCCAAAAAAGGTGATTTATGTTAAAAGAACCATTGTTAGCCAAGATGTACTGGCTGACAGTTTCACAAGAGAAGTATTCTTTACGAGTGGCTCTAGATTGCATTACAATGTGCAAGTGTTCCTATATATTTGGTCATTTTGTATTTTACATACTCTGATGGCTTCAGCAGGACAAACCTTCATATCATATATAGGGTTGGATACAGTTCACACCTGAACCAGTACTGGTACTTGGAATTCAGCACCGGGACCCAATTTTTAATGTTTTCAGTAAATTCTGTAATAACAAAAATGTAACTGTTGAGTAAGCTGCAGGTGTACAGTAGTCTTGTTCTCTCTCACTCTGTACTACTCTATTTAGTGATCTATATTAATGTTCTTTAGAGTTGCAGTACTTTGCTTTATTTTTATTCCTCTTAATATGTTTACTGAATGTTTAATATATGCACCAAAAACCAAAGCAAATTCCTTGTGAGTGAAATTATACCTTATACCCTAGTTGTCTGTCTCTATGTGTCAGCCCTGTGATTTATTGTTATTTGATAGATAAAAAATTATTCTGGAAAAACTGAGCAATTTAAATATGTGACCTTGGTTCTCTGTAAAATTGTGACGGGTATTTGTCATCATTTGTTTTTGACAGACAAAAAGATGGATCCAGACAATAATAAGCAGATGAATCGATAAAGAAAGCGATCCCACAGTGAACCCACCTGAAGGTCATACTGAAGATCACAGCCCCCGCCTGGTTGTGGATGATAAAACCATCCTTGTTGAGGTCCAAAAGTTCAGCCTTCAGCAGCTCAGCTTTACGGAGGGACGCTGAGTAGTAGCACCAGGCAACCACAGCGGCCAGCACCAGCACACAGCCTAACATGCCAGCCATCACCAGGGGCCGGCCCTCATGAGCCAGCTTCTTCTTCAGGGGAGAACCACCAGCTCCCCCCACCATCTGCTGCTCCCCAGGAGCCACCGGGACGATCTGATACATACTGAAGACTCAAGGCAGTGAGGTATGTAGGGAAACAGGTTTGGAGGAGGCAGCTGGAGTTCACTTGCTGTTGGTGGAATACGTCTTCTTCACACTGGCAGCAGTGGAGGTGAAGAAAAGCCTGATGTCTACCTGCCAATCTTTAGAAAAGTCTCCATTTCTGAATCAGGTCTGCTTTGTCCAAACCTGCGAGACAGACAGAGGCAGACAGGGATCAAAATTCAGTTCATTGTGGACCAGTGTGCAACACCACAGATAGAAAAATGTTAAGAAAAATAAATAAGCTGCTGCAGGTATCAGGTCCTTACTGTCCAGTAAGAATGGAAGAATACATAAATAAGCTGTGTATAAAACATCACATATTGATAATCATACTATTAAAGGAGCAGTGTGTAAGATTTAGGGGGACATGGTGGCATCTTACAGAGAGGATTGCAGACTGAACTATTGTTCTGGAGGTTTTTACTGGGAGCCAAAGTGTCCATAGAGGTCGCTTCCTCTCCAAAATAAACAGACAAAGTGATCGAAACCGGTACAAATACTGAATAAAGCTGTTTCAAATCACAAATCAGTGTTATTCCTACGCTGTTTGGTACATCACAGGTGGGCCACTTAACCCTGCACTTGCTAATTTGTGCTCACCCTTTTTTCTGAATCAAGGTTGGAAATAAGCACCAGCCAACAGCCAAATGCTGGTAAAATATGCAAGGTGCTGCTAAATTTGTCTCACTCACCAGTCACAAAAACAATGGAAATCTTCCACCAGCCACTGTGGCAGTTGGACAAAAAAAATGATTAACAACCCTGTTTCTGATCCATAAATGTAGGAGGTTTTTAACATGAGCAGAATTATCCAGAGGTCTCTTCCTTTCCAAAATAAACAGACACGCAACTGTTTAAAACACTGAATAAACCCTATCTAGAGCAGGTTTTTGGTTTTTCTGTTCTGGGCTACTGTAGAAACATGGTGGTGCAACGTGGTGATCTACATGGATGAGGACACACTCCCAATATAGACATAAACGGCTTATTCAAGGGTAACAAAAACACAACGGTTCTTATTTTCCAGTGATTACAGACTAAGAGACATACTTATTTCTACCAAATATATCCCCATAAATTCTACACACTGCTCCTTTAAATTTCAAATATTCAGCATGGGACATTCAAATCCAGTGTTGGTCTCTGGTAACCTCTATTACACAGCCTGTTTGCTTGACAATCCAATTCTAATTATTACCACTCACAGTCTCCAGTAGCTAAAGTTATAAATAGCTTTGGAGCTCTCCACACTGCATGCTCTTGTGATTAAAAACACTTCGCACTGACCCTCTGTTTCCTACCATTCTCTAAAAACAATGTATTGTACAAAGGTACTGTAAGAGAATGTTCATCTTGTAAAACATGTTTGTAATTAAATGTACCTACAGTGCTGCTAACACCACCACCACACATTATATCCTGTGTGTTAAAATGTCTCACTAAGCTGCATGCTCCTGTTATGTCTGCACTTTGTCTTGTGCTGCATAGTTCAGCAGCAGCAGTGTCCAGCAGAGAGAGAGAGCACAGAAGCTTTAATCAGATAAATGGTAGGTGGACAGACTCTGTAGCCACATAGACACCGATGATAACAGAACCAATGACACCATAAAAACAGGCTATGATCAGAGAAAGCACAGACACCATGTCAGCATGGTTCAGTCACATTTATCTCCCAGGTAAGAGCACCTTGCACAAGAGTAAATAATATTTAAGACTAGCAGCCTTCAAATAACTGCACTGCAGCAAGCCTACACTTTTTACATCCATCATCCACACCAGAACCATATTTAACCTCCCAACAGGTATCATTACGCTCCAGCTCAACGCTCTTTTTTATGCTGATGAGGAGTTAGCAGTAATGCAGCAGGGAAGAAATGAAAATGTTGCAAGTGCATACTCTGCTAAAACTGTGTTTCCTTCACAGACAGACTGCACCGTGACTTCTGTTCCTCTTTCCACAAGCTTCTGTTAGATTAAGATCATTTTCCTCCTCCATGTGAACAATTACAGACAAAATTGCACTATCTTGTCAGTGTGATTAATGGTAATTATTCATGTTTTTTTTTTTTTTTACTTAATGCTATAACTTTTCTCTGCTTTGCTCTCGATTCCTAATTCCCATCCTGCTCTGCATGTGTGCAAGACACATCCACGCTTTTTGGTCCAGACCTCCCTCCTTTAACTCATCATTTATTGAATCAGTTCTAACTTGGTTTATTGTATTAAAAAAAAATCAATGGCTTTATTAGCACAAGCAATTCCATGACACACTGTGATGTGGGAGTCTTTGATTTTCAATTCCCAAATATAGCATTCAATGCTTTGTAG
The DNA here is from genome assembly GCF_026936395.1 of Plectropomus leopardus. Taxonomy (NCBI): domain Eukaryota; kingdom Metazoa; phylum Chordata; class Actinopteri; order Perciformes; family Serranidae; genus Plectropomus; species Plectropomus leopardus. The sequence goes on along the minus strand of NC_142179.1, from coordinate 12,666,284 downwards.
GGAAACTATCATTGATTAACACACTGTTTATCATGAATTAACTATAAACCAATATTTTATGGCTATGTTAGGGCTAGTTTATGACATTAGCCTCCTCACTTCGTTCAGTAATCACCATTTTGCTGGTTATGGTGACCAAATACATGCAAGTGCTTGTTGTTTTTATATACAGCTGCTAATAACCAGTCTGGTCAGTGCAGTAATAGCTCGTACTATGTGTGTTTTCTTACCGAGTAGCTCATAAACTCAGGCACACGTTTCCTCGTGGGAGGCTGCTAATTATTTTTGCGTTCACATCAGTTAAAGCTAAATACCTAAAATATGACAGTGGAGACACTGTTGTCCTGACTTTGATGATCACGCATCGTTCGTCCTGTGCATATTTTTATGTTATTTTCCACAATAGTGTCAAGGTGACATAACTAACTGACTGAACACTGCCAGTGTGCCAGTGCCTGATCGATCAGCCAGAAGCTCCCGTCGACACGACTATTGACGCTGCATCGGGACATTACAGTAACAGCACAGGACTTTAACTGAAGCAGTTCTCACGAATTGTGCCAGAAAACGGTCGTGTTTTCGGTTAAAAGCTACATCAGCTGTGTCAATATTATACAAGTAAGTTAAAAAATACACCAAAAGTGTCATTTAAAAGCGCCGTGATCGTAAAAACAGAGTTATCTTACCTCCGCATCTGAAGCTTTGGGGTCAATGTGTACAGCTGTGCGCGCAGGAGCTCACTGCGCAGCTGCAGAGCGGTTTAAACTTCTATGGTCCCGCCTACCAACGGACCATTCGTCTATTCAGCTGTCACTCCATTATCCAATCGCCTTCTGGGAAATGTAGTGAGAATATAGTTGGTTTCAAAAATAGAGAACCAAATTTTAAAGTGCTTTCAAGTTTTCTTTCATTTCATGTATTTACACCCGAATATTTTGGATTGATGATGGCAACTCTCTACAAAATAAACTTAAGATAAATATTGTAATAAATATATTTGATGCAATGTTATACTATAGGCAAGATAAAATTGAAATTAACAAAATAATAAAAAATAAATAATGTAAAATTAACAAACTCGCACAACTTTTTATTATTATAATTATTATTGGAAAATTCCACTTTCATAAGAACAAATGGTCAGACACTGTACCAACTGTCCTGCACTTTTTAAATCACTTTCAACAGTATAGCGCTGTTAACTAAGGTAAAGACTAAAATCAGCCATGAAATGATTATAATATGATGCAACTCAGTATTATTAAATGTGAATGTTATCATTTTTTCTAATTTATTTTCATTTATGTATTTTTTTTGTTTGTTTTGTCATATCTTTGTATCGATAGGCATTTTTGTATTGAACCTGTATTCAACAAAGACGTTTTTAAAAAAAAAAAAAAATCTTTCGTTTCAGACACTGAAACTGTCGAACCCACAACTCAAAAATATGATAGATTAATTAATATTAACTATTATTGGTATTATTTTAAAATGACCGTCTTTGTTTTTTAATCTTATGTGCTACTGTTGCCAATGGAAACAATTCACAAAACAAATATCAGATACACTCCGTGGTATCTTATCGGTGTATATGAACCCATAGAATTCATTGGAAAATATGTGATTTAACTCCATTTTTTTATTATTAACTATTTTTTTGACGTCTTTGAAGGGTGAACAGGCAGTTTTGTTGATGTTTGTATGTTAATGGTCAACCGTTAACGTAAACGGAGTCAGCTGTACAGCTCAATCTGACAGGCGTGAACTGTTTGCCAAATAAACTGGCACAGGAGCAAGATTGCATAACTGAGGTGAGATTACTCAAAGCAAATATTCCTGTTTTTGTGACTGTGACATGCTCTGTACCACTGGGTGGCAGCAGTAAGCTGGAAACACGGGAGATGAAAAGCACGACAAAAGAGCATTGAAAACCAAATGCTGGCTCTTTTATAGCGTATCCTTGTTTATCAGTGCAGAAATCCTTGTCATCGTTAGTTTATTTAATGTCAGTTGGCTCGTAGACAGCAGTTAGCAACAGTAGAAAATGTCGAAAATCATTAGTTTAAGCCCTAACATGGTGCATATCCCTTAATAAATTATGTTAAATGAAGTAACCATGACCAAATTGACATTGTTTTTTCCAGAAATGTAAATTATGGCTTGATGTTAAAAACAATTGAAGTAAGTAAAACTACACTTTTGATAGCAGCTGTAAGAATGATAATAATATTTGCCCTCTCTATTTCAGATCTTACACTGAGTGTGAAATCAGAGACACCACGGTGACTCATCCTGATGTGCAGGAGGCTCAGGGTGCAGAGGGGAGATGCTGCTGATGCTGGTGTCCCTGCTCTGCTGTGTCGCTTCAGCAGAGGCCTGTCTGCAGTGTGACCGCAGGATCAGGCTCCTGCACGAGGACTTTGTCCTGTCTGCTCCCACTGTGGACGACCAGATTGAATTGAAAAAGATTTGTGACCATGCATATGTGACCTACAGAGACACCAGCCGGGAACGAAAGGGAGTCATCGGTGAGATCAAAAACTGATTTAACACGAAACAACATGGCTTTCTCACTGGTTTCCAAAGGTTTGCCCTAAACTGGGAGAGAAGAATTGCCTTACTTTGCTTCCTTGACTTGGAATAATCTGCAGGTCTGAATACATTTAAAAAAATCTAGTCCCCTAAGAAACATTCAAAGACATGTTAAAAATTGGTGTAACTGATACGTGTAACTGCTCCATTTAATCTTGTGTAAGTCTCTCCCTTGTGATTTTGATGATTGCATGTCCTGTCTTTCATGTTTTATTTCTATTTAAACTGCATCGTGTGCGCTGTTTTGGCCATGTCTCCCTTGGAAAAGAAATGTCCATCTCAAGGGACTATGCAGATAATTCACCTAAAGCAGGGGTGTCCAAACTTTTTTTAATGGAGGCCAGAGGAGATAATGAGGAAATACTTGGGGGCCAGCTCTCACAACAAAAATACAAGTGAGACAAACTCAACTGTTTCACATCTTAATAAAAAGGAATTTAATTTTCCACCGCTTGTGTGAGTGGCAGCCCTGTCTGCTGACATTACACTTCTTTGCTGTAGGGCTGTGTTTTGGCAATAATAATAATATAATAGTAGATACAAGACCTGTCAAAATACAGGGGTTACCATTAGATATATTGTGATATATTGTAATACTGTAAGCAAGACGATACATTCTGGTATTTTTACGTTGTTATGTTGGAATGGGAGAGCCAGATGACTGGAGAAAGATTAGATCTAGCAGTGTGGGGTTTAAACACAACACAAAATGAACCACTGCCACAAGTTTTTGTTTGTACACAGTTAATAGAAGATCTACTGTATCCTTGAAAATAAAATCACGATACTCAAGTGTATCGACATTTTCTTACACCCCTACTTTGCTGTGTTTTATGTCTGCTGCAAGCTAATTGTTTGTTTCTTTACTGTCTTTTTTTATAATTGAAAAGGAAAAAAATAGTTTCCTCTGCATTATTTCTACGTGGTGCATGTCTACAAACTGTATAAAAGTCCTGCCATCATGAGGTGAACAGAAACAACCTGCTTGATTATTCAGTACTGTGTGGTGGGCCACACATAGTATTTTTAAAAAACTAGCTATGGGCCATTTAAAATGGGTCTGCAGTTAACGATTGGCCCATGGACCAAACTTTGAACATCCCTTACCTAGAGCAATTCATATCTTATGTTGTCCCTTATTTTCATGACATTCTCCCAAATATTGTTAGGCTACTATGTTTTTTTCTGATCTGGTAATTGAAGCTTTTACTGCAGCTGGATCTAATTCGCCCTGAATGAAAATATGCCTTAAAATAAAAATATTAAAATCAGTAATACTGTCTGTTTCCTGTTGCTTAGATCCCACTACTCTGTACAGAGCCAGAACTGAATACCAAAGTGAATTTGATCACTTTTTGAAAACCGAGCACACTGGTAAGAAGATGTCATACTGTAATCACAACAAACTCAATGTCCACCAGATTTTCAGACAAATTCTTCTCTCTTTTAAAGGATCTGTAACATTTGAAGCCATTCAGATCCTGGAGAAGGGCCGGAAGATTTTAGAAAAACACTTGGACACATTCACCCGTGATGGTAATTGACATAAATAACAGTGAGTGCCCTGCGCTGTATGAGGCAGGGCACTTTGTGTAAGTCATTGTCGTGTATAAGATGCATTAGTTACAGACCATTTGTTTGTCTCTCCCTCAGGATTGTGCCCAAACAAGTGTGGTAAGTTTGTCCTGTCTGATCCTCCTCTCTGTATCTGTCAATCCTTGTAATAGCACAGTGTGTACATACTATATATGTTCTGTGCATGCTTATAGGACACATGGGTGTGCATGTGTGTGTGTTATGGTTTTCAGGGCTTTTGAAACGAAGAGTAATGGATTGCTTCTCTTGCCGCTACAAGATATACATCTGTCCCTCTCCCTCTGGCCAGCAGGACTGTGGTGGTATGTTTTCGTGTGTGTGTGTGTGTGTGTGTGTGTGTGTGTGTGTGCATGTTGGTGGCAAGTGGATGAGGGCTCGTCGTACCAACGTACTGGGAGTGCACCATTCTTCAGAGTACACGGACACATGCTGTCACGAGTGTGTAAATGTGTTCCTAAGCAAGGCACTGCTGCTGCCGGTCCATGTGCACGGCTAATGAAAAAGATTATTCAAGTAATCCCTACGCAAGTGAATGAAGCATCTCTCTCTTTCTCTACTCTCACTCTTTCTCCAGAGTACCTCGTGCAGACGGAGGAGGGAGGTCAGGCTGTGTTGAACTGTTTTCTCCCATGGCATCGGCTTCTGTTGGGAAAACCAGAGTACCACTACTCCTGGGCCCCCGGCCTGCCAGGACATAAAAAGGTCTTTTTGCCATCTGGCTGGCTCTCAAACATGTACCCATGCTGAAACTTTGAAACCACTTTGCATACATCCTGACTCCCACGTATTACATTCTGTTCCTTATTAAGCTATATACATTTGCCAGTTTACAGTCTTACACCCACTAACTTACAGCTTTCACTTCCTTATTTGTGTGTGTAGCTGAAGGAGAGTGACTTTCAAGCCTTAGTGGTGACGGACGACTCATCTGTGGTCTTAAATCAACTGAATACGGATGAACAAGGAGCATATCGCTGCTCTCTGCGGGGCCAAAATGGAACCGTCTTCTACAGAGTAACTTTCCTACTCACTGGTAGAGTACCGGTCTTAGATATGACATCACAGAAAAATTGTCCAATTATTTAACTCTGAATGTGCAAAAGGCGTTGTTGTGACAGTTGAATCCTAAGAGGACAAACACTCCAATAAATATTCGTCAACTCGAAGTAATTGGCAGTAAATAAAACACTTAAAGATCTGTAAAACCGTGAGCTGCTTAGACAAATGTCTCACTCTTGGTGTTATAGTTTAAGTCTCTTTAAATTTATGTCTTCAGGCCAACAGGGATGTCAAAGGGTCAGAGCATTCGGAGCATTAATATTACAGGAAACCACTATTTGCTATGTGAAGATATCATAAAGTGATGGCGTCCTGGGCCAAGAATGGCGTCACACTGCTTCGATGTGCTGTAATGCGAGCTTCTCTGTGGTTTGTTGTAATAATATGGCCCAACTGTGTGTCCCACTGGCTAAGTCATCACCAGGGCTTTACACTGCATGTTTTTCATATTTACTGCTGATATTAGGACGATAGTGGCACAGAAGCGAAGCGTCCACCCTTCGATTTGATTTTTACTTCACATGTAATAAACAATGAATTGTGGGAGACTATGAAGCCCAAACAAAAGGCATTTTAAGACTTGCAACTGATTTATCCTTCATATAAGAAGAGGATGGTCCACTTGGCCTATGCTGATAATATTATCATGTTGTGTATATGTGGAATAGTTGTCTAATGTAAGACAATTGTTTTGTTGGTGAAACTTGTGAGTTATAATGGAGCCAAATTTTGTATTTTTGTTTGATATTGACACAATTAAGCAGTGTTTTATGTTTATTTTATGTGTGTTGAAGGTGTTGTTGAATCAGTGAGGCTTTACAGCTCCTCACAGAAACTCAACACAGTGGCACAGAAACCCTGCCAGTAACTAGCGTTATGGAGGTGTAATTGCAGAGTGACACAGACACTTGACTGCATTTAAATGCTCACAACAGCACTGGAAACAGCACTTGCGTAGTGGCCAATGCACACGACTGTAAGACAGCCTTTAGCCACCTTCATGTTTGGAGCCTGACAACTTATACACTCTGAATTGCACATAAAGCCCCTTTAAAGGATATCCAGAGGGGCATATCCAACATTGAAAATACAGCAAAAAGTAATCTAAAGTCTTATAATTAGTTACTCCAGATGTGTGTGATTGCGGCTTGTGTCTGTGGGATGCACGCAGGGTGTGTCAGTTTCTTTAAGTGGGTTAGTGGTTTTCTTCCATACGTGTCCCTTACTGCTGCATGGATTTCGATAAAAAGCACATCTGGTTTCACATCAGGTGATATGTGCCATATGCTGCCCTACAAAATAACCCCAACCAGAGGATGCACAAAAACTACTTCTAAAAAGTGGTTTTACTGTCCCCTACAGTTCTGACAACAGCTGGCTAAATTAACAGAGATAGCATTTTGTAAAAGGAGTCCATGGCCTGCACTGTGTTTGTTTGGAGGATGGCGACAGGCAAAATCCTGTGAAAACTCCTCTTAGATTTAATTTTGTCTATTACAAAGTCTTGCCTTTATATTTTCCGTCTACAGTTCTATCAGCTCATCTCTCTGTTGTTTTCATCCTTCACAGTCACTCCTCTGCCTGACCAAACTCACCGACCCGTCATCACTCTGCCCGCCCTGCCTCACGGATACAACTACTCACCTTTTCAACCTACTGCCGGCCTGCTGGTGCCAGTCATTGCCATGGTTACTGCTCTGGGTCTGGCAGCGAGCGTAGGCCTCACAGTTGTCCTGGGGTGAGAGACATTAAGTGGGTGGAGGGGAGAGAGCGCGGAGGGGAGGTTAGCAGGAAGGGGTGGATGTGAAAGAGGTGACACGGAACAGTGAGAGAGCATGACAAACTAAATGATGCAAGTAAGGAAGTGGTCGTGTGGTCATATAGTTTGAGGAGTGAGTCATGATTCACGGGGCTTGGGTATATGTTACATGAAACTATGGTAGATTTATAAATAAGTTATTGTGTACAGTTGAGCCAATTATATCGGTATGCTGTTTTCTCTGAGAGTATCGTCACTTTTTCCAGGAAGTTAGTTGCTTAAGGGCAAAAAAATCAACAGGTGTTAACTTAGATTTTACCAAAAAATGCACAGGTTTTTCCTTAATTCTGTTGTTTATTTGGGTCTCATCAGGACTTAAAATTAGCATTGCTGTGTTTGTGATCCTTGTAGAATGATAATGAGTCAGAGGAGAGCCGCAGGGGAGACGAGGAGAAAGAGGAAGGAGGGAAAACACGTACAAAACCTGGTGTGAGGAAGATACTTCATACAATCTGTACACACTTTCATTACAGGGAGACTCACTTCATTTTTTTCTTGTTTGCTAAATAAATTCCCTGTCACATTATACCAAGTCTTGTCTAAAAATTACATGGAAGTGAGAAAATATTTAGTTGCTTGTAGATGAGGCTACGTGAAGCATGTCACAACGTTTTTGATAACGTATTGTTTATCTTAAACAATTAAAAAAAAGCCTCAAGAATTGACAATGTGAATCATGTTGAATCAAACACTAAGATCTCACACTTGAAACAGAGTCTGTGGTGTAATACAACCAGAGCGCACAACACATACACTTCAAACACATCCAGTAAAAATCCCCCAGAAACCGCTCAACTTTCCGTAACATTAAACACCAGCTCGCCAGAACACATCAATGATCCGAGCCTGGCAGGGTCACGTTCCCCTCTGAATGGAGTGATGCCGTTGTCACGTGGGCGTTTATAAGAGGAGTCAGGGATGAGGTAAATCTTCGGGATTACAGTGGGTTTTTTTCAGAGATTAATAGCCCCAGCCATCCAATTAATCCTGGATAATCCCCCTGTGGGAGGAAGGGGGGGCATAGGGGAGTAAAATCTAGCAGCAGATGTTTTCATCTGGGTTTTTTTATAATCTTTATTTACCTATATTGCCATTCAAAGAGACTGAATAAAGCCTTTTTTTAGCATTAGTAATAATGTCCTGTCACTCTTGCGACACCATTGTCAGATTTTTTAATTCTCTGTTTCCGTCTGCCTACACTGTGCTCTCTGTACATTTTGATGACACAAGCTGATTCAAAAAATAGTCACCTCTGCTATTTACACAAGTTCTGTCATGATCTCAACCACCTTTTCGTCATCAACTCCACACACCACACATCACATGTCGTATTTTTACTCGCCGTCATGCTGTCTTGTGCTGTTGTCAGCCTCCGGCTCGCTGTCATATTAAAAGTCAAACTTCCTGTGTGGGGACAGTAAAACGTCATCATTATTATCAACCATAACAGCATTCACATGCATCTCTGAGCGCTGAGTCAGGCCAAAGGTAACCAGGGCTGATTCTGTGCCAGCCATGACATGCTAATGTGCTTAGATAATGTTGTAAAGATGATGAAACATCTGAACCAAATGAAAATGAAAGAGAGTGATCGATAGATGTGAGTCACCTATGAGGTCATCGATCATTGCTCAGGTTTTTCAGGGAAATTTCTAACTAACTTTTTGAATCAGAGGTAGTCAATCCGGGTTATGACAAATTTAACAGAGGTCATGGTGATACAGTATGAGGGTGTGTGTGGATGTTGAGACCTGCATGGATGGTGACAGGATGTATGTGCGGTGCCATTTCCTGCCTCGCTGCTGAGGTGGGGGCGTGTTAAAAAAAAGAAACCATTCTTTAAGACTCCCTTACACAGACAGTTACGTCACAATCTTCCAACCTGACAGACCTCATCGTTTCACTGCGGGTTTGTACAATATGTGTGTGTACAAGCCTAAAGTGCAGGTTGAGGCTACAGTAAATGCATGCTCAGCGGCTCCACTGACAGCCATGATGAACTGTGTGCCAAAGTGTCAGTGTGTGTGTGTGTGTGTGTGTGGACTGAAATCGCAGCCTCAGCAGGGGGAGAGCGTGACAAAGTGGGAGTGCTGCTGAGGGGCCAGCAGGCAGCGGTGAAGGAGGGAAAGAAGGGAAGTGGGAGCATGAAGAAAGTGGATTCAGAGGTTTAAGTGGGAGACGTATGTGGGAGGGCAGACTACTTTGAATGCGGGTTATGAGGAAATGAAGACAAAGACCTCAGATTATACTATGATACAAACTATCCCGCAATGAACATAAATTATGTTTTTCTAAAATTTCCCGGACAATGAGTGTCCTGTTTCCAGGGGCGGAAAGACTCCTACAGTATCCTATTAAGATTACTGGACTTAAATATTACTCATGTGGAGTTGAGAAACTTGTATTGAAAACTACACAAATAAAAGCACAAAAAGGCTACTGTTGTTCAATATTCACAACTAAATCAGCAGTTATTAAAAACACACCAATTTTCAACCAGCTTTGTATCAAAATAAAGAATGTTGTATGTGAATTGTGATGAACGTTCCCCCGTCTTGCCAGTTAGCTCTTAGGCAGTTGCCCAAAATGCAGGTCGTACTTCCATATTTTCATTTGCCAGCCACGCAATGAGTATAGAGGTGGACCAAGAGACCATGTTGTTGTTAAAATGCCAAAATTTACAGCAGAAATAAACATGTTTTACAGACTGGTACAAAAAACATTTTTGTCTCTATAGCTAATTTCAACACTAAAAACAATGGTAAGGGGTCATTTTTATTACTCATCTGTTTATCATTTATTTAGGCCAAAAGTTACCCAAATATTACAACACATATTTGAGGGTGGGACAGCTTGAGTGACGACATGGTAGCTATGTCGATTACCAGTGAAATTCTTCTTCAGAAACTAAACTGCTTAATGAGGATTTTTTTTTTTTACCACATTTGATGGCTAGTGGACAACACTGTCACCAGCATCATCTCACGTGGATCCAAATATTGCTCAATCATGTCTGGAGCATCGACCTGCTCAACGTCACTCTTTCCCAAATGAGTCCTTCCCCAACTTAAAACATGAGATGATGACACAATTACAGAGATCGCTCGTGTAAAAGTATTAAAACAGAAATTTAATGGAAACTTAAGGGTTCATGTTTGATTTAAACTTAAAATGCTCATAAGGTCATAGGTGTAGATTCCGAAAATGTGCGTTTGTCCCCACCAATAAAAACATAGCAGCGGAGGAATTTTATTTTGACAAAATGAAAGATATTTATATCATAAACTGTTGCAGAAAAATTCACTAGAATACAGGAATTTAAATGGCTGATATATCGTATCCATCTGTGCCATAACCCCCTTGTTATCCATAAACTATTTAATACATTAATAAACCATATTTTCATAAAAAAGAAATACACTGAAGTTTATTTTGAGTCTGGTATACTTACAAGTGCACTAACTCTGCAGCTAAAAATAGCCAAAAACCCACTATTTTTACTTCTGTTTTATTGGCAATACCAAAACCCGCAGCTGTTTGAGGATATGACTCAGCCTTTTTAAACTAATATAAGTATTTGAAATAAAAAAGGAGTGTGCTGCACTGGATTAAGAAATAAAGTAATAATAATATGTAAGTGTAATAGAAGTATTTCTCTGACTATTTTAAAGGATCTGTTGACAATAAGTAAAATTAAGAATACAGCTTAATCCTTTGTGTGTAACGAAAAGTTAACACTTATGGGGCATGTAAAAGTAAAAGTAAAAGCATTGAAAATGTTACTTGTGTGTACGTAAGTATAACAAGGGGAAAAATTAAAGTATTATAAGTAAAAGTACCTAATGCAGATAAATAGGCTAATTATTTTTTAAATAGAAAATGTTTCTAAAACCTCAAAACTATTACAAAGAAAAAAACACCAAAATTCTCATAATCATAAAATATTAAAATGCATCAAAAAAAACTGAAAATGATCAGAAAATAAATTTGAAAATTATAAAAAAGTATGTTAAAGCATGTAATTTGTAAAGTACCTAAAGTTATCAGAATAAATGTAGTGAAGTAAAAATTGCAATATTTCCCTCTGAAGTGTAGTGAAGTCAAAGTAAAAAACGGCATGAAAAGAAAATACTCAAGAAAAGTACAGCTATCTTGTACTTGTACATAAGAACAGTGTACTTTGTTACATTCCACCACTGCTTTAATGTCACAGAGAGGACAGATACATTGTGCTCCAGATTTCCAAGCAGAGCAGCAACAAAGCAAGTCAACACTGTTGTAGCATACTTTCAGAGCAACACTGCAGTCCCCTCCAGCACCGAGAGGAAAGTGTTACTGTGTGTGATCTGCATGAGAACAGAAGCGGTGCTGCAGTGGCCCACAGGTGGCTCGGGTGTAATCTAACCCAAATAACATGACTGCTGTAGGCTGCTGTTTGAGGGCAGGGTGAGGAGGGCTGGGTTTGAGCTCTCAGCATAACGTCATTCAGCACAATAACACGGGATAACCCCAAACGACCACGTGCGCGGTAGGAAAACCGGGTTTGACGTCAGTGTCCATATGAGGAGTGACGGGCCGGCCATATATGGTCGTTCCGCCTGTGACGTTGCCCCTTCTGTGGAAAAACAAAGGCGGGGTCGCGGTGACCCCGCCCCTCTGACAGCTGTTATCAATGAACAAGTGAAACTCTAAATCTGCAGCTGAATTCACCAGACCTGAAGGACAGTGCTCTCTAGACAGGCTACATTTACAGTAGATTTTACTGTCATCTTCAAAAGTTCTTTAACAACAGGAAAAACACCGTATTTATTTTTTTATTCTTTGATTTTTTTAGTTGTTGAGAACAAAAACTTTGTTATTTATTATTACGTTTAGATTATTTTAAATAAACTTTTTTCAGCCATGAGTTCAAGCAGTGAGCCTTTGGAAATAACCGGCAATGAGCTGGTTCACATACTCAGGACCCCCAGGGAGCAGTACACCTCTGCTGGGTGTACGGTGCTCGATTGCAGACCTTTTCTCGACTTTTCTTTTGCTCACATTTGCGAGTCCCGAAACGTCAACTGGAACTCAATGCTGCGTCGAAGATCCAAGAGCTCGGTGGTGGCTCTGGAGTGGCTCATCCCGGACAAGGCGCTCCTGGGCCGGCTGCGGCGCGGGGAGTTCTCCCCGGTGGTGGTGGTGGATGAGAGGAGCTGCTCCGTGGCCGAGCTGAAGGCAGAGAGTGTGGCCCAGATGCTGCTCACCGCACTGCAAAACGAAGTTCACACGCAGATCTGCTTTCTACAAGGTATTAGGACTTTTAAATCTATTTTTACGCGCCAAAATGTATCTTGTTGACCAGTGCAGAAATATAGAGGTTTTTTTTTAGTTGTTTTGTTTATTTTTTTTTACTTTTTTGTCTCTTTTTGGTTAGAGCTACTGTATGTAAATATGTGTTACACATATTTATATAGTTTTAAGCCTGAGTGTAACTGTTAATGTAAAGGACAAACAAAAGGTTTAACTTGTAATTTAAAATGTACTTATAAACTGGCTTATTTTACATGTTTGCCACTTAATTATTATTTTTCATGCATAACACATTTTTAAGGAGGACTTTGGTGAAAGCTTGGGGCTTAGCTAATACTGTGTGACCTCCATTTAGGTGGATTTGAGGGATTTTCAGAGGCCTATCCAGAGCTCTGTTACAGCTCAGCCAGCAATCACCTCCCTACAGTGGAACCAGAGCCAACAGTGACAGGTCGGAGGACACCAGCATATGATCGGGTAAGATAACATTCATCTTTAGGCTATATGAGCTAAAAAACCACACATACTGTAATAAAAAGTAACACTTTAAATAATAAAATATTCACCACATAAAAGACCACATTACATATGAATTATTTTGTTTTTAAACATGGATTTGTCTTGATTTTTTTAATTACAGGATGGTCCAGTGGAGCTGCTGCCCTTCCTGTTTTTGGGCAGTGCTATCCACTCCTCCCGCAAAGAGACCCTCGCAGCAGCAGGCATTACAGCTGTGCTCAACGTTTCCTCTACATGCCCTAACTTCTATGAGGGGGAGTTTCAGTACCTGCGGCTTACTGTGGAGGACAGCCTCGCTGCTGACATCAGGGCCTGCTTCTCCACGGCTATCGCCTTCATTGGTGAGTTTCTCCTCAAAACACCCAGAGCTTTCAAACTGTGTGCAGTTAAGATGAAACTTCAGTCATTATTGTCTCACTGCAAACACACCACAGTGAATTAGTCTTGTCCTAATTGAGTCAACTTTCAACACTCTTGATGAAACATTAAATACTCAAAGCATTTCTCCAAGCAGCTTGTTTTCCGTAATCCACTCTGTAGCCTAGACTTATGTGCCAACAGTGTAAGCATCTGATTACAAAACAACTGGATTATGCTGCACAATCTGCAGGAGAGAAATCTATTAACATTTTTGCTAGTTTTGACCTTTTTAAGCAGCAAACTTTAGTTCATGAGAAGAGAGTTGAATTTATAAGAACTTAATAAGTGTTGGACAGAGTTTTCATTTCTAGGCTGAGTAGTTCAGTGAAACGTCTTCTGTGTAGTTCTGCCTGTAAGACATTGTCACTGATGTCAAAGAAACTGATGTGAAATGGAACACAATATGCTGATCTGTCTTCCTCTTTCCGTCTCGTTTTTTTTCCACGCGCCGCCTCCAGACTCAGTGAAGCAGAGTGGCGGTCGGGTGCTGGTGCACTGCCAGGCAGGTATCTCTCGCTCTGCCACCATCTGTCTGGCCTACCTCATGCACACGCAGCGCGTCAGGCTGGATGAGGCCTTTGACTTTGTGAAACAGCGGCGTCAGGTCATCTCCCCGAACCTGGCCTTCATGGGACAGCTGCTGCAGTTCGAGACAGACGTGCTCTGCCAGGGGTGAAGACACAGACGCATTAAACGGAAGGAAATCTTCACCACTGTTCTTTTTAATTAATTCTCCTGCCTCTTGTAGGCATTGACTCAGAGCATTATCAAGACTCACGTGTGCAAATGTGTTTCTTGTACTATTGAGGGTACTACATTTCAGGAGTGAATACTTTGTACATTGTGAGAAAAGCTTCATGTGCTGCTGGCATCACATGGCTGGTGAATCTGGACTACTAAGAAACTGACAAACAGCAGCTGGCAATATAAACCTGTTATGAACCACTGTGATTGTGAGCAAGCAAGTTGGAGCAGCTATGAGGTGATTTCCCTGACGTTTTATACTCGAGGGAAATGGTGCCTGCTTGTCTGGTTTTATGTGTTACTTTGTTTGACGTATGTGCCTGATCTTTTGCAAGGGCGGTCTTATTTTCATACTGAAAGTCATTCCTTCACATTTACGACACTGTGACATGAAATGTCTTTTTATAAGGCAACACTGTGTTAACTACTTATGGCAATACTGGACGAATCTCAAGTTTAATTGTCTATTTTCTTTCTTTTTTTTTTAATCACCAATTACTGTTGGTGTGTTATCATGCTGTATCCTGAGATAGATTACACTTTGTACAAGCTGGAAGAAGTTGTTTTTATTTTGTAAATAGATTTTTTATTTTTATTTATTACTTGTAATGGCAGTGTAGCATTATTACTGTCTGTTAATGCACTTTATACCCACATGGTTTGGCTTATTCCTGCTTTTTTCCACCAAAATAAAAACATGCAGGAGAACACTGAGTCTGTTCACTCCTTATTTTACTATAACACACATTCACTTCTTATGGCCTAAAATATAGTATAGAGTCCACATTACAAATGCATATGTTCACACTGACCTTGCTGCACTCTTGCTAAACCAGAGGGTATTAAAATTGTGCATTGCTGAGTGTTTTGGAGGATTATCCACGGTGAATGGGTTTTACAGTCTGAAGTCCCTTTTGACCTCAGCAGCCGCTGACATAAATTTCACATCCACTTACTCAAGTTGCAAGAACAAGTTTTGACAATGTGAGTACACTTGAAAGAGACCAGAAAGCCATAAAGGAAGTTTGGAAATTCAGCTAAAGAACTGTTACCCCATAAGCATACTAATAATACCCTCTGGTTACAAATTGCACGTGACTTAAATTTAACCAAATGCCGATTCCTCATTTTGCGAAATTCCAGCGCACCTGTTGACACATCCACATTGATCAACAATTAAAAATGTCAACAAATGTTTGGCAGTTGAATATTAGAAACATATTTACATACATATATGAAAATATGCAATTTTTTTATTGGTGCAAAAAGACAAATTAGAAAATGCACTGGGTTTACAAGTACAACTATGGTATAAAATGGGGAAAATCATCAAAGGACATAAAAAGAAAAACACGTTGAAATTTAACAGGATTCAAATGTATAGAACATAACAAAAAAAAAGGCAAATATAAAATAATAGTGCAAATAATTTGAATAATATCTTAGTAAAGCAGTTCAATTTGGGGATAAAATGTCAAATATGGCACCCATGTTTACGTGTGTAATTGCACAGGTGTGCAAGGTGAAAAATGAAGAAAAAAAATATAGTAATGAATTTTTTGGGGAAAATGACATAAGTCAGTATCAACTGTCAGGAATGTAAATTTGGGGGCACTGATCTCACTTGCTTTTATTCTAGGTATTATTAGATCGCTACAGCATGTTACTTTATTTCAAACACTGAAATAATTTTCAAAAATTCTTGTTTGACAAACAGGATGAACAAAATCCAGTGCACTTAAACCACATAGGCCGAGATGACAAATAATTGGCTCTAATAGTGCATTAAAGACCAGCTGCCACCATGACCTCATCCCCTTATGCTAATTGTGCCGCCCACATTGTTGTTGTAGCCATTGGTAAAATAATCCACTTCCTCTCATTTGCAAGTATCCATTTCCCAAAATGTACGCAAGCATAACTGCTGCTGCTTGACTTCTTCCTTCCATTAGCCGCAGTTTTCCAGACACAGAGCAGAGAAATGACCCTTGGAAGTTTTCAGGTTGTGATTAAGACTTCAGCTGAAACCCAGAAAAGTAACATTTGTTCTGGTTTGTGTTCATTTGGACTCACAGTCACATTTGGTTTACATCGTTTAAAGTGTAGCCCTTCATCTGTTTAGAGCAAATTGTGCTGTCTATATGCTGTGTACGGCAATCCCAGTTCAGTTAAATAAATAGTTATTGTAGAGCCTGAGTATCAATGTATACGCTCTTATCTTCTGTAAGCCAAAATATGCCAACATTTCCACTGTAAAAAAGTTTAATAGAGAAACCTTTTTCATATTAGCCACTTTTTATTATCTTCCATTTATCATCTTTTGTCTTTTTATTTTCCATAAAAATCCTTATAAAAAAATGAGATAAATATTTGGTTGGTTTGAGTACACATTATCACTATAGACTGCAAATGTAGTCAGTGGTGTACAGTAGCTAAGTACATCTACTCAAGTACAGTTTTGAGGTATCTGACCTTTACTTGAGTACCTTCTGAAGCAGGCAACTTCACTATGCATCATTTACGGTTAAGCAAGCTGGTCACGAGCAAGAGTAACAACTCTTTGGCCAGTCTTCTCTTTTTTTTTCTTCATAAAAAAAAACAAACTTGTGACATTCATTCAGATGTTTTTGATGTTTTGATTCAGATGTTGCTACTGGCGTCACAAAAGACCATTTGTGGTCATGGCATTTTGTGGCATGGGATGAGCTGCGCCTTAAAAAACTGTCCTATGTTTTTCTGTCTCTCTGTACTAACTAACCCACTTTAAGTGTTTGTATTTGTTTGAGACTATGCTCTGTTGTGCTTGCTATTGGACATGTGTGCTCAATCAAGCTGCTGATGACTGAGCAGGTGCAGCTTTAAGCATGACCTGCATATATGGTGACCCAGTGTGCATGTTTCATTCTGCACTGAAGAAAGTCAGGCACGGAGTTGGAAGGACTAATAAAAATTTGTGTGGCCAGATTTATCTTGTAACTCTTAGAGGAGGCTCAAACCCAAAGATGGGAACCTATCAGGAAATACTGACAAACAGCAAAAGAGGGACTCAAACACAGACTTGCACACACACAGAAAAGTATTTTCTATTCCAAGATATCAGAGGCCATTAAACAAGAGTTAATCCAAAATTTAAGGAAAAGGTTTCCAATCCACTGAGTCAAAATGCAGCTGAGGGGCTCGAATGACATTAGAAACACTGAAGGAAAACTGCTGGAACACTTACTAGAAACAGTGAAGACAAACTGGCACAGATAAAGCAAATGACTAATTACATGAGGGAGGCAGTGTTTTGAGGGACAGGTGAAACTAATCAGGTGAGAAATACACAAGGGCGGGTTGTGAGAGAGACACAAATAAAACAAAAAAAAAGGTAAATGACAAAACTGAAAAAAGGAAAAACTTAACTACTTGACTTGAGACTTAACAACCAACATGCATAAAAGGAAGTAAGGATTCATTTCACCCAAACCAGCTGCAACAGTCAACTGCTTCTTACACATTCATGCATCAGAATTAGCAATCTAATATATAAGTATTTTACTTTAGTGGACCCCTGGGCATAGTTATGCAAAAGGCCTCACAACCTCCCCTGCACAAGACTAAGATGCAGATTTTGTGCTGGTTTTGCATTTCTTTGTAGTTATCAGGATATTTTTTTGTGGTTTTGTGTGGTTTTGTGGTCATTTTTATGTGTCCTTGTTGTCATTTTGTATTTCTTTGAGGCCACTTTGTGTCTCATAGTGGTATTTTGTGTCCGTGTTATTTGATTATTATTTTTTCGTTGTATTGTTGCTTCTTAAGGTATGTTTCTATATTTGTCTTCATTGGTCATTTTGTATCACCTTTGCATGTCCCTAGTTCTTTTGCATCTCTCTGTTATTGTGTCTCTTAAAAGGTCAAATTTGGTCTATTTGAGGTATTTGGGGGTTTGTTTTTCATTCTGTGTCTCTTAAAGATTAGTTTGCATCTGTTTGAGGTATATTTCTGTCATTTTTGGTTGTTTTGTGTCTATTTGTAGTTCTTTTGCATGTCTTTGTTGTTGTACTGTGTCTTTCGAAAGGTCAATTTAAGGTATACTTGTGTCTTTTTAGTCATTTTGTGTCTCGTTAAAGGTCAATTTGTGGTTCTTTGAAGTATATTTGCATCATTTTTAGTTGTTTTGTGTCTCTTAGTTTCTTTGCATTTTTTTGTGGTCATTTTGTGTCTCTGTAGTTTCCTCTCTTTGTTGTCATAGAGTCTCTCTTTAAAATTTCAGTTGTTTTGTGTCTCTTTGTGGTCATTTTATGTCTCTTTGTAGTTCCTTGCATCTCTTTGTGGTCATTTTGAACCTCTTCCTGGTAGTATGTGTTAATTTGAGTGACATTTTGCAGGGGAAGGCCAGGGGGGGGCCCTGACACTTTGTGCCCCTGGGATAAATAGGCCTGTTCAGTAATCCATCCATGTTTACATTAAGTAGGATGTAAACAGGAATAAATAATTTTTGTTTATAATTTGTTGTCGTTTTTTGTTGTGCTTATGTTTCTCCCAAAGTAAAAGTTCAGTGCAGATAAAGAGAAATCTGCCAGATTATCCCCAAAACAGAACTCAACAAGCATATATATGAGTTTGCGGTAAGACAGTGCTCTCTAGTGACAACTTTTGAAATTACCAGAACTCCAGATGATTTAACAGTATCCAGTAGATGACGCCAGCAGACTGTTCATTAACTGTGGCAGCCTTTTCATTATGAAGGAAACACACACGCGCACACACACTTCCTATCTCTCCTGCTTCCTAATACACAGTTGTCTACTGACACATTGAAATGACTTGTGGTGTCATCTCTCTTGGTCATTTATTTATCACTGGAAGCAGACCGTTCCACCTCCCTTTCATTTGAATGGCTCGTTTGTTGTATTCAGTTCCTTCTCAGTCAGTCAGGCTCCTTAATGAAAACAGACTCAAACTGTTACTCACACTCTGCGTCCACATTAAACTGGTGTCAGAATCAATCATATTGCATTAGGCTGTGGTAGTACCTCCCAGTGGTGTGTGTGTGTATGTGTGTGTGTGTGTGTGTGCATGTCCCTGTACACTCTATGTAGAAAGAGAAAAGCGTGGGAGATTAGGGATTTGCACAGCGATCACACTTACAGTATTTGCTATTCACAGCTGAAGACACTGTGTCTCAAAAAAGAAATCCCAGACTGAGAAAAGTGCTAACAGATAATATGAGCAATATGTATGATATTGTTAGCAGGGGAATAACAATGTGGTGGTATGACACATACACGCACACACACATACTGGCCTACATGCACACATGCAAGCAGCAGTTGTTGTCATTACAAATGCAGTCAGGAAAATTACTGTGTGACCATCTGGGAGAGCTCCCTGTAATTGTTTGCAGTTTACGCACACAGTCACACTTGTAATTCTATATCTCTGGGGACCCTCACTGATATGATGCATTTCAGTGAGTCCAGCTGAAGGGGTCACGAGAATATGAACGGATAAGATGAAAACATATTTTGCTGCATAGATTTTTTTCAGACTTTTTTTTTAGTGTTTGTGTTTAATGTGAAGTACGAGGTACTTTACCTCTAAAACCTTGCAAATACTCAACCTGAGATGAGAAAATCACTCTTTGGTTGACCTGCTTGTAGTTCAAAGTCATAGGCAATGTGTGGCAAGTAGACTAAACTTCATGTATAAAGGGTCAAAAGCCAAAAAGGTTGGGAACAGCTTCCTTAGACCGCAGAGCTATCCCTAAACATCGTAACTACAAGCCAAACCTCAAGTTGTACCTTCACACAACCTTAACTTTTATTCTAACTTTAAAGCGGAGAGACAACTTTTCGCATTTTCCACATTTCATTCCCAGTGGATGTTATTTTTCACATGGCCGATTAAAAGACGACCAAACTGCTTTCCATTTTCCTCAGGGCTTAGCAACTACCAACAACACAGGGCACACTGTAATTTGTTTTCCACTGTTTTTAATTATTTTATTTTATTTTATTTGGTAGTTCTAATGCTTTTTGCACTACTGGGGAGAGGAACTGCAAATAACTTACATTGATACTGTTTGGTAACTGGAAATAACTACCGATTGCTACTAGTGAAAACAAAAGCACTGTCCTCTTCTTGTTTTGGTTGCGTAACGGTTGACACACTTCCTTTGTGCCATAAAGCTAGCCTTCACTTTCCCGTGAGATTGTATTCGGTGGAGACAGAGTTTCATAAATAGTAAAAAGAGGCTTAAGACTCATTTATATTCCTTTTACGGTTGTTAATTTAAAACGTTGCAACCATCTCTGCCCGCACACTTTGTGTCCTTTAAATTGACATAAAAGCAGTCTGTGTGGTCCTGAAATACTTTACACCATGTGAACAGAGATCTTTTTAACCCTTTTACAGATTTGTTCCATTCCGCCATTCTTGAAAAATCTTCTTCGTCTTTTACGTCCGTATTTCGCTTGTACTACGCTTCACTGCACCCTCAATCACTGAGTGAAATGAAGACAGAGGCATAGGTATAGACAGAAGGCTCTGTTTGTGTTCATATACAACATTGGACATAATGAGCCTATATAGGGAATCAGTCTTAACACTGATAGTGTCATTATTTTATAGCCATTACATTGTGCAATCAGCATTTATTTCATAATGATTAGTTAAAGGTCCAATGTGTAGGATTTAAGGGCATCTTTGGCAGAGATGGAATGTTATATTCATAACTATGTTTTTGTTAGTTTCTAATCACCTGAAACTGAGAATTGTTGTGTTTTCATTACCTCAGAATGATCTGTCTATATATCTACATACTAGGCTTCGGCAATATGTAATATTTTATACCTTCATACCTTTCTGAAAGTTCACTGTATGTGCGGTGCTATTGAAAAACATAACTTAAGCATGACTAAATACCCTGGTATACCATAATATCATCACATCACCCAAGCCTACTACATACAGAGTGGGTACTCTTCCATGGAGTATTAAATGTTGTTCTACAGTGGCCCAAAACACACAAACCCAACACTGGCTCTAGATAGTGACATTTGTGTTTTCACATTTTTGCATTGGCCTCCATAGTTCTCCTAAATGTTTGGCACACAGGAGATGTTTCAGTTCTGCAACCTTACCATTAGATGCCACTAAATCCTACACACCGGACCTTAAATACAACAACACATTTTTTTCTTACCCCTTTTGCAAGCTAAAATTTTCCCACTTTCCAAACTTACTCCGGGTGGTTGTGCATGAGTGCACACACAGAAAACAGGAGGCAGAAGCAAGCCAATAACTCAAAAAAAAAGTCCAACTTGAAAGCATCCAAAGGGCAGCTAGGTACTGTGCTGTAATTGATTTGGACCTGAACCATAATGTGCACAGACTCCCATCACAACGCTGCAGTGTGCTGACCTGCAGTTATCTGGCACTCATTTGGGAAACCATATTTTGAAGACAATTTATCTTCACTTCCTCGTACTTGCGTTAAATCTCATATTGTACCAGGAGACTTCAGGAAGTGTTTTGAATGAAAAAGAAGTTTTGTGAAAGAGTGAGTGCCCTTTCACAGACTTGATGCAAACTTTTCCAGTGTGGCTGACAAGCAAGAATTACTGAGTACTGTGTGTGATCCATGGGAGGAGAATTTTCTCCAGGCTTGTGTAGGCTACCATGTGCATGTGTGTGCACGCACGCACACGTGTGTGTGTGTGTGTGTGTGTGTGTGTGTGTGTGTGTGTGTGTTTGTTTGTGCTGTGTACACATTTGTATACAACAGTATACACAACAAGCACTTCAGAGGCGTTGTACTATGCACTGAACGCTGTGTGCTGCTCAGTCTCTATAACCTTGGCATCCGTGACACACCCCTCTCCCCCAGAATGCATTTTCAGCGTGTTACTAAGCACGGTTCACCCATGGAAACAGAGACACTTGATTGGAGTGCACTCTCCCGCTAAAAGCTTTATTCTCTTTCCCTTTATATTTAGAATGTGTAGCGTGGAGCGGAAAATGTACAAACCATTATTGGCTGCTGCTTCAGGTCACACAATCAGAGCAGGGCTCCCAATTGTAATTCCATGGGTGGCGAGCTGGGTTTCTCTCTCATTAAAGCACCAACGCGTGGGGAACGCACTACAAAAGCAAATAACCAGGACCTCCTACCCACACACCATTCATAAGATTGTGTGTGCGCATGTGTAGGCAGGTGCATGTGTGTGCTGTTTGTTTGTGTGAGTTTATATTACAGAGGCCATCTAACTAGTTTCAAACACCACGGGATAAACTCTGCAACAGTTTAATTTATGGCTCAGTAAAACAACAGTGACGCAGGCTTGACTCAATTATTGAACAATCGGGCACTTGATCTCAGGTAGGCAACAAAGCATAAGGGGCGCCATGGATGTCTGCGCCCTTAGGGGGAGGTAGTATTGCAGGCCGCATAATGCACAGGGATTTAAATGGAAGTCTAGTGATGATGTAAATGTATGAGCACAGAGAGACGGTGCCGTATACCACTGCCCTGCAGCTCGCACAGTGAGCAGAGGTGGACACAGAGGTAACACAGTGCATTTATCCAGTCGGTTTTGAGGAAGAGTCAGCCGAGCATGAGGAGACTTTATAATTCAAGTGGACCATGTTTCATGAGGAAATTATTCAGTTTTACTGCAGCATTTATGTGATAGTTGTAATTACCAGTTTCTGTGCTGAATAAGGTTTTGTATGTAAAAATCTGACCACTTACAGTTTGAAGCATCAATAATTTATTTAACCCCCTCTGAAGGGGATCGTTTCTCAAAATGAGGATTTTCACTTTATTGAAAATCCTAAATTTGTGAAGTTATGTTACGTTAAAAAAGATTTGACTGCTTTGTCACAGTGAGGCCCTCTTCAAAGTGGAGCCCCAAGAAATTTTTCATAGGAGTGGCCACATGGGTGGCCTCCTCACTGAAATGTGAAAAAAGTCTTAGAAATTGGAGGGACTGGCAGGGGGGTCTAAGACACAGCCAGTCACCCAATCGTGCTACCTCGCAATCCACAGCACCTTCCACACACACAAAAAGGAGTAGGTTAGTCGTTGACGGGGTGGCAACACAGGGTTTGGTTGATGATGAGTGCAGGCTCCTGATACCAGGGTCAGCCCGTCGAAAAATTCTATTGCAATAGCCAGGTTTCAACCTTTAGAGGGCAGTCACTATTCATATTTATAAATAATATGTAGAATTTTAATAGTTTTCACTTAAATGTAATGTCAAATAAACATATATGGTAATTTTCAACTGAAAGAAAAGGTTTGTGGCTTTTTAAAGACAGTCGGGATCCAATTATTTTTGCCAGAGGGGGAGCTGTGGAGAGGCAGGCAATTGTATCAGGGGAGCCAAGGCCCCCCTGGCCCTCCTTGGGATTGCCACTGCCCCTTAATGCTGCTCTAGCAATCTATCAAGGGTGACCATGAAAAACACTCGCAACACAGCACTGCAGCATGTTTTTACCCCTGCATCAAAAACTGTATGTATATTTGGCCTGACAACCTCGAACATTGGTCCTACCATTAACTTAAGCTTACCCAGTTGCTGAAGGGCTTTTGTTTGCCCTTCAGCAACTCACTCGACCTCCGGCTGCTGCAGTGAAAACGTTTATTGGCCCTAAATGGCTGGAGTTGTTGGAGGTTACATGGAAACTGGTGCAAATAAAGTCTAAAGATCAGACAGGCTTTCTCATAAAAAAATCATTGACCAGACAAAATGTGTCGTGCCAAATATCGAAAACTGTGATGATGATGATGATGATGATGATGATGATTATGACGATGGCGCAGGGGAAGCTTTAAACAAGTAAAGGAGTCCCTGGGATGAAACTAATGTTTTTCTTAAGCAGATGGCATCAGCTCAGCGCGCTCAGCTGGACACCTCAGCGTCCCGTGGAGTTAATTGACCGAAGCAGTGCCACCCAACAAGCCATTTCTAATATAACTGCCTCTGTAGAGAGGCTTTATACATTTATTGTGAGAGGGAGTGGACGAGGCAGGGAGAGGGCTACAGGGAGAGAGAAAGTAAGGATCCCATGACGCCCACAGCTCCACAGTGACATCAGCGGGTCTAAAAAGAAGCGCAGAAGGGAGATGGGAGGCACCCCACTCATTAGATTTCGTCGTAAGGTCCTGTTCACTCGTGAAGATGCTGCTGCGCCTCTGTGAGGTAGCCTGTGATGTGCGCCAGCAGAGCGGCTTTCTCTTGGTATCCCGGTAAACTTCTGGGGGGGATAGAGGGACCCAGAAACAGCTCCTGAGACTCACAGACTGAAGCTGCTCTGCGGGCATCGATTCACGGCTGAAGAAACTGCGCGTTTTTACTTCGTGTCTGACTTCGTGCGAAGAGCTGGAGAGCTAGAGGTTAACTTTGAGCTTGGAAACGCAAGCCAGGCTATCCTTCACAGGGAAGCATTTGCATCTTTTCATCTGTAAATCGTCTGTAAATATCGTACAGTAACTTTATTTCACTTTATCTCATCCATTCTGCGCTTGCTTTTTACATGAGACTGGCAGTCATACGCGCGCCTCCAAACTAGGACGCACGGAGAACGCACAAGGGTTGAGATTATTTGCTCTCCTAATTATCGCTTCGCTGTAAATGACACCAAATTACTTGATTGTAAATTAAATATTTCCAGCTTCGAGACAGTTATTAATCCAGTGAGAGGAAAAACTTCATGGGCGAAGGGAGTTTTAGTTTTTTCGGTCTGTGATGTAACTCTGCAAAAATTAATGCATAGCAGTCAGCGACACGAACGTTTACTCCTGGTCTGTTTTGGAGAGAAATCTGTTCTACAAAGTGGCAAATCTTCTTAATTGAAGAGCAGTGATCCGTGACTTGACGCATTGCCCGGGACGGTTTTGTATGCTTAAAATGGACTTGGAAGAGCTGCCGTGGAGGATGCAAGGGAGCTACCGTTTGGAAACATCACAGGGATAAAACGAGAGCAACTGAGGTAAATATTATATTAATCATAATGCATTATAATCAAATCAATTATTTTTTAAAAAGTTAACATTTTATTGCGCACAGATTTTTTTTTCATAGATACACTTATTTCAGCCGTTAAAAAACAGCGAAATATTCTATAAACAATTTATTCAGTATTCATTATGTTTTTATCTATAAAGAGTCCTGTAATCCCAGCATGGCCTCGGTTTTGGAGAACGGCTGCTCCATGGAGCTGAACGGCTGGAACAGCAGCGCCAGCAGCGCCGGAGCCTCGGTGCCCTGCAACCAGAGCATCCTGAAGCTCGCCCCTTATTCCCCTGAAGCCACGGCGGCCTTCGCCACCGCCATAACCTTGATGGTCCTCTTCACCATCGTGGGGAACATCATGGTCATCATCGCTGTCTTGACCAGCCGCTCTCTCCGAGGACCGCAGAATCTCTTCTTAGTGTCACTGGCTGCTGCAGACATTTTAGTGGCCACACTCATCATCCCCTTTTCTCTGGCCAATGAACTGCTCGGCTACTGGTACTTCAAGTCTCTGTGGTGTGAGATCTACCTGGCGCTGGATGTGCTCTTCTGCACATCCTCCATTGTGCACCTGTGCGCCATCTCACTGGACCGCTACCTGTCAATTTCCAGGGTGACTTATGGGCGTCAGCGGACTCCCCAACGCATCAAAGCCGCCATAGTGGTGGTGTGGCTCATCTCTGCCATCATCTCTTTCCCTCCTCTGCTCTCACTCAACAAGAGCGAGGGAGGGGAAGAGGGGAGTGAGAGAGGACCTCAGTGCCAGCTTAATGATGAGCGCTGGTACATCCTTTACTCCACCATCGGCTCCTTCTTTGCTCCATGCCTCATCATGATCCTGGTCTATATCAGAATCTACCAAATAGCCAAACAGAGAACACGCTGCCCGCCAGGAGAGCCCAGGAAGGATGGGGTTGGCTGTGCCACACCAAGTCAGCCTCCACGACATGTGCAAGCCAACGGGAAGGATGATGAAGAAAGCACACCCCCTTCATCGAACAAAACCTCCAATGCCAGACCCCCCACCCTCGCCGTGACCCCTTCTCCCACCCCAGGAGAGACTCAAACCACTGAGAACGCCACCTCCAATAATCTCCTGCAGCCTCCATCCCCTTCTCTAGCCATGACCCCTGTCACAACCTCCCATGAAACCTCCCTGCATGGCCCCTCGACTCCCTCCTCTGTGCCTCAGCCTGCCCCTGCCAAGAGTAAAGGGAAGGCAAAGAAAGGCAAACAGCTGCGAGGCAAAAAAGCTGACAATAACAATGGTGACAGCTCAAGCACAGAGAGCGATATGGAGCACAGCCACGGAGGCCGAGGCAGCACTAGCATGCCGGGGTCACCTGCAGGAATCCACTCCCCTGCCTCGGTCAAGCGCTACCGGGACATGATTGCGACTTCAAAGGGGGCTCGGCTTGTGCCAGGGAGGAAGTCAAAAATAGACAACACCCCTGGAGCAGCAAGGCGCAAAGCGATGGTCAACAGAGAGAAGCGTTTCACCTTTGTCCTGGCAGTGGTCATCGGAATCTTTGTGGTGTGCTGGTTCCCATTCTTCTTCTCCTACTCTCTGCAGGCAGTGTGCCCGGAGACGTGCGCCATCCCCGATCCACTCTTTAAGTTTTTCTTCTGGATCGGTTACTGCAACTCGTCACTCAACCCGGTCATATACACGATCTTCAACAAAGACTTCAGAAAGGCCTTCAAAAAGATTCTGTGCGGAGGCACCAAGGGTACTTTCTTTTAGCATAAAATCTTCTGTACAGGACATGGACATTCAAAAAAAAAATGCAATCTCTGAGGCATATAAAAGATCAATCATTTCCATTTTTCAGAACACTCAAAGGGCTGTTTTAAAATATATGTCAAACTGTGGAAATTCTCCATATAAAACTGAGAGCCACTCTTTTACAGCCACAGGGTGCACAAACAGACAACTTGGACTGTGAAATCCAGCTTGCAGCAGATCCACATTTTTACAGGGTGTGGGATGAAAACAGGACATGTAATAGAGGCAGCAGTAGACACTTCACTGCTTAGTGCCTCAGTGTTGCAGATAAGATTTTCATTGCAAAGTTTTATCTGCAGATCACATTGAATAATGGATAATGCTGGGACACGGATGGGTGCAGAATCATAGAAGAAGTGCACACATTGTCTCTAAAACTGAAGGTTTAGAGAAAAGCAGGAAAAAAAGTTGAGAATGGATTCCTGGACTTAAATACAGATAGAGTAATGTATTATATTTAAGATTTTTTAGTCATTAAAGGCTCCAGAGTAAACGGGGAAAGAAAACAAGAATAAAGATGGAAAAGTGACCTTAGATTTCTGCGAGCCCTAGGGACATTTATTTATCAATACAGAGCACAAGGAGCACACAAGGTTAGGGGTGATTTCTTACGTCTGCAGTCTTAATTCGCCCAGCTGCAGGGCAAGCATGTGTTCCTAGATTTTTATCTAAAAGAGCAACAACAAGAGAAGGGTTTCTGACGACCTCTGATGCGATGGGCACAGACAAGGGTGCCCTTTCAAACTGAACTTGTGGGCTTTCATGAGGAAAGCCTGCACGTCAGACACCTTGCTCCTGGCTCAGTGTGGGTCATAATGGACACTCAGGTTGTTTGTAATGATAGTCTTGGCTTTCATCTTTCATGAAATACATAAATAGCTCAAGTGAGGGGAATTTTTTTTGGACTTAAGAGAAAACCACATGTTATTGAGATGTAAAAGTAAGACCGTGTGACCCTCCTCACCCTCTCAGCTTGTTTCATGCTTTTTAACTCAACCTGGACTATGACATCAATAGACTGGACTGAGCCATCATTCTTATTAACCCAGTGTTTGGACATTTAAGAAACAATCACTGTTTTTAGCTGCTTCAGAGCCTATTCTCAGTATGTAAGGGGAGGTGCATCTGCTGAAGACTGAAAAAAAAATTCTTATCATTCAACATTGTTTTCCAGACACCTGATTAAGCAGGTAGACATTTACATTGACTCTAAAGGACAGATGAACAATGCAATTATGGATGTGTAATGTTACCCCTAATTACGCCTACATGGGTTATTCTGAGAGCCATTTAGCTGAGTCACTCCTTCCCTCTGGCACATCATCGCCTGCAGTGGACCTCTACATGGCACATTTGGTTTATAGCTGAGAGGCGAGAGGATGAATGGTACATTTATTTTTCTCACCATGAGACCGAGGCTTTGTCAGCTTCCTCGACAAAAAAAAAAAAAAAAGAAAAAGAAAATTTGTCTGTGACTGTGAACAGCACACAGGCTTATTGACTCAATGGGACAAGGGCTGTCAGCAGCAACACTTCAATTTACTAATTGTCTAATACTGCTGACCTGTATGAGTGTGCGTGTATGTGAGCATTTGTGTGTTGCCTTTTTTTTCTGTAGAGTGTCAGTGCCTCCTCTGGCTGCTATGTACTACAGATCTACTGTAATATTGATAGGAACAGAGACCAGATTTCCTGGTACAGGCATCGCTTTGAATATTTTGACTCGATGGACAGATCAGCGGTGTATTGCTACATTGAGAAAGTCTTACTGAACTGAAAGTCAGTGTTTATCAGTGATATTGAGTACATGGCTTTTTGGTGATCGATATAGATGGATTACTGAATGGGCCCGCTGGACACAGGCACAACAAAATGATAACAAAGATACACAAAGCAACAAAAAAAGGAGACACAAAATGACATAGAGACACACAAAATGACCAAAAATGACACAAAATGGCTACAAAGAGACACAAAATGACTACAAAGACACACAAAACATCTAAAAAAAATGCACAAATGACCACAAAGACACACAAAACAACATCAAGAAGATATGAAATGACTAAAGATACACAAAATGACCAAAAAAGACACATTCCTACAAAGAGAAAAAAAGTCATAAAAATAACTACAAAGGCGCAAAATCACCACAATGAGACACAAAATGACTACAGAGAGACACAAAACAACAACAAGAAGACACAAAATGACTACAAAGAGACACAAAACAACAACAACAAGACACAAAATGACTGTAAAGATACACAAAATGACCATAAAGAGACACAAAACAATCACAAGCAGAAACAAAATGACTGCTGATACACACCAAATTACCAAAAATTGCACAAAATTACTACAAAGAGATGCAAAACAACCACAAAGTCTGTAAGTCTTGATCTTATGTTGGAGAAGTGGTGGGGTCTTTTACATATCTGTGCCCAGTTGCCCATTGTCTCGTAATCCGTCCATGGTGATCACCCTCAAGGGACCAAAGAGCCTTACAGGACACTCACCTGACTCAGTGATATCTGGCTCTGTGTTACTTAAACAAAATATTTCTTTATATTTGGTGTATGTGATGGGAGGCAAAGATTGAAAACACTGTATTATTTATTTCAAACTATTTTGTGTTCTCAGTCTGTTACCTATTTATTGTTCCGTTACTGTGCTTTTATTCTGAAAGTCGAGCAAAGTGGAACCGATATCAAAGAGCGAGAACACTGTACAGATTTTTAATATCTTCAATAAGAGCCATTGAGCTCTTGCTTCGTGGAGGTTGAGCTACATTTGAGCTTGGGGGGACGTATTTGTGTTGAACTGAAGGAACTTTGCGCACAATGCAGAACCTATAATGCAACATTTGTCATTGTTTCATCTAGTTATCGTAATGTTCAATCAGAGGTACAAGCACATTCATTGGTGTACGATTTATCAAGTATACCGCAGCAGGAAAATCTCTCTTCAGCACTGTTGTCAAACTTTTTCCTGGAACAAGTAATCAGATGCGAAAATGTCAATAGCACCCGTAGCCAGTTTCAGCTGGATGATTTGCAGGCTTTGTGCAGGACATTAAGGCTACAATCCATACCACACAGTGCTGCTCGGAGATTCAAATAACTGATAAAACAAAATGGTTGAGAGTAAGAGCTGCGAGCACTTATACGACTGCTCCCTGCCCTCATCTGAAATGGTTATTTTTCTCTCCAGAAATACAAACAGCTATAGCAACGCAATTATAACAAAAATAGCCACAGAGGCCATGAATCCACAGTGGTTTTCAATAAAGATGAGTTGCAATGCTCAACCCCTTCCCCAACCATGGCTTTTTTGTGGTGAGACTGCAGCTTTGTTTATTTTTAAAAAGTATGAATTATGGCTTAAAGGTGACAGATGCAGTAATCTGCCTCTTGATCACTGTCTTCTCCCCTGAAACCGCCTGTATTGTCTCTTCTCCTACTGTGTTTGGACCAAACTGCATGGTCTGAGCTTTACAATCTTCTATCCCCCCATCTGTCATCATCCCTCTTCAGTTTGGAAATAAAGCTACTTGAAAAAGCATGAGTCATCTCCCGCTTCGTTTATTTCATACATTTTCACATGATACAACATCAGGCTTGAGGAAATAAAGAAAAGGTCATTTCCAGGAGGAAAATTACCAATAAGTTGTTTCACAAATATGAGAGGAATTACAGATGATGTTTTTCTAGCATACATGTCGAAGAAAGGTGCAATCTAAAGCAATTTCCAGCCATAATAAAATAGCCCCGAATGGCGACACAACTTCAGGAAATAGTCCATAACATTGTGGGTTGATGGCAGTTCAAGATGTCATTGGAAAAATCTCCTATCGCAGTGGGACATGAGAAGTAGGCTGCAGCAGTGATGTTGCCCGCTGCCAGCAAACACAGAGGAAGTCTATAAGGAATTGGAGCATGCTGCCAAATATCACATATGCACACACACATACTGAATGTGTCTTACTGTATTCAAGTCATGAAATAGGCTCAATAAACACACACACACAGACTTGTAGTGACAGCTTGTTATATTTGAGGTCAGCAGGCCTATGGTGAATTGTAATAGATTTATGCTGATGGGCAGTTTGGGGACTTAGCAGCACTGAATCAAGCGGTGCTGTCCTGTTTTCTCCTTCAACTCCACTTGTTGGAACTCCAAGTGCATCAGCCATCAGTGATATCGAGTACATGGCTTTTTAGTGGTCACCATAAATGGATTACTGAATGGGCCTACCAGGCACAGGCCATACAATAGAGATACAAAACAACCAAAAAAGACACGAAATGACAACAAAGAGACACAAAATGACTACAAAGATATACAAAATGTCCAAAGATGTCAAAAATAATACTACAAAGAGACATGAAACATCCACAAGGAAACACAAAATGACTACTAACAGAAACAAAACATCAATAAGGAGACACAAAATGACTAAAAAGAGATATAAAAGGATGACAAAGAGACACATAACAACCAAAAAAGATACAAGGTGACACAAACAAACCACAAGGAGACACAAAATGACTACTCAGAGACACAAAACAAACAAAAAAGATACAAAATTATTACAAGGAGAAACAAAACTACAACAAGGAAACGCAAAATGACCAAAAAATGAAACAGAAATACTATAGAGAGACACAATACATAATACATTTATGCTGATGGGCAGTTTGGGGATTTTGCAGCACTGATTCAAGTGTCACTGTCCTGTTTTCTCCCTCCACTCCACTTGAGGAGCATTACCCATCAGTGATGCACCTTTACGTCCTCACAGTATCATTTCCATATTCATGGCTGTGCAGTGGTTTGAGGTGCACGCGGAGGTGAACAGATAACTTATCATAACCAAACATAGGGAGCCATGATGTGTATGTTTACAATGTTGTGTTTTCATGCAGACGCAGTGTCTCTAAGCTGCTTATTCTCCAGCCTCAGCTGGAATATAAAGCAGGACTGACTGGTGGCAGTGGACCCTCCAGAGAGCAGATGGAGAGAGTCGGACAAACATGAAACGCAACATACTCATTAGCTTCTTGTTCACACACGATGGTAGCCTCAAGAAGAAAGAGGAGGTGCACACACAAATATAGAAACACAGACAGACACACATTAACTCTAATTTTCCAATTTATGATGGATGTGGCGTTCCATGGCATGAATATGTATGTGTTTGGAGGGCGTTCCAGCGCATTTTTTCATTTCCAATCTCCTGCACGTTACAACGCCAGATAGATTTCCTCACTCTGTAATTTAGCTGTTGAAAACACCCAAGAGGCAGGATGAAAAATGAGAGACAGAACACATGCAGGCTCACTCCCTATTGAAGGTGGAGGTATTAAAATGCACTTTCGCTTTGTGAAATCTGTGATAAAAACGTCATTTTTAGGGGGCACAGGCAATTATGATAAGAATCGCTTTAGGAGTCTGTGGCTGTTTAACGGAGTGGTGGTACTCAATTGTCAATGTGTCAGTGTGTGTGTGTGTGTGTTTGTGTGTGCGTGTGTGTGTGTGTGTGTGTGTGTGTGTGTGCGTATGTGTGTGTGTGTGTGTGTGTGTGGGCTCGTGCAGTTTCATCTTTGGGGGGACTAAATTGAGCTTTAGACCTTGATATCAAGAAAATAAGGACATTTTCTTCAAAGATTTGGTTTAAGTGCCATGTAGTTGTTTGTTGTTTATTTGCCTTTTCCATTAGCTGTTACCTTGGCAACAGCTGCTCTTATTGGGGTCAGATAAGTTCGCAATCAACGCAGGTTTATTCACTACATAGAGTAGATAACATATATTTAACATTCCTGACCTCATTAGCAAGTTAATTCTCATTGCTGCCTTTAGGATCTGTCAGTGTAGATTATTCATTGGTTTATTCATTACTGGTCCTGGGGGTGTTTTAGGCTGGGCGTGGCTGACCAACGTTCTGCTCTCCAGAGGAACTCCTCACACACCTGCAGGTCCACACACACCTGCTGATCATACACTCTGATTGCAAGCTACCTGATTTAAGCCCAGCTTCCCTCTCCAGTCTTCACCAGTTTGTTGTGAAACATTCTGTGGTAACACCTCAGTCTCTCTGCATTTTTCTTTTTTTGGCAAGGTTCTAGGAGTTTTTCTCTTGTTTTTGGAAATCTGCCTTAACCTGTCTTCTTTATGCTTCAGATCTGCCAAACTCACCAGCCCTGTCCAGCCACATCCAGTTTTACTTTCACAAGCTGATCATTAAACCATTTATGATACCACCTGTTTCTCGTGTCTTTACTGTGGGTCCTAACAACAGCTGCTAGATTCTTACATTTTTCTCTTCCTCTGTGTCAGCATTTGACTATTTATTCCTCCTGGTCTTAACTGACTGAAGTGACGCTGTCATGAAAGCCAAAATCCAGTCGAGTGAAATTTGCATTTAGGTTGAAACTTCTGTGTTGATGTAAGTTTTTATTGATACCGTACAGCTTTAAAAAGTTTATACAAAGACAGTAGCTGTCAGTGTGGACTTGAGTCACATGACTTGGACTTCATTCAGACTTGAGTCACAAATTGGATGACTTTAGACTTGACCTGACAAAATAAAAAAAGGTTTGCAACTTAACTTTACCATCAATGACTCATGACTTAACTGCCACAACAGCCACAGGAGGATAACTAGGAGGTCATATGTAGCCGTAAATGCTGCTGACCAAATGGCAACATGTGACAAGTCTGACAGCATCTAATCAAGTTGTAGGAAACCATGACAAAATAACATAACATCACATAACATAACATAACATACTGAGTACCAGATGGAAAAAAATCCAAAGATAATTTCCTTTATATACAAAAACTCTGAAGTCGGAAAACAAAACATGAATTGTATTACGCAAAACCTTTCAAAACGGAAAGGGGAAGACACTGAGGCTAACATAATTACTCAACACTCATTCACTCATTGTGAACTAGTTATTAGTGCCAGATGCTACTAAATGGCAATGTCAGCACACCTTTAATGATTAAGTTCAGTTGGATTGATTTTAATAAATAAATACCAATTATAATTTTGCGATAATTGTAAACTTAAAGTTAAGGATTTGGGACTTGTCTGCCTTTACTTAGGACCTGAGTGCATAGACTTGAGATTTACTTGTGACTTGCATAATAAGTCCCCCCCTTATAGCTGCCTACAAGTGGGATAAATGAGGTTGAACAGAATTGAGTTACAGTAACACCATTGCCCAAAACATAATTTTACATCAAACCAAACACGTGTATATGGTGAACAAAACACTATATTAAAAAACTGAAACACTGACAAACATCTAAATTAATGTGAACACCTGCACTATCACATTATATCAAAAGTGTTATTATTATTATGTATATATCTTGAGTTTTACAGTATAGCTCCACACATTACTGTTTTATTGCATAGTTTGGTTGAGTTAATTTTAAGTATGAGCTTTAGGGGTTTTAGAAACTGCGTCAGTGAGAGTCTTCACAAGTATAGAAGCACAGATGTGTGTGGTTGTGTGACTTTGAATAAACTGGATTCAAAAACACTGGTAAACTAAAAATAAAAATAATAAAAGTCCACTAATTGATGCACAAAAGATGTGTCAAAATAAAAGCAGTGCCGTTTTCCTGCTGGAAGTGTGATGATGTTTAGAAAAATATTCTTATTGCCTCACAACTGAATTAGGAATGAGACTCATTTCTGTTTTCCCTGTGGACACAATTACTTTCATGTTTTTCATGGATATAAACGCTGATGCATTATTGTGCCTCCTGGTGTTGGTAAAGAAAAGAATCGGGAGGCCAAATTGTTACATTATTATCATGGACAGCATCAGGCTCTGCTGTAATAACTCTATTAGTTCTTCTTAGAAAAAATCAAAAATCAAAACTGAATCATCTGATTGCAAAATGAAACGTGTGCATGCTGTGAAACGGGCATAAAACTCTGCAGCAGACGTGTTGGCAGATCAGCATATAATAAAACATATTACTTTTGCAATTGTTTGCGATTTCTTAGCAAGGTTGCCCAACATGAAGACGGGAGAAAGACGTCTGTGTCTTTATTTAGCCTGGTTATCATGGAAAGGTCACAAAGTTCATCTTGACACACGAACATATACGTACATGCCGTCACACAAACGCACGCACGCCGAGGCAAACACAACCAAACACAGCGAACACACATGCATGAATCAAAGAACACACAGAGAGAAACAAACTCGAGCCTAAAATAGAGAAACAGATGACTAACGCTCAACTTCACAAACAAATACACACTTATGAATGTCAGCATACACACATGCCGCCACATGCTTACACATCGCAGACAGCAACAAAACAAAAAGAATAAGATTAAAGATGATTTCCCAGATCCACGTCGATTTTCTGACGCAGTCTATCAATTTTAGCTCAAGCGTCAGTAGCCTTCTACTGTATAATTTATGTATCGATCCACAGTAATCAGTGCAACATCAGTCTCCTCTCTAAGTTGTGCTAAAAAGATCTTTTTGGAGTGTGTGTTTGTGAGTGTGTGGCTGATTAAAAGTGCAAGAAAAGTTTATGAGAATGCAATAGGAGGCATGTTTGTTTGTTGATACACAGTAGGAACTTCTGTGTGTGTGTGTACGTGTGTGTGTGACTTTTGGCACAGGAGGCAGAACAGGATGTGAAAGTGTTATGTCCTCTCTGTGCTATACAGTAGTACAGTAGGCCAAGTAATGGACACAACACTGCAGACAGTTTCCATTACAAATAATCACAAGATAAATGTCACCCATCATAGTGGGTCGTTTAGGGCTCTCACGTCCTTGACAACACGTTGCATCCATTTTTTGTTCGATTTTTGCTGATGTCTGCAGTCTGGGACTCCTTCCAGGTGCATGAGGTACCATTTTGTTTCAATGAAATGTTGAAAATGTCGTTCAATTTTCATTTAAATGTAGTTTCAAAATCACTTTCTATGGACGCTATATTCACAAACAGAAGAACAGAATGGGGGACTTTATGAAGCAAGCAATAAGAACCTCAGTGTATGAACTTTTTGTGAACTTTATCCAACAAAGTTTGGGTGCACGTACAGAATGGAGATTGCTTACAGACGGGGTTAAGACATGGTTCCTCTGTTTGAGTTATTGCAGCAATGATGCAATGTTTCTGTTTACATATTGGGGCTGACAGACAGTGAAAAAATGTGTAGACGTGCAAATGTTTCAGTCCGTGTTGGACTTTCCTCAGTGCTAAATGAGGCATGCATGATAAGTCACCCTGTATGTGAGATACTCCACAGGTGCACCTCATCAGTCATCAGGGCCTGACTGAACACACATGAAGCCAACGGCCAGCAGGTCAAGTTATTACAAACATGCCAAAAACAATCTGCGTTAATAAAATAACAGTTGAAAGACTCTTTATTATTCATGGGCCAATGTTTTAAAAGAAATAATTAAACATTTTGGGAAATATACTTCACTCTCTTGCCGAGAGTTAGATCAGAAGCTCATTACCATATCTGTCTGTTTTTTTATTCTTAGGTCAACTATTTACTTTCCTCTTTGCTGATCCTGCCCCAGTTTCATCTATAACCAAAAAATATTAAGTAGAAAATAAGATTTTCCCAAAAAAAAATTTCCTCCTGCTTCTTTTTAACTCTTTGAAACCTGGTTCGACATCAGTATTCTTGTGCTGCATTTAGACACCTTTCACAACATTTTTTACTCTTTGAAAAACATGCAGGAAAAAAAGTAAATGACCAAACAAACTGTAAAAATTAGTAAAAATGTAACAATAAAATTCTGTAAATATATATTTTTAAAAAAGGCATAAGAATTATTTAAAAATTATCCCCCAAAATAGGAGAAAGAATTATATTTTTAGTTGTAATATTTTTATATTAAAAATGATAGTACAAAAAAATAATTAATATAAAAAATTAATACATTTTTCAGCACATTTAAATTTTCTTGTTTGGTAGGTTTTTTTGGGATCATTTCTTGATAAATTGCTTGTTGTCTTTCCTGCATGTTTTTGAAAGTAATCAAACCAATTTGTTCAGGGTTCAAAGGGTTTTCTGGCTATAGAGGACTCACCATGAAATTTTGCCCTATAAAATGTCAAAAAAAATCAGCTCTTCCAGTTTGTGTGAAAAAAGTGTTTCGTCCAACTTTGCATGGAATCTGACCCAGGCATTAAGAGTAATTATATAGAAATAGTCTTCTCGCTGATGACCTCGTTTGCTTATGTAGGTCATACTGAGGCATCAGTGTTCATTTGAGAGTGTTTCATAACCAGATAAAAACTCCCTGCAGATGCTTTTTAAAAATATATTTGATTATTAATTTCTCCCAGCATTACCAAATGGTTTTATTATTGGTTTTATTATTTCCCTTTTTGCAGAAGCCAGAGGAAAATCCACTCAAGCGTTCTTTGACTTTTCCATTATAAGTACAGTACAGCTTTAAAAACAAGTTGTTATAAATACAGGAGCTGCAGATTGTGGGTTTCTGCTCACATCATTACACAAAAACAAATGTAAGCAGAACACCATTTTATAATTAAGGCCGCTGACCTTAGTTTCCTGGCATCATCCCACAGTTTCTCCCCTCCGCTTTGAAGCCCTAACAGTGACTGATTTTAGTGGTTGGCTTCTCATCATCAGTGTGGACGGAGGGCTCCATGTGACTAACAGGAGGGGAGCACCCAGCACAGCAAAGAGAAAGAGGCATTTATTTCTTTTCACAATCTCAACATTCAATCCTTGTTAAAGTTTTTGTGTCAAGAATATTCCTCAAAGCTTTTCGCTGTAGTTTTTTTGTTGTAGTTTTTTAGTTTTTTTTTAGTTTTTTAGTTCACTTCACAAAACCAAAAATGAGGCCAGCAAACGAGACTGTGGACACAACATAGATTATCTTTTTCTACCTTTTTGTTGAGATTCAAAGGTGTCCAGCGTTGTCTCCTCCACTCATAAAACACTCAGCACATACATTCATATATTTTTGTGTTTCATGCAGGCAGCACTGAATATTATATTATCACATTTTCAATTATTCCACATTGCCTGAAAAGAAGGTTGTGACATGGAGAGAAGATGAAGTGGCTCGATCCTGTGGGCATTTATAGCAGCATTCTGTGTGAATGCCAGAATTTTATGATATCTATCACTGCAACGTTTAGGTAGACATCCTTGTTTGCTAATCTATCATAATGAGCTTGCAGACTTCTAAGACAAGTCATCTGAGATATTTGAGATAAATATTTCCTTTAAGCCTCCCTGTGCCAAGTTGATAATATTCAGTAAACCATATTCCAGAAAAGGGTACCACTTATTCCAGGATGTTGAAGTGCACATTCAGTGTTCCCATGCCATTCATTTGGTCATGTTGAGAGTCAAATGTCAAAGCCATTTTGTGAGATTTTGATGACATCTGTCCTGAAATAGGCTGCAAAGTAAAGACATAAAACCACACTGACTATCAGTTTAATGACAAGATGGATTTTACTTTCAGAAATACTCATGTAAGAGCATAAAACCAGGACCTTTCAGTGTGATGTCACTCAAAGAACAATTAATGATATTCAGGATATAATGTCTCCCTCTCAGGGTTTAAATGACATTTGTAAACAACCGTCTTGCTTCTAAATCTAGCTTTTACTGTTTCTCTTATGAGAGGGGAGCAAGGTCGTCAGCACCAACAAACATTCATGGGACTTGAACAGAAGACTCATGCACTTTTTTCAGCTTTGAACCTGCTGCTTACTTTTGTGTTGCTGTGTGTTTTATAGTTGTTCATGGTATATTTATTACTGCATTTTTAATTGCACAGAACTCAAATGCACTGTTATAAGCTGGTAAGGAAAAAACATTTCTTTTCATTCTGTGTACGCGAATACTCAGTGAAATGACAATAAAATGCATCTTGAATCTTAAATCTTGAATCTTGATTCAAATGGGCTTGATTTCTTTCAAAAACATAAAAAGAAGGAAACTAAAACTGGCAGGAAATTTATAAAATAAATAAATGTCACCTGACTCTAACCATCCATGCCAGCATGTGGGTTTGTTGATGTTCTAGCAGTGGTTGCTATGTGGTTTTGTTGCCTAAACACAACCACATGCCAATTTCATTCAATCATATGCATTTGTTGACATGACGTTAACGTTATCCCGATGCAAAAACAATATGTAGACGCTGAAGTCTACCGACAAAGCTGCAATGTGTGATGAATTTGGGATGAGAACATGTTGACAAAACTCAGAAGCTCACACCAAAACAATGTAGATTGATTAAAAGTATTACAGATAAGAAGAAAAATGTGTTTCTATGATTTGAACTGTCCCTTTAAGTGACAAACTTTTTCTAGTTACACTTCCCTGCCACCTGAGGACACTAACGCAGCCAAATACACAGCTTGGCACTCATATTCTGCCTCAGACAGACAAACGTATCTGTGTGCATGTGTGTGCTCATGTTTTTATGTATGACGATTGTCTTGAAGACATTTCACACTCTTATTCTGGTGTAACACAGGGGAATGGGGGATGTGGGTGTTCAGTCTATGACCGTTGAAGGCCGATCCCCTCCTGTGGCTGTCATTGCGTGCCAGATGACAAAAGCGGCTAACTGTGTGATCAGAGAACAAGAAGGGGAGCCGGAAGAGCAGAGGATAATTTGACGGGGACGGGTGTTACTGATTGGCAGCTGAGAAATTCTCTAGATTACTTATCAAGCATCGTGACCACCGAGTGATGGAATGAGCAATAATGAAACATGACATGGGGCTAACACGAATTGGCATCTCTTGGCGCTCATGGCAGAGTGAATACGGGACTAACTTTCTACCTGTGAATGTGTGTGTGTTTCTGTCACTCATGCAGAACCCACTCACATTAAGAATGGTACTTTTCCAGCTGCTGAGGTAACTGCAAGTCCTCATACGGCATCAGCGAATCAGCGAATCAGCTCAGCGTTGGTAAAAACAAAGCACACACCTGAAGAGTCATCCTCTTGTGTGTGACGCACACAGTAATGGCATCAGCAGATATAATAACGCTATTGCATTTCGGGGATGAACTCCTGTGTCCAGTAACTAGCTATTAAGGTAATTTTGTGCACATATGAGTCTTGTTATGATTGTGGCTTGCCAAAGTATATTACATCTGAGGCTTTTATCTCAGTGATGTATCCTGATACCTCTTTGAAATCATGTACCAATCTGACTTTAGTGAGTGTACGCATGTGTGCCCTCTGTTTGATTCATACGTGGGTGGATCTCAGTATTCTGCAAAACTGAAAGTACACTAAATACTTTATTGGCATCATGTATAGCGTGCAGATGAACGCTCACATGCAATACTAATTAAAGATATTCAGAGCATATATGTGAGTCAGAGTCAGTCAATGATGTGTCTGCAATACCAAAATGGTTGAGAGGATTGGCTTAAAGAGATAAGTTTTAACGACCAATATAAATATGCCAATCAATACATCATTACCCATTAGCATATGGGTCCTGCTTTATTTCTGTGGCAAGATGTTGTTGTAAATCATTAATTCCAATAGGACTGGGCGGTCATGAGCAGTGATGTATGCTGCAGCTTTTCACCCCTTCTCCACTCAGTGCCACTCCTCTCTGCCAAACAAAGTGAAGACAAGAAGAGGAATAGAGTGGAAAAGAAGAGCTAAAGAGGAGGCCATGTGGAGAAGAATGTTTGCTACACCATAATCAAAAGAGGAACTCTGCAGCTGACGAAGCGGCTCTAATCAGTGACATAGTCCATGCTTACGTTGCAACTTGTTGCCAATTAAAACTGCAGGCGTGCAAAGCATGAATGTC
This sequence comes from Plectropomus leopardus, assembly GCF_026936395.1. Lineage (NCBI taxonomy): Eukaryota > Metazoa > Chordata > Actinopteri > Perciformes > Serranidae > Plectropomus > Plectropomus leopardus. The sequence continues at coordinate 12,625,612 of NC_142179.1, read as the reverse complement.
ATGTTCATATTTCATCCAAAATGCCAGCCTTGCTATATTTACTTGATGGTTAGCATGGGATATTCAATAGAGCTATGTACTCAACACTCAAATCCTTTTCCGTGGCCTTCATAGTGAATAACTTGAAGGTCCAGTGTGTAGGATTTAGGGGGATATATCGGCAGAAATTGAATATATTACAGTTACATATTTTGTATATAATCACCTCCCTTGTCTTGCCTGAGAATAAGAATAATTGTGTTTTTATAACCTTAGAGCAGTGGTTCACTACTGGTCCAGCCAAGGGGTCCAGATTTTGTACTTAGTCATTCATTCAAGGTCCACATATGAGATAAATTAGCACGTTCAGTTTTATTTCACAAAATGTATACAACAGGGCTTGAAATATAATGAACTAAAATATATTGCAAAATACAATGAAATAAAATATATTGCAAAAATAAAGTGAAATGACTTAAAACACATTTTTTTTAATGCTTAACTGCTTTATTCTGTGTTAAAATCGTCTAGTGTGTTTGTTTTGGAGAGAAAGAGACCTTTGATGAAAATTCGGCTCCCGGTAAAAAAAAAAAAAAAAATCAAAATCTTACACAAAGTTCCATTGAAGCTGCAAGAATTAACATTTTTATATTAACAATAGATTGTAGTGTGCTTGTGAATGGGATTCCTCATGAACCCACAGAAGATTCTCAGCTCAATGGTGCCTCTTTTAGCTCCTTGTTTTGGTTTTCTGGCCCACAGTCTGTCCACATCAACCCACTTTTCAGCAGCAGCATGTAAATGTATTCAGCTAAAAACCCTCTGAACCCCCTTGATACTACTTGCCCAGCACCAATTATCAGGGAGATATAGTTAACGACTAGTTGAGGGGCCAGATATTTTCCTCGGGGCCTGGCAGAGATCAAAACAGAGCTAAAGGAGAATGAATATTGGACTCAGATTTGTCAAGTAGTCAGAGAAATTACTCCAAACGAATGTTAATGTGGGCAAATGATTGCATTCCACATAACAGCTCTATGAGCTGATAATATGTCAGTGTTTTCACCTTGTTCCGCTGATACAGCTTTAATACAGGAATGAAACAACTAGCTTAAAACAGTAAAAAAAAAAAAAAACTCTTCAAACATATGCTGGTCTCTGCGTTGAAACTGAAAAAGCTCCTTGGGATGAAACACCTGCGTGTTCTTCTGCTGAGCCACACAGAGTATCGGTTTTCATGTCACAGAGGGAAGGACGAATGATTTTTGGATCTTTTAGGCGCACACCAGGTGACTTTACTGATTAACAAACTTTCTCCCAGGGAGGGAGAACTAATCAGTAAAATTAACTTTAATATCAAATCCATTAAAACCTGGTCAATACTTGTATGCACCAGCGAGGGAGAAAATTCCACCCTGGTTTCTAGGAAACAATACCTCATTAAATGGGGCAAATAGAGATTTGAAATGCGCTGAATGTTTGATGTTGTGTGCACAATCAAGTGAATGCAGCTCTTCATTTCTCCATCTGTTAAAACCAGCTCAGTAATAAACTACAGCACTACAGACATGATGCAGCCTCACAGGGAATCTTGAGGCTTACCATTCTGTCAGGTCACAATCGATTACACTTTACTGGCAGCTAAATTTCCAGTACTGTGGTTTTGAATTGTCTTGGCTCTAGCGCTTTGGCACTCCTATGTTTGAGATGAGTGAACTGTCTCCTACATGCCTGGCACTATTCTCCTTTTAGCCTCTCCTTTAGACAAGCTACAGCTTATCTGCTCCTCTTGATGACCTGAAACAGTCGGGTCACGCAGAGGGGGTCACCAGTGGAGCTCTAACAAGAGTGTGGTCTAACTCTACAACACCAGATCTTAACATCTGGCTTTAATCAGACTAACACTTGTTCCTTATGGTTGTAAAAGTTAAGGTGGGACTCAAGAAAGACTACGCTGAGACGAGCAGGCCACTGCAAATGATAGGAAACAGATACATACTAAAACATACTAATGACCATAATAAAACTTTTTTTAACGATTTGACGCATTTGGTGATTTCAAAGGCAAAAGCTAATCCCATCCCATCATTAATTTTTACTGTAAATAAACCTGATTACGCAACTACATGGTTATTCTGCAATTATTATAGTTTTACTATGAATTAAATAATAATAATCCTGTAACCTGAGGCTGTGTTCTAATCCCTCTATATTACAAGATTATATTACAACAGTACATTTTATATGCAATAAATATAACAATTTTTATCGGCTTGTAATTACATAAAATTATGCACGGATGCATGAGGAAGGATGTTAGTCTTTCTGTGATTCTTGAGGGCTGGTGAGGATTAAATAAAATATTTGTAGGATCTTTGTACTTTGGGATTGATCAGTTTATTTCTAAGGGCTGTTGTGAGAAGTTTCGCTGAAGGGCATTCTGCCAGAAAATTCTTTCATGTTAAGGTTTAGCGCAAAGATAATGATTTGAGTTAAAAAGAAAAGATTTCCTGAAGGTTAACCTCTTCCATGTGTTTTCTACGGCCTTCATACTGATGCAGAATTTTTATGATAATGATTTTTAATGATAATAGGCAGTCTAAATATCTGCAAAAGGATTTTCCCCTTTAATAATGTATTATTAAATTAATAGGCTCAGGAGGTAGAGCATGTTGTCTTTTAAGTGCTGCGCTCAGATGCCTTTCACAAGCATTTAAAAGTCTGAAACCTGAGAAATTGTTTTGATTTCTTAGAAAACATGGGGAAGAAAGGCAATCAGAAACTCTGCCAGAAATGTCCTGTCCCAGAAAAAAAAGGAAAAGTATCCCCCAAAAATAGGGAAAATGTTGCAAAACTTTATTTATAATTCTAATATTTTTATATTTAAAATTGTACTAAAAATAAATGCAATGCAAGACATTTTTCTTTATGTTGTTGTAGTTATTTTTTGTTTATTTGTTTTACATATTTTCACATAATTTTCTTGAAACTTTTTACTTTTTTTTGTTTGCTACCTTTTGGGTCATTTCTTTTTATGTTGCTTCTTGCCTTTCCCCCATGTTTCTGTGTATCTGAAAGAAATAAAATCTCCTGTCATAGTATAAGTGTCCTTGAGCATCACTCTGAACCCCAAATTGCTCCTGATGGGCAGGTCAGCACCTTGCATGGCAACTCTGCAACCACTGGTGTGTGAATGTGCGAATGAGAGAGAAATTGTAAAGCGCTTTCTCTGGGCAGGTAGAAGGGAATCATATAAATGCAGTCCATTTCACCATAGTGGTGTTGAAACATTTGTCTGTTTGCAAAACAGAAAAAGACACTCCAGAAAAAGATAATAAGTGTACCTTCAATAAGAAATGTTTATTTTCACTATTTTTTCGTTGTCATGAATTCCATTATAGTATTTGGATTAGTGACATTTCTGGACTTACGATTAATTGTGGGTGCACCTCCTTTGATCTGGCATAGCTACTCCCTGCATGCTAAGAGTCAGCCTAGGAAGCTGCAGGAGGAACAATATTGATTTTTTTAATGGTGATATCACACAATAATAACTTAACAACAACTTAACTTATATATCAAATTTAAAACAGAGTTTACAAAGTGCTTAAAAAAGTAAAGCAAAAGCAGAAGTTGCATACTTGGAAGCATAAAAGTATGACAAAACCTTGGTGGAGTTCAGATAAAGTGAAAACAAGAGGACAAAAAATGCAAAATGCAAGACACAAACTGTCAAATAAATACAAATAGAAAGACCAATACAATACAAGCAATAAAACCACAAAATAAAAGGAATTAAATAAAATGAAAAATACATAAAATTAATAAAAAGGCAGCACACATAAAAGCAAGTGTATAAAAATGGGTTATAATAGATAATTTTTGTCACTGATTCTGTCAACCTGATTTACTCAGGCACGTTGTTCCAAAGTTGAGGGGATGGCAAAAGTACGATCACCTTAAGATTTAAGCCTTGACTCTTGAACGGCCAGAAGTGCCAAACCTGAAGAGCTAAGGCTACTAACTGGCTCATATAGGGTCAACATTTCTGTTATGTATCCTGGGGCCACAACCAAACGAGCTGTAAAGTAATCGGAAAAATCTTAAAATCAATTCTAGAAACCCACAGGATGCCAAAGGAGAGAAGCTGGGATGGGATGACGTGATTTTGTCTGTTAAAACTGGTAAGAAGCCTAGGATAAACAAGAAAATATTAGCATATCAAACTGTATAAAAGTTTTGAAATAACATCAAATAAGTATTTGATAAAATAATTTTTAAACTTTATGTCTTACAAATAAGTAGGATGATACGCTTATGTCACATCCGGTAGCCATCTTTGTTTTGATTAGGAGTTGCATGAGGGGGAAAGCTGAGGAGATATTACCTGAAAGGACTCTGGAAACATCTTGAAAACTGTGGTAGGTGTCGTGACCCTTTTAGGTTTTTTAAAGTTTGCTAGTAAGTCACAAAATGTTGTATTGTTGTTGTGAGGGGAGCAAACGGTTGTTCGATAAGGTTTGTTAGCGCACAGTGGCGATGCTGAAGTTAGCTTCCGTTTCGTAGCTTCACTAACTAAACGGTTTAATGAGGTCTTGATGTTTTTTGCATTTTCACTGAGGCTGCACAATAATATTGGCATGTCATCGATACTGGCAGATAGTGACTTTAATGTGAAATATCCGAATTGACCACTAGACTAATTTCTGCCCATATGATAAAATGATATTTATTTTTGAATTGGAAGCGAACTTCAGCGTCGTCTCACAGTGTTGGTTTAGCTTAGCACAGGTGCCACGGAGCGCAATGCAGGTGAACAGATGTGGACACTTTCACTCACAGGACATTTGACATTTAGCAGAAGTAACATAATGTAACCGGTAAGTTAAGCTGTCTTTCTTCTCTGACTGTGAGGGTGAAATAACCGTTTATTTGAATAGCTATGTAACGCTAGCATTAAATAGCTAACGTTAGTTGACATGCTAATACCTTAGCTAAGTGTTATCTATAAAACCACACAACTTCAGTATTCGCTCGACGTTTTTTTTCTGATAGACTTGCTGTTAGAAAAGTTTGATTTTGCCTGGTTTATTGTGTGTATGCCACATAGCTGTTGCGTAGTAAAAGATTATGCCTCTGCTGAGTCTTTTAACATTAGGGTAAAGGTGCTTCATATAGTTAGCTCAGAGCTAACACAGCTCTCTCATGGTCAGTTTGTTAGCAGTGTATTTTTTGCACACCTGGATTAAATTACAGGTTAATTAATGTGCATATTTTTTGTTAATGGCCGCTCTGTGCCAGCGTTTTGGCCCTGCAAATAAAGGCCAGACTCTTGGTGGCAACAAAATAAAGCTTTGGTGCTTTTAAGAGGATGTATTCACTTTAATTCCTGTCTGCTTTTTTTCTTTTTTTGTTTCTTTCCCCCCAGTGAGAGCAAAAGTCCATTTCTATGTAGGCAGCACTTAAAGTTGAAATACAGTGTAAGGCTGCAGCAGGACATAAATAAAGTTTTGCCTTTAACAATAGGGTTAAATAGATACTTGGGAAGATAGCAAAAAGGAGTAAAAATAAAAATATAACATTTGTAAGAGTGTTTGCTTTCAATTATTAAAAATAATTAAGGTAAATAGTCAGTTAGGATTGTTTTATGAAAGCTAATAATGTTCAAGTAAATGTTATGTTTTAGGCTTCAGACTTTTTAATAATGTTTTCTCTGATATTTACTGCCTACATAGCATGTGATAGTGCATGTACCAAATAAGCAGGAAGATATCTTTGTGATATTCAAAGAAATGCACTAGTCTAATATGTAATATATCATTTTTTCTTTGAGTAGAGCTTCTCTTGTGTTAGTTTCTCCTGTTGGGAATGATGTAGTGACAGACAGACAGTATGGGCACCTTTACTTCAGACTCACTGTCATCTTTACCCCAGAGTCACAGAGATGTGACAGATCAGTTTCAAAGCTACAACTGACTTGCTTTTTCTTATCTGCTTGCTTTTTGATTTAACATGTGGTACAAGAGTCAAAACTAAATGTCCTTGAGGTTTTGTGTGCAGTGTATAGTAGTCTAACTTGGGCTGCAGTGTTTTTATATGTCAGGCGGTGAGTGGATGGCACCTGCCGTGTCCACATGTTACTCAAATGGGTGGCGTCACAGGAGAACGTGGATTGATGGAACCTGTCGTGGGCGCTATGTGCCACTTTCCACTAAATCTAACCATCTGCGCCATCATGTCCGTTTGTTGACTTCCTTGCCTTGGTTGCCATGTTCTCATGTTATCTTAACATTAGGGATGTAATGATGCATCATGAGGCAGTTAAAAATTGATAAAAAATATGTGAGGTGAAAAATGAACCGCGATACTTTTTTTGAACAGCAGAGTGTGTTATCTAATTTTGACTTCGCTTTCTTGACATGCCACATGACTACGTGTTCAACATCCTAAGTCATGTACGAGACTAGAGACAGCTCACCAACGTAAATAAGATGAAGCAAAGGCTTCACGACATGCAATATTGAAATAAAAGATGCACCGTCCAGTTTCAAATTGAAGTATGGTGGCATTTGAGTTTCCTCAAGTTAGAAAGTAATAAAGGCGTAAAAAAAAAAAAAAGACAAAAACAGTCTGCAAATATTACAAGAGTGTGTTGAACTATACAAATAGCGCCCAACTTATCTCCCACGGGTGGGTAATGACCAACTTAGTTCTTTAAACTCATCCTCTCTTTCCCCTCTTGCAAAAGCATAATTTCCACATCAGTCACCTCTGTACCAAGTATAAGAGCTTTTTTATCACTAGGAGACATTGTGAATGTCCAGAAATGCATTCATTACATAGTTTGTGTTATACATTTATACTTTACCTCAGAAATAAAAAGCGATTTGTTAATTTGATATGGAAAAGAAGAGAAAATGCAGTATTTTGTATAATTTAAATTAAATTTAGTTTTTTGTCATAATTTTTCTGTAATCTCATTTCATATTTTTAAAAAAATCGTGAGAATTCTATCCTGTGCATTTGTTGACATCACAGTCGCGCTATCCCAGAACGTAAACTGCAGAAGGATACCTAAAACGTTAGACGCAGATGTCCACTGCAGTGCAGCAGTATGTGACGACTTAAGATGTAAATGTGTTGTTATTGCACAATCAAGAAAGTTTTGACGAATGTTGCCATTTCCATACAGATTTTCTAATGCCATACGTCAAAATGCACATAAAAACACACTTATGTAAACACTACTATAAGGATCTTTATTTGTCTTAATCAGCTAAAGCTATGTCATAAAAAAATGTAAATTATTATAACTACTCTACTATCATGGGACTATAACAACAGCATGTGAGCAGAAAACACATTTTAAATGAATTATTTAACAAGGTTTTAAGTATCAATAAAACATGACTGGGAGTTAAATATCATAATGTGGATTTATCTTAAAAAGGGCCTCGGCTAAAGAACACTGCAGTCTGATTTAATTTTGTCCTGGTGGAAATGAATGAACTGTAGGTGACTGAGGCTAAGCTGCACAGAGCTCATGTGAGAGATCTTAAGAGTCCAGTGCTTCAAAGTTGTCTGTGCCTTCTGTCACACCTCTAACATTTTCCACTACCCTTTGACCATCATGTTTTGGCCTTTCTCTTGTAAATCTGTCCATCTTGGAGTTTCTGCACTCCCTCCTCAGCTGATTCATTATACTTCAAGTGAATTTAGCTAGGCTTTAAAATGGCATGATGTCAGAATTTTGTGACAGGTAGAATTGCATTTATCTGAGAGGAATAGAGGAAAAAACACTGACATTGTGACTCAATTATATCACAGTCGAAGACTATTATGTATAGACTGAACAACTGTCTCACATCACCAGATGTCTGAACCCAATCTCTTTTTATAGCAGGTTCAGCTTGACTGAATGGCATTGTAAGAAAAAATTATAAAAGTTTGGAACTCAACTTTTCTAAGCTTAAGCTGAGCTATGACAAAGGGCAGGAGCTCTGCACTTTCAGATAGAGTGAGTATTATGTGGAAGTAAAAGTACAAACACCGTCAGGATGTCCGGGCTCCCCCTTGGGCAGACGATATGACCCTGCTTGACATCATATTTTTAATAAAGCTACTTTTGTGATTGTTTAAATGAGCTTAAGTAATCAAAGTGAGCTTAAAAGGTAATACATCTAGGGCTGGGCAATATAATGAATATGTACGATATATCAATATTTCAAGCAAGATGTAGACTGAGAAAACACAGTTTATATCGATATAGGGTCAAGTTACATTACATAACGCTGTTCTTCAGAAAAAGTTCTCCAGTTAAACTAAGAGCGACACAGTGCTGCTACTCTGTTTTATGGTGTTTGTTAATTAGTCCACAGTGCGACATTGGTCTATACGTTGCACGTAGGGATATTCTGATCAAGTTTTTTGCACCTCATCCTGATCAGGTCATTTAATATTGAGTATCTGCAGATTCCTGATCCAATACTTGTATTTACCTTTACCTAGAGCTGCTCAGTGCAAATTTTAAGTATTTTAAGGTTATTAAGATAAATCCAGTGTGTATGCTTGACAGTTTAATAGCTGTGTAATGCAATACAAGAAAAATGTCTGCAAACAAACAGTTCCTAGGTGTTTTTATTTTTACAAAATAGCAAGTAAACAAACTATAAAAATATTTATATGGCTCTTATCACAATTCCACTTAGTGCAGCATTTGTCTTTTTTTTTTTAATAACATAACAAAGTAAAGACACTTAAATGTCTTAAGAAATTGCCCTCAATTCCACTTAGTGCAGCATTTGGAGACAGATTTGTTTTGAAAAATGCAGAGACAACACAGGCATTTCATACACAAGACAAATGTATCGATGACAAAGTGTCTCTCACTCCTTCCCTCGCTTACTCTATCTATGCTGTGTGCATAAATAAAATTAATAGCCTAGATAAATGTAAATATAAATGACATAAATCACTTTCAAGTACCAGATTACTTGTACTAGACAATAGATTTAGGCCTACTTGATACTTTTATACTCATTTTATAGTAATATGGCATGTCCTGCAAACCTTTAAAGCTCTAGAGCTCCAATGTTGTGTGCAAAAAATTAAAATAAAGCCCTGCTATTTATTTATTTATTTTTTTCATTACACATTGTGCAGCTGAGTATTTTCAAATGGGAAAAAAAATCTCTATATTTGCATTTTATTTTCATCAGTCTGTTTTTATAAATATTTTAGAAACGCTTGTGACGTCTCAAATTTGGCTTTGACTTGCAACTGAAAATACAGAGATATGTATTGAGTATTGCCATTCAGCCTGAAAATACTGAGATATAAATTTTGTCCATATCACCGAGCCCTGACTATACCCATAAATTCTGCTAGGTAAATTCTGCCTCTCTCCCACCATATTAGGGCATCTGATGAGGTAGAGCGGGCTGTCGTATCATTAATCACAAGGTTGGTGGTTTGATCCCCAGCTTCTCGTGTCCACATCTTGAAGTGTCCCTCAATAAAACAATGAACCCCAAGTTGCTCCTGATGGGCAGATCACTGCCTTGCATGGCCACTCCGCCACACTTGGTGTGTGAAATTTTGTGTGAATAGGTTAATAAGAGGCAAATTGCTTTGTAAGGTGCTTTGTCCAAAAAGGTAGAAGGTGCTTTGCTGATGCAGTCCATTTTACCATTCACCATAAGCTCTCTTTGTCTGCAAACTTGCTGCCAATTAGTGAGTTTCTTGCCATATTTGACAACTTTTAAAATTCCTTAAGTGACTTTTTTCCAAAACATGCCCAGCAACAAATCTAGGGCGACTGACTGTTTGGGCAGACCTCAGCTCCTTTGAAGAGAGTCGCCAGCATTTGTCAGTGAATGTGTTCTCATGTGGCTGTGGCTCTCTGGACTGACTCTGTTCAGTGAGTGGGAGAGAGCATCAGCATGTTCAGTCGACCAATTAGCAGCCAGACAGAAGTGTAAATGAGCTGTGAATGTGCATACTTAACAACTAATCATTATTCCCCATTGTTTGTACAGGGAACTCTTTCTCCTTTATTTTTATTCTAAGTTGTTTGACTTTTAGTTTGAGACTTTAATTTTGTTCTCAAAATACAAGAGTTGTTTTCCCAGTGTCGGGATCCTGTCTATTCATGACAAGGTCACCAGGTTAATACATCAGACGACATTACGATTCTTTAAAATTGGGGATAGATGTAAATGAAAACTGTTGAGATGACTCAAAAAATAATACAGATAATACAGTGGAAAACACTTATACTGATCACAGTTACACTGATCGGCCGCTTATTGATCGAAAAGCTTGGCTCCAGTCTCCACTGTCCTCAGCTGCTCTGCGGTGCGCACCATCCGGGTCAGATAGGAGCTAATATTATGCCCACGCACCAGTCTCACTGTTTCCACACCATTATTGCTGGGTTTGCATGGCATTATTTGCTGTTATGAGCCATGCCGCTAGCTTGTCAGCTCCTAACAGACCCGGCTTGCTGTAAACTGAAGAGTAGCACAATTAACCACTAGACAGACATGTGTAAAGGTCAAAAATAGTGCTGGTGGTTAACTGATTAACTGTTGACAGCCCTAACCTATGTTTCATTCTTATTGCGTCTGATCTAGAAACTTCCTGACTCCCAGTCAGATACACAAACTTTTTTTTGTTCTCTAAGATGTTTAACAGTTCAAACAATCTACAACAGTGATGCTAACCTTTAATCCTGTCGCTGCGTGTGTGCAATGAGGCAGACTCTTATAATTGTCCCTAGCACAGAGCTCACAATCCCACAGCAGCAGATATAACCCAGTCTGTGGTGTGGTGAAGATGAGCGCAGTGTCTTCGGCAGAGTTGATAGTTCAGCGTGACCTCTATAAACAGATAACTGCGTATGAATGCAGATACATTTAAAAACCTGCTAATTTAAATTTAAACTCATCAAATTTCTCAAGTTTGTCAAAGAATCATTTCAGCCTTAGTAACTTAAGTGATCCGAGAATCAACACCGACATCAGTGTTTCCACTACAGAGGGCCATCTGTGACAGTTTTATTACAGCTGCCACAGAATCATAACTAATGAAAATCTCATTATGAAACCTTAATTCAAATCATAAGGCTGCACCAAATGGCACACGATTGGAGAAAACTGACTGCTGTCAGGGATCTTGTGAAGTTGAGTTTGACAAGGCAGAAAAGTAGATATTCAAAGGCATTTTTAATGGTCGCCCCCAGCTCTGTTCAGACTGAATAATTTAATACATACTTTAGGAAAGATGTAGTTAAGTAGAGCCATAATCCTTGTACACTACATTAATCCTTCTGGACAGTATTTTAGCCACTGTCAATGCACAGCAGGTGGCTTGTAATAGACAACACATTTTCCAGCCTACAGCACATAAAACCAAAATATATGAAGACAGCATACAGGTTAGATAGATAGCCTACTGGTGGTCAGAATTGCAGCTGCTGCTATTACACTCCACAGAAGTAAAACTGCAGAGCCGATGAAATTCAATAACAGGAAGGCACAAACACTCAGAGGTCAAGCTTAAACCATATGGTGTCTCTTTGGACTAACCTTAATCTTAATTATTAGAGCACCAGCAAGCAAACAAACAGTAATCATTTGGTGATGGAGAAAAAAAATCACGTGTCCAAATGGCATTTAATTTTAATTCATGCAATATTTTAATCACCCTAATTACCATAAGGCAGTAGTTTTATATTTCGGCCACTTAAGTGTCCTACACCTCATGCGTGTTGAATTCAGTGCCAGTCATGTGATACTAGTTTGGAGGGCTGTCACAACCTCTGCTGTCTTTCTATAGTCAGTTACCAAGGAAGTTGACTTGCATGGGGGACCCAGCTGATGTCCATCATCAAAAATAACTAGGCACACCTACAGACATGTACAAAGCTACAAACTGACCACTGCTGACACACAGTTTACCTGGGGTTATTATAAACAATTATGATGATGATGAAGATAATAATTGTTATGCTCATGGAAGCATGTGCTTTTTTCCTTGGGACATAGACATTAGTTAATTCTCAATTGCATTCAGTAAATTTGATTAATGGAAGAGACGAAGGTATAGGTCTATTTCATATGAGTTGCTGTCCTGCAGGGCTTTCTGCTGCCATGTATGTGGGTTGTAATGCAGTGATACTAGAATTTCCCTTTTGTCCCCATAAATCTGAAGATATACATCACTTCCTGTGTGCAGAATGACTGGGAGTATAAATCCTTGAAACAAGCTTCCTCTTTGATGGCTTATGCTGCTGCTCCAAGGAGATTGTTTTTCAAAAATATTGACGCTGTCCCATGTATACATATTTTACAAATATTTTGAATATGATCAGACTACATAAATTGTTAGTCTGACAGAAAAAAAATAACAGGAAGTTTTTCTTAATCATGCATCTCCTATATCTACATAGTTTTAAAGGTTCTATCTGTAACAGTATTGGTATTGTAACTTAAAAACTGAGACCTTTCTTGGTTGCCTTTAACAGCCTGTGGCAGGCTTCATGATTGCTCTCCAGGAAAATCCAAAGAATCTGCGTTACCAAATGCCCTGCTTCTCCTCAGCTCCCGTATAGTGCTAAACGCATGCGGAAATGGAGTCCACTAATGATAACAAACAACTGTCACCTACCACAACACAAAGACCACACATGCTGTGTTTACATTATATGCATTTTGCAGCGGCAGCCAAAAAAAGGTCTTCAGTTAGCTGCTGTAGCTACTTGAATTATCCAGCGAAGTCCCAACACAGGAGTCTAATCCTGGACTGCCCGACTCCCTGTCAGATCTGCAGACTTTCAGTTGCTACCAGCCCGTTGTGAGCCACTGCACTTGGATTTGTGGTGGTTAAATTTGAGATGTTACAGCTGGTAACTGACGGTTTGTCTCTGGAGCTGCAATCTGCTCTCCTCCTGGCGAAGTAGTATCTCATTGGCGGGAAGAGAGGCAGAGGGACCGCAGGGTGTGCTAGATAGCTAATTTTTGTTGTCTGATATACAGTAAATTTGTAGAAAATACTAATGTGTGTGTGTGTGTGTGTGTGTGTGTGTGTGTGTGTGTGTGTGTGTGTGTGTGTGTGGTGTTGCCATTCAGCCTTAAAATACTGAGACATGATTTTTAGTCCACCCTTACATCCATCCTTAACTTCCCTCACAACAAAGCACAAACATGTCAGGAGCATGTATCTTCTTTGATGGATTAAAAAAAACTAAGTCAAAAAGCAGCATGGCTCACACTGATTAACATTATGTTCTATTTTTCCTCTAAAATATGTCTTCACAGCAGTTTGTATTAGTTAAAGGCAAACAGAGATGAGTGATAACTGATGCTGTGACAGTGGAGCCCCATATCTTGTTGTCTGTTCAAAGGCTCTGACAGGGATCAAAGCTCAGACTGTTAAATATTAAATTCCAGTTCAAAATGTAGAACACACAATTACCCTAGGAAGTTACTAGTTGATTTTGGAAAAGGACACAATTCATAAAAACATTTTAGATTTAAAAAAACATAGGCACGGCCATTAGCAATCTGTAATAACCTCAGTTTTCAATAGTTGATATGATTGTCAGTTGGTACAAGTGTACTGCAGTATCAGCTATATTTACAAAAAAAAAACATGATAAAATAAGGCTCCTAACATGTCTTTTGTTTCCTTTAAGACGGCGCTGAATTTTAGACACCAGTCATCCTCATCAGACAAACCCTGCTGCTGCTTCAGAATAAGGTAGGACAAACATCCTTCTTCAATTAGCACAAATCTGCTGCAGTATCTGGTATTTTTATTTAAGAAAAAAAATGCATGATAAAATAAGCATCTTTGAGTAATGTCATTGCTGTGGCAGTAGCCCAGTGAAGGCTAAAAGGTCATTTAGAAGTCAGATGCCCAAAGATTTCTACTTATCAGGATGTCAACATTCAGCCAACTCTGTGTTATAGCTGTGTGGGCAGTATGTGCAGATGAAAGGTGTTTGGCATCTCCCCCGCACCACGAGCGCAGAGCTCTCTGCCGATCAAAGACGCATTTCACGTCACTTGGTGGATCGCTGCAGGCAAACAAGCGGGGATTTCTGGGCACTCACGGCATGGTGGAAGCCAAACACTGTTCATTTGTACACACTGCCCACACTGTGATGACACAGAGCTCGTTGAAAATCAGCTGAGTCCTTCTTTCAGTAACCAATGCTGCATTACTTTGTTTTAAGAAATTAAAATGAATCAGTAACGGGTTATTCCACTTGCAATACTTCTTTTTTGAGAAGAACATTTTCTGAACACCCACTTGATGAGTGGGTTAAGGTTCAATAAAATGGGCGGAACAGTGAAAATGAGAGAAATTGAAACCGCAGCTGAGGCCTAATGTAATGTTTTAAAGCTTTGACAGGATCAGATATCATGTCATTTCATCCTCTGATGGAGAGGAGAGGAGGAAGCCTGCAATGTGTGTCCTCAATGTTGATACATGAGCTAATCCACATTTCAAGTGCCCGCATATGTGGGGGAGTGTGTAGCAACAGGTGGCAGAGAAATTGATTGATTTTATTAAAGTAAAAAGCAATGTCCATCTGCAGTGGTTTGTTGAAAGAGTGTCATGTGGGGTATCAGTGGAGTGAACTAGTATGTCATATGCGATAGAGAAGAGTTGGTTCACTGCAATCAAATGAGCTCTGAGTCAGAGGTTTTCTCCCCCTCCCCTTACATCTCATCCCTCTCCTCTCTCATTTGTCTTTGCTTGCTGCACTGATGTCTTCCCTATTACCTCTGATTTGACTTGTCTGGTTGTGAATACCTAATCACGCTGAAGATGCCACACTTTCATTACTTGAAGGCTGTATTCTTATCACTCTCATCTCATCTCATGGTTAGGATGATACTTATTTCTTGCTTAGAGGAGGGATGTGTGCCACATATGGTTCACACAAGCTGAAATAAGCCTGTGCATGTCATGACCTTCTTTGTCCACCCCCACAAAGACACTCATCTGACCACGTTTGTTAGAAATTGCAATATGAAGGGATTTCTTAATGCTCATAAGATCAGACATATAAGTACCCAAACACTCTTTTTAATGATAATTGTGTTTGTTTTAGATATTCTCTTGTTGTACTCAGAGTAGGGTGCAGCGGTCTACTGGTTTTCATTTCTAACATGGTATAAAAAACGATGCTAGGATCCCACTGTTATTTTACAGTGTCACTACCATAAATTACTTCAACAGTTTATTACTATTAAAATTATTACAGTATTCTACAGTAGAATGTGAGGTTTACAGTGTTATAGTGGCCCAAAAAGCAACAAGATTTACAGTGTTTTAATAGATTTTGGAAAACTTTACATTACTGTTAGAATTTTGCCGTGTTTTTACAGTGATTTTCACTGTAAAAATGTTGCCATAAAATTACAGTGAACTACTGGCAGCGGCAGTTGCCAGCATCCTATGGTTATTTTACAGTGTCACTACCATAAATTACTTCAACAGTTTATCACAGTTAAATTTATTACAGTGTTCTACAGTAGAATGTGAGGTTGGCAGTATAAAATTCTCCCCAAAAAGCAAAATTTACAGAGTTTTACTGTATTAAAAGAACAACCAAACTGTACATTAATGTCAAGAATTTTGCTGTATTTTTACAGCAGTTTGTTACAGTGTAGGGTAAAAAAACATGCAATAAGACAGAGAATCTTTGTTTTTATCAACTAAAAAAAACCTTTCTGAACCTACCTTTCAAAAGGTAGAATTATTAGGCATACTTCCATTATTAACAATAGTTTCAAGTTTAAATTGTATTAATAAAGCGCTTGTTCAACAAAAAAATCCTTCTGTTTTCATTTCTTTAAGAGTTATTGTCGCTGGTAATGATAATAATTCTGTAATACCATGATACCTTGAAACTGCAATGTTTTGGAGATGATTGTCATACTGTGGATATCCCATCTGCTGGGACCCTAACTCAGAATGGCCAAATTCATAGATCAGTCATTTGACTGATCTATGAATTAAGGCTTCAACATTGTTCACTAAGATGACCTAACATGTCTTTGTTTCCTTTAAGACGGCACTGAATGTTAGACACCAGTCATCCTCATCAGACAAGCCCTGCTGCTGCTTCAGAATAAGGTAGGACAAACATCTGTCTTCCTTTATTCAACAGTCAGTGCTCAGCAACATGGCAAATGAGCCCACTGTGTCTTTGCTCGCATGCTCACATGTGCGTGTTTTAGTGTGTGTGAGCTCATTCTTTGTAATCCCCACCAGTGTATGTATGGAGGCTCCGCTGCTCTTGGGGTTGCTCTCAAGGCCTTGGTCCGGGGTCCACAGCACAGCTGTTGTATGGAAAATGTACTGAATAAGTCACTTTTAGTTGCTATGTTACAAACGGCCATAGCAACAGTATGCCGTCATCACTATCCCAGGGAGTGTTTTTCTTGGAGGAAAAAAAACATCCTTTGAATTTTGAGTATGGCCTGCTGAGAGTTTCTATGTGAAAATCAAAAGGAATGATGGTTGAGATATTGGTGTAGAGATTAGGTATTACCATACATAAATGATATCTCTTGTGCTACTTTATGACACTGATCACACCTGCTTTACTCTGAAAAGAAAATTGTCCGTCTAAACTCTGGTGAACCTTGAAGCACATTCAGGATCTCACTGTTCTTTCTACGTACACAGAGAACATGAATGCAGCCCTAGTTTTCAGGTTTTTTTTAAACCAACTGGGATATAGCCTATTTGGTTTGCATGTGGTTCTTTGAAGTGCTGTGCCTTGTGAGTGTCTTGTGTCAAGGGAACTGAAGCAGTAATTCATGGTATCTGGTGGGCAATGATTGCATCTGTCTCCCTCTACATGAGTGCTCTTGAGGGAATCGTGTTAGTTAGTCCGTGCATGTCCATGTGGATGTGTATTTGCAACTGCTGTAGCTGACTCTGTTCTCAGTGCTCAATTTTTATTATTAAAGCCAACTTTCAACCATCTTTACATCAAAACAATGTGTAGATGAACTGTGGTAGACTTCTTTCCATCTAACCAGTGCCTAGATATCCCTCCCTCCCCCAAGGGGAAACTTGTTATCAGTTATCAGAGATTTGCTGGCTCTCGGGCTGTTGCTCGAACTACAGGCTGTACTTTTGCATTTTCGTATTGTCTACAATCCGTGCAGCCACCACGAACTCAAAGAGCAACAGGTTCAAGTTACTTTGTTGATTTGTTGTGCGGAGGCATCCATCCTGATACAATTCAAAATTATAACACACACTGACGGAAGACAAAACACAATAAACTATGACAAAAAGTGCTCAGATGCTTTGCTATCAATAGAAGATTCGGATAAGGTCAAAAATCACAATGTGACACTAAAAAAATAAATAAATAAATATATGCAAATGTTGCTATGACTTCAAATGAATGATTGCAGCTGAGAGCTGAATCAAATAGCTGACTGTAGCTCGCTCTGTCTGTGCACCACAGTCAACTGACACTCTACCCCCAATTTCTCTCTGTCCTCTTCCTGAGGTGCCACTGCAGAACCACAGGAACAGGCTTGAGGGAGACTGTCTGCATTCTCTTCCTCTCTCTTCACTTCTGCCCTCTTTTTAAATCTCCTCAAGCATATGCTCTCACACAAAGCTGGCATTCTCTTTCTCAGCTGCTCATTGTGTCACACTTTTGCTTGCCAGGAGACAGTGGGTGGGCATCTACGGTCTTGTGGGTGCAGATGTATCTATAAGTATCTCTTTATCTTCACACCCCAAACCACCACTTTCACCATGTGCCATGACCCCCCCCAATCTGTTTCTTATTTCATTTGATCATGTGCAAATCATGACCAGGATGATATATTGGCTGTTACTAGCTCATTGCAGATACAGAAATATCAGTACATGTTGTACATGTTGTTAATAAGCCATGTGAAATACCAAAGAAATATTTGTGATAATTTAGAAATAGTGATAGAGTTACACAGTTTGTCCACTAGAGAACCCAGAGTTCATTTTTCAGTTGTGAAATGTCAAACCAAGCTTTCAGGCTGCACAAACTAAAGATTTTGAAAGGACTGAGATACTAATAACATTCCTTAGAATTGGCTCGGTGGATCTCTTTTTGTTAATTTTTTTATCCCTTAATGCAGGGTTCAGACTATATAATATGTTTGTATGTTTTGGCATTTTTGTCATTGTGTCAGTTTAGGTGATTATGGAGTCAAAAATCTTGCCCTGACTTGGCCTGACAGACATGTCAGAGTAGATGTATGTTGTCTTTCACGATGTGCATAATGTCATCGGATTATACTTGTCCTGTTTTAATTGTTATTATTATTATTATTTTAGTCACTATGAGTGTTCATGTCCAAGGCAAACTGTTTTTGTATCAAAGTAATATGAGTCACCAGTGCTGCATGAAGAAATGTGCAAGTCACTGTCTCTAGGTTTAAAGTTCCTGCAGATGTTTCACAATAAAAGCCTTATTAGAAAATAGAGGGATTCTCTCTGTTGAAACCATAAGGATATTTCATTTCAAATGGATACCGAAGCTCTTGAGATAACATAATGGTCTTATGCATTAAATGCATCATTGCACAGGACTGTTACAAAAAGAAAAATATAGAGAGAATTAGAGATAAGCGCTGATACCCACTCAACCACTACTTGTCAATTTTGTTGTATGTTTGTCTAATTGAGCCTTCTCCATTATGAAGAATGAGCATTCTTTGCTATTTTAAAGCTAAAGGCAGTAGTCACCAGGTTGCTAGTGCCTCTGCTATTTCACGTCAGAATTTCGCGCTTGGCCCTCATGGGAAATATCAGAAAGGCTGGGGTGTTGTTCTCATACTGTTGTCTAAGGTAGCAGATCACTCTGTGGTCCTATTAGTCAAAGTAACAGCTTTGATGGAAGGAGTCGGGGAAGACAAAAAGAAATCTGACATGCTAGTTTTTCTGTCAGGACATTGTGAGATGTCCTCGATGCAGTGCCCGTTGTGGAATACTATGAAACACTACATGGGATAAAACAGACCTTTATCACACATGACACTTGTTGTCATCCACAGTTCAAGTGGAGACCATGTTGGGCTATAATTGTGATATTGCTGATATTGTGTAGTCTGACTCTGGCATAATTTAAGCATTTGGATTTAAGTTGTCCCTTTCTATTGTCAAAAGTTAATGTGATAGCTGTGCCCAAGTCAATAACATGTTATATATTCTATATGCAAGATCTGGAGGAAGATCAGCTACGAACTCAGGAATTCTGTTAAATAGGCTATGGTGCTGGTTATGGTCACTGAGCAATTCATTCCGTCATTCAAACCTTTATTTCAGACTTGGGAAATCAAATGAGGGAGACCTTAATTTTAAGTCATGCCAAGCATGAACATAGATATAAAAAACAATCAACAAGTAAACAAATAACAGTTAAAATAGAGATAAAATCATTCAAAACAACAAGCAATAATAGCAATGTAAATAGCCAAAAATAAAAATACAGAATGGCAAACATGTTATGGTGTAGAAGTATAATTAAAAATGCTTACACTCAAAACAAGATCTGAAAAAGGGCATTTGAACTGCTGTAATGGTGGAAGGTTTCAATATTTAAGTTCCTTTGCAGATTATTCCATGTATATGGTGCACTGTAAGAGAATGACATTTTCCATGTTCAGTTCTGATTGGTATATCTCCATAATCTAAAACAGGTTTAAAAAAACTGATTGAACAATTCTTTTTCTGTGTAAAATGGGGAAACAATCCTTATTTCTGTATGAAAAGCCAATTTTTGTTCTCAAAATTATAATTGTTCTCAATGCCAGTCACAACCTGCCTCAGAGTCCTCAGTGTGAATGTTGACACAAGAGTAACGCCCAGCTCTAACCTCACATTTTTTAGGTGGTAAATAACACTGCATGTACATAAGCCCTCACATGTCATAGCGTTTGTTGCATGAGCATAGCATTCTTCTCATCAACAACATGGTTATATGTACATCCCTCAGCTTTCATGAGCTGAGAGTGCATTTCAGAGGAGCAAAATCGGTAGTGCGTCAAGGACTTGCTGACGTAAATTCACTTCCACACTGGTGGCCTCTGTGCACCTTAGTCCTTTGTGGTGCTTTGTTTGTGCATTGTTTTTGCCACTTCACATTGTAGTGCCTGCAGAACCATCACATCTGCATGATGTGGAGAGGCTTGTGGAGTGTTTATTTGTTTCAATATCCCTGCAGGAGTCTGCTTTTTAATAGTGCATGAGCGGCTTCATACCTCTACCAAATCAACACTCTAGTGGTGTTTTTGTAATGTCGCTCATTCTACCTCCCTGTTTGCATTTTCAATTTCAGTGTCCTCTTCTAACATCACTCTTTTCCATTTATCAATTTGTCGTCCTTTCTTCTCTCTTTCACTCCCTGTTTCTGTCGCTGTGGAAGCTGTCTCAACCTCTCCCCTTCTCACACTATGCTGGCCACTTGGGAGCTGGAGTGCATATGCGAGGATGTTTACGCATAACACTGATAAATTGTTTGGCTTGATCTCAGAGAGCAGGCCTGCCATTAGAGTGGTTTATCTGATTCGGTGCTGGGGGAAGCGAATTAGCTATTATTTTTATGTGATTAAAAATGATTCCCATGGGTCAACTTTTCATTTATACAGTGTTCCCAAAACTCTTGGGTGGTTGGGTTGTAATTTGCAATCTTCTTTTTTTTTCGCTTGGATCAAACTTGCACTCATGCATTTTCACAGTTAAGAAACCTTTATGATTTCATTATTGTCTTTATTTTAGTCATACTAGTGCAGTGCCTGTTCAACACATTCCTGCTCTGAATGGGCCAATTGCTTAGCCTGTGGTTTTGCTACTTACATCTTTCTTTAGAACTACTCAAACAATTTCACACTCAACACTGCGCTTCCTTGGGCGTTGAGCTATACACCTGAGCCCTAAAGAGCTATAGATTTAATATGATGTTTAGATTCGTAAACTATCAAATTATTTTGCCATTGTACACTGAAATAACATACAAAAGGCTCCCAAAGCACTTCAAAAATATACAACTCAACAGTACACCATTTACATGCTTCTCCTTGTTCTTCAAAGTAAAAACTTTGTATGACTTAATTTACCTGACAGAGACATGTCACTATTACATTGCAGATTCAGCTTTTGCTTGTAAATATAATAGTTAAAATATGATGCATTATTTTTCATTAACCATCCAGCATTGAATTAGAATTGAAAGCTTTGCCTTAAACAGATGTTGAGTAAATTTAAGTACATGGTGGATATACTCTTCACTTTAAATTCACTCAAAAATTTTAATGCAGGACTTTAAATGTGTAGTACTAATAGCTTTTCTATTAATCATTAATAGTTTTACTGAAGGAAAAAAAAGGTTTGAATACTTACTCTACCACTGCCAATACCAACACTCCCAGTTAGAGAAAGGGTGAAAAGTAAAGCAAGACGACGTTTGCTAAATCCACCCCTGAAAAACACACCCATGTCCTGGCTACTGGAAGTCAGAAACCAGCCAAGTGTGAAGTAGATCAGATGAATGGTTCTCAAGATACGCAAAGGTCAAACACACACATTCACACACAAAAAGACACTCTTTGCTTTACTGTTACATGTATGTATCTATATTGGGCTGCATTATAGAGCGTATGTCATGTTTTTCTCATTCATTCAGCCAACTCCAAGGCTTTGTGTCAGTGCAGAGGTGCACTTATATATATATATATTTTTTTTTAGAAATTATCCAGCTACCAAGATCAGCTGATGCTAGGCACAAAATACACACAATACATTTACTCCTGACAAAGGAGTAGATTTCAAATTTAAAAAGCTATTCTTATACTCAGCAATTCTCACAGAATATAGTTAAAGGTCAGTATGAGGATACATGTTTCCTTTACATTGTTAACCTTAGTTGTAGCTAACATAATTGATGAGAGTAAAATAGTTTAGGCTTCTTTGCCCTTATTTATTGCTGGATAATAGAGCAGACCTCCACTAGTCTCTAGTCACAGCTGTTGTCTCTACTTAACCAGAAATATAATAAAACAATTTTACTGTAGACTATAAGCACATGATCCAGTTATGATTTTATGTATATTCTTTCACCAATGTTCATCCACAAAACAATTATTTGCTGCCCCTGCATTGCCATGTTATTCTTTTTTGGGGACATTTTTGCTATATTCCCATGACATTAATCAGCTGCTCCACAGGACTCTCAGCTTTGTGTATGTGTGCATGTTTAAGTGGATACTTGTGTGAGTGTACTAATGGCATTGTGGTAAGTGTCATGTCCAACCCCAGAGACTGTTTTTTGTCTCTGTTAAGTTGACGGTTGCTTTTTTCAGCCTAGTGTCTGTTTTCCTCTAATCACGCTACTGTGGGGTGAAAGGTTAGTTTCCCAGCACTCAAGAGGAAAATAACGGAAAGCATGGCGACATAGTGAAGAAAAAAAGACTATAGTATAGGGCTGAACTAGGACCGGGCAATATTCCTATATTACCATGATAGTAGACTATATATTATTTTAGTTTTTTAATATGATTATATTGTAATTGTTGTCTTTTTCTGTTTTTAAAGAATGCATTGCACTGAAGGGATTTTTTTGAACATGCCAGATGGTTCTAGCTGTAGTATTACTTGCTGTTGCCCCACTTAGTCATCATTTACATATAATAAATTTACATATACTTTTTAAAAAAAATCTAATTGTTTAGATATTGTAAGAAAGCACCAATAGTAAACCCTACAATATTGTTGCAGTATTGATATAGAGGTATGTGGTCAAAATATTGTGATTTTGTTTTTTTTTCACCATATCACCCACTTTTTTAAGCCACACAATCTAAAGAACCAGCCGTGTTTCCCTTCCAAAAAAAGTGGTTTCTTGGCTGCCACCCTTCCAATCAATATTGAGCTTTGGACATGTCTTGAATGCAACCTGGTGTAAATACACCAGAAGATTAGTCTCCTAAATCCCATGTTGTCTGCCCAAGAGAGTCAAGAAATGCATGTGGAAAGGGAGGTCACACTAAATACTTGGAATTTCAGCCTGTTGAAGATGTTTTTTTTTCTGAAGATATGCATTTTTAATATTGTATACACATTTCCTATATGTCCTTGTTGTATTTTAGTAAGAGACTATTAAGAAAAAAATATATGTATGATCATTATAACCTTGCTATAATAGCAAAGTTTAAGGTGGCCTAAGACTTTTGCACAGTACCCTAAATAAAGAAGAAACATATCTTCTTAATTTTTCCAATATTTTCAGTAGAATTGTTAACCTTGGAAATGATCAGTTTCCATAAATACTACAGTCTTTATTAACTTAGCCATGGGACCAGTTTAATACGAGGTCCAGTACCCATCTCTAGCTTGGAAAAAGGACCTGCTGCCATTATGACCAGCACCTGCATTAGCTGGGAAAGATTGATGGATTAATTGATTGATTGATTAATCAGTCCCTTAGTTCCTAAGCCAGTGCTGGCAGGTTCAGAACGATCATCAGTGTCTTCTTTAGATGAGGAAACACGGCAAAAAAAAACAACCCAACGAACAACAAACAGGGCAGATATATGGCTTTTGCTTATCTTTGTGTATTTGTGCAGCATCATTATGCTGTCCAGCAGGTCTTTGTGTAACTTTTTCCCTTTTTACATCAGTCTAGAAGGACAGTCTTGTTGGGGCAAATTGAAAACCAGTCAGGCAAAAATGAAAAGTAAACACCTGCCAAACGAGTGAACAAATGTAACAATTACAGATACTTCAATACAGGGCACTGAAAAGTTTGATGATTTCTAAAATTGTGTGAATCTTGTGCATTGGCCTTCACAGTCACAGAGGGTCACAGTCAAGTAATTTCGATCAAAATAAGTTAAATAACTCAGGAAAGCATGGGGATTGCCTTTGGGCCCTTCAAGGGGATAACAGGCAGATATTAAAACGATGGGACCATAGTAATGTGTACTGCAGGGTTGCTGTGTTAGATTTTATTATGTTCTAAATGTTCCTTGTAGTGTTGTCCACCCCCACATAGATCTATCATAAAGAATTATTCCATACAGTCTAATTGGCCTGTCTAAGGAGCACTGGAGTACTGTCACAAAATGAGTCTCCTGTCACACATTTATAGCAGACACAATATTACTTTTACAAGTGACATGGGCTTGTGCTGATTCACGAGGTACTAAAACATCTGAATCAAATAAAGTCAGTGATGTCATTCTGAATCAAAGAGCATATCCAATCCTGTTAAATCACAGAAATATTTTTTCATCATATTAATACCAACATTGTAACAGTGATCATCAGCTAAGTCTCTATTTACAAATCATTACCTGCCTAGAAGCTGTGTCAACAAATGACAACATGCGCTACTTGTTGTCATTTAGTTTGACACAAATTAATTTTAAATGAGGCTTTTCCAGCCTCTCTGTCTCTAAATATGATCGTTACTGCAAACATTAGTCAAGTAAACAACAGGAAGAGGAAACAAGATCACTGTAATGTCATTATTGCATCAGGGGGTCCTGAAAAAGCTTCACTTTGCCTTTGGGCTTTGCAAGCCCAAGTGAAAAAGTTAAAGGGAAATGGAGTAAAAAAAAACAAACTAATTTGTGTTAAGCATTGCCGTCATAATGTGTGCGTCATTGTCACATTAAACACTGATACATGTAATTTCATGGAAATTGAGCTTTTGTTAAAATTAGACTTAATTAGTCCCCTGGCAACAGTTCACACACACAATCACATACATGCAGCACACTCGCATGATTGTCTTCCTATACTTGTTAGGACTGTTATTGGCATAATACATTCCCTAGCTTCTGACGCTAACCTTAAAATCATAAAACATATTTTTCCTCTTACCTTTAATGCTATTTATTAATCTAGAATGTTTTGGTGTGAGTTGTGTTGGAGATATCGGCTGCAGAGATGTCTGCCTTCTCTGTAATATGGTGGAACTAGATGATACTTTAAATGTGGTGCTCAAAGCGCCAAAAAAGTATGATAAAAAACTCAAAAATAGCAATGTTTCTATCAAGAAATGATGACCCGGTCACTCAAGATAATCCACAGACATTGTGATGAGCAGTTTTCATGTAGGAACTATTTTCTTTCTACTGAACTACAACCACCAACTGTACCACAGCACAGAACGGACGCGTGCATTTACTACTATCTCAACTAGCACCCAGGCTCGGGACGTATCACTGTATTACATAGGGATGTAATGATGCATCGTGAGGCAGTTAAAAATCGATAAAAAATATGTGAGATTCAAATTGATGAAATGAAAAATCAACTGCGATACTTTTTTTGAACAGCAGAGGGCAAAAACTCCTTATGCCTTCGCTTGCTCGACATGTCAAATCACTACATGTTCAACGTCCTACATCACGTCCGAGACTAAAGCCAACTCGCCAGCGTAAATAAGACGAAGCAAAGGCTCCATGACAGGCTATAGTGAAATCGAAGATGCACCCTTCAGTTTCATTTCAGAAGCTTGGCGAATTTGAGCTTCCTTAAGTCAGAAAGTAATAAAGATGATGCAGCATGAGACGCCATTAATGTTTACATCTCTTGCTGTTACAAGCACAAGCCTCTCGTCCATGAGAAGTTGCATATTTCCGTCAGCGCAGTGATTGGCGGGTGTAGTTCGGTAGAAAGAAAATAGTTCCTACTTGAAACAGCTCACAACAAGGTTTGTGGATTATCTTGAGAAACTGGATCATGATTTCTGGAAAGAGACATTACTGTTGAGTTTTTCAAATGTATTATTTTGCCATTTTGCCAAGTGCCATCTAGTTCCTTTACATTCGTGAGAAGATGAGATATCTCCAGGGCCAATATCTCCAAACTGAGATAATTTTTGTACACAAAATCGCAGATTCTTGTTAGCATATGGTGTGGGGATTTCTTTCAACAAAACACTGAAGTGTGTAAAAATGCTGGTTTCTTCTGAAAATAAGCTTGTATGTGTCTGCTCAAATTTAAAAGTTTGCTGAATTCTCTCATCTCTCTTATCTCTTATGTATTTGAAGGTGTAGTACCTTTTACCATCACAACTTAACCTAACCTAGTTCTAACCTTAATCTGTCCCAACCGTGCCAAAATGTCCTCACTAAAATGATTTATAACTGAAATTGGTCCTCGCAAAGATCGCAGTGTAAGCATGCAGACAAGGCATTTTAGTTACAGCCCTTAAAAAAGCAGAAAAAAAGAACTTGAGCATTAGCATCAGTGAGAGTGATGAACACAGCGAGGTTTTCGACAGGATTCTGATGTTGTCCCTCATACACCGGGTTGTGCTGAAGAGGCAGAAAAGCAGTGTGCTTGCTGTAGAAAATCCTCCACTAAGATATAGTTTTTCCAATTACTTGATGTTGTCTTTTCTTTCTCGCTCTTTTTTCCCCGTGTACTGCCGTGATTAAATTGGCTGAGAAATGTAATATCAGAAGTTTTAGTTAATTTGATTCTTTTGAGACAGCGGCTGCGGGCTAAAACTACTTTCTTTCAAATAGTAAATTGATGATTGTTTTTGGCGTTTTTCATCCCAGTAATTTTTTTAACATCTAATGGAGGAGGCATGGTGCAGTATGAGCAGCCCAAGGTAGCATTTAATGGTACTGTTTGTGTGACATCCGTTTTCAAGTTTTTTTTTGCATTAAGCAGCGATTATGAAGTCTTTTGAGGGCAACTTATTCATAATATGCACAGGATATCCTCTGTGTTGCTTAATTTCCTTTTTGTTATTAGATTTTTTTTGTCAGATTGATATTTACGGTGCTATTAAATATGCATGAGCAATTCCCAGATGCAGGGGGACTTTCATTTTTACTATAATTTCAGAAGAATTCATGCTTATTCCACAGAGAAACAAGTGTGAAAGAGGGTTGTTTGTGTGAGACGTGGGCTGGGAGAAGTAAAACAGAAGTGTTTCTCAGAGAAACGTGCAGACAGAGAAGAGGAGGAGAGAAGCTGACGCAGCACAGATGTAGTGAAAAGAGAGATGCGGTGAGCGGAGAATAAGCCTGGACAGACAGTGAGGATGGGAGTAAATCAGACCCCGAGAGGACTGGGAAATTGCAGGGCCTCAGAGACTCAGAGGAGGGATGCAGGGATGTTGATTGATAGAGGAATGACTGGTCCGTTGTTTATCACTGGAGTTAAGATGGTGTTAAGTAGCCTTATGCTGTGGTGAGGGAGAAGTATGAGACAGCCAGAGGAGGGATGGGGAGTGTGGATGAGAGGAAAAATAATTATGGTGTGGTAGAGGTTGGCAGCTTAGGGGTTTAGAGTGAAAGGCACATACTTTTGAGAATATTGACAATATAAAGAAAGACATCTAATCTGAGTTACTTTTATAGTATAGTATTTTTTATATTATTTTATATATAGTATATCTTTTCTTGTAGAAATGTATAAAGGCATTGATTAAATACAGCAGTTAAGGTTCAGCCGGTGTGAAAAATTTCAAACTGCGACTCAGTAGGTGATTTCACATCAAACGTGATGTCTTACCAAAGTTTATCAAGGTCCATGTCACAGAGTGTAGCTTGCTATAATCTCATAAGATTGCAAAAATGTTACAGTCTGAGGGAGGCTTGAGTCTGTCATCTACTGTCATCACCCCCGATACTGCTTATCAAGCTGGTACTTTAATGGTACTCCTCTTATCCGTTGTTTTTGGAGTGTTTTAAGAATTAAGAACTGAATTAATAACATATCTGTCTATCTGTCTGTCTGTCTGTCTGTCTGTCTATCTATCTATATAGCTATCTGTTTTTTCTCAGTGTTTCTATTAAGATCAAAACAAAGAATACATAGAACATGTACAAAGCATTGAAACACCAAAAATGTCAAAAAGTCAGAACAAATGGCTTCCTCAGACTGATGTCAATATTAGTGTGAAACATGAAATTGTACAACCATAATAAAAGTTAGCTCAAACAATCAATATTGAGCTTTGGACATGCCTTAAATGCAATCTGGTGTAAATAAGCCAGAAGATTATCAGATCATATTTTCTTCCCAAGAGAGTTCAGGACATGTTAAGTGGAAAGACAGGTCACACTAAATACTTGCAACTGTAGCCTGTTGAATTTATTTTTTCAGAAATATTTGTATTTTCAATAATGCATACATTAGGGATTTAATGATTCACACAACTCACTATTCGAAACGATTCACAATACTGGCTTCACAGTACGTTTTTCTCAGAGGATTTTTTTTAAAATACAAAATGAGATTACAGAAAAATTATGACTGAAAAATATTCAATTAGTTATTTCAAACAAAATTTATACAGAATACTGCATTTTCTCTTCTTGGAAGCAGAGAGGGCGAGTTTGAAGAACTAAGTTGGCCATTTCCCATTCGTGGGGGATAAGTTGGGCTCTCTCGCTGGCTCTTGTACTTGTTTTAGCGAGCAGGGTTGCAGATGCGTATGTCAGTGTGGTTTGGCTGTGTAGTTGTCGTTAAGGAGGGACGTGCGTAGGTGGGGCTGACCGGAGCTCCTCACCATGATGCCGGCTCACATGTTGCATCATGTTAGTTGTACTATTTGTGTAGTTCAACACTCTCTCGCAATATTTACAGACTATTTTTGTCTTTTCTGTTATCTTCTTGCATGTATTACTTTCTGACTTAAGGAGGCTCAAATGCTGCTATACTTTGGATTTGAAACTTGAGGGTGCATCCTCTATTTCAATCTTGCCTGTCATGTCGTGTCGTGTCGTGCCTTTGCCTGTTTATGTTGGCGAGCTGTCTCCAGTCTCGGACATGACTTAGGACGTTGAACAAGTAGTGACGTGGCAAGCAAAGCAAGTGAAGTCAAAAGTAGATTACTCACCTCTGCTGTTCAAAATGAGTATAGCGGTTTATTTTTCACCTCACCGACATACATACATAACGGAAGATAATATGCTAGGCAGACGAAAACTGTGCATTTCACTGCCTGAAGGTGATGCACTTCCTCTAGATGTTTTGATAGATCGCTTGTGTTTTCGCCCTTACTTTCAAAAGAGTTGTTGCACTTATGGCAATGAGCAGTGTCGGCATCAGCTCTTCATAAGTTAAACCACACTTTGGAGTGTGTCACTGAGAGCAGGGCTCCTATGTGCGTGTGAGACAGAGAGTGTGTGTGGCAGAGCGGACCTTGCCCTGCCCCTCCTACATGCAGTAGGCTGCAGGCTCCGACGCACAGAGCTCTCTTCTGGATTAAAGAGCGAAAATGGCTCCCAGAAGAATGTTTTAGTCTTGTTACAAATTAGAAACAGAGTTACTGAGATAAAACTGCAAAAGACAATGTTATGTTTTCTTAAAATCACCAGTACCGATAGCAGAACTGTTAACGGCCAAGCTTGTTTTAAGCTCATACACCAGACTGGCAAAAGTGGAAATTAACCCAACTCCAAAAGCAATAATCCTAATTTCCCTCATTGTTTTTGCTATATTCTTTGAGGTAGAGCAGCTATGCGTGGGTTGTCACTGCCACACAGATCCTTGTCCACTTTGCATTCTTGTTTTTTGTTTTTTTTTTAAATTGCCAATTATTACTTTGTGCGTTGTTGTAACAAGGAGCAATGTTTTTTTTATTCCTTGGTGGATAACGGAAGGCAGGTGCTTGTTTTGTTTTGCTTTTGTGGGACCCCTCTGGAGATTTATTATATAATGTACCGCTATCCTCATGTGATTTAGAATAAAGACGATCTGAGGAATGGGCCTATATGTTTGAAATATTACTTCTTGAAGGCATGTTTGTCTAGGCCTGCAACCACAGATAAAAGGCATGCTGTGGTAGTAAACAAGTTCACCTTTTTCCAGGAAATCTCCCATATAGATTGCTTCCAAGGCCATCTTATGGAAAACTGCCAACCGGGAGTCAACCGGAAATATGTCTCTGTAGTTTTCGATAAGTAGGCTGTAGAGTTGCACCAGCATTGAAGTGTAAATATGTTGTAAGCAATTTTCCCCAAGCTTAAATTGCATTCTAAAAAACTTCAGCCGTGTGTATACAAGACGTTCATCTCCATAAGCCGGCAAGTGAGACGAACAGAAGCTGTGTTACAGCTTCCCTTTACTAGAAAATTGACTGTATTCCTTATGTTCAACGGCCATGAAAAAAGCCATTGTAACTTTCTACACAGGTATGAGCTACTGTAAAAATGAAGAACATTCCCTTGGTGTAACTAATATAATATAGTATATATAATATTAGCTTTATATAATATATAGCTAATATTTACACTGTCAGCAGTCTACTCACTATAAGGTTTATGCACTGGAAAGCCTCACAGACAGGTGCATGGGATCAAAAATCTGCTGTGGCACCCACTGACTGATGGGTTGTTTTTTTCCTCTGCCAGGTTTACACTAACACCAGTGCTGATTGTCAGTGTCAATTTTGCATTTTTTGCATTTTCAATGCACATTACTGTTGTACATTAATTTTAAGTGGATACATTGAGAAGTTGACGTTTCTTAAGAGCACTGTGATAAAGGTGTGGTTAGGTTTGGGCACCAAAACCATTTGGTTTTGTTTGGAAAAGGTAATGTTTTGGCTGAAAACACCCACATTTGGTGACAGGAAAGCTGCTGGAAAAGCAGGGATGGGGTGGGTCTGATGGCTCAAAAATGCAGGGAAATGCAGCAATGTGTCAGTAAAAAATGAAAATGAGAAATGCCATGATGTGTTGCTAAAAACACCTCGGCTAGGAAATTGTTGTCTTCAGCTTGGCAGGTATTTCACCTCCTGATGACAAAAGTCAGCTTACTTATTACGGCACTTT
Source organism: Plectropomus leopardus (assembly GCF_026936395.1). Taxonomy (NCBI): domain Eukaryota; kingdom Metazoa; phylum Chordata; class Actinopteri; order Perciformes; family Serranidae; genus Plectropomus; species Plectropomus leopardus. Next base: position 12,594,800 of record NC_142179.1, on the reverse strand, counting down.
ATATATGTTTGTATACAATATGTATGAAAGGTTTGCAGAAACATTTTCTTTAGCTGGGCTTCATAACTGAAATCAAATAATTTTCACAGAAGGTATTAACAACTGTATAATTTTGATAACTTAACTGACAATTTGACAGACATCTCTATGTAACACAGTGGAGATGTCTGTCAAATTGTGTCTCTCAAGCTCTTTTTTCACTCCTCACACCACTATATCAATCTCTTTTTCTGTGAACAAACAAGTTTACCACCATGAAGGCCTTAGGAATTAGACAATATAGATTTGTGCACTGTTATCTATTCTGAAGGATTGTCATGTTTTGCCCTGCCTTAGAGTACAGCTGTTCAAAACAACTATAAGTACATTTTCCTGTAGACATTGTTGGGAGACGCACAAACTGTTTAGTTTTAAGCTTTTCTCAAGTGTTACTTAACAGCTAGTTCTGTTCAAACCCTGGTAGCTTTACTTACCAGTCTTTTCCACCTCACTCTGATGAGTCTGTAGTATTTTTGAGAATTGCCTGCTTACATCTGTTTTATCAGTTGATTCTATCGCATGCATCTTTTTCAGCGAATGGGTGTACAGAGTGTAAAAAAATAGAAATGGCAGTTGTCGGGTGTGTCAGCCAGTAACTGCAGATAAATGTAGTCTCAACAATTGACTGTCAGAAATGTAATGGAATTGGTCCTGTGATCCATTTCCAACCCTCAGAGAGGCTTTAGCCGCATGATCGTAGAGATAACATCTCAGTCTGTCTCCACAGAATACCAATGTCATACTCACCCTTGTCTCTGACTGCAGCACTTGTACATGGATTCAATTGAGCCACAAAGTTTTTTTTCTCTTGCTGCTTGAGAGAAAATTATGAGTTAGGCAAGTAATGCTGTGCTGTGTGAGAGAGAACCTGGAAGAAAAGACAAAGTCCTGAAATGCATCTGAAAATCCCAAAGGTTTTTCCTCTTTGTAAGTTTCTAATGAAACAGGTGTTCCCCTTATCCTGCTGATATGAGAGCTGGGAAATGAGTTCACTCTCGCCTCATTTACATTCATATGAAACAAAGGACTGGAAAAGTAACAAGACTTTTCATCACATTTCCAATAATTTGCCTTGGAACAATGTGGTTTCTTTATCCACTGTGGTACAGATTTAATCTTCTTTGACCCGCTGACAGTGATAATTCAACAACTGAGTGCTCATTATTAAATGTCACATTTAAACAAGTTGTTGTTACAGTATACAGGTTCAACTGGCATCAAAAGATCAGTCAAAAAGCCAATAAAATTTGTTGGGTGTGTTTGCAAAAAAATGCTCACAGGTAGGGGTGTTTTGTGTGTGTGAGCTTAAAGCACCAAGATTAAATATGGAGCAGAACACTAAAAGTGGGATGCCTGCTGATTTACCTTGCCAGGATGCACTCTCAGGTTTTGCATGCCTTGTAGGATTTTTAATGATGGAAGGAACTGTAGTGGTCCAGAGCATGTCCTGGAAGCAAAACGTTTACTTTCTGAGTGTGTTTCACAGATGAAATAGTGAGGAAATAAACAACAAAATCAACATGTTAAAAAAACGTGTTAAATATGCGATTATGTGCCACTAATGACATGACAGCTCACGTTTGCCGGTTGTCATAATAACGCAACACACTTCCAGCTTATTTCTCTTGACTGTCAGAGCATGCGATACAAATATTTGTCACTCTGAAGAGAACTCCTGAAATCTTGATGCATGTTATCTCTCAACACTCAACAACTGAATCTGAGCCGACCAGAAATAACAAAAAACAGACTGTGTCAGGCTTACAGTTCATGAACAGGTTGGGGCTGCTTGTAAGAAACAGATCATCGTACGACCTTGCAATCTGGCTTTTTGATATCATATTTATTTGAGCTTTCCTGTGCTTGAGCTTTATAAAAAATAAAATAAAATAAAAACAAACAGGTGAGGAGTAACCTCAGTGGTATTTTCTTAAAGGTTGCACTTTCTACGGGAGGCTCACAGGTAGCAACAAAATGTCTGCATATATTTTTAATAAATGTTTTCTTTTCCAGTAGTCAACCAAACAAAGTCAAACAATTGATTATCAGTTAATCCATTAAATGTTTTCACCACTGACATGAACTATTTTCAATGCAAAATCAGACCAAGCTATATTAGGAGTTTAAAGAGCAGCTCAAGTAAACACCAAGTTACTTAAATGATAAACTAAATAAAATAATAAAGTGGAGCTCCTGTCTGTCACTCTTCAACAACTGGCCTGACAAAATCCAAACTATTACCTATCGCAAACATCTGGACAGTTTCCTGCTTCATCAGAGGAGTTTTAATTGGAGTGGACCAGATGTGTTGGACATATCTTACAGTTGCCATTTAATCAAAATAGCTGAAGCTTTCAACACGTGTTGTCACTGAAATCTCCCCACAATGGATTGCAGTCTGATTGGTTTCATATAAAATAATCTGCAGGCCTGGTGATGGAGTGATGTGTTGTTCACTGTATCTAACATTAGCCCAGCTGCTGGAAACAGCTGCTCAGCTGGACAGATGTCCTCGAAACGAAAAACACTTTCACTCCAACTTTATCTGTCCATTTACCACCACCACCAGCAGCACCAAAATGGGTTTATACTCAAGGGAGTGTTGCTTACACAATTCATCACTGTTAGGTTTATTTGTTGGAGGCATGTCTAATTGGCGTCCTGCCATCTGACACTCAGCAGCTGCCTCTGTTCGAGGTGCAGGCTAGCATAAGCATCAGTCTCAGATAGCTAAACCGCCAAACCCTTCAAACAACAACTCGCTGAAGTTTCACAATTTAATTCGTCAGAGTTCATTATTAGGATTGCTACATTTAGCAGAATGAGGCACGCTGCATCTGTTATCTTGCAGGTTTTAAGAAATAAAATTAGTATATCTAATTTGCTGTTTATTTTAACTCCGTAATTAATCTACGTATCCACTACAGCAATATAGGCAAGTAATTTATCAAATGCCATTTATTGCTTGTTAGGGATGTTAATCCATGTATTGTATGTTATATAATTGTTTGTTAAATAAATTAAACACATATTCATCCATTTGTTAGGGGTGTACAATACCTGTTGTGTGGTTGCAAAATGATTATAACTATAACGACTTGCATTCCGCACCATTAGCCGCTGGCCGCATACGTAAAGAGTTTTTCAAGCTTCACCAGCTACCCCTGAAAAACAATTTTGGACGGCTACGGCTATGTGGAGACATGCACTCCACTCCACAGCATTAACAACAAACATCTGAGAATTGTTTGTCCTTGTGTGTGTTAAAGTTGTACATTTCGAAATCCCTTGGTGTAGTGATTCGGTCTTTATTTAAGTGTCTACAGCATGTGCAGTAGTGCTGTCATGCTATAGTAAATGTGTGTATTTCTGTGTACGTTTGCAGCAGAGCAATCAGGTGACATTCTGTAACTCTTCGAGCCGCTCAAGCTTGTGTGTTGTCTGCAGTACCCGCTGTGTACTCTGATTCCCGAGGCTGTGCACGGCTCTGCATATCTGCAACCACTGTGACAGTGCCAGTCTCTGTGTGGCTTGGTGCTAATGGTTTTCTTAGAATCATAAATTAGGCTTGAAAGGAGGGAGAGAGTGAGCACATGATTGAGGACCTTGGGATACAGAGTGAGCATGATAGATTTTTCTATCATTAATACAGATTGTCTTGCCACAGAGCCTCTATCATGTAGGGTAATTATATTGATTCCATCTGCCTGTCAAGTATTACTATTAGTGTAGCCTTCATTGAATGAGCATGTGTGTGCCTGCTGTAGAGAATTAGACAGGTCACACAAGGGTCTGTCAGAGGGCTTTGCCTGTAATTAAAGACTGTGTGGCAGCAGCATGTTTCCCATTAGGCCACCAGTATCACATCCCAGCCATGTGACTCTTGGCAGTCAGTCTTGCCCTGTTTAATAAAGTTTAACAGAAACACTTAGGCAAATTGTCCACATAATAGTTTGCCTGTAGCAGTGGCACTCTTCAGCAGCAACAGTAATCGAACGAGTACAACAGGCTAGAAGAGTTAAATATCCAGTCATCCCTAAGTTAATCTGTACAGTGTGTTAGGATAAAAATGTACGTGTTTTGAGTTTTAATGAATTGAATTTGTGCAGAAAGATTTTTTGCTGATCGCATCCAGGGAGATTCTGAGGAGCTGCATGCCAGTCGTGCTGTTTCAAAAGTACAATTTCTTCTGGCGTAATGCTTTTTCTTAGGCTAAAAGAATAACACTTTTATCACAAAAAAACATTAATACTTGTCAGTATCTAAAATTATCATGATATATGTCAAATCATTTTTTTTTTCAATATAAAGTTTGATCTTTGCTCCTCAGTTGTGGTTTTAACTATTCTTTTTCAGAAAATTAAGACTATTATAATAAAAAAATAGACAAAGGAATCTAAATTTGGGTCAGCAACAGGTCAAGCCCTCTGTACAGATAGTTTAAACAATTTTTTAAAGTTTTTTTTTGCGGACACCGTTAACAAAATAAACTGTTTTCTGCAGAAATTTTAAACCTACAATATTTAATAGTGCCATTTCTCAATCAAAACACTAGCAAAAGACAGATTTTGATGACATCCTGAAGTAGTGTAAGGTCATTCACTGCCAATAAAAGTTTATCTGAGGTAAGTCATGTACCTCCCATCCTGTTACATTGCACATTAGCTTTGTGAATGGTCACATTTACTTCTGTTTAATGGCGGATGGCAACTAGCATTTAGGTGCATTAGTGCCAGCTCCACCGGTGTGTGGCTGGTTAATTATATCCAGCATTTAGCAAGCGTTATTATTATTATCTTTGGGTAATTATTATTGTTATTTTATTGCCAAACTTTAGCCCAAACCGTTACAACATGCTCCTTTACTCTTCCCGCTGTCATTTAGCCTGCTGTGTTCTGCTCTCCGAAGACCCTTTCTGTAATGTTAGCAAGGGTGCTTGAATGCTGTTTTGAAGGGCTTAAATGCAACCAAGGACATAATGACATAAATACTACGCACAATACTGTGACATGGGCCGATGGTTTTTGAGGACTGGTAAAGAGGAGATATGAGAATGTTCATAACTGTAGCACTTGGCTCTTCTACCTGTGTTGAGGCAGGTTAATTGCCACTCACCGACACTAAACTGTCATAGGTGAGAAAAGTCGATGTGCAACGAGAGGAGGTTCCTTTTCTCCATGCCAGCTGGCACTTCTTGCCCAAGTTAGGTTAATTGGCTCTGGACAGGTTAAAGCATGATCACTCGGTGACACATGGGTTGCGAGTCAGAGAGAGAGTGGAAGGGAGAGAGGAAGAGAGATGTGTTGGAGGCATACACAGCCCCTCGCCCAAGACATCCTGGCCATTTGTTTCCTGCTTTGTGCATAAATAAATGAACAGGCTGCGAATAAAGCAGTTTTTGTCTCTGTACCGGAAAGCCCCTATTAAAAGGCACTTTGGTGGTGCTGTGGGTCATTTGCCACAGATATGTTTGGCCTCTTGCCACGTAGCTCACAACATTTCAGTGGGGCTGCATAGTTAAGTGCATGCGTGTGTGCATCCTCTTTTGCATGTTAAGTAGATTTCTCTGTTAAGACCAACAGTTTATTTTGAATGATTCTCTAATGTAACGATAGACCATGATGCTAAACAGATATCAAATAGTGAAATTAGTCCAAAATGATCAAATATAGGCACAGTAAAATGCATGCCAGATTTTAGTACATTATATTCATGTCCATGATTTATTTGTTCTTATCTTCCTACAAAAACATCCTATACATTTGCATGAAATGTTTCCATGGAAGAGATTTCTTTATGTTGTGTATTATTCATAGAGTAGATAGATTCTTACTTCTTTCCTTTTAGCTGTGCCTTTCCCTGTCTTCCAAATAAGTTGCAGATTATTCAGTTTATACTTACTTTAAAAAAAAACTGTATTTATTCGGACAAGAGCTGAAATGATAAGCCGGTAGTCCGCGTGGTTGATTTAGTCAATGGACAGAAAAGTAGTCTTCAACTATTTTGATAAGCAAGAGTAATTTTTCAAGCAAGAACATCAAACATTGCCCAGTTCCTGCTACTCAGTGTGAAGATTTGCTGCCTCTCTCCATTTAAATCATTTTAAATTTAATGTCCTTGGGTTTTTGTTGGTTGTACAAAAATACAACAAGACATTTGGTTGTGTCACCATGGGCTTTAAGAAATTGTGATGGATATTTTCCCTGTTCTGACATTTCAAGATTTCACAGATGATTGCAGTTATATTGTTTCTGACATCTGATGTTTGCTGTTCAAAATCACTTCAAAGTCACTTGACAGGGCCCTTGGCTTTTCTGGGTTGGCTGTCACATCAGCCGTCAATACACAGACCTTTTTTGTTTTTTTGTAACCTGTCCAAATGCTTCTTTTACTTTTCTATTTTAATTATAGACAGTAGACTAATAGCGAGTAATTACAGTTCATATGAGTTGCAAAAAGAAGAATTAATAAAAATTCACATATTGATAATGTTTAGTAGGGGTGTGATTCTTTCAGTATCTCACGATTCGATTCGATTTCGATTCTTGGGGTCAGAGTTTGATTCAGAATCAATTCCTGATTCAAAACCATTTCTGATTCAAAATAAGGGGGTGTAATTTCAGGATCTACTCAGGTCTGTTTTGCCAGTGGCATAATATGTTATGAAAGCAACCTGTGTATGAAATTATGGCGGTTTTATTATGTACAAGCTTTTTTGTTGTAGAAAACCTTTCTCTCAAGTGTTGGGAAGCAGAAAGTGAAAAAATAAACATTATAATTATTATAGTTCAAGAAATGGACACACTTTTCAAAAAAAGTCCCATTGTTTTTTTGCAGTTGTTTGTGTATCCCATTATCTGTGCCATTCTGCAAAGCAGCTCCTCTCTGTGATGCTGCAGAGGGCCACATCACACTCCTGACACTTCAGAGAGGGGCCTGATTCTCCTGCCTGCTCTGCCTGCAGTCAACACACTTTACATCCATATGAGGCTCTGCTGCTTGTTAGACTGTCCCCTGATTTACCCTTGTCTCATCATTATTATAGGGGCTACCAGAGCTACTTAACGCACGAGGCGCTACCAGTAACACAGAGCGATAGATACAGTAGGATTAGGCCAATCACAGTGCAGTTTGCTCCAGATGAAGTGTGGCTTACGTAAGCGGATACAAAGCGTTGGATCGTCTTCCGATTGGTGGACAACACTAAAACAAACCTCTGACCTCCCCGAAGGAACTATGGGAAATATAACATGATGTGATTTTGGGGATTTTTGAATCGATTCTGAATAGTTAAAAACGAGGCGCGAGATTCTTATGTGGATCAATTTTTTTCCCCCACCCCGACTGTTTAGCTGTCTGGCTGCAAGTTTACTGATTTGGTTCACTCTCACTGCTTTGTTATTAGCTACAGAAGGCAGCTTTTTCATAATTCAGAAAACTTTGTCTCTCACACAGTGACAGAAAATCACCTTTGGTTATGGGCTCAAACAACAGAAAAAAACATTCACATCCATCAGACTCACATAAAATTACACAAACAGAAAACACAAAAGAGCCTCAAACTGCAAGTTGCTCAAACAGAGCAGCGTCCCACGCCTCGCCAGTCAGCGCCAGTTCTTTAATTGAGAAAGCTCTGAAAGCCAACTGCACACTATGTGCTCAACATTAAAAAGCAGCCAAACAGACATTTTTCTCAGGTATTGGCAGACACCAAGAACAGCTTAAAGAAAGTGATCATCGTATTTACATTCTTCCAATAGTTGAACTCATCGGCTATTGTTCAACTAAGATAAAGCCTCCGGGGACGAGGGACAATATTTTGGGAGCTCCTTTCAAGCCAGCGGAAATCTATGCCCAGACTTCCTCTTCCGTGCGCCCCTCCTTGTTTACAATTTTCTTGGTAACTTGTTCAGACAACATTTTGTCCAGATATCTGCATAGAAATGCACACAAACTAAACGATAGAAAGCTAAATCGTCATTATACAAATATGTCTCCATTGCAGCCACTGCATCACACCTCTTTTGCTCCTCACAGACTGTTAACCTGCAGGCAACTAACGCCCATTTAAACGTGATTAGTCAATACTACTCAACTACAAAAGGAAACCAGAATGCTTATGATAAAAAATATTGCACCTTCATACATATGCAAATTCTGTTTACAGCGATTGACATTCATATGGTTTCTTGATTTTTTAAAATCAGATTATTTATTTATGTTTTTATGTATCGTAAAAGTTTGTATTGAAATAACTTAAGTGTTTCAGGTTTAAAAGCTCTGTATTTGATTCCACTTGTCTTCCAAATTATTCCAAAATTAGTCTGTTTCTCATAAATACAAACAGCACTTAACCAAACTATACTCCAAATGTTACTGCGCTCATACAGTGGTTTCCGCTGAAATTGGGATGGCATTGCCACAGAATCTTAGTGCCTGCCCTCCAGTTCCTCCCCTGGTTAGCACCTTTAGGTCTGACAGCATTGTTGCTGTTGTTAAGCTCTGTTTATGGAATTAGCACTGTTATCTGCTAGCCACCGGCTCAGCCACCTCCATGTTGAGAGCTGTGTGCAGACAACTCATATGCTCTGAATTTTGCAAGAGCATTTTTAAGACCAAAAAAATACATTTTGATGCAGTGAACAATGTCTGAACCAGTTGGGAGAAAGTAGAAGTGATATTACTGTGTAATTTTAGTAAAGCTTGTGCTTTATTCTACTGTGTTTACTGTTTGTTCCTTCCGTTACTCCTGGTAACACTGTTGGTGTGTAGTTGGTGTCAGAGCTATATTTTAATACTTATAAATCAAATTCCCACCTTAAATGTTATGAGGTGACGGTGGAAACAATGATCCGGAATTGATGATGATCTTGATTTACTCCACTAATCTTCCACTTTCCCTGAAAAAAAATGGCTGGAATTACAGTTTAGACTCTTAACACAATTATCCTTCCAGCAGGTTTATTTGTGTGTATGTAATATGTTGGGTTGGCTGTAAACACCAGAAACCTGAGCTCACAATCATGTATTGAGTTTAGGTATTGCTAAATTTCCAAGAAACACTAAATGCCAGTAAAGACACATCCTGTTTGTCCCGTCTAATCTGGTTATGTCAATTGACTGACCGGCACAAGGGAAATGTAGAGATGCTGGAGACAGAGCACTGACATCCTTATTTCTTTTTACACAGACGCAGAAACACAGACTCACACAACACAGATCCATAAACATATACAATATATAGTATTATATAAAGCTCAGGGCCTGTGCTCAGATGTTATTGATATGTGTAATCATGGAGCACCCTATTCTAATAGAGGAAGAGTCAATGCCTTTCAGGAAGTCTGGCCTTTTGAAATGTCACAGTCGTTTCAGAGGACTATCCTTTAAAAGAGAAGATTTCAGTGCTTCGTCTTCCACTTGTCTTTTTGCTCCTTTTTCAGCCGATGTTCTCTCGCCTGCACTCCAGTTTTCATTGTTCATCGTCTCTCTTCAGCTCCATCTCAAGGCTTTGAACAATGTCACAATGTGCTTTTTGATTCTGACACAGCTAATGGGAAACAAAAGTGCACTGTGGCAGTTAAAGGTGCAGTGTCACACCTTAGGTTATGCTGCTTTTTAGAGTGCATGTGAAAAGACTGTTATTCAGTACTCTCTTTAATTCTTAGTGGTGTATTTCCCTCATATTTTCAGGTCCCTTTTTATTTGAGACATTTTCATTACAGTGTATGAGGACCATTGTTGGTGTTATAACATGACAACAAAGGATGCAACAATTGTAGAATTCTGGGAGGATACAGATGCTTAAAATAACAGTTAGGGCGCCGTCCGATATCAATACTGATGTTTTTTGTTGTCTACATGTATTCCACCATTTGTGCCAGGAAAAAAATAAATTGAAAAAAGTGTTTTAAAGTCATTAAGTCCCTCATTAAACTACCTTCGAATGAACACAAATTTAATCATAGACATTTGTGAAACAACCTTTAAATAACCTTTTACATGAAAAAGCCTTTTTTCTATGTTTAAAATACCATAATTCCCTCTTGAATCTGTATTACATTGCTGTGAAGACATCAACAAATTTCTTTTTGAATCAACTGTAGTTATTTTACAAGATTGCATTTTGATACATCATGATAACATGAAATACCTTGGCCCAATAATATTTTAACAGTAGAGAACGGATAACAATGTATTGCAATTTGTGTCATCACTTAGTTCTGGCCACAGGCACAAACAGCTAACATTAACTAGCTTTCCTCCTGCCAATGTTAACACAGTTAACACACATTTAACACAAAGTAACATTATCAGTGAAACAATAGGGCGCATCTCCTGATGTGTTGATCATGAGTTTACTGCATCCTTTGGGCATTTTCCCTAGAGGACAGTTGAAGAGAGACAGGGAACTCTACCTGGTGAGCTAGAGGCTGCCCCGATGTTGTCAGTTTTGAGCCCTGCTTTGAACCTACGCAAAATTTATCTGATACAACGGAAAAACATTAGCGACTACCATCAGTCGATGCTTATGTGCTGCTGATAAATTGATGCATACCAATTAACAATTAATGTAAATCTCTATCAACAGTGGTAGCATTACAGTATAATTATAAATGTTTGTGTTCTATAAAAAAATAGCAAAATATGCAAGCCGGGGCTGCAACTAAGAAATATTATCAATATCGATTGATCTGCATATTGTGTCCTTCATTAACTGATAAATCATGTGGTCTATAAAAGGTCAGCAAATAGCAAAAAAGGCCCCTTATAAGTTTCCACAGCCCGGACTGGGCTGTAGTTGTACTGGTACTTGATACCATTAAGGTATCCACCAAAATAACCATTTACCAACCAGTATTGAAATGTGTTCTGTCAAACGTTACTTGCTTTGGATCCTTTTTACTCTCGGGGTCTGATTCCGGCACTCCTGGCAAGATTTTTTAAATCTTTGACTCCATTCGATTTGAATTCAGTACAATTTTCAGATGAGGCATTTTATTTTCAGCACTGACAGCTATGCCACTGTTAGACTATCGAGTCTTCATCCATAGAGTAAACAATACTGTGAGAATCTCAGATCAAGCTTTTGACTTTAATGATCATAATGCTCATATCCATCAATTTTAGATACAGAATTAAAGTCGAGACCCCTTTAGACTGAAATAATTATATGATTATTAAATATCTGTAATCTGTAACAACGAACTACATGTAAATACCCCTTTTGTATGTCTGGATTTTATTCTCTACATAGGTTATAAGCGAAGGGATAAAAATCATTTTACGTGAGAAACCAGACTTTTTGGTAGAGTTTTTTTAGCACGTAGTTCTCCCATCCGGTGCCAGTGGGACTCAGCAGATATGAATCTCATGCACTTGACCTTAACATAAAACCTTTAAACACTCAGACAGGGAGTGAAGTGCTTTACTTCACCAAAGGTCACTCCCACAGATTTCTCCCACTCTGGTGCTATGCTTGGCAGCAAGACGGAAAGGGTGAACCCAGCAGGCTGCCGCTTTATGACCTGGGGCCAAATGCATTCCTGGAAAAATATAGGCTTAATCTGTCTTTATACTACAGTTCTGAGCTTGTGGAAGCGCCTCTCAGAAATTAGATTGATGGCAAATGTTTATAAAGATGGGCTTTCATTTACAGTTCATCAACTCTGGCCCGAACTCCTGTAGATATAGATAACCCTTGAGATAAATTCACAGAAAATGGGCCATTTTCCTGGTGTGTGAAGCTGAATAGAATAAGTTCACATGCACACTAGTACCCCTGTAATGATCATATTTTTATCTCTGTAAATCTCATATGCTGCTTTTAAAAGCAGGGATATGGGATAAGCCCTTATGTGTTTAAGGATCTCATATAGTAGTCGTATGATGATGACACATGCTGGAATTAAAGTGATTATGTGATTATTAGTCGGTGTCGCCTGAGTTGAATCCTGACATGCCTCATCTCGTGTTTAGCCTAATTAATTTACTAAATGAGGATGTCTGTGTTCTTTGTTGTGTGATGTAGCACCTCTGCTGTTTTTCTCTTCAGGTTGTGTTTTCACACCTTTTCACTTTCCTCTTCCGTTTCTTTTGTTTTTCTTTTTTGGAACCAACACTGGACATGAATAACCAGGTTACTATTTTCTCCATATTATGAACCAACTTCATTTCTCAGAAACTATTTCTATTTATTTGTGGACTGTATATTTTCTCATATTTCAAATATAACATTCTGTGCATTCCGAATGGCATACTAATTCTTTTTACCTATAGTAGGTACTATGGCTGCCCTTACATAGTATATACTGTTGCATGCAATATGTACACAAACAGGATATACTACTTCTTCACAATACTGCACCCTGAACTTTGACCCTCTTGCTCATATATCTCTTACTGTGTAGAGAAATTATCATTCGCGGAGCTCATCAGAGACGAGGATCCACCCGGAGAGCTCTGCTGTTGTTACTTGGCAATGAAGCTTATGTAGTTTAACCCTTAAGTTCTGACTGTATACATAATGGAATTAAACATTCTACAGGCTGTTCCTAAATTAGCCTGGATATGCATTTCTCTGTCATTGTTTTGTTCATTTTTTTTCTGTGTTGGTAATCTCTATGATTATGTAGTCCATTTAAACAATATAAATATATATAATGCATTTATATTACTATTTGACTCCTCGTCATCAGTCACTTCAATGTGCTGTCATTCGCCACTGTGGCTTCTGTCAGCTGTCAATCAGTTGTCATCTATTTGTGGCTCAATCGATGTGACGCATCTCCCTCTTTGCACAGGATTATGGGTAAGAATAGCCAGCAAAGCATGCTTGTCTGCATACTGCAGAATCCAACCGGATGTAGTAGAACATCCTGGTATTTTTGGCATGCTGCATCTGACATACTAATTGTTTGGACATACTTAACAACATCACCGTTTGGCAATTTATAAGTCTCCGTTTTTGACTGTCTGTGGCACTGCAGCCTTAAGAGTTGATAGGCTATGGCTCGTGAGGTGTAACAAATACGATAGTGCTGTGGGTAGGACATTCAACAGGCGTAAACGTGATGACTGCGTATAGAGGGGCTGCATCAGAGTCAAACTAGCGCATATTTTTTAAGCAGCAACCTCCGAGGCTGAAAATGAAGCCAAAAGGTGGAAGTGCCAAAAACTGCAGTTCATCAACCAGCCACTTGAGGCTGACTCCAAAACAGTGTAAATCCCAATAGATCCCATGTTAAAATGCCCAACAAGAAATAAACATGTTTACAGCCTGGCATTTAAAAAAAAAAAAGAAAAAAAAAACGTTTTTTGTCTCTATAGCTTCAAATGGTACTGGGACTGAATTTGTTAACATTTTATAAAGGCCCAAAGTTACACCAATTTAAGGGCAGGTCGACTTGCTATTGCCTTTTAACCCCTTGCACCTCCACAGCTCCACCTTCTCATCCAAACATTACTGGTTCCAAAAACCAACATAGCAATGGTCAAAATTTTGAACTCAAGGCTTCAAAACTGCTGTCCACAAAAACACGGGTGACGTCACCTGCCATGTCCATTATTCATACAGTCTAGCAGTCTGGCATTTTTCAATGAATTTCTTATGCAGGCAAAAAAAAAAAAGAGGTGATGAGGGTGACGCAGTAGCGTCATGTAAGATAATGTAAGACTTCATTAGTCTGGGCTAAAAACACCAGGGAAATTAACACAGCAGCTCGAGAGTGTGAAGCAAAAGAAAAAAGGAAAAAAATAATTGGTTTAGATGACATGACAGATCACATGGCTGTAGTATTGTGATGTTTATTTATTTATTTATTTATTTGTTTATTTGCTGTGTAAAAAGTGCTCCATTATTGAACTACATGAAAGTTTTGGGGCGATGGTAGCGTAAATTGTGAACGTACAAAGTTCTGGAAACTGACTCTGAAAACTGGAAGTGTAAGAATTAAATGCACTTTGGTTTGTGTTAACCTAAGACAACAATCTTTCTGTAATCTTAAAGCACACATATAACATAACCATTCTTCATGCTTTAGTAATAATGAGTGCATATTATATTGCAAGAGTAGAATGAAAGATATTGCAACTTGGTATATGATGTTCATTTAATGTTCCTATATTATGTTGATTAAAAAATGTATTTTTAGCAAGTTACTAGTATATAAACCTTAGTACTAGGACAAAGGGTTGTCTGTTCAAATCTTAAAAACCACAGGCTTTTCCATGATATAAGTCTACATGTAAACATGCTCTTTAACTTTATGGATTAAGGTGTGAAACACAAAGAGAATTGAATATTGACACATTGACCTTCCTTGTGTCACAAATTAATAAATACTGCGGTGGGTTGGCCTTTGAGTTTCTGCTGTTTTTGATCTGTCACATTTCTAATCTATATGACCTCAGATGTGCCTGACTCACTCACTCAGTCTTTGATTCAGTCAGGCACACACACTACGCTCCTCTTTCATTTCCCTCCCCATCGCTTGCTTGTTTTGTTTCCCAGCCGTAGCAGTGTGATGAGATGAGAACATGCAGTGTCGCTGTTTACAGAAATGACTGCCAGCCTGACATTCAACTGTCCATCAGCTGCCTACATGAATTCTTATTACCCCCCGTTCTGTCTTCCTGCCTGTCATTTTTCTCGCTCTGTCTCCCAACATAACATGCCTTTCTTCCTCCTGGTGCCTCACTCCTCCTCCTCGTCTCCTCTTCTTTCATCCTTTCATCAAATCACTCCGTCTCAATCTTCCACAGCTATCAGGGACGTCAGCTTTAACCATGCTGCCTCTCCTCCTATTTATTTCCCCTTTACCTCCTTTGCTCCTACCTCTCCTCTCACATTTCTTCATCCCACTCTCCTGTTTTGAGAAAATGCTGCGGTCGCCTCAGATCTCGCAGTGTATCCGTTTGTTTGAACTGGAAAGAGCTCTTTCTCCTTTGCTCATGTTTCCTCCCACCACACTATCGCATTTATCTTCATCCTCCACTCGTCCCATCCTCTCTGTGTGCTTTCCTGTCTCTCCTTCTGCCTGTTTAATGTTGTTCCATCTTCTCAGTGTCCATGTCGTTTATCTGTCTCCTCGTCTACCTCTTTGGAAAACTTGTCTCCCTTTTCTTACTTGAGATTAATGTATCTGTCAGAATTTGTCAATAAGGTTTGTGGAAGTGTATGTACTCTAAGAACTTAGATAACATGTCTGAAGCAATAGAAATTTTATCTGGATCTACGTTTGGTCCGTTCTCCTTTCACTACAGTGACAGTTTAAAGCAAAGTACCAAAAGATGTGATACTGTCCACTTACCTTTACTTTTGTGTGTGTGTGTAAAGATCATGGTTGGTCTCTGTGTGTTGCTCTACAGAATTGAAAGGTCTTGCTTGTGTGGGCTGCAGAGTGATGGAGAGCAACCCTTATATTTTTTTTTTATCGACAGGAAACCTTGCTGCTCTCTCTAGCTCTCCTCGCTTCCCCTACTGGGTAGATGAAGACCTTCATCCCTCTATTCATCTCTCTGTGACGCCGCAGGAGTCTGTATTTTCCTGTTTTGCTCTTCATCCCCTCTGCCTTATTTTCCTCCTGTCTTTTATCGCCCTTTATCCTGTACTCATTTTTTCCCCTGTGGCGAAAAAAATCAAAATGTCACCCACTACATTGAGACATCCTGAGCCTGCCCACCCACACAATCCTTGCACTAGAACGCCCCGCTTTAATAAAAAAAAAAATGAACGCCTGAATCTTAAAAAGATTGTACATGTTTTGATCCATACAAAACGCCTCCTATGGAAAGAGAGGTAATTTGTTGCTTTTTTCGCTGCCTGTCTCTCCCCAAAAATAATGCTTCCTCAGCATGCTCAGGCAGAACCCAGTTAACACAGACAGACGACTTTGCAGTAATAACAGGCTGGAATAAGACCCAGGTTAAAAAATAACTTAATTTTAATATAAAGGAGATGTAGAGATTAAGAAGGTGGCGTCCTAATCAGAGTTAATGGTCGGATGCTACAGAGGTCACACGTTCACCAGTATGGCTCTGAAAGAAAACAGATTGTGCTGCTCTTCCTCCTCTACTTCTTCACTCATTATCACATTACCCCAAAATGCTTACCCCCCGACTATTTACCCTGACTCACCAAATAGATTTTTGCTCCTTTTTTGCTTCTTTTCCCTCTCTTCCTGCCCCCCTTCAGTTTTTAAAATGCTGCTTTCTCGCACATCAGCTAAAATTCCTGTTTATTTTTTTACTTTTTAGGACATTGTGGTGGCAAAGGAAGCAGTGTCATCATCACCAACATGAGCAGAGGCAGGGGTGTCAGCAGATTTACCATAGTTTTCTCCCGACATATTTGTGCGTTAATGGGAGAGAAAGTGAGTCAGGGTGATTGAAGCATGAGTGGTGGGCTGCAGTGAAGTGTGGAAGAGGGGAGGTCATTACGATATTTTGTATTCAGTTTTTAAAAAAAAATGTCTTTATTCTTTCCCCACGTTTTTGTTGTGAACACCCTATGTCCTTCTCCTCTCATGTGAAAGCTGAAAGGCACTACTGTTAACCCGTGCTCTCACAACAATTAAACAACTCCCCAAACTCTGAATTCATAATTAAGCAAATCACTCGAATGATTGAGTAATTCAAATGGGCTGTGTTGTTTCGCTCCCCCATAAGACTCCAAAAAGCCATTCGCATCAACAAGCGTGGGCCTTTTTAATAAAATAATCATATTCACCGCGTCAGACTGTAATTTCTGTATCATGCAGTACAATGCAATATGTAAATATCACCTTTGTGAAGCTTTTAATGGTGTTAAGAGCTGTTGAATCAACTCTATGATAATGTTTGAGGCTGCGGTGTGAGTTGAGTGCCAGATTGTAATACATCATATGGTGCCTCTATTATGTTGAACAAAAAGACCTCAAAATATAATGAAGCACAATCCTGTTCCTAAAATGCAAAATAACTGAAGCACACTGCAGTCCAATTGTGTTGCTTCATAATGCAAGGTAGCAGTGCAACAAATAACCAATCTTATTATGAACTAAACACAAATAAAAAAAGTGCAAAACAACCTTATTGTTACGTTGTAATGTACAGCCTTGTTTTGTGAAAGATGTTACAATAGAGTTTACTTGTGCAAAACTGCTATAGACTGTACATAAAGATAAACAACTTGTCACCACTTCCTCCCACTGTACAAAAATGAAGCCAAGATATACAGCTGCTGCCATCTTGTGCCAGTGACATCATTTAGAGCCAGAGTCCGCACAGTAGTGGTCTCTGCAATATCAAGTTTCCCCATATATCTGTCCAGCCAGTCCCGAGCAGCATCATTGAACCTGACCATACCAGTTGGCTCATACAGCTGTCAGTCATGTCCTCAACTGCCCTATTTATAGAATTGAATAACTAATTAAAAACAAATTCATCAGGAAAATTACCACTTACAACTGGGTTATAGTTTTAGTTGTATCATGTCCCATTCCCTATAATGAAGGGAGCAGGATTTGTGACTGGATACTGCAGCTAGCCACCAGCGAGTGATCGCAATGTTTGGGCTTCACTTTGGTGAAGCTGTCATATTGTCATTTTTTATATCCAGTCTATGGTGTAAACACTTCGCACCATACTCATCAAGTGTTGAGTATGGTTTATGTGTTCTCTGGTACGGTATGCACGAGGTTCAAACACCAAATGTACCAAAATAGGGAACTGGGCTGCTGTGTAATGTAACTACAAGTAGTTTTTCAGTGGTTATGACACAGTCTAAATTCAATACTATTGGCCCCAGCCAGTGTACATTATGTTCGCTCGTTTTTTATTTATTTATTTGTTTTTTTTTTAGATTACGATGCAAGTGTATTCGGGTTAGGGTTGGGCAATATATCGAATATGCTCGATGTATCGCAGCTTGTATTGTGCACATCGAGTATAAATTGTTATGTTATTTTTATAAGGTTCTCTTACTCTCCACTATGGCTATCTGCCTCTTACAGGCGCACTCTCTCACACAGACACGCACACAGAGCAGGGTCTTCGCAGGGCTTTCGCAGGGCTCCAGACGGTGACTATTTAGTCACATTTCGCAACCACAGAGCACCAGTGCGCCTTGCAAATATTAGTAATGAGTGAACTGGAGAGCTGTTTGTTTGTTATTCTCTCAAAGTGAATGGATTCTTATGGTTAAAGGTGCCCAGCCCTAATTTGGGTTCAGAGTAGCATAACATGAAAGCTAAACAGTGGGGGAGTGGAGAGGGAGGGGCAGTTGTACTCTTGCACATTATGGTCAATTGTACCTAATATGAAAACAACCTGAGAGATGAATCAATACCTTTTTGACATAGTGTTTGTAAAAATTCATCATTATAAGCCTCCCAAAAGATATTTACTGCTGCTGTTTTATTAGATTGCATTATAATGTATAGGTGATGATTTTATTGTGTCCATTCATTTATACAAATTGTACAAATTTAACACTTAAGTGCAAAGAGACATAAAGCAAATTTTGTACAAGCCTACATAAATTAACTCAACAATTCAGCTTGAAACAATAGAACCTGATGAGTTTAAATAGACGCCCTGACACCAGGCTATTACCATTTCCCTTCTGTCCTAATTAATTGCATGGTGAAATGCTCCCCTCCGACTCTTGTCTGAAGCTTGACAGTTTGTTTGATGTGTGTGACTTTCCCTTGTTCTTGGTTGGATCCCGTCCATCGCTGTGCTCTGTGACTCCTGGGCAGGGTGGGAATGCTACATACACACACACACACACACACACGCAAAAAAGAAAGAGCTTCTGTTAAAGCTGGGAACTCGTGCCTGGCCTCCTCTCTGCAGCTAATTGCCTTGTTTCCCATCTGGGCTATCTGGCACTAGTAGCGCTCTCTCTTTTCTTTACCCTTTCCTCCGTTTTCTCTTCTCTTCTCTGCGAGCTGTGTGACTCTTGGGTCTGTAAAATAAACTGCTGTTAGAATATCAGCAGTATCACTTGAAATGACAAACTCTTCATAACTCTTCACATGCCTGTTGCAAAAGTAGATATTTGTGACAACGTAATGAAATCCAGCCCTCTAACATAACTCTGCTCAACAGTATGTTGTGTGATTCACGAGTCAATCTTGAGAATCTGTATCAAGGTCGACCCGGCCATGTTTTAAATTGTCATTCTTTGTATTTTTCTAATCTGTCCTCGTCTGTTCGGTCCTCCTCACATTGCTAGTGTTTCAGGGCTGCTCCTCAACAGCTGAGTGACACAGATTCACTAAGTTTCAGCAAACAAATCTGTTATCGCTCCTTCCACTTTCTTAATAGCTAAGTGTCCAAAACCTTCCCGTGGCAGCGTCTCATTGTCAGTCAGCTATGACTGTTTGACTTTCACAGTTTCACAAACACTCCGGGTAGCAGGTCATGTCAGTTGTCACTAATTAATGTTGATTCTGTGAGAAATTTGACAGGCCAAAATTAAATGTGCCCAGTGGTTAAAGTGCTCGTTGCAGCCATTGTCTGTGCTCTGCCAAAGACCATGAGGGCAGAAGAAGCTTCACTCTGTCACACCACAGAACAACAACGAGTGGACTGACTGTTTCTGTAGTCCCAACAGCTCCAGACGATGGCCCTCTTTTTAGCTGAATGCGTCACATCAGCTTTAATTTACATCATATAAACAATTAAAGCTTGTAAACTTACAACTTTAACAAGGATCTTCAGTATTTGGAACAAGTAGCTTGTGAAAAATAAGATTAGATTATTTCAATGTCCGATTCACATTTCATCAAGATTTAGGTAAATATAGGTACAGGATTGGTAACGTATTTCCACGTTTTAGGATTCATTCCTGAGGCACTGTATTTCAGTACTGATTCAGATTCTGTGTTAGTCCTCATGTTTGAAATGCCACAATTTTGAAATAAAGGAATTTTTTGTTCATGAAAGTTTATTTTGTAGGTTATTTATCAATCTAGGACTCAGTAGAAATTAGTATAAGCATTTTTTTTAAGGAACTGACACATTTATATGCTATTTTATATTCTCATTTCAGGACTCCCTGTACTTCTAATCTTAATATTTTAGGGATTTATTGGACATTTTGGAACAGTATTCATTTTCTTTAATTGGCTCTGAAATCAAAGCGATACAACTGGCTGTGGAACAAATTGGTGTGTGATTGCGGTGAAAAAAATTAATAAAACATTACCCCTTTTAAAAAATGATAAAATTTCATGTTGTTACATTTTAACAACTTCCCCTTTGGGTCATACAATTACCAAAAGACACATTGGATAAGTTAAAATTGTGCAATGTTTTGAATTAAAAATTTGGAAGTGACTGTTTAAATAAAAGGTGATTTTGACTGATTGAGTTGTGGAGCTCTGGTGCCTACAAATTGGCTGCCTGAGCGAGTGACGCAAACTGGCATGAATGTCTGGCACAATGAAATGGAACAGTCGTAATTAATGTTATTATTTTAAACCTATGATTTTCCTGCTCTGACAAGTCAAACTGTCTGCTGTTAGAAAACTGTTTTAAAATAGGCAGTTTATCTTTGAAGTTTCTGTTAGAGTTTCCTGTTAGAGCTTTAGAAATCAGCCCCTCTTTTGTAATAAGCATTGCCCGTCATATTAATTAGCTAGCTCTTGTAGGGGAATTTTCTTGCAAAAAGACCTACCCATCACTAGTTGTTTATGACAGGAGATGTGAAAGGTTTTGTGGGCCAGGTGTAGTTTGACTTTAAAGAATGTCATACAGCACAGTTGGCATTTGTCAAGAATCCCAAAATAGGCACCTGATGGGTTAAGGAGCCAAAAATGAACCGCAGCATCTCTGGTTTAAATTCAGCTGGGGGCATTTGCTGCATAGCATTGCCATCTCTCTCCCCCCTCATTTTCTGTCATGTCTCTACACTTGCTGTCCAACACAGACCATAAAAAATGGGAATTTTTTAAATAAATGTAGCCCCAAATAGTGTCTGATACCAGCAGTCACTTCACATCACAGGTTTTTGTCCATATACTCAGGTATATCATTACCTTACCTGCCATTATCATTGAGCTCTTTTTTCATCAGTATTGAGGTTACAAGGTGCAGAGCAGTTTCTCAGTTGTCTGCCTTTGGAAACGCCTCAGCCATCACTTGGAGGCAGGCCCGCTAAAAATGAAAAATTTCAGGCTGTAGTTCAAACCAGACCTCTGTCATCCAGATGAAACATATTGTGTCGACAGTTGTTGTTTTTTATGTTTGCTTGCCCTTTGGCAGTTGCTCCAAGAAGTTATTATTGTACTTCAGTCCAATATCAGAATCTGGACTTGAACAGATTTGTTTCCATTATAGGTGTTGATTGTGGACAACTCCTCCACTTGAGTTGCCCCTCCAAAACTTTGGCAGTTGATACCAGGTCACTGAGAGTTCAGTAGAAGTTATTACACTGTAGTCATAATAATGTGAGCTTTCATTACTCAGCAAAAGACTTTTTTTTTTCCTGCTGGCCAAATCCTCCTGTATGTAAGAGTTCCTGGACGCTCTCACGCACAGAATGAACCTTTCCTTTAGTGGCTTTGATGATGTGTGACAGGCAGAAAATGGCATCATTAAATCCAACAAGGAAAATAATCCCATAAGACTGTACTTTATTATGTGTTATTTACAGCATATTTGAGTCAAGATATTATGGATGCTCATTTTGACACAAAAATCTGCCCCAGTTTCCTTTTGTTGACAGTTGAATCTAAGTTACATTAAAACCACAAAGGCTCCGTTCTTCTATACCAGGAGAGGAACAGATCGAGCTGAATGTGATGGAATAATAAGGGTTTTTATCTACTCTGAGCTTTAAAATTTGGTCGTATGACATCAGGGAGTGACATATGAGTTGTGAGATGTGGCAGCCATTTAGTGAGACAAGTATATGTTTGGTTTCTTTAATAATATGTTTGATAGGAAGAGGATGTTTTTGAGTTGGGTTGTGAAAATTTCAATTTTTTTAAAAGCATATACTTCTTGATATTTATTTTGGTAGCATTTTTCAGTCTGCTAAAAGCTCATCAGAAGGCCTTAACACACACGTGTTGTTAAGAGAAAACAAAAAAGAATAAATACAAGATACTAATATCTTCTTTAACCAATGTTCCAATAGTGTTGGCCAATAAAATTATGTTTAAAAATGCAATCAAGTACTGGGCTCAAAGCAGAAGAAGTATGCCAACCAACAAATATTGTTTGAGCCAACAATAAAGACACTTGAAGGTTGAGCAAGTTCAAAATAGTTGTTTATGTCATGGCAGATTAAAAAATGGTTGTTTCAGCATCAAGCCAGCATCAGTGTGAAATAACACAATTCCCCACATGATTAATACACTGTGTAGTCTTTAGGTGTCTGCTAGATTTTCACCATTTTTTGATGCATGATGTTTACCCACGGTCTTTAATGTTTAAGTAGAGTAAACAATAACACAAAAAAGAAAAACAGGACATAAGAAAAGGAAAGGGGGAATAAAAACACTCCTCCTTAATACCCCAACGATTCTCTTGGCTAACCCTAAATCACAGCTTGTAATAGGATTAGTCTGATAGTGAACAAACAAGAGCACAGTGTTGACTCTGGATCAGACATTTTTGTTTAATATTTTGTCCAAACTGTGTTGTCAGACTTAAAAAAAAGTTTAGCAAGAAAGTAAGTAATAAAAGAATAAGATATATTATGCATCTTGCACTTTTTCATGGCTTTTTACAGTAAATGTTTGTTCCTGGTGTGTTTAGAGACACCTTTAGTGTGAGAGAAGACCATCCTCTCTCTATTTCTCCAGCTCCATCTATCAGAGCATGGATGTAACCTATGAATGTTGAAGAGACCTGGATACAGTGTTGCAGGCAGGTATCTATTCTTTTCATTTATTTATTAGGATCCCCTTTAGCTTTAGCCAAAATAACAGCTTTACCTCCTGGGGTCCACACACCAAACATAACATTCATTCATTCCTATGAAAGCTGCTCAGTGGGGCATGAAGCCATAATAGTTCAACTGGCGCTGATAAAAATACCAAAAGATAAAGTCGGCTACTTCCGCTTTAGTGCTCTGCTGACTTGAATTGGGATAAGATAATTAAATTATAAATTCTAGTCTTTCCAAATGTTTGAGACTGAAAGAAACTGTTGTGGTGAAATAAGTCACTTTGTGAGGGTTGTGACGTTCCAGAAAATGTGTCCACTGATTTGCAGATGTCCCTTTCGACACGTAGGTCTCTGGGAGAAAGGTTGGGCCACAGAGCATCACATGACAGATGTAATTACAAAATTTGGCCACTAGATTGGGCAAACTTTAAACTACAATTGGCTTAAAAGCTCGGTGCACTTCCTGGAGCCAGCTGTAACCACAACGGGTCAGATTTGATGCTGGATTTAGCGTCATATGGGTTTGTATGTGTTGGTGCAGATTCTCAGGCATTCAGATCATGGTAATTCTGGGTGCTAAATCATGGACTTAGCTTTAACGCCTGCGACTCCCCACCAGCCAGTTAGAACTGAAAAGCCTCTTGAATGAGAGGTGAAACAAAATTTAAGCATTTCCAGCTGTCTACAATTAATCACCAAGAGTGGAGTTGTATGCCAAACAGGTTCTTGAGTGGATCAGTGTAGAACCACCTGCAGCTAGGTGACCATTCTCGCCAACAGAGAACCTACCTCGCCAAGCTATGGCAGACCTAGAAACACGGCAGGGGCAAAGTGCACGGCTGCTCAGAAAAGCCTTCATTTTCTCCCATCATTTGAAGTTGTTAAAACCCAGTGGATTAACTCTTTTTGACTTAAATGTCCCCATAACAACAGATAAAATTCTTACTCAAGGAGCATCAATAAATGCTTGATACACTTCCAAACTGTAGCTCAGGGTGGATCAATACGAGCTAACTGTGATCCACCTTTCAACTCAGAAAATGCAAGTTTTGCTCTTTTTATGTTATTTTATTGTTTATTTTGCAGGTTAGCTTGAAGTTAATGTTGGCATTGTGCGCGGCTAATACGGCCAGCTTTGATTGTAGGCCCACAGGCTTGTTCAGTGTGGAACAGTTATGTAATGCTGAAAGATACTGTGTCAATGTTCAGCCTCATTTGAAGCCAGTTAAATAATGAAAGTAGTGGGCTGGACGTGGCTAACTGCTCTTTCATGTTTTCTTTTGTGAAACTTTATACTGCAACAAGCCTTGCTTGCTTTGTTGTTACGTAAAGGCTTCTTCTGCACCGTAGGCCTCGCTGCTATATGTGTGCATTGCTGCTGTGTTGTCTGTGTCTCGATTAACTTGATGGACATGCTCTGAAACAAAAACACATGTGAAAAACAACAAAACATGTGAAAAACACGTGGTTTAACTGTAAGGCATTTCAGAAACAGTGATTCATTTGCTTGGCAATGTCGTGTAGCTTTAAATAAAGCTAACATTCTCAGACTGAAAGGCGCTGTGTCCAGCTGGCAGTGTGTGGAAAATTATACTGAGGCCCGTACGGCCTTTATGATTCACATATACACTTTACATGTACATATACACATATTCACACTGTTAGTCTTACTACAATACTAGCATTAGCAACGCACAGCTGCAGCTCCATTGCATTTCCAGTGTAACAAAGCTGTTGTTTATTGGCAGGGTTGTAAATATGGGAAGCTATAGGCAGCTTTGCTGCCCTGAAGGAGACATGAGCGCCCCAGAAAGCCTAATATGAGAAACTTTGGGGAGGTTCTAAAATATTATCATTTTTGGTAGGGATTGACATGAGCAAGGTTTTCCAGATCACTTGAGTTACTCAAAGGGGGATCGACTCCGCATGGAGGGAAATCTGTTTTTACAGTGCTAGTTAAAGAGCATGGCCCCAGCAATAACAATGCACGGCACCATATTTGATGCATAATTCTTATTGTCAGTCAAAGCAGTCATACTTTTTAATTTTATTAAAAACAATTTGTTTAATTTTAGTGTTGAAATTTTACTAATTAATGTGGACAGTACGGCTGTAGAAGACTGGAAACACTGACCAATCAGAGTAGACTGGGCTTTTTTGGTAGGGCAGCTTAAAAAGACAGACGCTCAAATGAGGCGTTTTAAACAGAAGATGAATACAAACGTTCCAGTATACGCACTACGAGGAAGATAAAGTGTTTTTGACACTGACTTGTTGTTAACATGTTATTAAGTATTGCATAAATATCATATAACAACATACAGTAAAACAACAGCAATAAAAGTTCCTGCTTCTAAATACATAATCACATTATCAGCTGTTGTAAACAGCAGTCAGATAAAGCCAGGAGACAGTATATGTATTCTCAGGCAAAACAATAAACACGACTTTTAAATTAGAAAACAAACTTATCTTGAGCATAAACAGGGTTGGAAATAAGCACCAGCTACCAGCAAATGTTAATAAAATATACAAGTGACTGCTAGATTTGTTTCACTCAGCCTCCCCAAAAAAACACAACAAAAACATCTGTTGAGTGGCTGGTAGATTTTTTTTAGTCCACCAGCCACAGTGGCAGATGGAAAAAAAATAATGCTCAACCCTGAGCATTAAATAACCTTTTTGTGATTACAATGAACAAAAGTAAAAAAAAAATAAAATAAAAACATGACAAATGTCCCTGTAGTCCTGTCCAGCTTCAAAACAAACATTGTTTATATAAGTGCTTTCTAGGACAAGAAAACATTGTAAGTAACATTTTTAGGTCTCTGTAATACAGTCTGCAGCCTTGATAGGTGTCCCTGAAATGTGCTGTGAAAGTGAATGACATATTGATTTTGTTGCATATTAAAATTGCAGTACACTAGTGTTGACAACTGTCAAAATGCTTTAGGCTACAGAGGCGCCCAGTCAATAAGATGCCAGGCTTACAACAGGAGGTCTTAAAATAGTGTATGCTTGGTAGAATTTACTCAGATGTTGCAGCCAAACAACAAAATGACAGCTTAATAAAAGCCATAAGCTGACACGGCTAAAACAGTTTCTGGCAGCTTCCACTTAATACACAGAATTTTATGGTGAGTTTCCCTTAGTAAACAACCCCAAAACATTCCACACTTTTTGACTTATTTATCATGTGCTTCAGCTGTTGAGGTAAATTGAGGATGATGTGGTTATATCACAGATGTAAACAAGGCAACTTCATACAGTATTTGAACAATAGATTTTTGATTTAATTATGCAGCTACTGTTCAATGTTTTGCTGTCTAAATGCAGAAAAGTGATTGATACGTATTTACTGGGGTCTTTGTCACACCTGTTTGGAAGATGAATGAAAAATCAGAATTAAAAAGATAAACGCTTCAAGACACAAAGACAAGGCAAACTGTATGCTTCATATTAGAGCTCTTAAATGGACTGTTCTACCCCAGTTCAAAAATTCGTTTTTTTCCTCTTACCTGTGGTGCTTTTTATCAGTGTAGATTATTTTGGTGTGAGTTGCCGAGTGTCGGAGATATCGGCCGTCGAGATGTCAGCCTTCTCTCCAATATAATGGAGCTAGATGGCACTCAGCTTGCGGCGCTCAAAGCTCCCAAAAGACACTTTGAAAAACTCAGCAGTAACGTCTCTTTCCCAAAATCATGGCCTGGTTACTCTGCTGATTCACAGACCTTCTTGTGTGCAGTTTCATATAGGATTTTTTTTTTTTTTTGCCAGAACTGCATCCAGCAACTGTTCCACACTCAAAAGGAAGCATACATCTTCTGCTAGCTCACCTAACATGGACCTACCTAATGTTACAGCTTAGCCGCGAATAAACACCATTAATGATGTTTTCATTCATTGCTTATATTTTCATTTCTTTCGGGGTCATTTAACTCATAAAAAAAATAATTTTGTAGTTCCGTGATACCCTGATATTTTCCGACACAGTTGTCATACTGTAAAAGTCTCGTACCATTGCCACCCTAATTTCAAAACTCTGCAACTCACACAAAACCACTGCAGATTGACAAATGGCACTACAGGTAAAAGGAAAAATATGTATTTTTGATTTGTGGGTGAACTGTCACTTTAAGTCTTCACATGGACAAAACGCTGTTTAAAGGAATAGTAATAAATGAGTGAATCAGTATCAGAGTAAAAGTTATATGAAGGTGATGACATCAAAGAACATGAAGATATAAAACTGTCATCCTAATTATCTGAGTGCATTTGGAGTAAGACTGTTAGAGAACTGCATGTTTCCACTTCCAGCACTCACAAAGACATGATGTTCAGAGTTGAAGAGGGCTTTTAATATAATCAATCAAAACAAAATTAATTCTCAACCTGCAACCAGATCCATTTCATTTTGCGGGTCAGAGCACTTAACGATGCATTATTGTGAAACAAGATGCTTTGTGTACAAAAAAGGTAAACAACAGTTCATTCATTTGCTTTAATTTTTCTCTTTCATCAAAGTAGTGAGGGTCAGAGGAGGTCTCTGAACAAATGGGATGAATGTTCAGAGACCCAGATGCTTTTTCAAAAAGTGGTAATTGGGGTTGTGTGCAAAATCCACTCTACTTGTACAGTTGTATTGGCTTCAACAGCTCTGAAAGTTCATGTTTTCCATCAAGAATAAATTGTACGCATTTGCCCTTTTACGCATTAAATGGACTAGGATAAAACGGTGAACTAGGGTCAAGCTTTTGCAGGCACAAATGCACGGGAAATTCCATTTAGTGAAGAAAAAGTGCAGGGAGGGGTTTAACTGGAGAGGAGGGTGTAAGGATGCCCACCCTTTGGGTTAAGTGACAGAATCCACCCACTCTGTGTTTTAATTCTGTGACTAATGACATTTTGTGATTCGTGACTCTTTAATAGAATGTATTTTGAAACACTGAACTGCTGTCTATAAAATATAAAAGAGATCTTAAATGGATGTTGCTCTAAAGAGGATTTGTCGCCATGCGAGTTTAATAATGGGGTACTGTCAAAACATGCTATGCACATTTTCTGTGTGCCGTTTGAGTGCATCAGTGAGATCTGCAGTGTTTCTTGTCAGGGCTGATTCTTTGGAGGGTTGCAAAATTAATTAAAATTGTTATTTTGATTCATCGCAATCCAATTTTTACATGACAATGATTCTGTAGTATTTCCATTAGCAGGGAGATCATCTGACTCTAATCAAGTGTTCCTGATTTTCCCCAACAAATGACAAGATTATATGATGAGCTGTGCCCAGGCAAAGGGGGCGTGAACAAAAATCAAAATTGCAGAACCATTATTTATTTGAACAGAGCTGCTCAGAGGGCTCTGGCAAAAAATAATTAAGTAGATAGATAAATGCAGGCTTGTCTGGCAAAAAAGTTTAACCTGGCTCACCATTTGAGTTCTCAGTGTATACAGTATGAGGTGCAGGTGTCTCCTAGCTTGCATTATGTGCATGTAAAGTTGCTATCTGTAATGTTTATTTAGAAATTAATTTATGCTGATTTATGCGGTGGTGAACTGTAAAAATTATAAACTAACATATTTAATGTTGTTTGAGATGCTCTACAAACATGTCCATAAGCTTGTCTGGCTTGTCGGGTCACACTTTTTGTGTTTGACAGTGGCTGCTACATACACGCCAGGCACAGTCGAAGTCAGTTTTACACATCAAAATAAAGCATAAGCACTGAAGCACATTAGCACATTAGCAGCTTTTGCTGTTTCATATTTTTAAATAGCTGAATAATCCACAGGCTTAACCAAAACTTTTTGCGACAACTGTGCAACCTCTTGTCACGGCGATATGCAGAAAGTCACAGACGTCCCCTTCCATACTGATGTCCAGATCAATTTGCAAGTCATTGTACGTTGTTTCTTTCAATAGATCAGTTATTGCGACTGATTCCTTGCGAGTGTTCCTGGCTGATAAAGCCCTCAGGGCCGCTTGTTGCCAGCATCCAGAAAATAGTCCACGCAGAAGAGGACCTCGTCAGAGCCAATTCTCCATCCTCTGCCAGCTCTGCTGAGCGCGGCGTTGCCTGCTGTCAGACAGTGCAGAATGATAACTACCAGAATGAGCATTAATATGCAGTATCCACCAATCAGGACAGTGCAGCTGGTATACAAATCAGCATTCCTGAGAGGATGAATACGCCACTGGTTATATTTGATAGTATTTGACTCTGTGATGCTTGTACCGTCACATGCATTTCTTTCATCTTTCCCATGTAGTAAAAGCCTAATGGTGCTTTGCTGCAGCATGTCACCCAGGTAAAGTTATTTATTTAGGCAATTTTAATGACTTTAAATGGATAAATCCTCTAAATTCCATAGTTGCACCATAATTACATCATTTTCCAGAGCACAGCTTGTGTTGGTAAGGGCCTCAGGGTGTGCATGTGGGACTCAGAGAGGGTGTATGTTTGCGCTCTCTCCTAGGAAATGTTTATAAGGATTTTACCAGAGCCTGTGTTGTCTGACGTTGTCAGCATAAAGAACACTTCCCAAACTGGCCCTGGTGTCAGGCCTTTGTTGAAACTAAGTCAGGTATGAGAGGCTGTGGAGTCATGCAGAATTGATGGTGCTTACACTTTCACTTCCCATTCTGTTTGGTGCTGTAGTACACGATGCAGGACTATGGAGCATCTCTATCATGGAGCCTTTGTCCAGGATAGGGTTAGACTCAGTGTCTCCTAAATATATTAATGATGAGGCATGAAATATTGATGGTCACAATAGTTATAGGTGAAGTTTGAGGACGAGTGCAGGATAAGGGCCATATATGGGCTTGTTTTTGTTGTGAAAAACGTGAAACAGGAGTGTGAATGCATGACCAGAAATGTAGACTGCTGAGCAGAGCTGCTGTGGTCCTCAGGAGAGAAGCACTCTCATATTAATAAAGAGTGGTGGAGAAGAGTGAGGAGAGGTATTTTCCTGCTCGAGCCAGTTCTGGATGGCTATATCACAGCCATGAGTGGTAAAAGTAGCCAAAATGAGACAAATCAATGAGGTAAAGTAAAGGAAAAGACTTCTGAAATGTTGACCACAAAGAGGCAACAAGCTGGCGGAGTGTATAAATGTGATCGACAACTGAGATAAAGGGTAGTCTAATGTAAATGCAGCAAATGCTGTCCAGCAGCGTGTCTTCAAACACATTTCATTACCATATGGATAATCTGTCGAGTTGCAGAGAGCAACAGAGAGTGTGAATGTGTGTCTCTGTGCGTGCCAGCTATGATAAAATGTCTTTAAGTGCTTGTGTGCAAGACGAGAGAATAAAATCTCAGAATTTCATCTGGGGGTATTATGGGATCCAATTTAAAAGTGTGAGGATTTAAAAGTTTTGTTAGCTAAGCCCAGCCAAAGATAACCTTCCCCAGAGTTGTTGATGAACGAGTAAAAATCAGAAAGGTAAGATTAGAATACAGAATTCAAAATGGTGTTAAGCTGATCATTTACGTACAATACCTTTTGTAATAATTGCCATTACTGTTCATCACCCCTAGTCATGAAAATGTTGCATTCTCCCCTGTACTATTTGTACTTTCTACCAGGGTCTGAAATTAACACCCACCAAGTGCCTAATGTTTTTCATTTGGCGAGTAAATCTCAAAAGGCTATCTGACACACTGGCGGGTAAATGTTTGTACCAAAAAAAGTCTGCATGAAACCATGCTGAAGAGAGAGTCTGCGGCGTTTTAGTGTCTTCTAGAGGTGCACCTCTCTTGCAGCTCCGAAGCTGTCTCTGTTGCACACACACACAGCCCTGCCGAGTGCAGCTAAACCAGACCTTTCAGTGTCTGCTAGCTCTGCAGCATTGATTACTGTATGTGGCATCAGCTGATCCGCTAAACCACCATTTTGAGACGGTCTGCTGATCGCTAGTGTTGTGTGCAACCTTATGAAGTTAATGAAAAAAAATGACAATTTATTCACTTCCATTAATGTGAAATGGACAGTTCACTCCAAAATCAAAAATACAAACTTTTACTCTTACCTGTAGTGCTATTGATCAGTCTAACTTGTTTTGGTGTGAGTGTTGGAGATATCCGCCGTAGAGCTGTCTGCTTTCTCTCTGATATAGTGGAAATAGATGGCACCAACATGTGAAAAACTCAACAGCAATGTCTCTTTCCAGGAATTATGACCCGGTTGTGCAAATAATCCACAGACCTTGTTGTGAGCAGTTTCATGTAGGAACAATTTTCTCTCGACCAAACTACACCCATCAACCAAATCACTGCACATAAGGATGTGTGCATCGACTGCTAGCTCACCTTACACCACTGATCTAGCCAACGTCACAACTCAGTCAAGGAGGACTGTATGATCCAGGCAATGATGATCAAGGCAAACCTGGAAAAGTCATGGAATTTTACAATCACTTATTCCAAGCCTGTAAAAGTTATGCAATTAATAAAAAAAATATTGAAAGTTTTAGAAAAATCATGGAATTTTGTTGTGTGAGTAATGAAATTGTTACAGTAATCTTCTGTGGATAACCTCCCACATTATATAATATAACAGCATATTAGTTTTCTTCAGCCATCGGCATCACATAACTGTAATATGTGCTGATGTATGAAAATGTTTTGTTAACAATCACATATGTTTTTGTCATTTTCTCTCTTCGTACCATGAAATTATCTTTGAATAGAGTTTGTATCTGATATATTTGAAAAGCACTGGGCAAAAAAAATTCTATGAAACTGTAGTTTACATCTAGTGCTGTCACAAGCAGGAACCTCTTGTCCACGAACGGATAACAGGAAAATAATGTATTTTTGATTTTGGGGGGAAGTGTCCCTTTAAATCCTCATGTTCTGCTTGCATTCTGACTAGCTTAGTTCAACTGTGTCACTCTAATAATGGCGGCTGCCCTTTAGAGTGAAGCACACAAATCAACTGCTGGATTTGTCTTCAGACAAGCACACTCTGTAATCTATTGTGCCGAACTCTTGGGTTGCCAAAGTTTATTCCTGTGACCATGCATCCAGTCTCATTGTTGCTGAACAAGAAGCAACACAATTTAGATGTTGAGCTATAAACAACTGCTCCCCATAAAATTAACTTGTATCCTAGTTGAACACACTTCTGTCTCCAGCCAGCAGATTGATTATGCTAAGTAAACAGCTAGCAGTTATTAATTCCCAAATATGTCACAGCCCTACAATTAAAATAACTTCTACAGTCTATCAAAGATAGCACAGAGCGAGGCTGGAACCTCGCCAGTACCAGTCAGCAGATGTCAAGAGAGTGAAACACTGCTATTATCGAAGTAAACACTCCTCGCCCGAGAAGCCTCAGAGAGAGAGAGCGAGAGAGAGGGGGAGAGCACGAGTGAGACCTCAAGACCTTGTGCATGATCTTTAAAAGTATGTCAATACTGCCTGGGGGTTGTGCTAGCTTGGTTCCCCATGGTATCTGTATTTGCCATCACTTTATATATGCTGCGCTCCTGTCAACGTCAGCAGAATAAATGTGACTCTACCAGTAGCATCTACTCCACTGGTCACTGAATCTATAGGGGCAGACAGAGTTACTTTAAAGCTGTCAAACAGTACTTTATGTTTGTGTGTGTGCCTGTGTTTTTGTCTTTGCCAGCATGACTGAGCATTGAACAGTGGGTGAAGGCAACTGCTGTAAAATTAGCAACATTAAAGTCTGAATATTACACTAATGAACTGGAATTGCTTCTGTGCTAATGTGACTCATAACTTGGCTCGGATAATTAGCTGGAGCTGAAGAAAAATATTTCCGTGCTGTGTCTATACCATAGTTCAGTCTCTTTAAGCCCTTAAAGTGCCAGTTAGAATATTGTTGCTGTAACAATTTTATGGCTTTTGTATTAAATGGTTGGTTTGTTTTTTAATGTTAATAACACAGAGGCAACCCACCATCTCATTCTGTAACTATTGCAGTACTCACATCTCAGTGCCAAGGAGAAATCTGCGATGAAGATTAAACCCATACTCTACACCTCATAGCAACTAAATCAATTATCTGTGGTGTCAAGCAGGTACTATAGTTATTAAAGAGATTTCACAGACTGGTGTGTGTGTGTGTGTGTGTGTGTGTGTGTGTGTGTGTGTGTGTGTGTGTGTGTGTGTGTGTGTGTGTGTGTGTGTGTGTGTGTGTGTGTGTGTGTGTGTGTGTGTGTGTGTGTGTGTGTTGTAACTGCAGTTATAGGATGTGACAGGCGAAACCCTCTAACAGGGCTCACTAGTTTTAGCCCTTCATCCTCATCCATCCATTCATTTAACTCCACTTATCTTCGTCTGGTTTGGGGCTTGCAGCTCGCCAACCAGAGTAGCCCAGATATTCTTGTCCCAAACCATGCTCTCCCTGGTTGAATCCTGAGGTATTTTGAGACCTTGTAGAAGGTTTAATCCTTCTTCTGCCCCAGGGCCATCTTCAATTTTTAAGTACCTGTTTGGAAAACCTTCACAGGAAAACGTTCACAATACATTCTGATCAGATACCATCAATTTAAATGTATATATTCAATAAACATGAGCCATTTTAAATTTATGGGGAAGAACAATTAGGGATACACCCGGTGACTGAAATTAACTTTTTGATCCATGGGTAGTGTCATAATACCGGAATTTCTAACTTTTATAAGAATACCTTGAAAAAATATTGCTATTTCATACCATGGTTGATGCCACAGGGAAATATTGGCATTGAGTGTGCACAAGTTTCACTTTTTAATAAATGAAAAATAAAACAAGGCTAAAACATGACGACTTTTCTTCTCTTGATCAGCAGCAGGGATAAGGCTGCATGATTCTTGCTAAAATGGCAATCATGATATATCTCTCTCAGAATTATGGTCACGATTCTCACACGGCTCTTATATTTTTAACAAAAACATTTATTGCAGGGTGCACAGTAGCTCGGTTGGTAGAGCGGGCGCTCCATGTATAGAGGCTAAGTCCTCGCTGCAGCAGCCGCAGGTTCAATACCGGCCTCGGCCCTTTGCTGCATGTCTTCCACCCTGTCTCTCTCTTTCACGCTTAAGCTATCCTGTAGAATAAAGGCAAAAAGCACAAAAAATAATTTTTAAAAAGAATTTAAAAAATGATTGCAATCTTAGATGCTCAAGTGTAACATGTCTGAGGGGCTTGCTGTCCAGACAGTTACAGCTTCATAATAAATAACACATACACTGACCATTTTATGATGTGCTTTTCTTGAATTAAGAAGGATTTATAGTTGTCGTTACCCCTCCAAAACACTAGTTGGTGGTGGAGATTCTATGAAGTACTGCAAAGTTTTATTGATTTAAAAATCTCCTGAAACACACATTAAACATGGCTTAATAGCACTAAGTTTAAACACAAGTACACAAATCAGCTTCATTAAAACTCACAACATTCGCACATTTGGACACATTTGCCCACAAATGCAACATGCTGAGGTTATTAGCTCAAGCCTAAAAAAAGGTGGAGGACGTCCTCCTCTGTAGTGGATTGTGTTCGATGGGCGAATTATATAGTCTCATATCGATCGCAGGCCCCTGAATCCAATTGTAATTAAAATTGTATCCTGGTGATATCTGCAAATATCGTGCCATTTCCAAAGAATCAATATGATATATAGTATGATAAAAACTAGTGATTTACACCCCTCATTAACATGCCATAGAGATAGACTGATAGAGCTGGTATCACTGGCCCTGCTGTGTTTCTCCATCTCTGTTTGACCAGTTGAAAGGTGCTTCTTCATGGATTACCAAAATAAAAGTGCACAAAAAGTTACAGGCGTTGTGCTTCATAGTGCTCTGACTCTGACTGTATTAGAAATTCTCTGCAGTATTGTTGTCATCACAACGTTTCACCATAGAAAAACCAATACCAGGCTCTCAGCTGTCAGCTGCTCTCTGCCGTCTTCTGGCTCTTTACCCTCCTGTTCTCCCCTTGCTCTAACTCTGCGGGTTACGCCCATGTGGCCGTCGTTGTTAGCCAATCATAATCAAAGTCATTATCATTAAGTTTCCCTCCTCACTGGCCAGACAGGCCGTAATGTTTCCCACTCTCTAAATGTTTCCCACTCTCTATGGGCTGCCCTGACTGTGGCTGTCTTTCTATGTGCCTCTCCACAAATGTATTTATAATATCCAATCAGTGCCAATCAATGCTGTTTAATTAAGTACAGGTGCAGGTCATTGTTGTGCTCTGAGCCCTTGGTAACTCAAATTGAACATGCAATACAGACATCACTAGAGAATTAAAAGAATGTCAAAAGGACCATAAATGAGTAAAAAAATGCAGATAAGTATAGATGCAGTATGAGAGAATAACATTATAAACGCACAGGATTGGGGCTGTTTTCACAACATATTTTAACAATAAGAGAAGCTCCCAAATGGCCGAGTAACTCCCGCAAATAATGGCTGCATTGGTCCTGACGTCAAAAATAATTGGCTTTTATTCAAAGTAATTTACAAAGCACTTAAAGCAGCCCCCTAAATCACAAAAGTAAAAAATGCTTCATGGTTATCACTGGATCGCTGAAGTAAGTGCTCATTCTATTATGTGCATCAACAAAAAAATGAAGATGTTTCTGTCACCAAGAATAAACATCAGCTTCAATTAACACTTTGGTGGTTGATGAAAGCTACAGTGCAATATGCTTGACATTGTTGTTGAGTGGCCAGGCTGAACCCATGAATCCCGCAGCCTGCAGTGTCTGCGGCTGCTGTTTAAAAGGCATCGTCTCCCAGCTGGATGTCACTTTGTGGGGAGCAGTTTTTGACTGCAACCCGTGGCTCCTCGCACACATATCCCTCCTTACACGTCCACTCAGATCATCATTGTGATGTGACAAAACGTTTGTTTGTTTTGATTGGCCTCAAATAAATGGTCTCTGGTAGATGTGAATACGTCATTGGTATTTGTACATCTTTATGATGATCTAAACAATGCAGAGTGGGCCTAATCCACGATTGCAAAGCAGATGAGCTCATTCACGCAGGATTTTGTCTGTGATGCAACAGAAGAAAAAATATATTCCACACACTAGATTGTGCTTCCATGAATATTTAATACAACTACCACCAAGGTGACGCTTCAAGCCGCATGCTCTTCTCTTGCATTCCTTTGTCCAGCATCTAGCCTTTTGCATCTGGATGTGCATGCTTTTGTGAACTTTTTGTATGTGAAGCAACAGCCCTTCCATTTTTGTTGAAGTTGAGATTAGACAAAAAAGGGCCTTCTCTCCCTTTTAGATCACATCCCCCTCTTTAATAATATATGCAAAAAAATCTATTTCTTCATATTTTTATATAAAAATCCAGTCATGTTTTCTTTCTGTAAATATAATAGGACATGTGCTTTTATAAATTAGTACCAATTTTAACTAATTATATCAAGACATCCACCCATCAATCAGTCTGCAACTTTCAGCTGCAAAGAGCTATGCTTCATTAATCAGCTAGCGAAGCCATGCTGTTATGTGCATATTATTGTGTCTTGGTTTCCCCAAAATACCGTGCTAACAGGCCCCACTTTGAGGAAAGTGGTATCTGAGACAGCTACAGATTATTCTATACTGTATTGCTTCAACAACTAACATTACATAAAGCATATATTGGGCTTTATCACTTAGTACATTACATGATGTTAGAAAAAGTCGAATTATTGTCAGTCAGACTAAAACTGGACTTTTAAAATACGTATTAAGATGAATTTCTACGCCTCAACTGGACTTGAACTGGCCTAGGGATTCGATGGATGTTCCATGGTCCCTGTGCCAGGCTTTGACCCGAGAGTCGAATAGCATAAATTCATAGAGGAAAGCTGGGAAAACAAAAAAAAGAGGGGAAGAAAACAAAAAAGACAAAGATATCAATTAAAGCATAGAGTGTGTACGAAATGTACAGAATGTGCTGTTTAGAGTGTACAGCATCTAAAAGTTATCAATGTTTTCACTGTTCAACATGCAATCTGTTTGCCGCTTGCTAACTTGTATGGCATGTGATTCAATGAGTCAACAGAAAGAGGGTCCAATTGCTACTAGCTGAAAGGGGGCCATCACCACCCACCATGGTCGAGTCAGTCATACTTCCACCTATAAATGAATTCTCCCACGGTTCTTGTACAATGAGATAAAGGCAGTAGTCCAGTTAAATGGTCTAATTGAGCTATAACCATGGCTTAACTTCACGGTGCATGTAAACATATCGTCTCTCCCTACTATCCCCTCAGCGTTATCACAACAATCAAATCAAATTCCTCCCGTTATATCCGATCCCTTTATACTTGCAAGTATGTCGCAATACTGAAGCATCTTGAAATGCTGTCTCATTTAAGTACACGCTCAATAAGGACAGATACAGTTCCAGCGCATCAACGGGGCCCACATACATTAGGCTAGCCTAAAACATTAGTAGATTTAATGATTAGTAGATTTTATAATGACTTTTCAGATAGATTTGCCTGGAAATCTTAAGTTAGACTATGAATTAATTTTACTGTTTGTTTTTTTTTGCTTGGAATAATACTGGTCATGATTGGTTAATTAAACTGGGTTATACAATGAGAATCAAGGAGCAGAATATTTCCCACTGATAGTGTTTTCTCTGCTTCTGCAAAATATGACTTTACCACAGTGTACAGAAGTGGCTGCCTGACAGAGGAGAGTACTCGGCTATTTAGCTGTCAGTGAGTTCACTCAGTCCTCTGAATTCCAATAAAGGACTTTGCACATCAGTGTTGAATCATTTAAGAGAGGATTGTGATGATGAGAGGGACAGTGGAACGCATCACTGGACATTTACCTCAGATTTTCTTGATAAATGTATCAGGACTGCCTGGTCCTGATCTCACCCCAACCCGCCTATTATCAGAGATTGCTGACTTGAACATAAGCAGAGGATATCAAAGACATTTTTCAACTGGTTGAGCAAGTTAATAATTCTAATTATTAACTAATCATAATTTAATTTTCTACTAGTTAAGTTGTGTAGGCTGGAGCTTTTTTCATGAATTGAGAAAAGGTTCAAATATTCTGTAAATGACATTCAGTGCATTAATATAGCAGCAAACCGCTATTTTCTATGTACAGATGTAGTGGAGTAATGAACATAGCTACCTTGACGTCCCCCGTGGACTGTGGTTTTGAAGCTTCAAGTTCAGCATTTTTGGCCATTGCCATCTTGGATTTTTTTTTGGAGCCAGTGACATCCCTAACCCCTCCCCCAGGTCTTCATGAATGTTGCAATTATCTATAGACAAAATTAAATATACGAACAAACCCACACACATTAAAAAAAAGTCTTTTATACCAGGCTGTAACCATGTTTATTTCTGCCTTAAAGGGGGACATTTTAACATGGGTGTTTGTGGGGATTTATTCTGTATTGGTGCCAGCTACAAGTGGCCATTTGATGAAATGCAATTTTCGACTTTCCTTTTTCAGCAAAGATCTTTGTTGTTTATTGTGGTTGGTGCATGTGTGTATCCCACTGGCTAGCTCATTGCTGCCACTTTGCACTCATATGGCGGTTGCTGCTGTTACTGGGACAGTATAGTTGCAGAAGCATAGTGCCCAGCTTCTGGTTCCCCCCCAGTTAAAACAGTTAGCTCTGTCAGCATTGTTGCCATTGTTTAACACTGTTTATGCAGTTAGCACAGTTAGCTGCTAACCACTATGAAGAACCATTTCCAGACAACTGAAACTCTCTGAATTTCACAGAGCCCCTTTAAGCTTCGTACTGAATGTCCTGCACCATAAGTTAATCACTGCACATTTCCAAATGACAAAAAAAGTGAAACTCTTTTTGAGTTGTCACTTTATAAAGTTTGGCCTGTGTGGAGAGGAATTTGCCAGACTAAGATTGTGGATTTAAGGTTGTCAGAAGTAGTCAAAAACCATTTTAAGGTGTCCAAGGACATGCCTTCGATGTCACGTCTGTCAGACACAAGGTGAGTCTGTCAAAGAACTTCTCTGCTTATCTTATATCCCTTTTAATGTTTCGTCAGCAGTTGTTTCCTTCCTCTCTATCCTCTGAATGTCTTTGACTTTAAAGCACAGTTGCTCCATGATCCCTGGAGGCTGCTTGTAGAGGACTGGTGTCTGCATTACAGAACAAAGGCCATTTTGATAAATTTTAAGAGAAACCAGACCCAGGGAGCTAGAAGGTGGAAGAAATAGGGAAGTATCAATGGCATGATTAGTCATCCATCTCAAGCACTACTTTCACGCCCCAAACCATAACTTTGTGATTAGTGAGTGATTATATAATGAGATAAGATCACATAAAGGTCAGTTCTCTCACTTGGTAGATTTGCACTCATTAATTAGAAAGTAAAATTATCAGGTACCTAAATTACCTCCGTACAGCTAACGATGAATTGCCAGGAAACCATGTGTTTGTACTGAATCACTTGGGTATTACAAGCAACCACAAATACGTTATGGGAAGCTAGTCCATTGTAATTATTCAGTTTACTCGGTAGAACTGTTCACCCAGCGATTCTGTCACCTATCCCCTGTTCTTGGACCGTGAATTGTTAAATTCAAAGCCACAGTGATAATGAACTAAATTTACACACATGGTTTTGTTGGAATGAAAATGGGGTCCTGCAAAAGAAAAGAAGATTCAGATATTTATTTTCAAACACGGAGCACAGACAGGCAATCCATATGTAAGGTGTTTTCTGATCCATATTGCACCAATTGGAGTTAATTTACTCAATCAGCTGAGCAGAAAATCAGACACTTATTGCACCTGGTGTAAGCTATATACTGCACTATTACAAAGCCCAAAAGTCAATTTTTCAGATTTCTTCAGAGAGAAACATGCTCTCAATTACACTTGTTGTCACTGCAGTTTAACTTTGCTTTACTAGCTATTACTTTTCCCCCTTGAGTACCGGTTTCTGTGCAACCTGTTCTCACGCACTGTTTGTATGTTTTCCTACTACAGAATTGCACCTAAATTCATACATATCCTATGTTATTATGAGCCAGTAATTTATGTATAATCCATGTACTGGGGAGTCCTGCGATCACGTGACTGATGTAGTGATGGGAACAAAGAAGGAAGCGACCCTTGTAAGGAAGAGGTTTGGGGTTGTGGAT
Organism: Plectropomus leopardus; assembly: GCF_026936395.1. Lineage (NCBI taxonomy): Eukaryota > Metazoa > Chordata > Actinopteri > Perciformes > Serranidae > Plectropomus > Plectropomus leopardus. The sequence goes on along the minus strand of NC_142179.1, from coordinate 12,554,750 downwards.
TGGTTGCAAAAAACAGCACTTTTCTCCTGGAGACTGATGTTCAGAACCACGTGAACCTTGAGAAATTTTAAAGTACGTCATCACCATGTTTCTTTTCCCAAACCTAACTTTAGTAACTTAACACTAAGTACGTGACTTTACATCAGGTACATGATGTTTTGCAGAGCGCTAATTCGTATAATATCATATGAACCGTTGTATAATGATACTGAATCCATTGCATAACCCGCACTTAATGACAAAATTGATTATTTAATTGATATTTTTATTCTAAGTCAAGGTAAATCTATCAGACTATGATGTCTACTTTTACTTTACTTTTTGATTATTGCCTGTGTTTTGCTTGACAAATGTTTTGACAAGTGAAAGCAGTGATTTCACTTAATTTACATCCTCACACATGATGATAGTGTACTGTATACTGTGTGAGTGGGACAGGGTCATTCCTAGAAAAAAAAAGTATTTATCAACCGACCTTGGTCATAGTGAAGTGGTAAATGGACCTGCACTTGGAAAGCTCCTTTTTAGTCTTGAGACCATTTAATGAGCTTTTACACTATGAGTCACATTAACCCATTCACAAACACATTCACACACTGGTGGTGGAGGCAACAATACAAGATGCCACCTGCTACTCAGTTTGTAGACATTAACAGCAACTTGGGGTTCAGTATCTTGCCCAAGGATACTTTGATATGTGAAATGCAAAGTTAGAAATTAAACTGCTGATTTTCTGATTAGTGGACAAACTGCTCTACCTCCTGAGCTACAGTTAGTCATTTTTATGAAAATAACTGTGTCATATTTGCTGAAACTGTCACTATATTCAGAAAGAAGTACAAGATAGGTAGTCTGAAAAAAATCGTGTCCTTCCTCCCCTCCTACTGCCTCTAATGGCATTGACTAGAATCAGACCATGGTGCAGCAGCAACAACCAGTCAGAGCAGAGGTGTCACTAATGCAGCTGTCAATTACGTCAGTCACTCTGTGAACTGCGGTCAAACTGTCAAACTCAGCAGCACTGATCAAATATGAATCAAGATTCTGTTACATCTTTGGCTATGCCTTGAATGTTTTCAGAACTGTATTTTACTGACTGTTTGGCTGTAAAATGAGAAAGCTGGTCTGTGTGGTGGGCGGTGCTGGGTATTCAGTATCCAACATGACTGCTGGGTCACAAACTTTTTCATTTTACAGCTAATCAGTACACTAAAATGTGTTTCTGAAAACATTTGAGGCGAGAAATAGGCAATGCATTAACAGAATCTTGACTCATATTTGATCAGTGGTGCCTAGTTTGACCGCAATTCATGAGCAGTGATTGACATGATTGACAGCTGCGTTAGAGACTCCTCGGCTCTGATTGGTTGTTTTCGTTCAAATGCAGTTAGGCCAGAAAAACTGCTACAAGGCAAAATAGTAGGCACGGGAATATGATTTTTTCAGAGGTTATCTGTCTCATATAGCGCTGTGTGAAGAAAGTGATGGTTTTTAGCAAAAATGAAAAAAAAAAGTTGCCATCTGCAGCTTTAAATTACTCTTAAAAACCCTTGTTAAAAGTCTTTGTCATTCATAAGTGAGTTAGCAAAGATTCAGATATCTATCGACAACCAACATTTTGCCAAAGGACTGATATCATTTTGAAAGATGAGGGTCTGTACAAATCGATACTGTGTTGTGTAAATGGGTAAGTGAGTATCCTTATTAATGCAAGATTGCAGTATCTTCAACAACAGATGATGCTGCATACGTAACTAAAGGAGGTGCAGTGGAAGTATCTGTGTTTGTGTTTACTTGATGCCTCAAACAAAGTTTCAGACAGTGCTTTTTCATTTGTTTAAGCGACTTCCTTATCGCTTTAAGTCCTGCATATTATTTCGCTGTTTTTTCTTCCCTGTTAATTCACAATGCATTATGTTCGCCATAGGAGTTGCTATAATGCAGTGACAATAATTATGTGCCTCCCACGCCTGTGAACATTGTTGTTCGATTGGACACTCAGCAGAGTCAGAGGCTGCTGCTGAAGACTGCATCTGAGTTTCTGCAGTGGTGGGTGTGTGCAGTTTCCTCTGTGCCACCCCAGTGACTCCCATGTCTTGAATATCTTGCTCAAAATTAAACTCCTGGGGCTCCTGTTCATGTTGAGTCCAACTTTGTAAACTCCGACAAGTAAATTTGCACAGTTGACCAATAGCAAACTCATGTAGACAGTGCTGACCTTTAAAGGACTGGAGAGCCGGAGAGTGACCCTGCTCTGCTGCGGAATAAACAGCTCCATAAAAAAGGCATGGATTTCAAACAGTTATGAGTTAATGGTACAAATACATCTATTGAATTAACTTTGTTAACTTGCTGTCTTGTCTGGTCACTACTTGGTTTAGAGGGATAGTCTGTCTTGGTGAATTAATAATAGAAATTAGATACCAGCACTTTCAAATACTGTAGCTATATTTACAATTAAAGGTATAGTTTGGGATTTTTGAAGTGGGCTGTATGAGATACATATGTATAGTGGATGTATTATGTAGGATGCTACATTTAGCAGATAGAGTTAACATTACCACAAGTCCTGTAACATTTTTAACGTTTTTCACACATAGTTATTTCCCATTTAATACAACTCACAAAGGTTAATAACATATAATAAGTCCGTCTTTATGGGCATTTATCTGCATGGCGCACTGTGCATTAGCGTAACACTGCTGAATGGAAATGCGCATACATTCATATTTCATTTTGATATTCCAGAAAAATTGGCTCTTCATTTGGATTGAAACCTGGCACCAGGCAGAGTCTCCGGGGGTTTACACCTTAAGACTTACCGTTGTCAGCCCTCTTTGTCTCAGATACACTCAGCACATCCTCTCATCAAGACAAGGACCCTTACTAACATAACAGCCGATCAAGACAGGTGGTGCCGTGACAGGAATGTGGGGTAAACATACTCTACACAGGAGATTTAAGCCTTTAAAAGAACTTAAAATTATTGAACTTTAAAGTCTTCACATGGCACACACACAGAAACATGAAAAACTAGATGATATAATATTATATATTGTGCCACTTTGATCTCTAAAGGTTGAAAGGTGGATGAAAAGAAAAGTTCCACAGCAAGTGTGCATTTATTATTACTAACAGCCTGTGGACATGTCCCTGAATGTACAGTAAATATATTCATATTCAGGTCATTGGCCTGTTGTCTTTTGGGGAAACTGCTGCTCTGATGCAGAAATCAACTTTCAATCAATACATTTATAATTAATAAATCCTAGTGTAGACCTTCTCAATCGAGCACATCCTGCTGTTTGATGTTACATCCCCCCCTCTCCATCACTATGATCACTCTGAGGAAAATGTCATCTCCTGATGTTGTGGTCCTGAATCATAATGCCCAAATTAGGATCACTTCATCTAAAAGCCTCAGATTTGGATTTTGGGCACTTTGGTGCAATCCCCCATGTCAGAGCTTTCAATTTCAACCAGAGCCTGACGGGTCCCAACCACAGACTGTAAATAAAGATGGACAATATGACGGCTCCCCCAAAGTGTAACTTTTCCAATCCCGATCACCCCCTGGTTTCTGTCTGCAGCACAGGTCATAAAGTTGATTGTGATCCACCGAACTGGTCTATTTTCTGCTGGAGACGTACATGACTTTCGCTGCCATTCAGCTGGTGTGTTCTAGGCATTAGAAGGTGGCAAATGCTTTGCGGAGGGGTCATGCTTGGTCAGGCTCAGTGTTTTATGTGATGATGTAGGATGGGCCGTGTTAGGGCTTAAACTCAAGCGGGTCCGTTCAGTTCGGGTTGTAATTTTTTCAGCCCGTTGAGAAATCTAACCATTGTCACTGCTGTCCCTTTATTTTAGTTTCCATTCATTGTAGTTTAATGTGTGACGGCCCTCACAAAGCCACTTTGTTTGACAGGCGCTATTTTTGCCTGGTCAGACATACACCAGACCAGTTGCTGAACTATGGGGAGCGTTTAGATAATGATGAAACTCACCTCTTTTCAAAACCCAGCACCTGTTAACAATGAATTGTAGATGAAATGAACCATTTTTCTATATTACCAAATTATTCAGAGACTGACTCAGTCATTGTCCAGGGAAGACATATTTTTAAAAAATCCTGCCAAGTTTTGTGAGTATGAAAATTATAATGATAGACCAGTGACAGCTCAGTCAGGTGTAGGAAGTTGTTCATGTTAAGAACAAAAGTAAAGGGAATCATTGCCAAGTATCTATTGCTGAGGCTTCTTTAAATTAGAATTCTGTCAAATTCGTCCATGGCTTCGAGGCACCTCAGTGATAGAAGGCAAATAGTGAGATGTCTTTTCTTTGTTGGTCTAAACCACAGGTTTTTATAGTCACAATGTCTCCCCGTCAAACATAATCAAGACAACTACACACTCCCAACAGCCGTAAGGCATTGGGGATGTTAACAGGAAGTGCAAAAACTAACTTGTAAAGCACTTGCTGTGTTCCATTTCCCACAGAAGTTGGTGGTCACACCTGAGTTGACCACGTTCCAGTACACCAAGTAGGAAAACCAAGATGCTAGTTGATCATACTGTGTTTTGCGCACACAAACACTGAAGCAACTGTTAAAGGTTGGACAAGACCATGTGTATGACTGTTGTAGTGAGACAAAAATAAGACAGAAGTGCTCATAAACTTTACATTACCACAGCTGTCACTCAGACCCCTGGCCGAACTGCTTCCTCTTGCAGCAAATTTTCCCAGTGGCCACTAGTAGTATTGCAGCAAAAAACGCAATATGCAATAGACCACTACTGCAAAAGAGACATCTGTCAAACTATTGTCAGGGCACACCAAACTGCAAACAAGGTCAATTTTGACTTAGTTTTTGAGCCATGGTGGTTTTATATTTGTGAAACTTTCCTCGAGCCGAGAAAAGCTGTTTAAAAATCTGTGACATCATCACAATGTAGTCTATGGGGCAAGTGGGAGGACCACTACTACACATAGTCAGTGGGCTGAATACTGTTGAAGTAAACTCGGAAGCTAGAAAACTTTATCAGTGTATGCGCTTGGTGAGCATCCCTATTGGAATGAATAGGGGCCATTTTTGGTTTGCTGTCTAGTTTCTATTAAAGTCTGTGCTTTCACTACTGTTGATGTTCAGAGCAGCCATATTGGACTTTGAGGTCCGGGTCGGTGAGGTTCCTCGGACTTTCAGTGTCTGAAATCCGACTTTGGGGACATTCTAGTTACAATTTTCCGCTGGGAACTCAAAAGTTACGACATTCCAGCACAAATGGAGCACATCAAGTGCCGTTGCTTTCAACTCTCTTAATTTAAACCTACTTTTTCTTGAAACAATATCAGGCGTTAAATTACATGTTCCTAATTCTTCTGAGGTCCTGTAATGCCAGATTTAATGTTGATACTTCCTTCCAATTAAACCCCATTCCCACATTTGGCTTTTGACACATATTAAAATTGCAATAAGCTATGCATTCATACTGTGTGTGTATGAATGAATTTTTCTATTGGGATTTATAAACCGTAACCCTATTTTAATGTATTTAGATTCTTTAACAAGTTGTTTGACAGGAACTCAAACCTGTCTCCTGCCTGTGGCTTGAGGGATACCCTGTGGCATGTTACAGTCCCCTCGCCCCCACACTGTAAAGACCCTCTCTGACAGGCTCCCAGGCTTTTCAGCTGTATATACAGGCACTGTATCTGTGGGGATGTGAAACTCAACCACATCTGTAATGTCTTTTCTCTGGGACCTCTTCTTCTCTCATGGGTACTATGGAAAACTTATTCCACAATGTCCCCTTTTTTTGCAGGTGTTTTAAGGCTGCTGCTGTGTTGCGCGGCTCGTTGTGCCGCAAACTTCTCCCACTTGGCCACATGCCTCAGTTCAAAATGTGGGAATAAACAAGTTCTGCTGCTGCTTTTAGTTTTCACAAACTTTGCAGTGGGTAGTGGTTTGCTCTAGGTCCCATGCTGCGGAACAAAACTCTCTAGACGACTGAGAAGACAGGGCCTTCTTGGGAACAAAACTTTCTATTAGGCGAATTATGTTTATCCACCCATGCCTGTGTTTAAAAAGAAGGGGGAAGGGGGCGTTACTGCGAGCTATGGCAGCCAGGAAGTAGTGGCGGTTCCATACCAGAATAAACCACGTTAAAGTGAAAATCAACTTTTGTTCTTAACACAGTACTAAACCATGTATTCGTAATAGCGGATCAGATTGATTTATTAGCCAGCTCCAAGTCTCATCTCATCAAAGCCATCACCATTTAACCGTTTAACTGCCACAATTCATTCCAGTTTTTTTTTTTTGTTTGTTTTTTACAAATTTGAGTGATTAATGCCACACTACTTAATGTGCTCTCCAGAGTTACAAACAAATCAAGGTGGAGGGAGTCAGAGGTAGAGAGACTGAAGGTGAGGCAGTGCGCGACGGATGGGAAGCATAGACTCTGGCCTCAGCTAAATGAGCTGTTGCTGGAATTATTGGTCAAATCAATCGTGCAACGCGAGGGCTGTCTGCCTTCAGGGCAAGAGTAGGAGTTTTATGATATCGTTCTCCTGAAATGGGACACACACACACACACACACACACACAGAGGCTGAAACTGTACTTTACCTTGTGAGACCTCTGGTCATTTTCAGAAGTGTTTGATTATTGATTGTTAAACTTTGAACGTCTTTTCTCTTTCAGTTTTCCTAATTTTTACTTGGCAAAAATGTAATGTCCACTCAAGGCAATTTATTATTTGTCCCAAATAGGCAATTTGTGGTGCAGCAAGCATAAAGATACAAAGCATAAAAACATAAAAAATATATCATATAACATAAAAACACACAGCAGTAGACAATACTGACATTTAGAGCAAAAGTTATTGCTGTCTGTAAGTGATTGTTGGTTAAAAGTGCATTGTATTGTGATTAATTGAACTTTGGCTAACCTTAGCAAACACCATATATTACACATATTATACACTTCCTGACCAAAAACGATGATCACTTTTTATTCGATCCAACAGTGATTTGATGGTTACAGGCTCTCTAAAAGACTGACACTTTGTAAAAGAATTGTTGATTCAGCTTTATGGAAATTTTTGAAACTTGTAGTGGATTATATCACATTATACGGGCAGGGTTTTTAAATTACCTATATACGAAGCCTGTAAATAAAATGGTAGAAACTGCCTTCATTATAATGCAGTATTTTAAAACACTACAAACTACAGCCTCAATAATTACCATAGGACTGAGTCAGCACACAGTGGTCTCAATAAAGACTGAAGGAGGTGCATGGCTGCTGTGCTGCACGTCGTGCAGGTGATTCCAGTCTACGTTTTTGTTGACAAAAGTGATCTTTTTCAGTGGTTTATAGATATACAGTTAATAACTAAAGCAGGTGAAAATGATGGTGCATATTCAGTAAAAAAAAAATGTATTTATTGGGGTAAATAACAAAAAGTGGGACAATTAGCTCTGCAAATCTGGTTAGATTTGTATTTATTAGTCAGGATAAAAGGAAAAATAGACTGGATATTTATTTTCAATAACTAGAAATGTTTGTAAACATTTTAATGTTTATATTATATCTTTAAATGCATTTTATACATTATGGCATACAGGCTACAATCAATGCTTTTTGTTATTGGTTAATCTGCTTTTTTTTTTTTTTTTTTTGGTTTTTAAAAAAGGCTGTGACCTCCAAATTTTCCCAGTGCAGGTGACATCTTCACAACTTGACCAACAGTTATCTGACCAACAGTCCAAAATCCTTAGACAGTCAGTTTACTGTAATGCAAAACAGACAAAGGCATGAAGGACATTTGAACAGAATATTTTTTGGTAGTTTTATATCCAAAATGATTTCAGAATCTTTAGGGCCCTGACTGAATGTTGGGCCGTCGGTGTGTATCTGTCATCCTAGTTTTTGCGGAGTGTCCTGCGTCGTTGGCACTAAACGGCCCTTGTCGGCCCTTGTCTGCCTTATTTCAGCCATTTCAGCACAGTGAATCGCTGTCGGCCAGTGGTGCCTGTCGGTTAATGACATCACTCTGATTAGCAGTTCAGCTGATGTTCAAGGAGAGAAATGAAACTGAGAAAAACGTAACTGTTTGAGTTATTGTTTCCTGTTGCACAGCAAATGCGCCAACTGGCTAGCTTCTGGAATCCATCCTGTTCGTCTTATTTTAAGTTTGTGTACATCTTTCATTCATTGTTTGGAAGGTAGACATTTTATACTCTGACGTGAATTAATGGATTGAAATTGCAAACTTGCAGTCTTTTTGATAACATAAGGCATTCCTTTGAAACATTCCCACAGATCTACTGTATACACTTCTTTGTCTTAAGGCTTTAGTTGTTACCGCCAATAGATAACGAATTAATTTGTCATTCAGACAAATTGATGATGTGGCTAATCCTGTCTATGACCCGTACTCCATTGATTAAGATCCAATGAGTGAAATGTGCTGAGACAAGAGGATTGGACAACATTTCAATAACACTTGTTCCATCCAACTGTTTTCTTGCCCGTCAGCTCTTTGCAGGCAGCAGGGGGATCCTGGGAATGTTGCTGATGCTGGAGAGCCACGATGATTCAGGCTAATTTGATTGGAAGTCTCCAGAAAGAAACCTCATGAATTAGAAAGTTATTGCCCGATTATCACATAAATTGCCTTGTTAAATAGGTTTAGCTCTCTCTGCGGTCTGAATAGCTGTGCATTATTTGTATGTGAGTGAGAGTAGGGAAGAGTCAGAAAGCGAAATCCATCCGAGATAACTCGCTCTCCATTACTTATATCAACAGCGCAGATAATGCTAGTGTGGTTCTTTATTACTGTCATCAGTTTTATTGGTGTTGTTAATACTACGGTTTTGTTCCTCTGGCACTCTAATGCAGAAGAGATGAGTGGATCAATCACAGCTAGATTGGCTCCTGGAGGAGAAATAACCTGTATGAGGCAGGGAGAGAGACGGGTGGAGTGAGCGGCAGAAAGATAAAAAGCAAAGAAAAAAAGAGAGAGATGATATGAGAGCATGAACACAATAATTGAACAAACAAACAAGAAGAGATGAGTTATTGGTCGAAAGAGAGGAACTGAGTGAGAGGGAAGAAAGAAAATGGGTTTCCTTGGATTGTTTGAGCTCTGTTAGCATAGAAGTGATTTAAATTTAGGGAAAAAACATCACAAATGTGAAAGGGTGAGCTTTTGCAAGGAGTGAGGAGTACCAAAATGAGAATAATAGAAAGACTGTGACAGCAAAAAACAACTTTATTTTTCTAAGTGCTACAGACAGAAGCAGAAATTCTGTAATGCTAAAACAAACTGTTGTATGTTTCCTGCTGCACCTTATTAGTTCCTCTGATGGAAACCTGGGCAGGGGCGAAATGAATGTTGGAATCTGTTTTCTTGTTTTTTTTTAATGCAGCCTTTCATCATTTTAACTCTCAGTATGTACTGCATTAAAGCTGCCTTTAGTGACTTAAAAAAATTAACTTTTTGTCATATTTGCTGATACTGTCATCAAAAAAGGCAGTTTATTATTTGACTGGTAATCAGTCAAAATCTACCAGCCACCATGGCTAGTGAGTTAATTTCGGTCTCTGTGTGAGGTGCTGCAGCAGTTTAGGCAGCCAACCCTATTATGTTAAACTCAATATTACGCATGCGTACACACACACACACACACACACACACACACACACACACACACACACACACACACACACACACACACAGTTATCAGTCCCTCAGTTCATTATTTTGGAAGTAGGAGGCACGGTTTTGGTGTGAGAATATTTTTGCATTATAATTGCATTATTTTAGTGGGACTGCCCTCAGTACTTTACACAAACATTCTTAATTTTCTCACGTATGCATCACTAAAGCACAATTTTTCTCCATGAATGTCTCATTTGAATATTTTCAGCAGTCCAGGTGAATATTTTCAGTGTGGGAGGTGTAAAGTTTCGTATTGATAAGGTCATTTTTAAGGTTGAAAGCAGGAATGCTCTGATAGACAGCAATCTGTTCCAGCTGATATTCATGGTAAATGATTTGAAAAAACACAAACTGCAGTATGTTCAGGCCACTAGAGTCTTTTGAACTTGGTGCTCCTTGTTAACATGCAAAGAGCTACTGGAGCTACGATTATTAACATTGAATTTTAGAGTTCATTTAAAAATAAAAACAAGCTTTAGGGAGTTTGTTTATGTATGTATTGATGTTTTCTATGCGTCCAGACTAACTTATCCTGTCAGAATCTAATTTTGAACAACTTTTTGACACCTGCTCCTAATCACTTTTACAACTGCAAATAACAGAGCACAGAGGACCTTATGATACAAGAGGTGTTGAAAGGAGACATGAAATTATGACAGCAGAAAATTTGATGTCATCATTTTTTGGGGAAAAGGGTTTTTGAGTGGTGGTTCTGAGGCAAGATATAGGAGAAAAGTCATCCTACCTGTGGTTGTCTTTCATGGTACCACTACCTTTGTGCTAGCTTAAAAAAATGAGTGAAGTACCTCAAACTATCTAATGCTGGGTTCACACTGGGCGCAGAACCGCAATGCATGCTGATTTGCAGGGGAGCACTGGCCATTTGCTTTTGGCGCCCATGTTGAGCAATCAGACCATTCACACTGGATGTGCTCTGCCCCTGAGGTCCGTAGCAGACAATCTGCAGCGGTAGTTTAGGTTTCTGGTCTATTTTTTTCATGAGCCCTAAGCAAATCTGGCAGGAAAACACTCCAAATACTGTTATGAAGAATGTAATGGAAATATTTGGTATGATATACATGATCTGATTATGATAAATGATAAAATGATGCACACGCACACTCAGACACACAGCCGCAAAGCTAAGATACACAAGCAAGTAGGGACAGAGAGACGGGGACAGAGCTCTCCATGTGATTAGAAAGGGCAGAGAAGGAGAGTTGCTTGTTGACCTGTGTAGAGAAATGCGGCCCTGGTGTGAACCGCCAGGTGACTGCTGACGGGCGGCCACGCGACAATTAACATATCGAGGCGCTCTCACATCCAGTGTGAACCTAGACCAAGCCTTGACCTATGATGATGGGAAAAATGCAAGACCAAACACGCAGACTCAGAGTATTACTGCTATACCATTATTTTAGGTCACTCAGGTCATTTTCACAACTGTTCTCAGTCTCTCACTCATGCTGCAAAACCAAAGGTGACAAAGCTTTTTTTCTGACTGCTCCCAGACTCTGGAATAGCGCTTCGTCCAACATGAAGTCAGTTTCCACCACTAAAAATTTTAAATCAAAAGACCCTACTTTTTGCACTTGCTCTTGGTTCAGTTTGAAGCTCACCTTTTAACATCCTCTTACCGCTTTTAATTTTAATTCTCTTAATTTAAAGTCCTCCTGCTGTTATCTTAAGTTGTTTAAGCTTTTTTCCTTTTGTGCCTGCTTCGTCTCTTCTTTGTTTTATTGTATTGTATTCTATATTGCTGTCATTTCTGCAGTTTACTTCTTTGATCATGTAAACCTTTGTTAATGCAGATTATATAACCTGCCTCGACTGAAAATGCACGTCGGTTCAACTCCTGCTGTTTTTAAATATGCTATGTAGATAAAAGTGATTTAATTTGACTTATGTAACTTAGCATGAGATTTTTTTTCTCACCAGTTATGAGAGGAGTAGAGCAGACATGAGTGTGACTTGAAAGTGGGCCCAGCAACAAAAACGGTTCTGGCTGAAACTGTGTAATAGCTTTCTTGTGGTCTGCTTTGCACATACACACAAATTTACACAGTCACCTGTAGTTCGTATGTTGCCCCTTTTCCATGGCTCCTAGCCAAGAATAAAATAAAGGGGAGTGGGCATACAAAGAAAACAGCTTGTTCAAAGATAAACACCTTAACCTGTGTCCATACAGGGCACTACACTGTGTGACTGTGAGACTTTGGACACTTTTACCTTCTCAAAACTGGCATGATATAAAAGTGGAGACTTAAATCGATCTAGTCTTGTTTGTTATTTCTGTTTTCTCTTTACATGTTTCAGAAATAAACAACCCTCTGAAATTATAATTTCCTTCTCTTAATTAAAAACAGAAAATTAATCCAGACAAGACGGCTTTTGTGTACAACTCAAGAAAGTATTTCCAATGTATTTAAATACACACCGTCAAATTTTAAGGCTTACCCTTCTATAAATAAATATTAGTAGAACCATGCTAGCCAGCTCTATGTATTATTCTAAGAGCTCTTTTCTGAAGTTTAATTATAGGGTCTAGATATGTTTTATATGCATTTCCCCAAATTTCAGCACAGTAAGACATACATGGCATTACAACTGAGCAGTACAGTATATACAGACATTTCTTACTCAGAAGTTCCTTTGAATATTGGCAGAAATCAACATTTTGGCTGATATTTTATTTTAAAGCCAATATATAGATATTATCATGCATCCCAACTACAAACAGTACAGAAAGTGGTCTTTGCCCTCATGTCTTAGTCATAGTCACGTATAGCAACAACAGACTGGAAATTCACTTAGACAACGACATATTGGATTGGTCCTAATGACATGGAAATAGTGATTGGTATCAGCACCAGAAGCCTGATTTGAGCATCATTTTTAGGAAAATGGCAGATTCTGCAACAACCACATCCCCAAGTTGCTGTGATATGAAGTGCAAACTCGAGATGATGGAAAAGAGGAGAGGAGTTCATTGTTATTACCAGATAGTAGTTAATGGGGCAGATCAGGGACATGGGGATGGCAAGGAGAAAAAAGTTTCTGATGAAGGAAAGACAGCCGTTCACAGGAAAAGAGGAGACAGGTGGTGATGGGAAGAGACGATGTGGAGAGGAGTGAGTCTGTGTTTCACATCACAAAAGTAGAAGAGAAAAATGATTATTTAGCTGTTTGACAAGATGGTTAAAAATTCAAGAGAGAGGCAAGAAGTGGTGCAGAGACTGGGGAGCCAAAGAGGCAGAGTTTAGGAGCAGCAGGAGAGGGAGCGGGATGGCAGTACGACAGAAGAAGCCAAGGCTGTGTTTTGTAGTGTAATTAGAGGAGCTCTTACCCCGGGCCACCATTGGGGATGTTTCTGTTCTCCACTTGAGCTCCTTGTTGTTTATCTGCACAGCTGGTTGAGAGAGACAGAAGAGAGAGGGGCGGGGGGATAGAGGAGTGAGGGCTTCGGGGCGTCATGTTTTTGAAGAAAATGTGCACACACCTGTGGAGTTTTCTTGCTCCTGTGTTCTACCATTACTTGTCGTCAGCTGTGCATTCTCACATCTACTGTACGTTCATGTGTACTGTACGCTCCCCAGTTTAGCTCCATCATCTGTCTGCTTAGCTGTATTTAGAGCTCTTCATGCCTCAGCGCAGCATTCACATTAGCCATGCAGATATTTTTGATTAAGTGAGAAGGACCAGGTGAGCAGCTTTATGTTTCCACCCCCTCCGCATTATGCAATAACTTAAGCACCAGTAGCACAAGCAGGGTTACATAAGTACCACGTTATTCTTTACTGCCCCATTTTCCACAATGTAAAGCACTACCTTTATTACTATAACTAATTAACACAAATGCATGCATTAAAATGGGATTTCAATTCATTAAAATGAAGCAAGTGCCTGAAGTGCTGAGCTAAACTCTTGTAAATCACTAATGAAAAATGAATTACAATTGTTATTATGTAATGTTCTATTTTAGTTGTCAAGCATGTTATTGCTTATGCAAATAAGGGCTGCGTCGCTTGGGAATATGGTAAATTACAGGTGATGGTGTGCTAATGGTTTCCATGCACTTACCCATGCATTGAATTGCTTGTCAAAGGCATTTACATGATGTAGACATTCTGCAGCAGAGGAATCTGTTGAATCAGCATAATGATTAGGATCTAAAGGTCCAGTGTGTAGGATTTAGGGGGATGTATTGGCAGAAATTACAAATAATGTGCATAAGTACGTTTTCATTTGTTTATTAGGACCTGAAACTAACAATAATTGTGTTTTTGTTACCTTAGAATGAGCCATTTTTATTTACATATGGAGCAGGTCCTCTTTTATTGATTTCACCGTGTTGTTTCTATAGAAGCCCATAACAGACAAACCAAACACTGGCTCTGGGGAGGGCCTTTTGTGATTTCATGTCGGCCACCATTGTTTTCCTACATGCTTGGCACATGGGAGAAGTTTCAGTTTGTTGCAGTCTACAACCTCACCGCTAGATGACATTAAATTTCTTCTGACTCGTCTCTACAAGTCTGTATATAGTAAGTTTTATCTAGGGCTGTCCCCTCAGTCAAAGATTCAAATCATCAGTTAGAGACCCCTCAATTAACTGAAATTCCTTCGAGGTGAGCAGTAGTTTTTTTGTTGTTGCAGATTGAACGCTCTTTGACTTAACCCTGCTCTTTGGCACAGGCAGCTGTGGATCCAGACCGAGGCTGAGTCTGAGCGACACAGAGGCAGCTGCTCGGAGGGAGGGAGGCTTTGCTCATGAGGCTTTGAGATAATATAATATGTCTTCTGCCTTCTGCTTAGAAGTAGTTAATTAATAGCTCACTGCAACTTAATATGATACAGTCTCTGGCTTTTTTTTTTTTTTTTTGAATGTCTAGAGTCGCCAAAAAATGTCAAACATTTTTAAGCCTTACTGTTTGGTTTAAAGGTCTTGATTTGTTGATGACCTTTTGATTGTTTGCTCAAACTAATGGTGCAGCATGATCATCTAGTCACTATCGTCTGTGTTATTAAGGTGTGGCCTATGTAACAGATGCATAAAATTCATGTGCAGCCACAGTGTGCAACACTAGTTTTTTATAATCAAGTTTACTGTCAGTGATCAACATCTCGCCATAACTGTTGGTGTGCATAACTTTTATATTTAGAACATTTCCAATCCATCAGTGTAGTTAGCCTGCATTAGCTCAGACAGCTAACATGGTGCGCTTTACATGTTACGCAAACGTTATGATCACACCGAACGTCCCGTTGAGCCCTGTTCAAACTCTCAATGGAAAAAAAGGAGCGAATACCTAATACTTGAAGACTTGTATTAAATAGCCAAATCTGATATGAATTATATAATTCTGAATCAGATTGTAGCCCTGGTTTCACCCTTTCCGTCCGATATGGACCATTTTGTCTCAGTGTGAGAATTCAAATCTGTTAAACAAAATCTGTGGCCAGTTGATTAGCGCATTGGCTGACATCATTTCAAGTTACTGGACTATGAATTGGCCAACCATATGACAAAAAATCCATGTTTTCAAAGCCTACCACATGACAGATGCCAAATCTGAGAGTGAACAGAAAATGATCTTTTTCATAGAAAGCTGTAAAGAGCAGCAGAAGGGTGTGATAATAGTAAGTGTCAAGTTGTTGAGATGAGGAGTTTACTGTACATGGAAACTGAAGGCAGAGAATCAAATCTCTTACTCTTGTCATTCATTTTCATTTTCTTTTTATTGTAGTTGGCGGAGATACATTAAACTGAGCAGCGGTCACTTCAGGGTTACTTCAATAAAGAAGTTAGAGAGTTTAGTTCAGAGTGCCATTACAAGGCTGTTTACTCAGAATACCACTTTTCGTAATTGATTGAGTTAGCTCGTACAAAAGAAAAGGCCTAGGCTTGGGCACCTAAAGCCTAAAGATGTGGAGCTCAGAGGATGATAAATATACCAAATAAATGAATAAAATAATGCAGCCAAAAGACCACAGACACAGTCACTACTGAACAAACCAAAACTACAAAACCACCACCAGAGGCCACAAAAAGCTGAAACAGTAAAATAAATCTATTAAGCGTAAAGCCTGTTCAGTGCCTTACCTGGGCACGGTATTATTTTAGGCCTGGACACAGACTGTACAGTCTCTTTTACTTCTGTCAGTGTGTGACTTAAATAAAAAAGTGCCCTTACCTAAAAGAAATCTTGTGAAGGGCTTTTTCTGGATCCATATGACTACACATCA
The DNA here is from genome assembly GCF_026936395.1 of Plectropomus leopardus. Lineage (NCBI taxonomy): Eukaryota > Metazoa > Chordata > Actinopteri > Perciformes > Serranidae > Plectropomus > Plectropomus leopardus. The sequence continues at coordinate 12,538,779 of NC_142179.1, read as the reverse complement.
GCACCCAAAGGGGGCACACTGCAAAAAGAGGTGCAATAAAAGTCGATGGAAAAGGACTTTAAACCAGCAGCAGCATCAACAGCAGTGTTGTTGTTCCTGCTTTTCACTTTTCTACTGTAGACAAAATATGGATGTACTGTTTACACCCACCAATGCACACCTCCACTTCACCAAAAAAGACTGAAAACTAAAAAGGGTAGATGACAAAAAACACCACACAGTAGATATACAAGGAGAAAATTCATTTATTAAAATGCACTACTGTCTGTCAGTTTTATTAATAATTATAACCCCATGCACTAAACCATTCTTTTATTATACAGCAGTTTATAAATGCTATAAATCCTTGGAATTATCCAATCTCCAAGACTGGATTCTAAGCTCCCAAACAGTGTTTATAATGATCCCCAAATCGCTCTTAATTATGGAAACACAATTTATTTTCCAGGAAATGAAACTCTACAACCTATTATCATCAATTCAAATGCAACACTGCAGAATAGAAAAGCATCATCTTGCACATAACTTGGCATTTGACCTGAAGAACTCTAATTAAATGCTGCTGCTGGTAAGGTTAAATATGTGAAAAAATAAATTAAATTAAAATTCCACAAAAATCATCAGACATAATGAGATGCCTTGAAGTGCCTCTTACTCTGACTTCCTTGAAACTTACAAGGACTTCTTTTCTTAGGAGTTGTCCTTCGTCAAAGACTTTCCGATGTTCAGATGGATTTTACTGACTGGGAACACACAAGCACCGAGTAAATAACACCTTAAATCAACTAAAAAAATAAACTTTGTTCACAAAAACAAAGAAATTTTGTCAGATTTCTGCAAGGCTTGTTTTATAATATGTAGAGACATTTATATGCAAGGCCACTGCCTCCATCTCAGAGCCCAATAATGCACTGTACTACACTTTTCTGCAGTATATTACCACAGGCTGTTCCCACAACCAATAATATGACCTCTACCAAAAAATCCCCAGTAAGACGGATATTGATTGCCTGTGTTTTTACAAAGCCCTCCTGAACAGGTTGCTTTTACCTTACATCAGTGCTGTATATACCCGACATGATCACGAATGTGTGCCAGAGGCCTGTCAAGGTAGATTGGAGTAAGAAAAATCAGCTTTATGTGAAGTCTCCCCAAGAAATGAAATGAACTATGTTGAAGCTGAGCACCCTAAGCCCCTTAAGACTTTAAACACCAATCGTACACACAGGAGGTAGAAAAAATGCTGCTTACACCATGTCGAAAATGTTGAGGTAATCACAATTTCAAGCACTGACGCAAAGCTGGGTCATGTGAGGTTGAATGCCAAACAGCAGCATTTGTCAGATATTAAGAGGGTTGTGCAGTAAACACTTTGATATGTTTTCATAGCAACATCAAACAACTAACAAAGCCTAGCCGTGGTGAGAACAAGAGAAACACATGCAGTAGACCGTGGGCTGCCCACTGATTTCAAGCCTAATGTGACACGCTTTGCATCAGTGTTTTCAGTTACTCTAACAAGTAGCTTTTCATTCAGTCCTTACTGTTTTTTCCTAGCTTCTGTGGTCGTTAATGTTAAACTCTCAGGGTTTCAGCTGTCAACGTTGACACATTTTAAAGTGTCTGTTTTGTTGCTGATCACGCACAGCAGCTTTTTTGAAATGTTTTTACTATTAGATTTCTTTGTATAAATGAAGGTCAACATCATAAGTAGTGTAATGCTGAGTGGAGCTGTGCAATATTGGAAAAAACTGCAATGTGATATGCTCACAGCGTGCGGTCCGATCATCAAGCCATGACCTGAGTGCTCACACTGTTCATGACCATGACTGCCACGGGCATGCCGTCTGCACTGAAGATGTAAGGATAAACTGCATATGACTATGGTGGATAAATAGATCTATCCATTTATTAAAATCCTACAGTCTGGTCTGCATATGTTTACATTTAAGTTGTCTAGGCAAGATATCTCAGAGGTCTCACAATGTTAGGCTATTTAATATGGTATTAATGCATTTATTTATTTGGCATACTTCCAATTGGTCATTTCATCTGTTGGACTGTTACTGTGATACCAGCGGAAAGCCAGCATATGCCAGCTAACGTAAACCCTGATGTTGCTCCCCTCCTGTTCCTCGCTCATTTTCAGGTTGTGGTCAACTACAGACTGACTTCCTTTGTAGATTCACGTTGGTGGAGTCTCACTTCCTAAAAGAAATGCCATCTGACTATGTCACATACACACATAACCTGTCTTTAAAGGGAAGGCTTAGCCAGTGATACTAGTCATGGAAAATGAAAATGGTGCAAGTTTTCCTTTTCAAGCAGTAAAAAAGTTGTAGCATTGCATTTCCTCTGATGCAATTATTATGTGTGCGCACATCGCAATGTTAATGCTAAAACGATATATCGTTCAGCTGTGGTGCTGAGGTCAGTGTTTGTAGTGAAACACTAATCAGTAATTATCTCTTATGTTGTGTGTTTATTACGTACTAATTAAAACAAATGTGTCCATCATTGGAACTGAGATGTGTGTGCTCTAAATTCAAGCACTCAGTGTTGTAACACACTTTGAATAAGTGCCCTCTGATGTTTTCTCATATAACCACATGAATGAGACAAGAGATTGATCATCATTCATCCTGTGTTTGACTATTGCTCATTCATAATTCTTGGTCACGTGTGACCCTGAGAGCAACTATGTGCTTCTGCCAGGATCCCTGTATCTGTGTGCATCTGCACCGCTGTCCATTTCAGAGTATCACTGTATCTTCTTACTCATCATTTCCACAAGATTCCAGTCTGCTGCTGTATATCAGATTTGATAAATGTCAGACCTTGTTTAATTCTATTTACTTAAGTTGTTGCAGGGCCTTGTTTTACATAAAAGATCCAATAACAGTCTAACAGTCCTTATAATATATGTAATTAATACCTGGAATCAGGTTTACCATAATATAGTCTTTGCTGTTGCTGTGAAGACCGGTTGCTTCTCTTTCCCTGCTGCAGTGTGACATGCTCCAGTAACTTTTTGTCTTTTGTGTTTATAATATGTTAAGTTATGGTCTCACAGTGATAACAGTCTGTTCCTTATTTCTCACGTGTTTGACAGAAACCCAGTTCTTCTTCTTAAAACTCCTGGGACTATTAACATTTCCAGCCAACTTCATAAAGCATCCTTAAAGGCTGCTTGAAATTAATTTTTAATCTGCAGTAACAAAAAAATCCCAAAGAACATTATTTTCCTTCCGTCTCATGTCTTCTCCCATCGTCTATCCGTTTGCTTGCCTCTGGAATGGAAATATTTTTGTTGGATGTGTGTTGCCTTGTTTTCATAAGACTCAAATAAATTGTACATTGTTTTGAGAATTAGCCTTGGAGGAAGTGAAAGTATTTCTCACTTAACAGAAAATAGAGAGAGATAGTACTTCGCAAAAAAAGCAAAAAAGTGACATTCTGTATTCCTTTAGAGAGAGAAAGAGAGGGGGCAGAAATAAACAGAATAGAGATATATTCACTCACTGAGCACAACTCACATGTCGCCCTCTGAGTCTGACGTAAAACCACAGAGCCTTCAGCCTCGCTTGTATTGGACTAAAAGTTATGACCATGAAACCTCAATCAATTTCCTTCTTTCTCTTTTTCTGTGAATGCTCTTAAACCATGTGCAGGATCACATTCACATTATCCTTCAAGTGGCAATACATTGACAGAATGAGCAAGCAGAATATTAACAAACAGATGATCAGCATCAGCAGCATTATGTATGACCGCTGTATAAGAAAAGGTCTATTCTCTTAGCTGTTAGTGACCATAAATATGGTGATGATAAAGACAATAAATAAGTTACTGTAGGTCACAAAAACATAGTGTGAAAACCAGACATATCAATCATATCGGGCTTAAAATGTTTGGCAGGTGGTTGAGCAATAAAGCAACATGATTAAACAACAAAACAGTGCAACTGAACAATATTAGTTTTTAGATAAAACAAGGTCCACTCTGGAGCTCTCAATTGAATCACAAGATGTTCTAAAGCAGACTGACTCGCCATGAAAATATTCCTATTCCCAGTTTTGTTTTTTTTTATCACTTTAAAATTTTAGAAATTGAGATTGAAAGTTTATTCTTGATACCGAAACAACAGTTGACTAAAAGAATCTCACTACGAGGTCCACTCAGAAAGCTGTTGTAAAGCTACAATTTTGTTGTGGAAATGTAGTCAGTAATTTTATTTACTGATTTCCCAATCAACTTTTTTCCCTTCAGTACAATCCACCTAATGCTGAATATTGATTCCATAGTTATCGGATATTTATAAAACTCAATGGCGAGTAAGAGATCCACATGTGTATCATAGTGTGCCCCATGATACACACTATTCAGCACATGAAGAACGTGAGCAGAGGCATTCATACACAACACATCACCATAATCTGCGGCTGGTAACAAAAAAAAGGTAGACTCCATCAGTTCCCGTTTGACACAAAACGAAAAGCAAGACTTGTTACTGAAAATAACCCTGCTGTCAGGATTTGTGAGGGGATAATGGACTCAAAGATGTTTGCATTCACTCACTTGAATGAAAATTGTCAAATGTTTTCTAGCCTCCAGCATGTATCTGCTCGAGCCATTGACTTTACATTGGCATAACGTGGTGCAAATAAAAATAGCTTTTCAAGGTTCTAGTAAATTTTTTACAAATACAAAACCTCAATGGATCCAAAATACACAATAGTGAGAGTCATAATTGACCCTGTTTGCAGTTAGCAGTCGTCCTGTCAACAGTTTTACAGACATGTCTTTTATAATGGAGGTCTAAAGGGAAAATGGGCCAGAGGTTTTTGGGGGGATTTTTTTTTTTTTTTGCTGTACTGAGAGTAGCCATGGGGACAAATTGTCCACATGACTCAGTGATGGTGCAGCATCCAGCTCTCTGACTAAAGGTCAGGATATCTTCAAATTCAGATTTAACAAAAAAACCACACATTTTTCTTTTCTCATATATATATATATATAAGTGCAATACAAATCAGTTGGCCGATATTCAAATGAGCAAATCCAATCCATCCAGAGATGTTTTGCAACATTAAGAAACTATAAGCTTTAAATAATAATGTGATATAATTATTTCATGTAATTGATTGACTGAAGGAATTGTTGGGTATTTGGTATTTGTGTGTGTGCATGTGCATGTGCATGTGCGTGTGTGTGTGTGTGTGTGTGTGTGTGTGTGTGTGTGTGTGTGTGTGTGTGCGCGCGTGCGTGCATACAGTAGTGATATAGTGCTTAATGGGTCACTGAGTCTCTCTGCTCAAGGACACTAAAGCAGTCATATGCCTCACAATGATTTGACCCCACATTATCTGTCTTCCTCCTCTCTCCACCATCCTTCAGCTCAAATATCTCTCTAGAGTATTCAGTGGCCTCAAGCTTCTCCCGTGCTGCTCGTTTTACTGTGATCTCATAGCCTTCAACACCTCATCTTTTCACTTACAACTTTAACCACTTTACCTTGCTCTTTAAGAAGTAGTTCCTATTTCAGCGAGATAAATCCAGTTTGTGTATGATGCGCGAAGCCTTGTGCTGCTCTGTTTTTGTCTGTATGAGGAGGCAGTCTCTTTCTCTTTTGATTTAAAGTTGCTGTCAACTTTTTGTCTTAGTCGTACACCATTACTATAACTCCTGTGACCATGAATACAGATGGAGATAATTATACAGCACTCTCTCTCCCATTAATCATCTGTAGGTCACACACACACACACATACACACACACACACACACACACACACACACACACACACATGGCCCTGCTCCCCAGATAAACTCTTCTTTTAGTGTCCATTCATACACCTGTACATCATAGTGTAATCATTCTGCAACATCTATCACACCTTACTTGATCCCTTCTATCCGTGTGTTTGTGTGCGTGCGTGTGTGTTATTGTGAATGAGCTGTGCCTTCATGCATACAGAAATATGGGTGCAACAGTGATTTGCTGAAAACTGAATGTACTTTGATTATCCCTGTGAAGCACTTCAGCTGCCTTATGTTCAACAGCTTAATCAATTATTGAATTACAGACATCATCAGTAGACTTAAGTGTCTGCCTGAACTGAACCAGGCTGGTGCTGGACAAAACGGAGAGTTCACCCCAAAATCTAAAATACATTTAGGGGCGCCATCTATGGTGCCTTAAAGTGTAGAAACTATTTTATTTCCACTTTAGTAGTTTTATGTAATTGTAACCTGAATATTTCCCGGTTTTAGGATGTTGGTCTAGTGGTATTTTCTAGAATCTATTGTGGTGTTCCTAAAACAGCTAATCAGAGCTGAAGAATCTCTAACGTTGCTGTAAATCTTGTCATTCACTGCTTGTGTGCCATAAAATTGTCAAACAAGGCAGAAATGTTTACTGGATCCAGTTTGGTCATATTATACAAATTTATGTTAAAATTCATACTTGGTAAGTTGGGTGAGTTCCACCTGCTCTTTACAGGAACATCTGTTTAGTAACAATTTAGTAGAAAAACTGAAGCGAAATAGCAGGAACAGGGTCAATAAATGAAACTGAAAACTCTGCATTTGTGCCGAAACAAGCTGCAGTATATGGTACGGTTGTACCCGATTCAGAACTATGCCAGTCAAATTAGATTTGGCTTGTCAATATGAACATATATAACATATATAACATGAGGTCATAAAAGTACAACATTTTTTGCTGACACTAGATATCAAACAAAAGCAGGAGACTGTATCATTAAGCTGCTGTGAGCTGCAGATTCACCACTTTCAAGCAGAAGTCTCTCCTCTCTGCCATTGTTGCTGCCTGTATGTCCATAGCTCAAAGTAGCATGAAAGTCAAGAGCACTCACTCCGCAGCAATATGTGGCCAAAAATGTGACCAAAAAGTCCCCAGAAGTAAGCTACACAGCATGCTAACCAGCACAAAAATAAATACATTTTTAAAAAAAAATTAAATGACTTTTCGACTTTGTCTTTTGGAGACTATTTGGAGATGTCAACTGTCAACCAAAAACTTCCTGACAAATGATCATTTGATTAGATAATTAGCTGAGATATTGTTAAGAGAAATAAATATTAGTTGCTCTCTACGCACCTTTAAATGTGTAGCTCAATGCTTTCTCAGCCACCCTGAAACTCAACACAACAAATTATTCATAACTGTAATAAGTTTTCGAAAGAGCTCAAAGGAGTGTGCTGCTTGTCCCTATTTTAATCCTGCCATGCTGCTTATCCCTCTGTAACGCAAGACGCCAGACTTCCAGGAAATCTGCAAGAAAATGAGTCCATTCTGTTGTTGAAGTTAAAGATTTTATTTTAGTGCACCCACTCATGATTAATCTTTCCACCCCAATCTACTTGGTGTCTGTCTCTGCAGTCTGTGACTTCAGGAAGACACACAGTCATTCAGGGATTCTGCCTTGATTCACTGAGTTTTCCCTCTGACTGATTTATTTTCAGCCACTGAGAAATTTCACTTGCTGTACAGTATAAAGGCATACACATGAAAATCAGGCCACTGAGTCATGCTTTCATTTGGATCAGTGTATTTTCAGCCTTCTTTGCAGCACAGGTGGTGACCAGCTTGTCTTTGTTGGTAGGAGGGTCAAAGATGAAGCTCTGGGTCAAAGTAAATGTTAATATTTTATATAAATTTAATAAGTGGATGTTATACAATGATGATCACACAAACATCGGCCCTTATGATTACAGCTTTTGGAGAAATCTGATGTTTGACTTTCCACCAACACACACACACACACACACACACACACACACACACACACACATTAACATATGTGTACAAAATTTTATTCTCAAGTATTGCAGAAAAGCTGCCAACCCTTCCTGAATATTTTTGGCTCATGTTTCAATTACCAAATAGGCCAGTTGCATAAGACATCATGTTGCATCACGGTGTTTGTAGGTTTCATGTTGAGGGGTTTCTCTTAATATAGCTTGTCAGGTTTTGTGTTCACATATAAACGCATCTGAGTCTCATGTGCGAAGGTGTTTATGTTGCCCACAGCTTCCATATTTGTTTTGAGTTTAGGAGAAGCACAGCTGCAGGTATTTCACCTCTCGCCCTTACCTCAATCTGTTGCAACCCGGCAGGTCGGCTCAGGTGTCTTGTATCCCACAGTTCTTAATAAAACATCATGCCTGTCAGGGAGAGATGAAAACCCGTTTCAAGGTAGGAGAGAGGGAGGAATATAGATGTGTGAAGGGTGAGATATTACCGGTATTCAACGTGTAATTAGCTCTCTTTTTTTGTGAATCCAGTGCTAGGTGGAAACCTTTTTATCTCACAGTATCAGACAGAAACGGCTCAGTGATCAGTGTAATTATCATCAGATCTTGTTAGTCAAAAACACGATGATCAGTGTAATTATCATCAGATCCTGTTAGTCAAGAACAATCTGATCTCTCTTTTTCCAAGCTCGTCTCCCTCTTTCCTCCTCCTGTTAATCAATTGCATCTTTTTGTGCACGCTTTAATGTTGTTTTCATGAAAGAACATCAGAAATCACAGCAATTCATTCTTTTTGTTTCTTTTTATCTCTCACACAAACATTTCTTATCTTTTTATCGTTCTGTCTGGGCCTTGTCTTTCATGAGTAGATGAGAGAGGTCACCCAAAGGGAAGAAAAAGATTATATAACCACATATGAGAAATGTCAACAATAAACCATGTCTGAAAACAAAGGATGACAAAAAGTGAATGTCAAATTTGAAAACTATCAATCAGCCTTGATAGGCCTCAGGGCTCATTTATGTTCAGCGTTACATACGGAGACAGACTTCTGTCTGTACTCTGCATTTATTTCATCCATCTTTGTTCATGTTTTCTGAAAGCTTACAGATACAAAATAGGGCACAGAAATTGTGGGGACAGTGCAGCATAATTAAAATAAGATATGACTGCAGGAGACAACAAAGAACAGATCAAATTGTTAATATATAATAATAAATAGTAATATATAGTAAAATTAGTGAAAATAATTTTCCATCCACGTCTGGATGTATGTAGTTGCTGCACAGACCTCCGTTGTCTTCAACGCTGCCTCATTTTCTTGTCACAGTGTTACGACCTCCTGCTCTGTTGCCTTGTTTGTTGTTGTGTGAAACCACATCTATGGACCGTATTAAAGCCAACATAAAGGATGAATTGAAGTATGAAGGCAGTGACGTTTACGATGTTTGAAATTGACTAATCTATTTTCTTACGTTAAGGGAACATAAATGAACCCTAAATCACAGCAGACAGAGTCCTCGCCACCACTCCTCCTACATATGAACATGATTTTTAAATTTGTCTTTTACTATCTCTTTATCTTTTACTATCTAGGCTATTTACAAAGGCTATTTATTTGTGTGAAATTTCATTTTACTCTTACTGTGTGCAGTGTATTGCTACGCACAGCATCTTCTTGCCCCACTGCTGTCCTCTCTCTTGCTCTCTCTCAATATTATTACTGCTACAGGAGTGTGACCTCCGCACCCAGAACACTCTGTGAGAGTCCACGTGTACGCACACACATACACCAACAAGGCTTACCATTAGCATCACATGGCTAACGATTAACGACAGTCGAGCTGTTTCGGTGACGGTGGTAGTTTGTTGGGACCCTTAAACGGCTCGTGGTCGAGTGTTAATATGGTTTTAGACAGTGAACTGACTTTGGAGAGACTGGCTTTGGCAACTGTCCTTGAAAGGATAGTTTTGGATTTTTTGAAGTGGGGCTGTATGAGATACTTATGTAGTCAGTGTGCTACATATAGCAGTCAGAGGGCTCCCAGTTTGCAGAAACAGACACCCAAAGTGCTAAAATAAGCACACTCAAAAAACCCTCACATTGCAGATGTTCAGATACATTGTGCGTGTGTAACACCCCATCGTTCCCATGGGGTCAAAGAGCGTGTCCCAGCCCTCATTGAAAAACTTTGGGTTTCACAAATTCTTCCTCAGACCTCAGTCCCTCTCTTCAGTCACAGTCTTATATCTCCAGGCACCTTCATTGCTATTTCCCATTTTTCCACCAGATGCCCTTGGAATATCTCTCCTTTACCCATTACCTGATTGCCCCTCTACACACCTGTTCTGACTTCCCCTCTCTGCTCTGCCTGTCCTTCCCCACCCACCTCCTAACCTGCATCTACCTGCCTCATTTTTACAGTGTCAGGTCACTGAAGTTTCTATCTTTTAAATTAGTTATGTGCTTTTGTTTTGCTTTAAAGCCACCTTTGCCCTCCTGCTTACCTGCCTACCTGTACCTGAAACCTAAAGACTTCAAGCCCGGGACCTGTACCTGCCTGCTTACCTGTAAGTTTTTGCATCACCTCTTCAGTAAACAAACCCCTGAGCTGTCGCTGTGGCCTGCATCATCTGTACTGGGGTCCCAACCCTGCTCCCTCACTCACTTACACCAACCTGATAATTGGCAGAATACACAGACTCACTAAGCTGTTTTGACAGTAACAAATCTGTTATCTGTCGTCTCTTATTAGCAAAGAGTAGTGTGCAAAACATTCAGCTAGCAACTTCTCATTTTCAAACACTAATCAATCAGTAATCAGCTGTCACCAATTACCATTCATTCTGTGAGTAACTCGGTAGCAGGCCAAAAATTAAACTTGTCTGTTGTGAGTTTGGGGACTCTCTGTGAGCTTGTTTCTGTTGATGTGGTGAGAGAAACATTGTTTTGAAACACCACTGTATCCACTTACGCTCGAGTGGACTGAGTGTTTTGTTGTTCTAACAACTCCAACAAAGTGATGGGTCCTCTCTCTAGCTGATGGCTTCACAGCAATTTCAGGTGTCACATTCTCACAGTTAAACTTTTATTCATGCCATCTTTCGATTCAGCGTCATGGTTTTCAAACAAGACCCTCAATATTTGATCAAGAATCCTGTTAAAAATCAGATGTGCCTAATTTAGAAGGCAGATTTGACTCAGTATTGGCAGATATGTAAGCATAAAGGACTCAGATTTGGAATGGAGCAAAATAAACAACTTGATCAGGACATCCCTAGTGAAAAAATATCAAAGGTAGTCCAAAATTAGGTATATTTTCCATTTGGCAAGTAAATCTTGAAAGACTATTTGCCACACTAGGGAGTAAATGTTTGTGCCAAAATAGTCATGTAATAAATACATTTTGCTGAGATTCTCTAATGCATTTTGGCATGATTTACTGACACACTGCTCCGCTGCTCCTGTGGTGTCAGTGTCATAGTTTGACACACACGCACACACACACACACACAAACACACACACACACACACATTACATATGTGTCTTGCCACAAAACTGACTGTTTCAGATGCTCTTAGTTTTGTGGCACTGTTGACCGCACAGAGCCTCAGGTTGTCTGCTGAGCTATCACTTGGCGCTGGTCTGCTGCTAGCTATTGTTGTGCCAATACCTATGAAAGGTGAAAAAATAATAACAGACGCTCGACAGTCTAAACCAATACGCCAAACTCTTTGTTTCCTACAGTACCAACCGTAGCACATCGCCTTTCACATTAAAAGTCCTGCACACTGCATCATTGTTTACCTGAGTGAGTGAACCTGTTCACATGCTGAGGCTGTGATGATGATTTGTTCAATATATTTAAAAAGTGTTGGGTAGAATTTTGCTGTGACCTCTTCTTTAACTTTGTATTAAACGCAATACCTTGTTATAACAAGAAAATGTACTGAAACAAATATATCTGTGACAAAGGTGATGTATAATTTTGGTGTGTAAAATATGTTTTGCCACTTGATTTATTTATTATAATTATTTTTTTCCATCTACCGCTCCTCTTGGTCGATGGGTCAGAAAGTTAATTTTGGACACTCTGTAAACATTTTCCATGCCTGACAGACAATAAATCTAATTAAAGTTGGGGAGATGTCAGTCAAGCACAGTCCACACGCTGCTACACTTTCCTGATTAAACTACTAATCCGACGTATTATGTGAAAACTCTTGTTGAGCCATGGATATGTGGCCTCAGGTGTTCTGTTTAACAAAATTAATTAATGTATGAACTGTTTTTCCAGAGGACAGCTGAGATACAACAAATACATTTTATACCAGACTGCACCAGAATATGTAACAAAAACAAAAACTTTAAAGCAAAAAAAAATATCTTTGCACTCTTGTAAACAGACAGGTGCATGCTGGGGGAATAAAGGCCCAATTTGTAAGATTTAGGGAGTTTTAGTTGCATCTAGAAGTGAGGACTGCAGATTGCAACCAGCTGAAACTTCTCCGGGTTACAATTTCTTCATGTTCATTGTTCAGGAGGTTTTTACTTGGAGCCAAGTTTATCCGCAGAGGTCTCCTCCTCTTCAGAACAAATGGACTCAGTCATTTAAACCAGTCAAAACTCTGAAAAAAGCAGTTTAACGTTTTAAGATAAAAAAAAAAAAAAATGTTTTTTTCCGCGCTTGCCTTATGAAGGGGCTTCAAACTACGGTGGCTGAGGCAAAACCACGAGTGGTCCTATCTGGAGCCAGTGTTTTGTTTTTCTGTTCTGGGCTATGTACGAGGACCCTCTACCAATGTAAACAGCTCATTCTGAAGTATAGGAAAAACTACAATTCTTATTTCCAGGTGATTAAACACTGAAGAAAACATACTAATTATACTATATTCCATTTCTGCCTTTGTTAGGCAAAATGTAGCTTTTAAATATATTTGCCATACTGTGCAGCAGCTGATTTTCATTAAAAGAGGATTATGTGGTTCTCTAATTTCAGAGGAATTCTTGTATTAATAGAATTATACTGTAAGTCTGTTATAAACCTTGTCCTGTGTTGAAATTCTAGATAAAAAATACCATTTATAGTCAGATAGTGGTACATTTGGTCGTTGTTCTGTTGCAGTGTGAAAAGCTTTTATTTTCATTGCAGGCTGTCAGTGTGTTATATAAGGATTTTCTACAAGCGCTGCATCGCGGACAGTGAAGCAAAAACAGTGTGAAGCTAAAGTGCGGAAGAGAGCAGATAGTAAAGGTGAAAAATTCCTTTTGTTCTGGGAAATCAATGCTACTCGGTGGCTCGCTGACGCACAGCTTCTGATTCACAGATTGATTTTCTGTGTGTGTGTGTGTGTGTGTGTGTGTGTGTGTTTGTGCGCGCGATGAAACAGGAACAGCTGATGCATCCAGGTGCATATTTGTGTGTGTTTACCATATTAACATTCTTTCAGAATAGCCTGGTTTACCTACAGACTGAAAATGAAAGCCCTTCACGTTGATGTCCCTGTGGTGTTACGTATCTGCCTGCCAAACAGAATCCTAGCTCCCCATTGGGTTGTTTAAGAAGCCTTATAAGCATGTCAATGACGCACTGTTGACGCTATCACCAAGTACTTTTTATCTCAAGATTTTCTCTTCTGTGTCTTCTTTGCCAAAGGCATGATTGAAAAAAATCAGTACAAAGAGTATAGAAATACTCTGCCAGCAAAAAAAAAACATTTGTCACAGTGGTTGTGGTCACAGGTTGGCTACAGATGTTTTACATCTGTTACATGTTGTGACCAAGTGAACTGTTGTTGTAAAGGTCAACCGATGAGCTGACTGATATGCATGACTTGTGATTAAGTCAGACAGTCCCCGTTAGAGGTCAAAGAGCTCCAGCAATACTTGTAGCTTGAGGAACAACTTTATTTGACCTACATGTTTCGGCTTGTGGCGTTCATCAGGGTCATCAAGAGACATATTACAAACCTCATTTAAAAAGAAGGTAAAAAAGTACATAAATAAACCAGTCATATAAATCCATATACATACAAGCCAGGGGATCACCTGTTAAGGTGGGTTGGTTAGAAATTCATGTGACAGTAGACCAATAAAAACCTGACAAGGGGCAAGGGGAGTGTCCTGCAGGAGAGATGAATGTCACCATATTAGGTCATGAGCCAAAGCAGCAGCAGGAGGTGGTCCAAACATGGTTTGCTTCTCTTTCCTGGTCGTTGCCTTTGATGCTTGATTGTCAGGTCATTAGGCTAATTAGCTGGTTGCAGCTGGGAAAAAGCCACTTGCTGTTGTTTGTGAGGTGTTCAGTGTTGCGAGGGCTTTTACAAGAGAGAGACTTGTAGATTTTGCTGAATCTTCCCCATAAAAATTCCAAGGAACTCTTTCCAAGTAAGGAGAAAAACACGGATTTGTATGCAGCGTGAATTTCGCCAAGGCTGCATACAAAACAAACTGGATCTTTAAACAAGGTGTTACTGCACGAGGTGTTTGGCGGCTCCATTGTGAATTTGGTGGAGCTCAGCAGCATGTGGGTTTTTCCAAATTAATGGTGAATTGGCAGATATTCTCAATATATTTTCAACATATTTCACTGTAAAGCTGGGTGACATGTAGCTGACCTGTCCTTGTTGATTCTTAATCAGATACTCACACAGAGATTGAAATACAGACCTCAGGTTGTAACTCAGATGGCTGTTTTTTTTTTAATTTGCTGTATGTGATATATGTGCTGGTATTATACTCACTGTGTCGCATTCAATGACTATCTATCTGGTTTCTTGTCAGCTCTATAATGGCAGTGCTGCCCTTCAGTGTTTTCAGATCAGATTGTTTAAAGTCATCTGGTATAAACACACAGTACATACAGTAGCTAAGCAACTACTCTATTGACTTGTAATTGTGTGCCATGTTACATATTGTCATAGTGACTTCAGCCATGTGGCTTTTGTTGTTGTGTGCAACCTTGAGGTGTTGCAATGGTCATCTTGTTCTTTAGAAACTCACACACCATCCTGGCCTTTAAGACTAACAGGAGAAAAGATTAGACTTTTGCAACAGTACATCAAATCAGATTGGTCTGAAAACTAACTAGTAGTTGAAGCTGTTACATAAATGGAATGGAGTAAAAACTACAATATTTCTTTTTGAAATGTAGTGCAGTAAAAGTATGAGGTAGCAGAAAATAGAAATGTAAAATACAAGTACCTCTCATTGCACAGAGGTACAGTACTTGTGTAAATGTATTTTCCACCACTGCTCTCTACTAAACCACTTGTTCTCTACGCTGCCAAACTAATTATGAGATTGATGCTATATCTTTGTTTCAAGTCTGAACCATCATTTCAGTGGATTGAACACCCACCTAAAACACATTATCTTGCTTATCAAGACATGTCGTCTGTCAATATTATGCTGTTAATGGTTGATAACTTTAATGGTTACAAACAGTAACTCACGGTTTTCTGCCCCTGAGAGTGTGATGCAACGAATAGCTGAATAGTATATAAATTCTAATCGTGCTTTTTATAAACAGTCCAGCTCCAAAAATAGAAAATATATTTGTGGCGGCAGATGTTTCGATTCTTGCAGGCCACAATTATTAGGAAACACTGCCGTGCAGAAAACGAGTACAAGTTTGTTGTCATGGAGAGTGAAAGATGGGGACGATGTTTATTTACTTTGCATTACCAACTTTGTAACAATGTAGTCTGAAGCCAACAATTAGCAGGTTCAAACCATCTCCACACATCATCTACTGAGCTGCAGAAAGATGCTTAAATTTTTACATTTCAGTCTGCTAAATGACTGTACTGACAAACTATAGTCGGCCAAGGTTGGCAACCTCGCTAACATAGCAAAAGATATGATAACTGATAAGCAAGTGTGCATGGTGGTTGTCAGGGACAAGGTTAACATTATATTTGATATATATTAAAAAGAGAGAATGATGGGGTCATTGTTTATTCACTATCCAGTATATTTTTCAAAAGCTAGTCAGCAAATTACCGTGAAGACAGCGCTTGACTTTGCTCTGCTGTCTGATCAGCTGAGACACTCTAATTAACACACTAATGTTACATATGCTACACACAGTGCTGAGAATCGCAGCGCGCTCTGCTGGAAAAACTATGTAATGACACCATTTCTTAATCACTCCAAGCATATTTTTCTCCTTTGGAAAGTTTTCATATTGGCGCATAGTAGAAAACACACATGCTGATACCAATCTTTGTGATATGCCCACATCAACAAATAAAATCTTGAAATATACAGTATATACTTGACAAAGATGTCTGATCTGCTTGAGTTTCTGAACTCTCCAGTCGTCTCTCCTTTACAAGTAGACCCTAAGTGTGTTTAAAGCTCCCTTTAATCACTGAGCAGTTTTGGGAATAGACTTGAAGGCTACAACCACCATCACTTCTTTGACTGCTGCTCTAAAATTAATTCCTGCCTAATCTGACCTGGCAGCTCTTAATGGCTTCTGATTTTTAATCCTTTCCCATCATGGGCCCACTTAGGTCCTGGGCTATCACATTAGCAAACTACAGCATATTAATTAAAGACCATAATTGATCAATTAACTTCTGAGGGCAGAGGATGAACTAAGCAAGCATAAATATGAGGAGAAACGAGTGTGAATTCATGTGTTGATTGCTGACCAGTAAGATTGTGAGGAAAATGAAACTCTGTTATTGTGGTGTTACACCGGTTCGGCCTTGGCATACTGCTGTCTCTGGCTGTTTCCATGTGGTCTGTATTCCCTCTGGAGTGGATTATATAAGCCTGTTAGAGCGTTTGCTGGTTCTCTGTTTAATTTACACTTTTACACCCTTTACTATCCATTGTGCTGCCTCGTCTCCTTCGTCACCCTCTTCACCCTCTTCACCTGCGAAGGGAGCATTACTGAGCCCCAGGACCCTCTTATCAATAGCGTTGCTCCCACCAGGGTTGATAATGAATGTGGGAACTTGAGCCAGTTGAATTGGAGCATCTCCCAAAGGGGAGGCTTAAGTTTTAATTAGCAGAATTAATGGGGCAGAGTCAGACCAACAGAGAGGGACACAGAGATGCTCAGGAAAAGTCTCCTATTGAACCTAATAAGGCTTCTGAATCTGATGGGTGCAACCACAGGGAGATTTATTCCAGGAGAGTTTGTGCCACAGGATGACAGCAGACCACGTCTTCATCCTTTTGTAGTAGAAACAAAGCCTGACGTAAAACTAAAGAGCAGCTCTCAGGATGGTGGCTTTTATACTGCCGCAGCTCTCTCTTTGGAGAGTGCGCGCTGCCTCTTGATCTGTATTAAATCCACCTTAATCTCAGATGATTACTCATTTGAGCTTAGACACAGCCAACGCTATCAATTAGGTAACCTATTTAAGCTAGATTGCATTACATTGTGACCTATGTTGCCAAGTCTCATTACTATGTTTCCAAGCGGGCAAGGGACCAGCATCAGTTACGTAAGAGCTGTTTTTCAGCTGATGGCTATGTACCCTGCATTTAATGATTTATAACCCACTAGTGAGTGTTTGCCCTGCTGCACCTGTGTGTTCCTGAGCAAAGACAGCCTCGAGTTCCTTTTAATCTCTAATCTCTTAATGGCAGTTCTGTCCTTGTTTTATTCCTCCTTCCCGCATGCAGAAGTGAGCACAAAACTTTTAAAGTAAAGTTTGTCACAAGTCCAATAAGAGTGAAACAATGGAACACAAGGAAACCCAGCAGCAAGAAGCTGCTTTCTCTTAACTGGAAAAAATGAAGGGAAGGTTAAGAATTTGAGAGAATTTGTGATGGTGGAGGGGAAGAAGTGCTGGTTAGATGGGTGAAATTGTAGCTGTGGGCTCAGGGTGATAGATCTGTGAGTGCTGCCAACTGTCCCCTGCCAAGGTCCAGAGGACAAAACAAATTTTATGTCACACGAAGATTGTGTGTGCATGAGTGGATGTGTGTTTATTTTCTAAAATTGAAAAGATGAGGCCTTTTCTGAAAGCACTGCCATCTAAAAAAACTACAAAATTGGTCTTGTATTGTAAAGCTCCTAAAATGACTGTCCACTCACATTCACAGGTGCTCACAAACAATCCTTATTATTCAACACAATGTGAGAATGCACCGTTTTAACGTGACACTGTATAATATGATCCCCCCTCCTCCAAATCTTTTCTGTGGCAGGTCTCTGAGTGAAAGTCTGCAGGGGGCTCACCATGGTGCAGGAGAAGAGTGACGGGATAAACAAAGACATGGTCCTTCCACCAATCCAACAGAATAGACCTGCTGTAAGAACACTGCCTGCATGACTCTCTCCCACTGTCATCTCCCACTTTACTCCATGTGCACCAATCTCAAACTCTTTGTTCTTCACAATCACGAGAAAACATGCAGGAACAAATGTGCTTAACTCTGTTTGATGTTTACCAAATCACAGGATGTGATGTGTCAGTGAGTCATACTGATCCAGCAGAGGATGAAGAGGATTTTTAATACTTTGACATTTTGGGAAATCTGTTTATTTGCTGTTAAATAAGAACAACAATACCTATCTTATGTCTGTGTAGCATATTATAAAGACTGAAAATTGAAAGCTAACTTGGCCCAGTCCACTTCAGGGATCAGATTTTCAAGATCAACCCCTGAACTGGCACTGCGATGTGCTGTGCTTCACCCGGTCCACCACCTGCACATATAACCAATAAGATACTCTGCACGACTTTGTGACACAAGAACTACCGCCTCACCTAAAACAGTAAATCCTATTGTTATTATGTTAAACGCAGAACTGAAACAGGATATAAAATTAAGACAAAATACCACCAACAAATCACCTTTTTTAGGGGGTCACCTGCCAGGTGTCTGCAAGTAACTGACCTGATACAGGACTCTAACCCTCTAACCAGCACCTCTAACCCTCACAAACAAACACTTCACATCTTGTTTCTTTAATCTGTACTCCGTATTTTTTTAAAAGTCATGTTCAATAATGCCAGATGCGACATTATTGTCAAGTTAGCACGTGAGATCTACTGTTTTTCTCATGTTTCCAGCAGATCCTTTAAAAGCCCTAAAAGGCATTGAATCCATTAATCTAAACTTAAGGCCTGAGATGGCATTAAAATGTATTAAATTAATGTTTAAAAAGTCTTAAAAATGCTCAGACGTGGGAAGTAGGATTTTTATGAATTGAATGGTTTTTCCAACATTGCATTTTAAAAGTTCAACACAATGGGTAACATTAAAAATAATAAGAAGAATTTTTCAAATGTCTCTTGCATTAACATCACCAAAAAGAAATGTTTTATATTTGAATATTTATTTTAAAAATAAAGTAAAATTCTCTCTAACCTAGGTAATTGATGTCGGTTTATGGTGTTTTTTTTTCTTTCAATATTGGATACTGTAACATTGATCTTAACTTTTATTCCAAGTTACATTTTAAAAAAGTCTTAAAAGTCTTAAAACTCCACTTGCCCTACGCAGTAGGAACCTTGTTACTGTTATGGTCCTTTAAGACAGAAAAGTTTGAACCCATCGTTTAACGCACAGACATCAGTCTCCTTTATTTAACTCTGGTCAAAAACAGAAAAAAACTGTTATCAAAGTAATCCTTTAACAGCTCGATGGGATGTGGTTTTTAGCCTGATGATACGAAAACTTGGCCTTCACACTTGTAGCACTCAATGTTTCTACTTCAAGCCAAGTCCATTTTATTATTAAAGCCCAATATTACAATTTTTCCCAAAGGGACTCTACATCAAGGTTATAAGGTAGCACACAACACACTTGTTATCTAAATTAGTATGGTTATTAACATTACTGATAGTTCGGTTGGCTCTTTGTCAATACGGTAATGTTTAGCCTTTAAGTGGACGTTTTCTTGGCAAGGCGCCGCTTCAGTCAGCTGCTGTGTTTTCTGGAATCCATCATCATCATTCAACTAGGAGAAAGTGTCATTGATTTTCGGAGATTCATTAGCTAACGTCGTCTGAACGGGGTAATAGGTCTGAATCCTAACAAACACTTAATTTAAGGCACAGTAACAACACACACACACACACACACACTGCATGATACTTAATGGGTATAGTTGCATAACACAAATATTTGTACAACTGACCAGCAGTCAATGTGCTGCAGGAGACCTGAAGTCTGATTAGTATACAGTCCACAGTCTGGCCTGTGCTTCGGTGCATGAGCTGTTTATGCCTGATGTGCACTGATTGCCTGATAGCAGGTCTCATATGGGCCCTCTATTAATATTTACAGCACTGCAAGTTGCACGCTCCCCTGGATTCAGAGTTAGGCCAATCACAGCAACACAGAAATCATAACAAACTCAAAATAAAATCAGGAGAAAAGAACAGAAGCGTTAAAAATAGCTATTTGCTCTCCTTCTTTTTAATTTACCAGTGCTGTTATGTTTCTGAGAAATTGGGGAAATCAAATGTAGCTGGCTGAGTTTCAGATGTTTGAAAGGTTAGTTTTAAAATGTCATATGTTACAGGTTATTAGTAAACCTGTTAAAAATGTATAAAGCAATGTAAATATTTAGATTATGTCATCAAATTAATGTAATTTATTACATTTGATTACTTTTTTTATTAGTTTTCTTAAATGTTTTAAACTGGGCAGTAAGACTGAATGTTTGACATCAAGCATTTTTATATTGACAGCATTTTCACTGCTGGTTAACAGGCTTCATACTGTATAGTAGAGTCGCTCTGATTTCAGAAAGAAAATAACGTTTATTTCCTGCACTGAAATGTGTCACAGGTATGGCAGACATTGATATGATTGGCTTAATGATTTTTTACAGGTAAGGTGCGGTGAATGAACAAGTGAATGTGGTAAACTGTTCAGCTGTGGTAAAAATTTGACTTAAGACTTTTGGAGTCTACTTTGTATTAGTTTGAGTGGGTGGAATTATTTTTGATATAAAGATGCATTGCTTTGTGTAACAGTCTTTCCTTTGATGCCACTGCTCTGCTGTCACAGTGATATTGTTGCGTGTCCCTGTCTTTCTCAGGCATATTTTACTAGGGATGGGCATGAGTGCTCAATTTGGCTGTCATTATTTGTTCAATGTATGGCATAATCGCTGCAAAACCTCCCACATTTAAACATGACTTTTCATAAAAATATTTTAATATTTAGATGGGTAAAATCCTATTTCATTGTAGACCTGCATGCAGCTTGTTGCTTCAATCACCTCCTCAGCCTCCTTGGTCTGCTGTTACTCTCTGTTTATCATGAGACACTTGAGGACAACTGCTGCAGGAGTGTGAGCTCCATGCTGGGGACAGTTGGTCACACAGGCAGTGACAGGGCTAACTGTTTGGATCACACAGCTTACGTCTGTCAACATTTATTAAAAAGTTTAACAACAAAGTCGAGCTGTTGGGTGTTCGAAACTGCTGCTGTGTTAGCTCACACTGACAGGCAGATGTTGAACTGACAAGGAGACGAGGAGACAAGCTCCAGAGACGGTCCCTTAGTGCTGCGTCTAACCGAACAGAAAGTTTGCTGGTTTTTCCTATGCTGGAATGAATTTATGACTTAAAAGGCTAAATGAAGCCCGTAGTTCAATAAATGCATTTCATATTGTAAGTACACGAGTACTTACAAATACAAAATTAAATAACACTAATAACAAATAAATGTAGTTGAAATCTGTTAAATTTACTAAAAAAATATGCAATTCAATTAAAGTTACTCATTAAAGTGTGATTATAAAGTGGATACATTCAGCCATATTCCTTTGGACTTTGACTTTTAATTTAATGAATACTTGAATATGGAAATTATTAAAAATGCCAATCTTTAAAGTTTTCATTAAAAAAGAAAAGATTAGAAACCCTATCATGCATATACATGGCCAAGACATGGACACTCTCCTGGAGAAATCAAGCTGTGGAGATTAGGTTTCTCTGATTTTCCACTAGAGAGTCCAGGCTCCAAGAATTACCACATATATTCAGTTCCCAGTTTATTAGGTACACCAAGCTAAAACTAATGTAGTCTGATACAACAATCCTGAAATAAATCCCACCTCCAAATGTTGAGTTAAACCTGTTTATCGAGATGATTCTATTGTAGGAGGATATAGTTCACAGAGTTTACTGTTATTTAGCCTCACTGATATAATTGAGGTGAACAAAATAAAAGTAACACTTGTGGTTGCAGTCCCTTTGCATGTGACAGCTTCTTGGTGTAATTCATTTTTTTGTTTTCCTCCCTCTCAGTTGTCTTGGGCATTGAAGATCAAGAAAAAATTGAAAATGGTTCCTCAGTGTCTCGGCAAATTCAGACCGACTGTTGGCCAGTGCTGCCACCAGTGCACCCCCGACAGTCTGGTGAGTGTGCAGCATAGAGGCCGGAGGAGGTCAGAGAGAGAAAGGAGAGGAAAGGTTAATGATGAGAAATTAATAAAATGAAAAGTATATTGACTTCACATGATGCACTGAGACTAGTGAATTTAAAGATGCTTAAGTAAATATCCTTATTCGAATGGTATCCTTCAGCTTCATCTGCTGTTATTACAAAGACTGAAGAACTGTGATGAATAGTATATTTGCATGCGGGATGCACTCCCTGCATGTCAATATATTTGGCCAATCAGATGTAGCCCTTTTGTTTTACTGTCCAGGGGACGCGCTGTACTGAAAAAATGTTATCAACGACACCTGCTGTTTTCAGGCATATTATATATCTTGCGAAAAACCAGTTTTGTTGTTGCTGTTGTTTTTTTCATCAATTCAATAAGTGAAAAGAAAACATAAAAACTCTAGAATGAAAGAGAATCACCATATTTCTCTCTATGTTGAAAAACTAAATTTATAAGTAAGATATTGAAATAGCTGCTGTTTCTTTGGGAATGTCACAAATCACAGTCATACAACACATCTGATTAGCCTCATACTGGGTGGATGATTTTGGTGCTCTCTAATCCCAGCTCAAAATGTAACATTTTTAATAATGTGTTGTACGTAGACTGTATGTAAATATACTAGTGCTGTCAAACAATTAATTGTTTTAACTGTGATTAATTGTAAAATTTCAATAGTTAATGCCAATTTTTTGCATTTTTAATCACGTTTTAAATCCATTATTTTGCATTTCACAACAGTTTTAAAGTCCATATTGACGAGATAAAGCAATTCTTACTACATTGTCTTGATTAGGAATCAAATGAGAGCTAAAAACTGCATGGGACTAACAAAAAGTGGACATGTCTGTAATGGGAACCCATAGAACCTATTTTCATTCAGATATCATGAGGTCAGAGGTCAAGGGTTCCCTGTGAAATGGCCATGCCGGTTTTCTATCGCCAAAATCTTCCCTGAGAACTTAGTCTGACATGGTGGGAACCACTAGATTCTTTCATATGATACCAGTATCATCGCTCTGGCTTTAAAACTCTGACCTGTACAGCCTCTTACAGACAGGAATGTCGGCTGGCGATTAACGCAATTAAAAAGCCCTAAAAGATGAATAGATAGACAGAGGTTTTGATAAAGTTTAAAACAGATAACCTAAATAGATAAAGTTTTCAGATGTGGGAATTGTATTCAGATTACAGGTACATATTCAAATAGCATTATTAGAATCAAATAATAAAAAAATGAGTACACACTACATTTTTTCCAAAAAAAATGAATAAAAAATTTGAATGGGGACCTGCTGAAATGACCACCTGTGGATTCTGTGGAAAGGCAGATCAGCATCACTGCATTGTCTATGTTAGCAGCGCAAACCTAAAGCAGAAAGACATTAAAACTGTGTACTTTAATATTTGTTTATTTGTCGGAAGTTATATCATCATTGCAGTATTCAACAGTGTTATGGTATATCACATGTTGTCATAACACCCTGGTCACCTGTCTGTGTGTGTTTTTGTTTGGGTTGTAGCGTAAGAAGCCTGGAAAAACCTCTTACCTTGGTTTTCAAAACCTGCTGATTGTCAATGAGACACACACCAGGTATTGATAAAATCTACAGTATTGTGGCTCGCTCATGCAAAATGTTCCTGCACTCACCCATGCACATTTTCTGCCTCTGCATTGTGTGTTTTGTATCGCAGGTATAGAGGCTGGCTAGTGCGGAGGGTGTGCTGCGTGCTGTTTGTGAGTGGGTGCAAGGTGTACGCGAGTCCTGTTAGCAACAGACTGGAGAGAGTCTGTCAGAGCAACAGGTACCTGAGGGGAGAGAGGAGGAGGAGGAGGAGGAGGAGGAGGAGGGGGAGGCGGGGGAGGGATGCCAGAGGAGAGTAAATAAATGATAGGCAGAGATACAGAAAATGAAACGGGCCCTGCAGTTCTGAAGAGAGGGAGAGAGAGAGGAAGAGAGGAGATAACAGAGACAAACAAAGATATAGAAAATGAAGGCCATCATGGGGTCTGTGCAGACTGAATGAAGAGAAATGGGATAAGTTTGGACTGTCGTCACACTTTCCGTATCTCTGTCACAGAGTCTCCAGTTTGTATCTGTTGTTTTCTCTCCTTCGGTGTAATTGAGTTTAACCTTAATGTAACCTCTTTACTCAGGGATGTTGTTGTTGTTTTACTGGGAGGCGGGTGTTTGTCTGCATGTAGGACAGAAGAGGCTTTGTGATGTGTTAACCCTGCTGTCCTGTGACCATGTGTTTCAGGGTGAAGGCGGCGGTTGCAGCAGAGCATAAAGCATCCGAGGAGGGAGACAGCCGAGGGCAGCTCAGCCACCTCTCTCCATTCCTCCCCCTCATTAACACCTGCATCTCTCCTGGCCTCATACGGTGCGTCTCTGTTTGTTTATGTGTGTGTGTGTGGGGGGGGGGGGGTCTGATGAGCAATGGGCAAGATTCAGGCAGTGTTGTTTATTTATTCATAAAATACTGTTGTGTATTGATTTCCAGCTGCACTGTTCAACCCTTTCATAGAGAAGTAACAAGAAATAAATACGATACAATATACATTATCTGAGAGATTGAGGCAGAAGTAGAGTTGTGATGTTCATTATCTTTTTTGTCCCATAAGAGGAATTATTTTTACAGGAGGGTATCAAAAAAAAAAACACAATCATGAAAAAAAAATACAATGAAAAATAACAAGCAGCAGCGTACACGGCTGAAAAAATTACACAAATGGAAGTGCCAAAAACTGCAGTTCATCAAATTGCTACTTGGTGCTGTCTCCACGGGCGAATCAGTCCCCATAGACTCCATGTTAAATGCCCAATTTACTCACTGCTCACTCCCCAAAACTGCCAGCCTTTCATCCAGATATGGTCACTTCTGGCTCCAAAAAACCAAGATGGCAGGGGCCAAAATATTGAATTCAAGGCTTCAAAATGGAGGTCCACAAACCAATGGCTGACTTCACAGTAGCTACGTCCATCATTTATACAGTCTATGGTTTACAGCGTCTTACAAAAATGCTTTTGGTCTCTTTAGCTGATCAACATTCATGATAACTAAACAGGGGGTGAGTTTTTATATAACTCCCCCATTTACATTTTATTGAGGCTTAAAGTTAAACATAATTAAGGGTGGGACTGCTTGACTATCCTCAAACCTCCTCAACTCCAATCTGTCATTCAAATATGGTCACTTCTGGCTGTAAAATATTAAAGTGGCAATGGTGGCAGTGCCAACTCAAAGCTTCAAAACAGCAGTCCACAAAACGGTGGGTGACATCACAGTAGCTACGTCCATTATTTATACAATTTAAGATCGGACCAGTAGCAATAGCTTTCACCGATCTGCCTGTAAGATGTTTAGGGGACATCTGTAATTTACAGCTACAGAAAACTATCAGGGTTACGCTTAAAATTATTTATCACTAAATCGTTTTAACACGTGTAACCACTTCTTCCTCTTCTAGACTTTATGTATTGAAAAAAAAAGTTTTCTATGTGCAGTTGTAAAAAAAAAACCTCAAAAAACGTCTTTTATATTTCTGGCAGATTAGACTCTTCACTGCAGGCTGAGCTACTTTGCGTCTAGTTAACAAAGTTATATTCTCAAATGCCTCTGGGCATATAAAGATATAATTATGACTGTTTTTTGCCTCCGTGTAAACAGTTAAGTTGGGACCTCTCATCAGAAAGATTTCAATCAGATTGAAGAAATATTGCCCATGTACCCACAGCCATTGTCATAAAAAGACCTTAAACAACACTAACAAGTATTGTTTGTGTAGCCAAAGCCAGATAAAGCTTGTCCCTTTGTGATAAAGATTTCTCTGGTTGTCCAAAAATGCTTAAAATGAATTAGTAGGCTGCAGCGTTGCACTGCCTTATGTGAATTTTTCATTTTGAAGGACATGGACACACACCATCCTGCTGCCATAAATACTCATTGCTGAGGAATGTGTTTAAAAAGGCTGCAGTGCCCAGCTGATTTAGGGAAGTTTATATTCTGGACTTGTTTTTAAAGATTTACTTCTTCAGAAAGAACAAATGGGCTCCAACAGAGACAGGCACAAAAAGTTGAATGTCTTTTGAGAGACGGACCTTCGGCCTCTGTCTCCTCGTGTTGATAATAACAAAAACACAGAACACTACCAGCCTTATCCTTAAAGTACTGCTATACCCCCAAGGGCATCAGCTGCTGACGTTATGGAGAAGACGCCAGTCAAAGCAGTAAGCATCACTTTAGCAAATACAGAAATGATTTGTTGTTCAATTAAAAACAAGACAACACAGCAAAGTCATTGAATTTAACCAAGAATATGAAAATAACCCGATTTATCTGGAATGTGGTAG
This sequence comes from Plectropomus leopardus, assembly GCF_026936395.1. Taxonomy (NCBI): domain Eukaryota; kingdom Metazoa; phylum Chordata; class Actinopteri; order Perciformes; family Serranidae; genus Plectropomus; species Plectropomus leopardus. The sequence continues at coordinate 12,512,264 of NC_142179.1, read as the reverse complement.
CAATTTTCTCTGTGTTCAGTTTCATCTTGCCAATAGCGTACAACAGAATGTTCCTGTTTTTATTTTCACAAGCTTCAACTTTTATTTTAATCAAAGAACAAAATATTTTCTAATAAAGTTGCTCATTTTTTGGCTGATTATTTAAACTGATGAAAGCTGCTCAATATACCAGTCACCTTACAATCACTAGGTTTGCATGTACGAAATTTTCAGGTTTCTGCCCTCATTACAAGGAGAACCTGGAAAAGACATGGAATTTCACAGTCATGGAATAAGTAAAAATGATTGAAAGCTTTGGAAAAGTCATGGATTTTGTGTAATGAAATTGTAAGATTAGTAGTTTTAACCTTCCACTTAACGTAACATAGTGCAGATTTATTTTCTGGAGATGACGAAGTAACGTAGTTCTGATATACGTCGACGTGTGACAGTTTGGTAAATCAACACATACATCTCTTCCTTTTTCTCCCTTCATGTATGCCAGCTAGCTGACATGATGATTGAATAGAGTTTGAATGTTATAAGTTTGAAAAATGCAGGGCAAGTGGGGCAAGGGAAAAGAAATGATGAGGAGTCATGGAAAAGTTTCAAAATGTGTGCGAACCCTGATATTCCACTAACACTGCAGTTTACATGTAGCCGTGCACGCTCTGATTAATGGGCCCTGACGTTACATTTATAACGTCAAAATAAAGAAAAGTGGGATGGCTTGAGCTACTTGTGCCATTTTGCTGCTTTACATAAAATAGGATTTTTTAAGGTTTCCTGCCAACTGGAAAAGACAAACACAGAAATTATGCATACACTGTGCGATTAGATTAGATTTAGTTTAGACTTTACTCTATTGTCAGAAATAATTCTGAAATCGATCTTGCGTCCCAGGACGTCAACTGTTTCACATAAATACACACAAATAAAAAAGAAAATAAAAAACCTCACTTAACCAAACAACAAAATCATCCAACAAACATTACAAATCACAACAGACATTACAAAAAGTGGATGCAGTGCAACATATTACTCATTACTTATTACATCCAGTGTTCGACTCACGTTCACTGAGGCTACTTAGAAGCCGTACTGTGATTGAATTGATTGACAGACTGAGGAACTAAAGAATTTCTTAACCTTGTCTGTCGAGCCTTTGGGACTCTAAATCTCCTGTGTGATGGCAAAAGCTGATATTCTTCAAATAACGTGTGAGAGGGATCAGACGTACTATTACCAACCAGAGACAACGTTTTTTGTTATACACTGTTTGAAAACTTGACTCAAGTGCTTAACCCACAGTCTTTGAGCAGACATGCAGCAGTGTAGCCAGTTTAGTTTTAAACTGAAGACAACCATACTGCATCACACTCTGGATTATAGATTAGAAAAACAACAGGATCTGTTTGTTGGCTCCAACTGATCTCAGTCTCCTAAGGAAATAAATATGTTGTTGTGCCCTACTACAAATATGATCTATATCTATTGATCTACTGGACATGTAGGATGTTTTTCAGACTGCTCATGTTTTATATGTTTACTGGTGTGTGACTGCATCAGTCAGCCATGCCCTTCAAGATAACTGACGGTTGTTGAGGCGTGAGCTTGTCCCTGCAGCCCACTTCGATCTCTCAGGGTGAAAAGATGCGAGTTGTGTTTGGAATTGAAATTGGGTGTTGGTAAAATCTGATAAGTTGATTTTACTTTAAAAAAAAAAAAAATCTAAGAAACCGATTGCCTTGAAAATTGTAAGTAAATATAATTATTAGTATTAATTTATGTTTACTTTGTATCTCATTGTTGAGTTTACTTTAAATTAAGTCGTATTTCTTGATTTTGTGAAGTTGTTGCAACTTAAAAATGACAATTTTAATCAAAATAATCTCAGTTTTAGCAGCTTAAGTAAAACAAGTTTACTGTGCTATATATCTGTATCACGCTGGCTGCAAACAAGTCAGTCATATTTATATTTTCTTAAACATGTTAACAAAACAGAACTTGCAGATCTTTGATGATGACCAAGTTCAGTCAGACTAACTTGGTTTACTGAAGTTGCAAACACTTTGAAAGAACGAGGCAATTCCTCGTGTCATTTTTAAGTTGCAACTTTAAATTAAAATGATACAAAATTAAATAAAATACGACCAGATTTTGTGTAAACTTAACAATTAGGTATAAAGTTAACATAAATTAATAGTTATATTTACTTCTCTTTTTCAAGGCAATTGGTTTCCAAGGCTATTTTATTTATTATTTATTTAAAATCAACTTGTTGGATTTTACAGTGTAGCCACAAGGAGTCTTCTGTGAAATGTCTCCAGAAATGGTGTGAATACTTGTGGCTCTTCTGGAAAAAAAAAAAAAAACAACCTTCGTTTAGGCTTTCTTTTTGTTTCAGGAATCTCCCTTCAAAATCTGCCCTGTACTCTCTTTCTTCTCCTGTTCCCTCTCCCTCTCCCTCATTTACTGCCTCAGCCTTCGTCTCTATCTACAGCTGTCACCCCCACACACACCCCTCTTTATCGCTTTTTTGTTGTGCTTTTCCCCTATGTCATCAGTTTCTTTCTCGTCCTCTCCCTCTTCATGTTGTCTCGTTCCCATCTATCTCATTTACATGTTGTCACACTTTATTCCATCCTCTTTGCAAGAGCCCCCTTTTGCTTCACATCACTTTATCGGCAGCCGTTTTTTAGCCTCACCACAATCTCTGTCTTTTATTCCCTTGTGTACATCCCCCCCTCCTCCTCCATATCTCTGGTCATTAATTTTTTTGTCCTCTTCTTTCTATACATCTCTCCACCCACTATCCTCTCCTGGCTAGACTCCTAGGCTGGGTGATGCTGAAGATGTTTCCCTCTGTGTTTGGAAGTATTCAAGTTAACCTCAACCATCTGCCGGCTTTGCACCGAGCTTCACAAGAGGTACAAGTATCCATAAACACACACATACATTATGCAAACCCTTTTTTTTATATATACTCACAGATGATTAGATGTGTTACCATAAACTGCTACTCAACTCGTCCTACGAAACATGGAAAGTACACTTTGTATTTACAACACAGATACGACGATGTTGTGGCTCCGCACACATCCACACTCAGGATGTGCTCAGCCGTCTAATGAGATGGTAAACAGCTGCAACCCAGTGTGTACACAGCCACTGTTTCCTACATTTCAAGGTAGAATATATGAATATGTTTCAGTGAATTAAATGTACGATTACTTTTAAAAGTCTGTAAACAAATACCTAAAAGTTCCAACTTGTTTTGTTGTACTTAATTATTGTCACTTTTCACTGAAGACAACACAACTCTAATTACATGGCTGACTAAATAAATACAAGTAAATAAGTCTGAGCCAGGCTGCTGTTGCAGAGTTCAAGATGGGCATGAATGAATCCAGTGAAGTATGTCCTCAGTTTAGATCTCACTGAAATGCAGTCGATTACATTCATGAAGGCAAAACCACCGAGAAATTATTCAAGTGGTGCTTATAGTTTTCAGTGGCTGTCAGCTGGTTGTCAGTGCATATTCAGGATTTTATACATCATGTCAAGATTTTCCCTGCTATTAGAAGGTAGAAGAAGAACGTAGATTTATTAGTCATTTTTTAAACAAAGTTATGTGTTAAGTGTTTTTTTTCGCAGCACCTAAACTATACAAATGTAAAAACAAATTGGGGAGCATGCGCGGGGTCTTGGTCTCTCGTCTTGCACCCTGTGTAGACAGTCAGTAGATATGGGCATTCATATGGGGGTTTATCCATAGTCAGTTTATCACATACAGTAGATGTCAGTCAGCTTGCCCCCAGTTTCCACAGATCCCTAAAAAGTCTTAAAAGGCATTCATTTCTTTCATCTAAAAACAAGGCCATAATTAGTATTAAAATGTCTTAAATCAATCTTCCAAATGTCTTAAACATTTTTAAAACATTATAAGGATTGATTTAAGACATTTTAATATGAAAACATCAGGAGGAAGATATTATTACATTTTTCTGATATTGCATCGTGAAATTTCAAAATAATTTGAAAAATATCATTTTTAACAATTTACCAAATTTAACTACACAGATCAGGTTAGAGGAACCGACAGCACTCACCTACATTTACCATCCAATCAAATGACAAATGAGCAAGCTATTTTTTTAAGGCAAACTAAATAGATGCTTCAATATTTAATAGCATATGGTCATTGTTTTACACATATTTGACTCTAGAAAGGTTTAATATTTCCAGCATTTTAAGCAGATTGTCTAACTTTTTAACTAGATCAAAATGTTTTATGATTAGGTAAATATTTCACAGAAATTGTCCCTAACTGTCGGTTCATGTTTTTTTTTGTTTTTGTTTTATTTGTTTTTTTTGGTTTTGATTATTGTAAAATTGGCATTAAATTTTACTTCAAGTGGCATAAAAAGAATCTTAAAGAGTCTTAAATATAACTTGCCATAAGCTGTAGGAGCCCCGATTGGAGAAGCAGGCTGGAGTACTGACACATAAACTAAGCAGTGTGCTGCTGTGGGTTTGGGTCAGCAACAAAACATATTTTTACCACCTAAAAAAGTACCACCTAAAAGAATCATTATCAGTTTAAGTGCATGCTTTACTGAGAGTATTATCACTGCTTCACCTTTCCTTCCAAGCCACCAGACTCCAATGACAAAAACACTGAGTTTTAGCTTGCAGAAAACAGGAGCTGCTGGTCATCCACTGCCTGGCTCGGTTAGTTTGCATTATTATGTGACTTTGGTGAATCTAACCCTTTCAAACTCCAAAGTCACACAATAAGACAAACTACCTGTTTTAGGCAGCAGCAGACCAGCAGCTCCTGTGTTCAGGGCTGTTAAAGGCTTCATTTTCCTGTTGAAAATCACTGTCTGGCATTAAGATGAAGCGCTGAAAATACTCTCAATAGTAGCGAGTTTCTATGGTTACTCTGACTTTCTCTGGAGTAGAACTTTTCAAAGCATGAGAAAATGTTGCACTATAAGCGTCATGACTCACACGCTGTTCAGATGTTTTGTTGAGGATTTTTATTCTAGAGAATAGAATTCAGTGAAGTTGTCCTCCTTCTGTTTTAGATTTCATTTTATTTTTTATATTCTTTTACTACAAATATACTTTATCTTTGTAGTGAGTTTGTGATTATTTTACCAGGATTTCTTTATCAATATGGCTTTAGGTGATCTTTTCCTTATTACAGCTGATTACAGCTCATTTGGGGCGTAGGAGGCTCATGGACCATTTGCAGAAAGAGCGAGTTCAAATCCATCAGAAGAGTGAAACCTCAAAGCATGACGAGGTGGATGACATGTGACAACGTGTGGAAGAACCGATCCTGTTTGTTTAACCCACATTTAAAAAGAAAAGATGAGGTTAACACTGTACATCAACGCTTGTGGTGCTGCGAAGTGTTTCTGTGTTCAGAGCGGAGTTACAGATGACTGTGCGCATCATATCTGGGGGATAACGTCAGTAAATTCAAGTAAAATACAGACTGTGCTTATCCCATGTGAATACGCTGCAGCAACACAGACATAGGGAGGGTAATTTCTAAGTCACATGAGGTCTCCTGGTAATACTAGTCCTGTGCAAATAGGGCTTTAGCTGTCCTCATTCTACTGTTTTATTTACTGTGCACTGATTCATTACCAACTGATAAACCGGAAACTCCGAGTCGTTTGAGATTTCTGGGACAAGTTTGCCAGATAGCTAAAAGATGATGAACATTGAAATAAAGTAAAAAACATGTTTTTGTTGTGGCTTTAAAAGACTCAATACTTACACGTTTTGATATTCCAGCACTTTTATTGCAGAAACGTCTTTTTTTTTTTTTTTTACTGTAGTAACACGAGCGGATCCGCACAAGTACAATCATGTTTTATCTCCCTCCTTTTACTCAGCTTGATATATATAACTGAGTTTGAAATATTAGCTTAACAAAATTCTACTTCAAAGGCCGCATACTGTGGAGAATAACAGCTGTTGTTGACCTTGAAATAAAAATCTGCACAGTATGTTGTCATCTTCTACAGTGCACACAGTTACTTTAACATACTGTCCACGTATAACCTTAATCTTTGTGTGCATTTTAATAACTCCTTCTGGGTTTAAATTATAAATGTATTTTCCGGACATCCTATTCTCCTGATACTATCTGAAGCTTTGCTTGATTATAATATTGATTGAATATGTGGCCACAGAATCACTCTCCTAATCCGTGCACCACCTCTGCGCAGCCCGACATTGTTGTCTTAACGAATGACAATGTGAAGATTCTTGTTTATCTAAAGCTTCTTTTGTCCTGTAATTCAGGGATCTCCGCTGGTTTATGTGCATCTGCGTCAGAGCGCCGTGGACTGTGCTCTCATCCCTCTGGTGCTCTTCTGTCACAATCTGAGAGTCCCATACACTGTCTGTCCGCTCCGCATTAGCAGCTCCACCATAAGGTATCATACACACACACACACACACACACACACACACACACACACACACACACACACACACACACACACACACACAGAGGCATACAAGTAGACATATAATACCTTCCCCCTTACAAATAATGCATTCAGATACCCTTTTTTCCAGGCACGAGGTGCTAAATTTATCAGTTGTATTCACAGCAGCATATTCAGGCAGGTCAATCTAATTTAAACACAGTGTGAAGATGCGTCATTGCTGCAAGTTTCTTAAATTATTATTGCTCCTGACAACCTTCACTCAGTGATCAAGCGTAACCTTGGTGCCTCATCCTCATCTTCTTGGTCCAGTCTGCGTAATCTTGGTTTGATTTTTTTATCAATCCATGAGTTTTAAAGTTCACAGTGAGTTGCTGACTCGATCAATTTATTCTTCCAAGACACATAGGTAAACGTAGGTCTGCTGTGTCAAGAAATGATCTACAGATTCTAATATATTTTTTTTAATCTCAACACGTTTGGACCAGAGGAGAGTGGCCTTAAATGTGATATGTTAGTTGTAACACGCACATTTTTTCCTGTAACATAAACGTAAGGATGCACGATTGAATCAGTAGTTCATCAGTATCCGCAGATATTGACTTTTTTTTTTATTGACACAGTGAACATGTGCAAAATGTCATCATGACGTCATAATGCCAACATGTGGCCAGAGCAGCAGTAAACATCTGAGAAATATCAACAGGATTCTTCCCAGTGATAATTTTCGAATGTGAATTTGTATGTTGTGGAGCTCAAATCCCCACGGCTTTCTGCATGCATCTGTTCTCCAAAAGTTAGCATAGTTTTCACATGTCATGTATGCTAATTTTGGTCTGTAAGGGGCGCCAAAGCACAGGTGCATCCAGCGGCTCATTTCTAGCATGTGTTACGTTTTTAACTGTCCAGATTTTTGAGCAAAGCTCCATTACTTAACTTGTGTATGTGATGTTATTCAGGTGCAACTTGTACGTCAGTTGTCTTTCAAAAAAACGTGCAAATATAAATGGAGTTAGAGGCTATAGCATAGACTTTTAATCTTAGTGACTCTGGGTGTTTCCTCGAAGACCAGTCAGGGGTCAATGCGCCGTACACACAGGCCTTCCTGAAAAGCATCCACTCTGTGTTTAGACAGATGATATTCAATTATATTCTAAATCAAATAAGGGTCGTATAGAATTTTTACAACTTCAATCAACTGGCCAACTCTGTCGGTGTATCAGTGTATTTGCAATCAAGGAAGGATACAAATGTGCCAGCGGCTGCATCTGGAAAATTTTAATGATACCATTATGTCTTATATATTATCTGATCACGCTCTTGGTGTGAAATCAATGTAGAGACTGTTGCTTGATGTTTATTAGCCAAGAAAACTTTTTCTTTAATGCCATTTCTTAGCTGCGGAACTCACATTGTTTCAGCATCACAGGCGATTACTTCGTAACAACTGACTGTGTCGACTTTTGGTTAAAATCCTCTTGTTTTGTTTTCTCTATCGAAAAAAGATGAAAAAATCTCTTAGAAAAAGAGGGAGACAAATGTTTCCATTTGTTGACAAATGTTAAAATTGTGGTGACTCCCCCTAACTGTAATTCTTTTTTTAGCTGCCTTAAAAGATCTACCTAACGAACACAACACCGGCGCTCACAGATATGTTTTCCTATTTAATGTGGGCAAAGCAAACAAAAGCCAGCGCACGTCAGCTACAAAGCCATTGTCGTTAGGACATGTTGACACTTACAGTGGCTTTGTAGCTGAAATGCGTTCGTTTTTGTTTGTTTCACCCACATAAATACAAAAATTTATCTGTGAGTGCCAGTGTTCTGTTTGTTTTGATCCTCGCCACAACCATGCACCAGATACATTGTTAAGAATTGGATCCGTGCTATTCTTCAGCATTTATAAATCTTCCTCACAGCGTTAACAAATCCCCCAAAATGCTGCTACAAGGCTCAATCCGACAGATGGTCTCATACAGCCTTATTAACTTCTCTGCACTTGCTTTCTGTTCATTTTATAATGTTGGTGCTAACTCATCGAGCCCTACATGGCCAGCCTTTACAGTGTATCATGGGCCTTCTGCTCCCCGACATCACAAGCCGTGCTTTTAGGTCCTCTAACCACGGTTTTCTTAGTGTACACGAGACACAATATAAGACTCGGGGAGTTTGTGCTTTCCAGTCATCAGCCCCGAAGGTTTGGAATAGTCTCCCATTACACTTAAGGTGTTTGGACTCTGTAGACATTTATAAGAGGCAGCTAAAAACCCATCTGTTGGGTTTTTAGGCAGCATGTGGTTTCTTATGTTTTAACTCATCTTACGTCTGTTCCCTTTGTATATTTTATCTGGTGTTTTCCCTTCGTTTCATTTATTTGATTTTATTTCTTTGACTGTGAAGCACTTTGTTCTGGCGTCTGTGCAAGTTGCTGTGTAGTAAATAAACTCTGTCTGCTTGCTTACATTATTAAATCAAAAATGTCTGAGATACAGCTTCCTCTATTTATCCTGTAGATCAATCCTGCAGAAAGTAGGCGTGATCGTCCTGCCACCCTCTGCACTGACAGAGCAGGATGCTGAGAACAACAGTCTGTACGCTCCTGTCATGACCTCCGTAAGTCTGACATGCGTTTTCATGCTTTTAAGATAAGGCAGGATGTGACAATATTGATGGTGCTTGTAGCTTTATGAGTTTTGAGATAATGATAAACTTCTGAGTCAGAGTCGAACACCCAAACACAAAAGTTTGCTCTTCACTGGGGTCAAGACAAGAAGTCATCATTCTTTCAACAAGATTAAGAGCTGACGGCTGTGATAGCGGCTCTGAAAGGCTGTACTTAGGCACAACAGCGCCATGAGCTGAATACTAACCTCAGAAGGCAAAAATGCAGATGCTTGCAGGTTTATTATTCCCTTAATCATTATTCATTGAAATACAGAGGACCATCTCTATGGAACAACTTACCTCCGTCACTACAGTCAACATCTACTTATCTAGTTATTTAAAAGGGGAGGTATCCCCATAAGCCATTCTTAGCTTCTAACCTCTCCTGCACAATCTTTAAACGTTTCAGTTTCTGTCTTTTCTATACATATGTGCAAATACACTAAACTAAATTATCTTTACTATGTTAAGCTAAATGTCTTGAAATGTATGTTGAAATGCGATGAAAGTGCAGGTATTCAGTTATCAACTAAAGTTTTTGACAAATTAAAAGCTAAATGACTTGTCATGAGGTTCCAAGTCATTTCAAGTTATCCTGAGTGGACCATGAAATGACTGTATAAATAATTACGGCAATGTATTCAATAGTTGTTCAAGTATTTCACTCAAAACCACTAATGTCAACTTCATGATGGCGCTAGATGAAAAGGTCAGAGGATCACCAAACTCAGTGCAGTGGGATTAACCCTTTGGATAATTACCACAGAATTATCACAGCAAATAGAGCAATGTCAGTAGTCTGGCTAAAAACCTAAAATTTATTTATTTATTTATTTATTTATTTGTCAACTGAAGATGCTGTTGGAGTCATCAGTGAGGCAAATGTAGCCATTAAAAAAACACTTTACCCACAAAATACATTTTGTATGTTTTTATATCAGTTGGCCACATTTTACAACAACAAAACTATATATATAACATCTTTTTACAAAGCCCATTATCACATATTATAATTAGCCTCAGAGGCTTTACACCATACGACATCCCTCTGTCCCTCACAGCAGATAAAGAAAAACTCCACAAAAATAATTCTTTAACAAGAAAACAAAACTGTAGAAACCTTTGAAAGAGCGACTGAGGTGGGATCCCTCTTTCAGGACATGCAGAAAACCGATAGAAAAGAAGAATAGAGAGGGAGGAAGAGATGCAAAGCAACAATAACAACAGTAACTAATAGAAAATTATAAATATTAATAAATGTAGGTTGTGATATGTATATTATGTATATTTCAAGCATATATAATAGTGTATGTATGTGACAATAATAATCATAAGTGTATAATAATAGTGGAGTTATGACTAATAATAATGGCAGTAGTAGTAGGCATCAGGCAGGACCACAGTATCAGCACAACCACGACCCGCAATCCGGACGCAGCACTCAACTCAAGCAGGAATATCCAAGTCTCATTTATCCAGTCGTATGCTCAGTACTTCCCAAACACCTGATTTTTGCTAAAACTTTACAATTCGAAATACTTCCTCATACGAGTAGCGTGGCCGAGTAAGCATGTGCATTTGAGCTCTGCTTGTGTATTTAATAAGCAGAGTTAAAACGCACATGCGACTCGTTCGTGCCTGAGACTGTATGAGCAAATGTATATGTTTCGGAAGTTCAGAGCATATGACCAGATAAATGAGACTTGGATTATACTGCATGACTTGCATGAGAGTTTGTAAACAGATGTGTCAACATAGTTTTGCTGTTTTAAACGTAGACCCCCTTTTACTTCAATTCGTCAAGAATTTTCTTCATTTTCGTATTCCATGTTCACCTGGGAGGCGTGCGAGTAAAACAAAGTTTTCTTTACAAATTCAACTTGACATGGGGTGAATAATTGAAATACAAATTACCATTTTGTGAGTGAAGTAGTCCTTTTACCTCGGTCAGAGCTTGTACTCAGGGACGCCCACGTTTTTCGACCAACAACCGCCCAGAGACAGACTTTCAGTTTTAGATTTAAGTATACTTAAATTGCATTACTTAAGTTAAGCACAATAACTCCCACACTTTTTAGCCATCGAAGACTTTTAACAACTGTTTTCACATATGCAAATGCCCCCTTCAACAGTAGGAAGCTCATTCAGGTTTCATGCACCCTTCCCTGAGAGTCTCCAACCATTAAAAATACCCTGTTGGTTCAGACCTCTCCAGCCTGACAGTTGGAGCAGTTCCTCATTAGCTGCGTTTGTGAACCCACAAACAGTCTGTTTACTCGTCGATGGGAACAAAGCACAGGGCCATGAATCAGAAAACTCGTTGCTAATGCATTTTGCTGAAAAAACCTTTTAGACAGCAGGTAATTATATGAAATTGCAGGGTAAGCAAAAGATACCTGTCCTTGTAATTTGGCTGTTTAGCGTTTGTGCATACGGTTCAATTCATACTCACACACAGACAGACACACTTTCCATCGCACTCCACTGTGGAGTGTTATTACGGTCAGCTCCTCAATCAGAATACAACCTGTCTTTTCCCTCTTCTCCCTCATTCCCCGGCCTCATCCCACTTTCTATTCATTCTCGAAATTACCAAGGGGCTTGAGTATTGCCACAGAGATTGCAGCTTTGGAGTTGGCTAGAGTGACAAAGCAATGAGGAGAGGGCGGAGAAACAAGAAGAATGGTGGTTAGTTTGATTGTGTTAGCTTGGCAGGTCTGAGCAGGTTGTTTCTATTTTTATGAGATGGTAATTTGTATTTTTTGGCCTTATTTTGGAAATTGATGTGGTCTGTATTCATGGCTCCCTCCTCCCTCTCTTCTCTTCCATCTATCATACTTTTCTCTAGTACCCTCTTTGTTTTCGTTCTCTAATCTGGAGTCCCTATTTACTTGATTTTTGTCAGTGGTGGATGAAGTATTCAGATCCATTACTTAACTTAAAGTACTAATACCACCCTGTGAAAATACTCACACTGTTACAAGTAAAAGTCCTCAATTTAAAATGCCACTTAATTGTAAGTAAGATTGTAAGTAAGTAAAAAAGTAAGTAAATCCAATCAGGAAAATATACTTTAAGTATTAAAAGTAAAAGTACCCAGTGCAGAAAAATCTAAATCTAAATATTAAATAAAAAAAATAAAATAAAAAAAACTAAAAAAAAAATTAAAAAGTATGACACCCTTAACTTTAAATTATCAAAAATGAAGAAAAAAAAATAAAGTGATAAATAAATAGAACAAACCCCCCAAAAAACCTCAAAATTATTTCAAAAAAATCTTAATTTGTGAAAAGGACAATAGTACTATTTCCCTCTGCAATGTAGTGAGGTAAAAGTATAAAGTGACATGAAAAGCAAATACTCAAGTAAAGTACAAGTACCTGAAATTTGTACTTAACAGGATGGTTCTGGATTTTTGAAGTCTGGCTGTATAAGATTATTTTGTAAAGTCAGTCATGTACAGTAGCTGGTGGTTGGCGCGCTCCCAGTTTATAGAAACAGACGGGGCGAGCACCCCACAGCGGTTGATTTTAAAACCTATTGTAGCCACTTTAAAAAGGGCCTACCTGAAAAAAGCAAAATCAGTCTAGGTGGACGCTGTATTTGGAGTGTTTTCCCTGTTTTACCCCGCCATCACACAGCCTGTCCTTCGGCACTACATTTCTCATCTGCTGCCGGTCAGCATGTTGGCTCAGAAAGTGCTGTTAGCATCTGTTACGTGATCTGACTGAAACTAAACTTCCAGTTGAAAACACTCTCAATACAGCATCCACTTAGACGGATATTGTATTTTTTAGGTAGGTGTTTTAAACACGTTTGATATCAACCAGTCTATACAGCATGGTAATGCTGAGCTGCGGGGTGGCTTCCCATCTGTTTCTGCAAACCAGGAGCCCGCTGACTGCCAGCTATTGTATGTAACACACTGACTATACATAAGTATCTCATACAGCCCCACTTAAAATTAAAAAAGTAACTACAGTACTTGAGTAAATGTACTTTGTTACATTCAACCACTGATTTTTATCATTGATCAACACCTGCTCATCATCTTCCTGTCTTTGAATCCAGCATGGGAGCTCTTTGCTGCTTTGTTTCATTTTGCCTGTTTAATTTAGAGGAGTTACTGGCTTTATGAAGATGTATATTGTGCTATACAGCTCAATAAAACAGCTCAGCCTGGCATTAATTTCCAAGACTACAGCCTCAGTGGAATATAAGCAAGTTGTTTATGAGTGACACAGCAAGTAGTTTGTGGGGATTTTTTTCACTGACAGTTCATGTGACTAAGCATATTGGCTGTGTGTGTGTGTGTGTGTGTGTGTGTGTGTGTGTGTGTGTGTGTGTGTGTGTGTGTGTGTGTGTGTGTGTGTGTGTGTGTGTGTGTGTGTGTGAAAGCAGGCTTGTTTATTGGTTGTATTTCAATGTTAATAGACCTTTATTGTTTATTGAGTGTAGGCCTGCTCAGCTTCCGTTCAATGGTAATTGAATTTTCCGTGTCTGTAAGGTGAGAACAGTACTTGGGGCGAGGGAAGTATGTCTGAATGTCATGAAGTGTCCCCACAGTGCCTTTTTATTTCTGCTCTTTATCCTGCCTGCTCCATGCATTTTGACTTCTCCTCCCTCAGCTGCCCTCCTCGCTCTGTTGCCTTGCCTCTTTGTATTCCCTCCGAGGTCTGCATCGCTATTGTGCTTATGTATATTTTAAAAATGCATGACAGGCATTTTATGTTAATTGCTCCCCCACTGCCAAGACTTTCAGACCTTTGTCTCTGCCATCTTCCTCTTCCCTCCCTGCTCAGTTGGTACGTGAGCTGCTACATGAGGGCCAGGCGATAAGTGTCGGTGTGTCAGCGGAGTCTGGCCGAGGTGGCCAGTGGCTGGCTCGCATCAGACAACTCATCAAAGAGGGATCTGTCCCCGATGTCAGTCTGGTCCCTGTGGGCATCTCCTATGACTGTCTGCCCATGGCCAACACACAGGTGGATGTTGTATAAACACACACACACAGACAAACATCTCTAACACCATCTCTAATGTCCTCAGGAGCCAGAGAATGGGTCGGGTCTAATGTAGGGGTTAAGAGTGGGGTGAAAGGGGCAGATGCACAGCAGTGTTTTTAAAACAAGTTGGTTATTGTAGTTTGGGCTGATTATCAACACATTCAGCAGTTGGAGCTGCAGCAGAGTCTGTAAAACAACAACTGCCACAATTCCCATCAAAGTTCAAGACATAATTCAGTTAAATCTCAACACACAGACATTATGCACATATTTCTAGACTCAGTGTCACTTCCACTTCCAGAGGATCTCAGTATCTCTGATGTGTGTCTCTAATGAGCATCCATAATTCTCCTTAGACATTAAGGAAAGAGGCCTCTCTCTCATCAATGTAATCCAGCGATAGCTTTCTGTACATCCATGGGTACATTGCAAACAGGAAATGCTAATCACTAATTCACTTTACTTATAAGGACTCCAGTCTGCTAAAGTGTAAACAAATGTAGGCTAAAAAAAAACATCAGGGCTCAAGCTATAGCCCACAGCGTAACTCACTGAATCTATGGCAACAGTATACTTTCTGTTTACATCTCCCAAATTAATATGGGAACTAGGGCTGTAACTTATGATTGTTTTTAATATTGATTAGTCTGCTGATCATTTGTTTATTAATTTATTAATTGATTGTTTGTTCCATAACATGAGAGAAAATAGTGAAAAAAATGTCTTCCAGGTTTCTCAAAGTCCTCGACAGTGTCTTTAAATGTCTTGTTTTGTCAATCCAAAACCCCAAAATATTCTGTTTAATATGATATAAAACAGAGAAAAGCAGGGACTCTCCAAATTACAGAAAATGACAGCAGCTTTTTCCACCATTTTTGCCTGAAAAGTTACTTTATTATTATTAGTAGTATTATTTATTAATTGATTATTTGGTTATTTTTCTGCCAATCACTTCATCAACTAATTGTTGCAGCTCTAATGGGAACTGTGGTTCCAAAACTTGTTGCGCTATCTGTATTTTTGACATAACTATGGCTTTGAATAACTCTGTGGATAACGCAGTTGTCTCGATTTTGCCTGAGAGGTGCCACAGTGTCAATCTCTTGGTTCAGTGGGAAAACAAAATAGCCAGTGATGATCCCGAGTTCAGCTTTGAGAGTCTTGTTTCACAACTTTGCTCTCTCATTCCTCACTAGCCAGCGCTGGTTGATTAGTTGGGGTTTGCATTTCATTTTTTTCAAAGCAGGTGCGATTGTTATTAGTCTCCATTAGTCTTGCCCTCTGTTATCTGCACTTTGAGACGATACTGGAGAGTGGGTGTTGCTTTCAGTTAATTTGGCATAATAAGGTCCTCGCCTCATCATTTTGTTCTGTCATTCACCCACAGTGCACAGACAGTACTGAACACTCAGTTCTAGTCCACTCTCAGACTGACTGTTTATCATAGTGCTCATCCTAGATCTGCTCATTAGTGGTATCGCTGATGTAGTGTCCCTTCTAAAGGCATGGCCTCATTATGATACTGTCGCCAGCTCTCCGTATGTACCACTCTTATGATTGTGTGTGTGTGTGTGTGTGTGTGTGTGTGTTTGTCTGTGTGTATTACATATCCTCACAGGTTGGTTTAAGCTCAGTGTTGCGGTGGCTGTGGGCTCTACACTGGAGGAAACCAGAAGGATGTGTGAGGATCGACATCGCTCAGCCCTTTTCTCTCAAGGTACACAACAGAAAGAGCATATCATGAAAAGAGCAGCTGATTATTTACAGAGGCGGTTCCGAAAGTCAGGTTATAGACTGACGCTGCATTCACACTGGATGCTGAAGCGCCGCCAAGTGTGCAGATTTTCCATAGAGCGCTGCCCGCTTCCTCTTGGCGCCCATGTTGAGCAATCACTCCGCTGAAGGCTCTCGATCTGCAGTAATAGCTTCAGCAATAGTTCTGGTCTATTTTTTCTGTCCCTGGCAATTTTGGAAGGAAAACACATTAAATACTCTATTATGACGATATAAAGTATATATTAGATATGATACCAATTATGTCAGTTGTGCCTAAACACAGAGAGAGAGAGAGAGACAGAGGCAGACACACACAGACAGACACGCACACAGAGATGCACACACACATTCAGACACAGCCAGAGACACACAATCAAGCAGGGACAGAGCTGTGTGATTAGAAAGGAGTAGAAAAGGACAATCACTGCTGACCAGCACAGAGAAATGCGCTCCTGGTGTGAACTGCCAGGCGACTGCTGAAGGGCGGCTGCACGATGATTAACATATCGGGGAGCTTCCGCGTCGAGTGTGAACCTGGCGTAAGGCTGCGCTCACATTACAGGGGTTAATGCTCAATCTCAATTATTATCCCTCTGCACCGACAGCAGCCTTGGCTGGAGGCATTATGTTTATGGGTTGTCCGTCCCATTCTTGTGTTAGCGGTATCTCAAGAATGCCTTGAGGGAATTTTTTAAAATTTGGCACAAATGTTCACCTGGACTCAACAATGAATTGATTGATTGATTTTTCATGGTCAAAGTTACTGTGACCTAAAGAAACATGTTTTAGACCATAACTCATAAGAATTCATACACTAATTATGACAGGATATCCCACAAATGTCTAACAGGATAAAATGATGAAGTGATGAAATTATATATCCATGACGTCAAAGGTCCACTTCACTGTGACATTATAATCTTCTGCAAAAACACTTTTCTGGACATTATTTCACATCATTTTCTCAGAAATATAAGGGGAGTGCTGTCTTTTTTCTTGATTGCTTGCTTTTATCTGTCTGGCACTGTTTGACTATGACACTAAATTTTAAGATCATGGTGTATCCTAAAAATGAAGATATGGATCGATGTTTTCACATTGCGTCAGTGATATTGAAACATTGATCATTGAATCAATACATCAATTAAGATCAATTCGGGAGCTTTGTCATTGGCCAAAATTTGTTTTAACAGAGCCAGCATTTGCACCCGGTTGTGCAGCATAGTTATACTGTCTAGGAACAGAAAGACATCTGAATAAAATGTAATATAGTTAAAGAGAACCCACAAACTGCAGCTTCCAAAGTGACCATAAAGTTGAATCAGCAGATCTCTCAAACATGAGAGCATTATATCAATGCCATTTATTGCAGGACTGTTGAATAGGTGTACCCAATAAACTGGCAGCTTAGTGAAACTGAAGGTTGTCACATAGTATTAGTAACAGAAGAACAGGCTGCGGCAATAATAATTAAATGTTTGGATGAAAACTTTGTCTAATTTTCTACCCTTGGTTTAGCAGAGCACCATTGCTGAATGATTTAGAGATTCTACTGTGCAGCTCTATGAGAGTGTATGTGTGTTTATGTGTGTAGGAGCTGTGTGAGTCAGGGAGGTGCAGAGTAGATGAATGGCTCCCTCTGCAGGACCTGTTGCTGCCTGTTATCCTCAACAACAGGTAATCAAACCACCTGTGTGCACACCTTCATGCACGACTGAGTGTTTATACTGTACGTGAACAAACCACAATGGGGCACGGATTTGGATTGTGTCTTATCTAACATCTGTGAAATTGAAAAGTTACTTTCTCTTAAACTTTGATGATAAACTTTCCTCTAAACCTTGGATCTGGCACAGACACGATGCAAGCTCTGATGAGAGTTTTCATCCTCTTAGAGTCGGTCCAATTACCATCAACATTACACAGTCTGCCAGTGAAAAAGATAACAGAAAGAAAATAACATCCTCGCTCAATCTCTGCTTGGCTTCTGACGAGCAAAGTGGCTTCTCCCTTCCCATGTTTAATTCTTTGGAGAAAGCGGGATGCTTGGAAAAAAAAGAACAGCAAGAGTGAAATAAATGGGAAATGATAGATGAGTAGAGGTAGAGAGTGATAGTTAGATTGGATTGTTATCAGCATGTGAGCAGTTTTAGCTCTTTGTGTGTGTCTACTTCATTAACATCCTGTACTTAACAATACCATCCTAACACACTGTGTGGAAACTAAAATCTCAGCTTTTGAAGATGCTTTTTTATGCCTCTGCACCGGCGATAGCCGAGGCCGGAGCCATAAAAAAGACGCTCTGTGTTTTGGTCCATATGTCTTTCCAGCACATTCTTGTGATTGCGATATCTCTCAAGAACACCTCAAGGGAATTTGTTTAAATCTGACACACACACTCATTTGGACTCAATGATGAACTGATTAGTATTTGGTGATCAAGGTCCCTGTGACCTTGTCTGCCTAATTCTTGTGAATGCAAAATCCCAAGAAAATCTTGAAGGAATCAAATCTGGCACTAACGTTCAAGTGGAGTCTGAACTGATAAGAGTTTGGTGGTCAAAGGTCAAGGTCACAGTGACCTTATAAAATGTGTTTTTGGCCACCTTTAGTGCCCACCTTAACACTGCTGATTGTAGAGATCCTCTGTGCTGCTGTGGGAAAGATGTTTGTGACTCATTCATGTTTTCACGGACATGGATGTAAACTGTATGTGCTACTTGGCTGGTGCTGAGGCATAAAATCACGTGGCTGTATATCTAGTTTTGTTCATGTGTATAAGCATGTAGCAAATGTGAGGACTTTCATAATTAAAATTAAAAGTCCTCATATACAATCAGTTATTTTACAGAGGAGCACAAACTCACGGTTTATCTATTCTTTGTTTGAGATGAACACTGTTACTGTCTGTGGGACTTGTGTACTGACAGAGCCAAGATACGACACTCTCTCTGATACACGACTGTATATCTCCCTCACACACACACAACCACACAGCTAGGACGCATAAATAACACACTCATATCTCTCCAGCGGAGCCCCAGATAAGCAGCTCATAAAATGTATCGCACACACCTCCATTTTTGAGCAATGTAGCTGCTGTTTTATACGCTTGTATGCACCTAAAGTGCCTGAGTCTACAGTGTTATTTTACCCTCACTTACGTGTTCCTTTTATTTCCCTGAATTATGGTGTTAACTCATCCACTGAACTCTCATTATGGCCATTAAGACTTTATTGGAATTACAGCTCATTTTCCATCTCCTTACCCACGAATGTTATATAAACAGTGAATTGATCATAACAGAAATGTCCATGTAATATAATTAAATGAAGCCTTTCCATTTTTTCAGCTGAAGCAAATAATACTGACTACTTGATTACTACTTGATTTGTTGTGCAACTCTACTGACAATGAATCTAATTTACTGCAACACATTCTGATGACTTATGGCCAGCAGTGGGTCAAGTGGCGTAAAGTAGCTATGACAGGCCCCAGTGCACGCTAATTAATAGTAAAAGTAATAATGAAGCAAACACATATGATTAGGTGTATTTAAATATATATATGTATTTTACCAACAATGTGTTGGATTTTATAGATGATTGAGTTACTTGCTTACTACAGTCTCATTTTCTCTCTTGTCTTTTCTAACTGCTACTCACTTGGCTTGCAGTTGTGGTGAGCTGTCAGTCTTTACAAATCCTGTGCCTAAAGTTGATATAACGTCTGGTCTCGCCACATCATCAGGTAGAGACTTGACTTCTCACTACAGCGACACATATTGTGGCTGAGAGGTAATGGGGGTTGTCCTTTAATCGTAAAATATTCGGTTCAGTCCCTGGCTTCCCCATTCAAAAAATGACTCCTTATGGCTGTTTCATGAGTGTGTGAGTCCGTGTCAGTGTATAAAAACTGAGTAGCAGGTGGCGCCTTGTACGGTAGCCTCAGTCACCAGTGTATGAATGGTGTGAGTGAGAATGGGTGAATGTGACTCGTAGTGTGAAAGCTCTATAAGTGGTCAAAAATGACTAAAAAAGCGCTATACAAGTGCAGGTCAGCTTACCATATAGTATCTAGCAGTCATCACTACAAATCATATGTGACAAAAAACCAAAGAAAAAAAATTGTAGGTGATAATGCGTTTGGTCGCGTGTGTGTGCGCACATGCATGTGGGTGTGTTTCTCAGTCTGCAGTCAACAGTGCAAGCTACAAGACCAATCAGGCTCATATTTTGTGTTCATATCTAAATGCTCAAGGATCCCTTGTGTTTGGGATGATTCACAATTTGTGAAAATGCCTGCTTTGCTGACTGTTGTGTACTGTCATTGACTGCTGACTAAATTCTGCATACAATCATACAGTAATATCATAGAGCAAAGGCATTTCTGGAAATCATCTTGGCTAACAACAACAAGCCTTACTGACTGTTGTGGGCCACATTTTGATCTTTGTCATGGCTCTAAAACAGACATCCAGAGAAAACGTTGTCTTCATTTTGATTCAAACACCAAAGTTAGGCATAATTCGGAATGAATTAATTCCCATTTTTGTTACCTTCACTACCATCTTGACTGTCCAGAGCGGCCGCAATCAGCCCTAGCAGCTGCCTCGCAGCTTGAACATGGCCGCCTGGTAAAGACCTGCACTCTCTTAAGTGCACTTTTTTTAAGTTTATTTATAGCTTTGAAGTTTATATAGTTTATGCACACATATTTGATGTAAATTGCTAATGACTTCATCACAAAACAAAACTAAAAACCATGATTGAGATAGGTTTGGCTTTTCGAGGGCATAGATAGCAAATCTGTTCTTCTCTAAACACAGGCATTTATCCGAGGTTGCAATCTAAATCAGTTACAAGGGCCTGTTCTTTGCCTAGTGCATGGTTGGAGGGCCCCCTTTCTCTGTGGGATCGCCACTCCACAGGCACTAATGCAACCTGAAGCCTGCGCTGTCTTTATTTACACCCCTGAGAGTTTTTTTCTCCAAGATTACAGACTGTTATCCTTCTTTAAAGTTGTAATCCTCCAGATTTCAGCCCTGGTTGGTTTTGTGACATCTGTGATTACTGTGGCATCAGCATGTGTGGTTTAATACAGCAAACACGCAGCGTGCACATACTTCTGTTTAATTATAACTCAGTTCCTTGCTGAGAAGTTGGAGGTGTGCAACCTGTCGCCTGCAGCTCTTCATCTAACGCCTCACTGTGGCTGCTCTCTCTTTTCATTACTCCCAGCAATATTTGAGACTAAAATGACCATGTTTTGGCTGTACCCCACTCAGAATAATGCCATTTGAATCAGATTTTCAATATGAATATTTGACCATTTGTTTGATAGATTTTTCATATGAAGTTTAAAGTTTGATAGGGGTTCAGCAGGACAGCAGCATTCATGTAATATAGTAGACAAGCTAAATGTGCGAACAACTGATCAATAAGTTCAACAACATTTTTTGATGACACTAGACATTATATTTTATGTTTTCATATTCCTCAGTGCATTTTGATATTTCTCGCTTTTTAAGATTTTGTGATTCTACTGTTGACTGCACATTGCACTACTTACCTGTTTATTCATTTACTTATTTGGCAACTCAGTGTTTTTTTATTATAATGTGTATTGTTTAATGTTCATTAGACCTAAGTACTTCATTTTGTTCGTCTTATGTATTTGCAAGGCTGGAATGACAATAAAGAATCCTTTATCAAACAAAAGCCAGAGATTGTATCGTTTTGCTGTGAATTCCTAAGCTGAAGATAATGTTATCTCATTTCCTTACGGTGCACCGCCTCTCCTCTTATTGGTCACTGCATGGTCTGTAGCAGTTTGCACCAAAGAGCAACATGAAAGTAAAGAATGCTCACTCCAAAACATTTCCAAAAGTACACAGTACACTGACTGGAAAGGGGGAAAAAAACGGCCACTTGACTTTAAACAATTTTAGTTGACTGAGAAGTCTCCAAATGATGATTTGCATCTTTGACTTAATGGAGCAGCCTAATGTTTTGCTTCATTTTTGCTAAACAACTGTGGTTAGTGCTAACCACAAATACATTTTGTTTCCTGTGGCATCTTCACAATAAAGACCACCCCCAGTGTAAAGCTGTAAAGGATGTTTGGTTTGCATCAGCAGTAACTTGCACAGCTCTGATATGGTGTGAAGTGAGGTCACAGTAAACAATAGCACTGAATGTAAATATTGCATTGCAGAAAAAATGCTGACCATAAGTAGTATCAAAAGTGGGATTTGACTTCATCGTTCATTCTCTGACATCTTTCTTTTCTTATCTCCCTTTATTTACTCAAGAATGGAAAGTGTGTTTGGGCAGAGGAGGATGTCGTGGCTCCTGCCTGCTTCTCATTATGCATCTGAACTCAAAGAGCCAACTCATCCGGAGAGATCCCTCAGCATCGCCATCATCCTCCACCTCATCTTCTGTAGGTCCAAGATTATGTGCCCCTGCTGCATCATAAACAAATCTTTATAAGCTTTTGTTTTAATGGTATGCAAATTGTTTCACTTTATCTCTGAGTGTGTGTGTGTGTGTGTGTGTGTGTGCGTGCGTGCGTGCGTGCGTGCGTGCGTGCGTGCGTGCGTGCGTGTGCGCGCATGCGTGTGTGTCTTTGTTTGTTTGTTTGTTTTCTCTATTTTAAGCTACAACTTCCTGCACGGCTGCAATGTCCACCAGTCTGGTGTCCAGTCTTTTGCTGTACAGACACCGCAAGGTACATGCATCATCATGTGTTGGTGTGTTTGCTGAGAATTTTTTCCCCTCGGTGCTGTGGAAGTTAAAATCCGTCCCTGCCCCTCAAAGGATCCATCAATACTCTGAGAGGCTCATAAAGTGAAATGATTTTCCTGCAAGCTTATTAGAGGGTGACTGTGATTTTGTGAGTCATACCCACCAGTCTCTAACTGACGTCACCAGATGGTTAATGCTCACATCTCATTTTGGAACGGAACTTCTCCGTCCTTCTCCTCTGCAGGGTGTGAGCTCTTCTGCCCTGTGCCGGGATGTGGCCTGGCTCACCGAGGAGCTCTTGTTCAGGAACAAAGACGTCGGTTTCGCGGGAAGTTTAGAGGAAGTTTTACGCTACTCCCTCTCTCTGCTCGCCCCTCACCTCATCATAGCTGCAGGGCCGTCTAGGTTTGTTTTCTGTCTGTCAACAAAGAAAAACAACACTGATAAAAGCTGTACAGCAAATGTGTTTCTTATCAAAAATCCAATTTCCCTTTCAGTGAAGCCTCTGTCTCCATTACTGTCCTCCTTTTGGTCCATGTCTCCAAACTTTTAGGAAAGACCCTTTTATTGTGCCACGTCCATCTCTTGCTGCCACGCTTCACCTCACCCTGCAGGCTCGGATTGTCACACACACCTTTATTTTGGAAGCTGTTGGTGGTGAGTGACTTCTCATGCATGTATTTTGTGTACAAAACTTTTTTTTTAAAAAATGCCTAAATATCATCTTGAGACCCTGTGTTCCACCGGCTCCTTATTTTTCGTGGGAGGCCTTGGCTATGGCTCCAACTGTTGGCATGTCAGTATGGAAAATCAGTTCGAAACATGACATTTTTAAAGTTTAAGTACTTAATATTCTGAGCATTTTAAGGCATGCTAAGCTCTGAGCAGTGTCAGGACACTGTACATGCAGCAGCAGATTTTTTTACCACTAAACATAAAAAAAGAAGCAGCTCATCAGTGGCAGTGCAGCTCTTAAAGAGGTAGTTCACTGTTGGAAAGATGGTCTTTGGTAAAACAGGGCTGTCTGTTCAGCAGAAAGATGGAAATACTTTGAAATTGTTGCTACACGACCAGAAAAAATGGGCTTTAGCTCAAGCTGTACGATACCTACAACTACCAGAATGCTCTTTACTGCACTGAACCAATAAACTCTTCCACTGCTGGGTCACGTATTGCAAGTTGCTCGACTTCCAGTTGTGTCAAAATGTGTGACATGTAGAAATGATACATTAAATGCTGCACCTGTAATAAGTGAGTTAGGCAGCGGGACGGTATGGGACCACAATTCAACTGGAAGACACAGATTTACCAAAATCCAGGCCTTCTGCAGGTTACAGTGTCTGTTTTTGTCAACATCTTTCATAAGTTTAAAGCTTGTTCTCTCTTGTCATGTCTTTTATTGACATTGTCATTGAGCACAATCCCCGGGTTTGCAGTATAGTAGAAATTAGACTTAGTTCTTGTGTGGCGATAGGATTGGAAACAGCATAAAATGTATGAGTAATATATGGTAATCATCTAATGGTGAAAAGCGTTATATCAGCTTATCCTTGGGCCAAGAGCTGTAAAATATAATGTTTTGTTTCTGCATATCATGCGCACAGGCAGACTAGGGTGAAGCCATAGATACGGTAGCCCTGTTTTAGTATTGTTAATGGGGTTAAAAATAATGTGGTGTTTTAAGTACAGGAAGCTACTTGGCCTGCATGATTCATTATTCCTGCATGACTTGTTTTGGTTTTATAGGAAGTGGAGCAGGTGGGCAGTGGGCTTTGTACTGCTGAAAGCCTTTGTGTATTGTAAATTAATTCATTGATGCCAACCTTATGCGCTAAAAATAGGACAAATCAGCTATACTTAGGTAATGATATTTTACTGTGTAATATCCAGTGGTGGAAGAAGTACTCAGATCTTTTACTAAAGTAGTAGTACAACAATGTAGAAATACTCTGTCACAAGTAAAAACTCCTGCATTCAGCATTTTACTCAGTACAAAACTATTTGCATCAAAATATACTTGAAGTAACAAAATAGTATTGATTATGCAGAATGATCAATCTCAAGCTGATGCAAGTTATACTTTTGGATTATAATTAGTGATGAATTAATGTCTTCATCTCTTAAATGTTGCAGCTTGTGAATGTGAAATTATTTTGATTTTGATTAATTACTTGCTTGTGATGTTTTCTCCCCTGGGGATCAATAAAGTCAGACCTTAACCAGTAATAATGTATAATTTATATATTTTGTATTATTAATTTCAATCTGCAAAGTAACAAGAAACTTCATTTATAAAATGTAAAAGAGTGAAAAGTGAAACTTATTTTCCTCTGAATTGGCTTGGGGTAGAAGTATAAAGTCGCAGAAAATGGGAACACATGGGGCGCCTGGTGGCTCGGTGAATGGAGCAGGCGCCCCATGTGTAGAGGCTGTGTCCTCGCCACAGCAGCCGTGTGTTCGATTCCGGCTTTGGGCCTTTGCTGCATGTCACTCCCTCTCTCTCTCCCCCATTCACACTTGTGCTGTTCTATCAATTAAAGGCAAAAACACCTAAAAAATATCTTTAAAAAAAAAATGGGAACACATGATTAAAGTACAAGTACCTCAAAATTGTTCTTAAGTGCTTGACTGATAATATTGTAGCAGTTCTGTGGACTGATTTAAGGACTTTAATGACCCTATCACAGTGCAGCTCAACCGTATTTGCATGTAGACTGACTCAGTTGACGTTTTCACAGCCAAGCGCCCATCTGTGTGCCGATGGACATGTAGGTCTTAAACTAAGGTGTGTTCAGGCACATTATTGCCACATCACTATTTCAAGACAGAAGAAAGCAGTTGCAACATTTAGGAACAAAAACCTGGTCTGAAGTCAGAATGGTGAAGTAGTTTCCTGCTTTTTAAAGGGCACATTATTCTGATAATAAGATGCTCTTACATCAGCAGGTTCACTCTGCTTGTTACTGTATGAAATAATGCGGGTAGCTACCGTGACGTCATCCATTTGTTTGTGGACTCCTGTTCTGAATCCTCGTGTTCTGCATTTTGGCTGTTGCTGTCTTGGGTTTTGAGGACATAAGTGGCTGGAGGAGCACGGGGTGGATCTGGCTCACAGACTGTAGCGACACCTCACACACATCCTGTCACTCAAAGCGTCATCCCCCGTACAGTTTTCAAGAAGGGAGACAATTGTTAAAGAAACCACAACTGTTTTTTGTACCAGACTGTAAACTTTTTTATTTTTGCTGTAAAGTTGGGCATTTTAACATGGGGGTCTGTGGGGGTTGACTCAGTTTAACGCCAGCCTTAAGGGGCCATTAGAGGAACTGCAGTTTTTGGCACTCAAGGATTGGCTTCATTTTTCAGCCTCAGAAGCTGCCGCTTCCTTGGCACACACATTGAGCGTTTTCGCCGTCTCCTGACATCATTATATCCCTTCCTGAATTGTGTGACCATTCTAATGATGCCACAAGACAAAGACACGCTCCCTCCTCCCTCACTGCTTTACTTGAGGGAACTTTTGTGGATTCTCGCTGCTGCCGTAGATGGTCTACTCGCATGCTTTCACTTCACACACGAGTAAATCTGTTTTCTTCCGCAAAAAATCACTGGCTTCTTTAATTTGCTGAATCCACAATTTAAATAACAATGCACCAGGTGCAGGTACACCTGGCCCAAAACACAGCCATGGTTTATTAAGGGACTAAGTGTAACCTTTTTGCCTCTTGCACATACTTTGTGCCCAGATTATGTGCCATTTAACTAACAAAAGTCAGTTGGACATGCCTGACATGCACTTTAGACCTTGCGGTGTCGATCGTTTAAATAGGGCCCTTTAACTCAAATCTCCAGCCTCCATAATGGTGTGTATTCAGTGTTTAGGGCAGTGATACTCAACTTACAGCCTGTGGGCCAAATCTGGCCCCCAGTAGCATGCCGGGTGACCCCCCAACCATTGTCTAAATCATAATAAAAACAAAGCGGTTCACACTGGGAATTGTTTTTGTACTTTAAGTTTAGATGAGGTGCCAGAGTACATAAAACTGTATCAAAATAGAGCTTGTTTATTTAAAAAAAAACTGCCGGTGGAGGATCCCCCAAACCCCCCCGACAGAGGTCTTAGCTAATCCCCTAATATCCTAAAATCCTAGAAATGTCCCAGAATCTGAGAAGTGTCCTAAAATCCTAACATATATGGGGCTGCTGCGACTGGCCCCTGGCATCCTGTCATTTTGCAGAAGTGGGTCCCAAGCAAAGCAAGAGGAGTATCCGCGGTTTAGGGACACGAACAATTCAGATGTCAAGACTTTCCCACCAGCACATGAAAGCAGGATAATTGGGATAAAAAGTGTAAATAAAAAGTTAAAACTTGTTTAAATGGCGGGAATCCTCAATCCTACTTATCAGCGAAATCTCATCAACTGCATTTCAGACAAACAGGAACATTTGGAAATGTTTTGCTCAGATAAACACAAACCTGCTTACCGTGGATAATATCAAACACAGGATTTCTCACAGTGTGCATGAAGAGTTAGAGCACATGATCAAATGTTCATGTGTGTGTTTGTGTTTAGCGTGTGCGGTGTCGGCCATGCTGTGCGAGGTGGTCAGCAGCGGGGTCAGCAGCAGGGTGAGGAGTGGCGGCATGGACGGAGAGCAGGTCAATGGTGACATGGACTTTGATGTGGTGCTCTGCCAGTCTGAGCTGACGGAGAGGGCCCTGCAGCTCTGCCATCTCCTGCCTCCAGGCTTCATGCCAGTGAGTATGAATTCATATCACACACACGCACACACACGCACCCAGTGTGTCTCATTCAATGGATGTTTAATGGAGCTGAACAGCCATTCATCCTGCTCTGCTGCCTCTATCTCAGGCAGAGAGAGGTTTTGAATTGTGCGCGTGTGTGTGTATCTGTGTGTATTTGTGTGTGGTTGTGTACGTATGTGCGCTATCACACTGACTTTAAAGGGCTCCAAATCTGAGCCAGAAATATTATTCCTTTCTCTGTTTGCTCAGCTTTCATTTTCGGCAGCTGCTCTTTCTTGTCTCTTCTGCTCTGCTTGCAGCCATGTTTCTCACCCCATTCCTCAACAAAAAATATCGCTCCTGGTCTCCTCTTCCTGCCGGCCATCTTTCGTTCTCCTCTGATCTCTGCTAAGTCTCTACTACACACCTCATGCTCTCTGGCAGCTGTCTCCCCTTGAACTGCATAGAGGTGTGATGTGCTGAAGCTGTTTGTGCCTCTAACCTTTATTCACCACAGAGCTTCTTTTCTCTCTCTCTCTCTCTCTCTCTCTCTCTCTCTCTCTCTCTCTCTCTCTCTCTTCAGCCTTGTCAGTCGTCCCAGAGTTGCGCTCTGGATGCAGTTGACAGTCTGGTACGCTGTGGCATCCTGATCATGGAAGAAGTAAGATAAATTTAAAGATTTTATCCAAAAAGCTTACTATTAAATGCCGTATGTTGCCTCCACTTTATGTCATTATTCTAAAACCTAAAGGATCTGGATGGCACTTTATCCTCAGATATCACACACGTCAGGTATTTGAAGAGGAACTTCATACAAAAACATTGGAGCCCCCCCTGTGGTGCACAATATACATTCATAAATAAATAACTTAAAAATTAGTCTTTCTTCTGTGCTGTATTTCTTTTTTCTAACATTTTTTTCTGTTTTCTGTTTGTGATTTTTAAGTGTACAGCACTTTGTAACGTTTGTTTTGATAAGTGCTTTATAAATAAACTTTATTATATTTATTATTATTATAGTTGAGTTTCCATCTAAATTTAGTGCAAATTCTAACCAATTTCTTAGAAAATTGAAGAGAAAGAAATCAAAATTTCTGTGCTTTTTTTTATCCACTTTTGCTATGCAAATCATAGACTGTAAAAATTATGGATGACATCGGTTTGTGGACTACCATTTTGAAGTCTGTTAATGGCTGTAAACAGGTTTATTTCTGCTGTAAAGTTGGGCATTTTAACACGGGGTCTATGGGGTTTGACCAGACTGTGAAGACAATGGACGTAGCAGGACTGACTCACTTCTAGAGCCAGTCTCAAGTGGCCACTAGTGGAACTACTTTTTTGTTTGCATCTCTGTGTTGTCTTCATTTTTCAGCCCTGGAGTTTGCATGTGCAAATATTGGGAGTTGATTAATTGAGATAAGCTGTTTTCTCTCCATCCTGTGTAGATTCCCAGAGATGTTCCCATCTGTGATTTCTGGAAGAGAGAGGGCACTCTGACCTGGGCCACCTCTGACGACCCTTATCACAGTGACTCTGACTGTGACGTGGAGGAGCAGGACCTGCGCTCCTACAAGGTACAGATGAGCAATGCTCAACCCTTCCGGCTTCTTCGCGTCTTTAAAAAAGCACCAGGGGTTATATGAAGGGAAAACTGCTCATGCCGCCCCACCTACAAAACACGCCTGCCTACAGGGTTTGTACAAAAATACCAGAAACACCACATGAAAAAGAACTTTGAAGTAACTAAATCTCCATTACAAAAGCATCTACACAGTTGAGTCACGTAACTTGAATGCCAATTAGCAGCATGTGTCCTCTTTAAAAGATGCCTGACTGTCATGAGTGATACATGTGATTTTTCAAAGCAGCACAAAGAAGCTTTCCAACTTCCAGAGGGACCAAACAGCCAGCACTCAAAATGCAGGAGCATCACTCAGAAACACTGCAAAGTGACTTTCAGATGCATTGAAGGTGGGCTTGGGTATTTTGCAACTTGGACCCTATTTTCCCATGTTTTTGTGTCCAAGTGACTCATGGGTGACTCAACAGTTTTTTAAATTGGTTCAGTATTTAGCGAGAGAGCAGTAACGCTGCAATGTAAGCACTTGGTTGCATTGTACACTGTATACACCATCACTTAATGTCTGCTAAAAATGCTTGTCAACTAAACCAGAGTTGGTGATTGTTTGAACAGTGAAAAGATGAACCGAGACATTTCTGTAAGTTTATTTTGTTTCTGTCTTTAAATGAAATTTATTTTATGATGTTAAAGTCATATTACCCTGAGTTTTTACACTCTTTCACAGCTGCAGCACTCTCACTAAATTGTGGACCAATTTCAAAAATTGTTGTCTCCATTAGTCACTTAGACACAAAAACATAAGAAAATAGGGCCCAGGCTGAAAAAAATACTAATAGCAACCTTTAAGAGTCAATACATGTGAGCCTTAAACTGCACCAAGAGAGAGCAACAATCAAAGCACAGCAACATAAAAACACAGGTTATGGATAAACCACTTTTTTTTTCAAAATTTTTAAATGCATATTCAGGGCTCATTAATAATGATCGCCCAGTTGTAAGTAAAATCAGGCTAGTAAATCCAGCAGTCCACATGCCCGATTGAGCAAGTGGTAAAAAAGAATTATGGACGTATAGATAATAAGCTAAGAAGTGAGACATCTTGCTTCCTTCTCAACTGTTGAGTTGTATGTGCGGAGTTCAGATTCAACATTCATGACAAAATAGTGAGAAAAGACCAGCATTTCAATTACCCATGAAAAGGAGTTTAGTTTGGTGGCATTGGAGGATGTGGCTAAAAACTCCAACTATGTATTGCACAGTTTGGCACAAGTTTGAGAGCAAGGTGGATAAAATGGGTTTGTTTTTCAAAGGCACATGAAGTTACTAGTATTTGATAACTGCCACACTGAGACACATCTGTAGAGATCAGATTTGAATTATCTTTTATATCACTTTAAAATGTGGTTTGGATCAGGTTTGCAAAAATCGCATTTTGTGTGTTTTTCGTTTTTTTGTTTTTCTTTTTTTTTCAGGCTTCCCAAAATCAATCTGGATACAAATTTGTAATTTATTTATTTAAGGAGGGACAATGATACATTGATCCACATTTAAACAAATGTAAATCCAACCATGTTAGGTGAGGAGCTAGTTTTCATCGGTAGTCCCTTGCCTGATGTTAATAGGCATCCTTCAATAATAAAAAAGCTACATAACATAGTCAAACTTGTACAAATTAAGAATATACAACACAACTTGACAAAATTAGTTGATAAAATTCAAATAGCAGATTATGCAGGTACAGTGTGAGCACAGTCAATTTAAATTTAGGTAAAATTAGGCTGGAGTCAGTGCTGACATTGGGCCTAAAATACAAGAGAGGTCAACTCCAGATGCACCAAATGTTCTTAACCATCTAAATCTGTTCCTACCCAGGCATGCTGAATGCTGAATCCCACTTGATTATAAGTCATCTGTTAGCGTAGGTAACGTCCCCTGAACACTAAAAAGGTTTTGTGCCGTGTGCAAGGACTCTGGCACATGGACAAGACTGGAGATATGACCTCTTAAGTGTATTAGAGTGGAAGTGGAAAGTGGCATGATATTAAAATACTCACCTTGGTAAGAGTGCTCGCAACCACGAGTAAAATTTTCCCTCACCTAAGAGAAAACCAAAAATAAGAAAACAGTGGTAAATCTCAAAAATCAGTGGGTACTAACAAAGTAAGAATAAACTGTGGATATAAGCAAAAATAGGAGAAAATGTATAAATTGTTTGTTACATGAGGCTTATTGTTGGTTCTCAATAAACCATTTCTTAAAATTAAGGTTATATTTCTTGAGAATATGGCAATGATGAAAACTAAGTGGCTTCTTGTCTAAAGTTTTAAGTGCTTGTTTGTATGATGATTCCAGTGATTTTAAGGCTGTAATGTGTGTGTTTGACCAACTTATCAGACAATAGATGATGTGGGAGATAACCATTGAATGGAGAAATATCTTAGCTGCCTCAGTTGATAGAACGTTTCTGGTGAACCTGAAATTTGACAAACTGAAAGACCTTTTTTTATGTGAGTATTGTAGTTCTGAATATGCCCAAAAAACAATATGAGCTAGCAGTCGGGTCCAAAAACTCTGAAGGTTGAAACATTGCATCTTCTCACATTTTTTGAGAGCTTGCAGTATTGCTGCTTTTGTACTTCACCTTCACGCACAGTGTCATATTCCTTGCTTTTTTGGAAGACAGCCATTGTTAACACTGAAAATTTAAGAAACACTGTTGCTGCAGTAAACTATACAAAACACATCCAAATAAGTTCTTGTGCCGACCTGTGCCGCAGGGAAGTTGACTTACTAGCCTAGTAAAACCACTACCACCACCCCCACACTGGAGTAGAGTCCTCTCTCTGATTTCAGCTTCGTCCACTGAGGAAGAGCCTCATCTCTGTTTGTACAGCTTTCCTCCTCTACTCTAAACTTTTAACTTTCATCATCCAGTGTTCTCGCTCTTCTTCTCCTGGTGCCTCTGCTCCGCTGCCCTCAGCTCAGGTGCTGAACAAGGACAGAAACACCTCTGTACCAAAAATAAATAAATAAATAAAAATTCCCTCGCCACTTCCTCTGCAGGCTGTTATCAGTTAGCCTGCCTAAATTCACTTCAGGTGTTCTCACAGAGCACGCTGGCAGTAATCCAAGTTAAATTACTATAATAAACAATTCTCAAGGAAAAGCCTGGTGTTGTGTAGACTCAAAGTTTAGAGATTTATCCCCCAAACACCTGAGCTTTAAAAGCTTAATTTTGTTCATTCTACATGTAGAACTTTGTTTTTCCAAAGGCACTTACATTTTTTTATTACTTATTTATTGTGTTTGTGTATATTGAGTTGTTCATTTTTGTGCAAGCTAAAGAGCAATATATTTCCTCAGGTGGCAAGGATGTAGATGAATTTAAATATATGATCTGCAGTTAAATGATAAACTTCACTGTATTTTTGTGACCTTAACTCTTTTAAACATCTCTTTGTTTCTGTCAATTATGTTTACTTATTAGACATATACACAGATTCAGATGAAGCCAGGCTGACATGGAGGCTTTTTCAACCAGCTTTGTATCAAAACAATGTGGGTAGTATGTGTAGATGAGGTGTGGTAGACTTCCCTCCATCTAACCAGTGCCCAGATATCCCTTCTCACCCCACAGCGAGAGCAAGTGAAATTTTGCCTGATGACGTATTTAATGTCATCAGAGTTTTACTGGCTCTCCGGCTGTTGCTCCAACTACACAAACACATTCATGGATCTACAGTGTGTACTTCCACATTTTTGTTTTGCCCACCAACTGTGCCGCTACCACAAACACAAAAGAGTATTGAGCTGGATCAACAGACTTACCCACCCCCCTCTTTCTCTCTCTGTTTTAAATTCGGACCAAAATCCAATCAAACGGTAACGGTAAGGTGCTGGTCGAATATAAATCAAGATTCTGTGACTGAGTTGCATATTTCTCACCTCAGATGTTTTCAGAAACATGTTTTATCTTACCATGTAAATGTAATACGAGATCAACCATTGTTTCACGCGGACCAGTCCACATTACGTCACCCACCAGCAGTTCATTCGTTTGGTCCGGCTAGCTGCATTCTGCTATTTGTAGATTTTCTACCAACTGAGTAAAAGCGTCCCTTTTCTCTGTTTCTCTGATTATGTAGCACCAATTTCAAAAGTATCTGTGTCTTTCTACTCCAGGGACGGCCTAGTTTTATGTGAGGTCTCTCTTTATATCTGTGAAATACTTTAAATACTTTAAATTAAAACCATTCCATAACCATAAACCATGGATTAGCAAAACAATCTGGAAACATGGACAATTTTAAAGCTGCAGCCAATGATGCAGGAAGATGCAAAAAATGACTAAATAACAGTGCACAAGTTAAAGGAGCTTATGGGATCGCATTTCACTGGAGTTGTGCCATGTGACAAATAAATGATGGGAGATTGTTTGTCCAGCCCTAATACAGATCCATCCAATGAGCTAATTTTGGTCAATATATCAGTGTTTCCATCTTTGCTTGCTACAATATTCTTTTGGGGCCCAAATCTGCTTATTTAGGTTATGTAAATATTATGGTGGGAGTGAATTTTGTCCACTTGCTCTCTGACCTGATGTGTTTTCACAACTCACACTAAAAACATTTGGTCTGACTGCTCTCCCTCTTTTCTCTCTGCTGTGTTGGTTTTAAAGTTCAGCTGTGTATTGAAGCTTCCAAGCGCCTCACATTCACATAATGATTGTTTAAACACAGATTGAATTAGCCTAATTGACTAAATGGCGACTGCTCATTGAAAATTTGGATGAGCTCCATTCAGACTGCCACGCTGGATGAAATATCACGTTGGTATAAAATCTGGATACGTATTTTTAAGAACGAGGGCTGCTGAGCAATGACAAATACAAAATGGTCTGATCATTTATGCTGTGCTGCTATGAGCATCTTATACGAGCAACTGGTCGGACCATCCATCCTTTGAGAGACTTAATGTTTGGTAATGGTTTTGTGTGGCGGTAATGAGCAAGGAATGCAAAGCAAATTTACAATATTAGCTGTACTCTACAATATAAACTCTGCCCCTATAAATTTCTATATTACATGATTATGATGCCCCCATACACGCTATTAAACTATTTATAAAGTGATTTAACAGACCCACAGTTTCACGGCCTCCCTCATTACCATGAATATAATATTTTTTATGCCTCCGCACCAGCAATAGTCACGGCCGGAAGCATTAAGTTCTCTGGTTGTCCGTCTGTGTACATAAGTACATACGTCTGTCCCATCCTTGTGAACGTGATAAACGTCTTGAGGGATTTTCTTCAAATTTAGCACAAATGTCCACTTGGACTCAAGGATGAACTGATTAGATTGTGGTGGTCAAAGGTCAAGGTCACTGTGACCTTGCATCTGTCTCATTTTTGTGAATGCAATATCTAAAGATGGTCTTGAAGGAGATTCCTCAAATTTGGCACAAAGGTCCTCTCGAACTCTCAAGAATGAACGGATTAAAATCTGGTGGTCAAAGGTCAAGGTCATGGTGACTTCAGGAAACATGTTTTTGGTCATAGCTCGAGAATTCATAAGCTCAGATTTCACACAAATATCAAATAGGATATATTGATGAAGTTCTGACATTTTAAATTCAAGAGGTCAAAGGTCAACTTTGACATAATAATGTTCTGCAAAAACACTTTTCTGGCGATTACTCATTGTCATATCTCAGGAACAGAAGGGGAGACATTTGGTCAGGTACTGAATTGGTGACACTAATAGATCTCTGTGCTGCCGGGGGGCGAGATGTGTGTCTGAAGCATCTATGTTTTCACAGACAAAGATATAAACTGTAAGTGCAACGTGCCTGGTGAGCAGATGCATACAGCCGTGTGGTGGTATTATTAGTTAACTTCACCAGCTTGCACATAGCTCTGAACTCAACCGTTCAACACCTTTAGGATGACTCTGACCCCTAAATCTGAGCCTTCCTGATTGTCCGACACCAGTTCCTGACCTCACTAACACTGTCGTGGCTGCGTGAGAGCAGATCCCTGCAGCCAGCTTCCAAATTCTGGTGGAAAGCCTTTCTTGCTATAGCAATAGATAGCCACTTATGTTTTTGGTCTGATATGTTCAGCAACAACATATCAGTGTAATGTTCAGGTGTCCACATACCTTTAGCCATGCAGTGTATATTAATTTCAGTTTGACAGCTTTCTAATGAGGATTCGTGCAAGATGTAATTTATTCATTCCTAAAATCATGGAAATTACAGTTCCCAGCTCCTAATCAACCAACACTGATTACAGGACAAATAAACGATTCTGCTATAAAAACTGTTACTTACGGAGAGAGGGGGGCTGTTTGAGGACTGTTCCAAACAAAAGCATGGAAATAGCAGGATTAAAAATAAACTAAAATGGGAGTTAATGTCCTCTTTTAACATTTCTGGTTTAACTGTTGTTTCCACTATTAGATAAAAGAAGACAAGTAAGGACATACAACAGGAAAATCATCTTAAGACACATGGCAAGACATGTTCTTATGTTCTATTTGTTTTTTTTTTTGTTATTTTGTCAAGTTGGTTATTTGTTTTTGTGGGTCTGTGAACACAGCGCAGGAGCAACATGAGATCTTTTTTTTCCCTTTCTCAGCAGTTTGGAGAGTTTGAGTCGCAGGGTGAATAATTCATCTGTTGATCCGTTAAGAGTTGATTAGATCAGATTAATGGATAAGAGGAGCAGCAGCTGCAGAGGCGAGTGAAGGCAAACTCTTAGATCCAGCACAATGAACAGTTGAGTTTCACTTTCACTGCATCTGATGATCTACTGCTCCATCTGTGCTCAGAGTGCACTCTTCGCTCCCAGAGTTACCAGCAGCGCTCCTAATGAACAATCCAGCTTCAAAAATATAAATTTACTTTGTGGCAGCCGCTGTTTTTATTGTGGTGGGCTGCCACAAATAAATGAATATGTGGGGAACCTTGTTGTCCATTCTGTCCAGTTGCAGTACATCACCAAGACGACAAATGTTTTAGTTCACATGAACATTAATCATCTGTTTTGCTGCATGAAACCCAAAGCAACCTTGGACATCCACATGATCGTGTGCTGCTTTAGCAAGTATTCCCTTTTATTATTGTGCCTCTGTTTGCTGCAGCTGTTTAACTTTCTGGGGCAGACAGACGAACTGTCAGTAACTTCTCACAGTGCTCACTGTAGCGGAGAAAATGCTCCTTCATTCCTGCTCTCCCCGTTAATCCTCATTTTGCCCTTTGTGACCACTCCTGTCTCCGTCTCTGTTCGCTCTAACAGATAAGCCAGCCCAGTCAGTGTCCAGAGATGCTCTTCTTCCTCTGCAGTATGCTGGCTGGTCATCTGAGGGCGCTGTGCTGGACGACCAACGCACTGGCTCTTCTCAAAAAACCACTGCCAGGTATGTGTACTGAATGTTTAAAGGAATACTTCATCCCCCAAATGACCATTTGTGGATCAGTTACTCACCCTGTGTTACATTAAATTAGTAAAGAAAATTGTTTTTCTTGCATGGCTGCATGGTGAACAAAGACTGTCTTTTGGGAAGAGTTGTGTGAGAGTTTATTAACGGATGTTTTCATCAGGTTTTTTTTTTTGGTTTTTTTTTTTTGGGACAGTCTGTTTGGCATATTTCCCACGGTTAAAAACATGTTTTTGTGGAAACTTGGTGAGACTTTGATTTTGTCATTTAAAAATATTGCACTAAATGTTCTCTTTCAAAGCAAAGAACCAAAATAGCTCATAAATTATTTCCACACAAAGTCAGAATAAATGCTGATGGTGCTCTTCATGTCTCAGTTATCCATATTTTCCCCCAAGCTATTTGCAGTGACCAGCCAGCCATAAATATACAGTACGATAGCGAGTCGCTGAACCATGAACTCTGTATATATATACACGGATATCTCAGCAGACTCTGCCAATTTACTCTTGAGTGCAATAATTGTTTTTATTTCATGGGCTTCTGCTGCAGAGGCAGAGTTTGTGGCTCAGGTACGCTCCCATCTGTGTGACACAGCAAATAAGAAGAAACAGCACTATGGTGAGCTCAACCTGACATCTCCTTCCAAAAACACACTCTCACAAACACACAAAGATTTTCCATTTCTTTGTGATGTAATTTTAAGAGCTTTTCACCTTTCCTTTTCCCACTGATTCAGTTCGTGTTGTAAAAATTCAGCAGAGACTGTCTCACGTGCTCACACTCACATCACATGCTCTTCTCTTCTTAAATATATATAAGATAATCAGAAACTACTTAAATGACACCTTTCAATAATGCACAGTAAAAAAAAAAATCTCATCAGTCCCACTGGCAATGGTTTTGTTCTGTTATCCCGACCTGGTTTTTCTATATTGGATATCTGTCTGTTCTTTTGATTCATGTGTGCCTTTGTGCCGTATCTCACAGAGAGCTGCTCAGAGGAGGCTGCACACACTGCCGTTAGATCACTAATAGACCTGGGGGTGAGTGACAGCCTCTGTGTGTGTGTGTGTGTGTGTGTGTGTGTGTGTGTGTGTGTGTGTGTGTGTGTGTGTGTGTGTGTGTGTGTGTGTGTGTGTGTGTGTGTGTGTGTGTGTGTGTGTGTGTGTGTGTTTCTAAATCTGTCTGTCTGGAGAGAATTACAGCTCGACTCAGGACTGAAAGTTTAGGCACAGTCCAACTCTCAAAACTTCAGTTTTAACATTGATCTGTCTCCAGGTGAGCCTTAATCCAACCCATATCCCAAAATCACTGATAATCAATTACTGGTGGAGATTTTCAACAATATTCTTGAGCTGCAAGCTCGACGTGAACTGGAATCCAACCTGATTTTGCTGCAAAGAGAGTGAAACTGAGCCTGACTTTAGCAGCCACATCCAATCAGGTTTGAGGCCAAAATGTCGATCTTAAAAGAGAATTCCCTGAGCCAAGGACACAAGTGATTTTAAATTGGAAACTGGAGAAGTGTAACACTGCATCTTATTCTCTTAAACATGCCAAAGGGATGAACATTTAATGTTTTATTATTGCTGTCTTTATCTACTCCACATTCACCACAGTTATGTTTTAAACTATGACAGATGTAATTTGTTTTTAAAACATTTAGACATTTTTTTTCCTTTTAGCATGGAGTTGCTGTGCAGGATAGAGGCACCTCTAAAGAAAACCTAGTTTGCACCAGTCGCTCCAGTAAAACTTTGGTGTGCTTTGTTGTAGTTATTCTATTTCATGCTACTTTTCACTCCTCTACGTAGCCGCAGAACAGCTGCTTCAGTGCTGTCCGTCTCTACACAGGATGCGTTTGGACACAGTAGAGAGCGTAGGTCACCCTTGCCCAGCACACAATCACTCTGTTACATGTGTCAAACAGAAGAAAATAGACTTGAGGCTTTGTTTGCTGTTTCTCTTTGCATTAAGCATATAGCATAGCATAATTGAAAAGCCAGCCATTTAACTTTTTACTGGACTATATTTGCATGATAGCTGTTGTCACTCGGCCTGGGTATCGTTTAAGAATTATAATACCAGTACCCTAAAGTGTTAAATTGCAGATACCAATAGATATGATTCATATAATACTCTTTTTTTCGACTTTTTTTCTACTTTCTACTTCATTCAATACTCATCCTGTAAATAGAAGCATTCAGCTTTGTAGGATAGCCATACCTTTGCACATTTTGGTGGCATCTAGGCGCGCTGAATTGTCAATTTTTTGTTAAAAACAGTGTGCTCAACTTCATCACACCACAGTCGGTATGTGCTGTAGCTGCTGTGATCGTGGGACAATCACACGTCACAATAAATTGAAGTTGAACAGTTGAAGAAATTGCAGTGATTGGCTGCAAGCAAAACCATACAAACAGTTTTTTGATCTAGATCTCAGTACAAAAAAAGGTATTTTTTAACTGGAGACATTTTGATACTACACAGTACCGGGATATTTCAGTCGACACCTTAAAGGTATTGGATACGGACACCTAGTAGTTACTTTACTGATTTTCTCACAGAGCCAGATCTATCTCAACACTTTGTTTAAGTGCTGCACAAATACTGGAACAAAACACCTGATTTCTTTAAACCAATCACACAGTCTTGGGAGGTGGTGAGGATGCAGCGATGGTGCCCTCCCAAAATAGTTTCAGGAGATACCACAAGGGGAGGAGAAATCTGTCTGAAATAGGTGGTGAATGGCGGATTTATAACCGCTGTCAATATCATGTGAGTTAGACTATTTTACAAAATTTTTTTTTAAACGCAACATATTTGATTAGCTTGTAGAATACGATTTGTCGTTTAGATAAAACCACCCAGCAGATATGACAAACTAAACAGAGAGCTCCTCAGATAATAGTAGACGTGTATTTTCTTTCACGTTTGGACAGAGCCAGGCGAACTGTTTCCCCGTTTTCACTCTTTATGCTAAGCTAAGCTAACGGCCTACTGGCTCTAACCTCGTCCAGACATGAGAGTGGTATAAATCTTCTCATTAACTCTCATCAAATACGTTTATTTACCACCTACTCCTTTACATGCATTTTGCTGATAATACTGCAGTGCTGTGTAAGATCAAGGTTTTGAACGCAGGGATAATATTTGTGAGGTGACTTACACTTATTCTTACGATTCCTCGATGACATATTTCCCTTTTTTTTTTCACTGCTGGTTGTCAGGTGACCTGATATGAAAACACTCCACTCAGGCACAATGAACTGCGGATTAAACTTTGACAAGACCAGATAAAGACTTCACGTTTATTGTGATGGATTATCAAGTCGCTGCAATTTTCAAGTCTCGGGAAGTTGTTTTTCCTACAGTGCAAGTAGGAAGGCAAACGGTTCATATGAGCGTCGGTTATCTCCATCTGCACTGACTCTGCAAACAACCACAACGAATAATAAAAAGGAGAAGGGCAACAGAGGTAATTCAACAGCAACTTAAAATCAAAGAATAGAGGAGAAAAACCTATTGAAGTCAGAAAAATGGAGGAAACAGCAGCTCATGACTTTGAAGCAGACTTCTTTATGCATAGATGTATTCATCAATGTTCCCTGCTCACAATTTACCACTCAGACTTTCAACCCGTAAAGGCGACAGTGGCTGCATCCATCAGTCTCCCCCATCAGTCTGCGAGTTGGGAATCGCTGCCTTTTAAAAATAGACATCATTGACCCATATATCTGCAAAGATCTCATGAGGCAGTTATTAACTTTCTTATCAAGGTTATCAGTCAGAAATGGCCGTTATCGTGCTTGTCTTTTCTGGATTGGACAGTTAATTCCTCTCTCTGATGTTAAGACGGCTCCATTTCTGAGATCTACAGGTCAAATCAAAGGGGAAGTGTGTTTATGCAACTGTGAAACAAAAGAAAGAGCAGCTTCATTATTTCAGACCTCGCTCTGTGAATGAGGTGGTTCAGTGTTATTTATATAACATCTTTGTTTTTCTTTTTCATTTGTGAAGCGTTCTTGTTTTGAAAGGTCTTGTTTTTATCTCTGTTATTACTTCAGTGTTTTTTATTTGGCCTTGTGCAAAAAGGACACCACTAAAGATAAGAAAAGCTCCATGCTCGCAGTGTTCAAATAAAGGTTACTGAATAAAAAAGCACTGCGGTTGCAAGAATCCTGACAGTGCTGTGTTTATGTTCGCTTCAGGTCCTTTCAGAGGAGCGTCGGAAAGGAGGCGTCTTCCTGGGTGTCGTCCCTTTGTTCCAGTTGTCAGAAAACAGGCAGAAACTGCACCGCTTCATCTCACAGTACCTCTACAATTAATGTGTTAAACTCCGCAGCATGACTCAAGGGCCTGACACGGCTTTGTTGTGTCGCAGAGTCTGACCTCATCTCTGTTAGTGTCAGAGAAGCTTGTGTTCTGTGTTAAAAAAAAAAAAAGCATGCTGAGCCGGGACGCTCGTGCCTTTAGGTTAATTGCATTTTGATTTTTCAATGATGAGACATTGATTTTAAGTTTATCTTTAGTAATAGCATTAGCATAAAGCCACAGGAGACAAGGATTATGAAGTCCCTGTAATCAGCTGCGAGGACTCTGCTCGGCGCAGCTCGTGGTTCGACCATGTTTATGTTGTAATGAAGGCCGCGCTAATTTTGTTTGTAACAAAAGCAAAGTTCTGCTTTTTTTCTAGTTATTCACAAGTTTATCAGTTATTCAGTGTTCATACTGACAATAAACAAAATGGCTTATTTCATTTTTTTTAACTTTTTTAACTAGCTGAATAGGTTCCTTGTGCGCAGACTGGTTACAAAATGGTTTACAGTAGAAAATCGTGCTTCATTCTGATAAATATGATTTCTTCCAAACATCTCATCATTGTAACTCAGTCTCCTCCTGAATGTAGATCTGTGTGTGCTGACTCAGACCTCAGGAGAGTCTGTCTGTTCAACGCGGACCTTTTGACACCGAGATGCAGAGACAAATCGATGCCTCGCTTTGAACAGGACGCACAGCAATTTTTCTGGCAGGCGTTAATATTTTGGAGTTCAGAGCCATCTCTTTGTATAGTCGAGAGTCAGAGCAGCTGCTTTTGTCCTTTTTAACCTGATGACAAACCAGAGCTGCAGCTGATCAGCTCTCATCGAGCGTGAATCTCTACTGCCACCCAGTGTTGAAGTGAGAATCAAAGCCTCATTACTGTCCACACATGCTTCACCGCAGCTGGGTCTTAAATCCGTACAGCACACCAATGTTAGCAGGTGTTTTTAATATGTGATCACAAAATTCAGTATACTAAAAACAGTCAGCGTATGAATTCCTTGATTTTTCAGTGTCCTGTTCTCACTCAAAGAACCGCACAGAGGAAATGGAGGAGCAGCTCACATTTTTGAAAATACCCATGCTACCATATTGTTAAGCATGCCAGAAAAAAAGATTTAGCTTGTTCCACTTCATAGTGAGTAAAATACTGTATGCCAAAAATACCAGGATGTGCTGCTGCAGTATGTTCGAAAGCTTTTTTGGGTTATTCTGACTCAATCCTCTGTGCGGCAGAAGATGCATCACATCTACTGAGCTTCAGACAGATGACAGCTAATGACAGTGGACAGAAGTCGCAAGAATAATCATAAAGATAACCAACAACAAAAGGACATAACTATAAAGATAACAGTGGCAGAGAAATGCCTATGTTTACTGTGTTAGCTGTGAGTATAATACTGCATGTCAGATTCTACAGTGGATGCAGTTATGACGTTAAAGTTAGAACAACATACATTTCAACACTGCAAAGTAACAACAGCAAAGCTCTCCGGGATGACCTCCCTCTCTGCCGAGTTTGGCAAATGCTTCTTTTTTTAAATCTCCAAGGTTACATTCATTGATAACACTAAGATCTGATGCATTCCTTAAAGCTGCCTTTTTATTTTACTTTAAATTACGCGCTCCCAACTGAGACAGCGATATAAGCAAGAGGGTCAAAGTTTAAGGTGCAGTTTTATAATGAAGTAGTCCGTACTCTGTTAGGTCAGCTGCAGTATGTACCGAAATTAAAATGAGGTGTGCAATTTGGAACGCAGCCTACAGCTACTTGTAGATGAGGGTGAAACAGCTCCAGAAACACCTCAAATACAAATAATATTCATTTAACCAGTTGTATCAACATACAATGTAAACATTATGTAACTTTGTGTTAGTATTAAAAAAAAGTTAAGTATATTGAGTTCTCGTATACTAAATGCAAAAAATAGTATACTACAAAGATTATTGTAATAGTATGGGGACATTGTTTAGCATTACATTTATCTAATTCAGTCTAATACAAAAGTCCTGCAATTAATCCTCCCTAAAAAAGTTTATGAAGTTAAGTTTTCGTTTTAGGTGTCGATTCAACATTACGATCATTGAGGTCAATGTGCTTTGTGGTGCTTTTGAACAATACTGCATTACTCTGAATCCTACGTTCATGAAGGAAGGATGTACTGCAGGACTCTTAAATTATTCATTATGATGCAAATGAACTTAGAACCAAAATTTGAATATATGTTTTTTAAACTAATTTTAAGACAAAAGACATTCACTTTGTATTCACATTAAGGAAGATGTGAATGTTTTAGGTGGCTGGGCGAGAAAAGGTGGCAGAGCGGGTCATGTATTTTAGGGTGGGTGGTCTGATCCCCAGTTCATCCTGTTTGCACGTCCAAGTGTCCGTGAGCAAAACCATTAACCCCAAATTC
This sequence comes from Plectropomus leopardus, assembly GCF_026936395.1. Lineage (NCBI taxonomy): Eukaryota > Metazoa > Chordata > Actinopteri > Perciformes > Serranidae > Plectropomus > Plectropomus leopardus. The sequence goes on along the minus strand of NC_142179.1, from coordinate 12,469,103 downwards.
CTCTACATGTAGTGTGCAGCCACCAAATCTGCATAATGGACGTGAGGCTGAATTCTGAATCGGTTCATTTCACACGTTATTAAATGACTCAGTGGTCAAAAATAATCACCAGGTACAAAAAGTCACCTCATGACACTACTGCAAAAATGTGAAATGTGTCGGTTCAGCCCGGGGATTTCTCTGCAGCTGTTTCTGTCAGTGGAAAAAAAAATCAGCTTCAGAGATTTCGGCAAAAAGAAAACGAATCAAGCAGGTCCATGAATCAGCATAATTATGAAGAATTTTCCTCCCAGGCAGAGTAGGGGAACAACTTTGAAGACAGCATTTTTTTTTTTATTATTTGATTAAATTCCTCCCTTTACTAGCTTTTTTTATGAGAAAGTATCCATTTGAATCAGGAGAAGTCAGGAGGTTCACAGTTTCTGCTCTATCGCATGAGTGGGCGGCTGCTGATATAGGCGTATTTTTACAGCTCGTGAGGACTAAATAACTGAGGTCAAGCCGCAAACAGCATGGTGAGTCACATAATTACACTGTTTTCATGTAGTAAAAATACAATGTTATCCTTCCTCACAATTACTGTAGTATCATGAATAAAACATTCATCAGGAAATCTTTACACATTTTCACACAGGAAAAAAATTAATCAAATGTTTTTAAAAATTCATTGTGTGAAGTGCAGTTTATTCAACAGCAGATTGTACTTTTCGGCAATTTAGTTTTTGGGGTTTATACCACTTTGTTGATTATAGAGCCTAATTGGTCGATCTGGCACTCCACCACGTCTCCTTTCTGAAAGGAAAAACATTAAACGCTTAGTTAAAATACACCTTGACTCCTTTCAAAATAAAATATGTATTATATATTTACCATCTATTCAAACACTGTTACAGACTTTAAAGATTCCCTTTACCTCATCATATATCTCCATTAAAGAATAACTTACATATTTTTCAACCTGGACCTTATTTTACCATATTTTTTTGTCAAAGAGGCCAATGGAGACAACGGTTTTTAAAATTGGTCCACTGTTAAGTGAGAGGGCTGCTCCCGGACGCGAAACAGGCTGCAAAGTGACCACTTGGGGCACAATGTACGTGCCACTGACAGGCTCATATTATTATTTGAATTGTCTAATAACATTACAAGAAGGATCTCTACAGAGATACACATTTTTGTCAAAGAGCAAGATCCTTTTTGTTTGAGCAGAAACAGCTCCAAATTCGCCATCGCTTCCAGACTCCATTTAATTAAATGGTAATTTTAGTGTGCACTGAGCCACCACTTCTTCACATCTAACATGGTAAATTATGGGTTTATTTCAACCAATCCAGAGTGTGTGATTGTTGAAACAGAGGAAAGACAAACTAAGATGGTTTTTGTGAGTTTTATTTTGTTTCTGTCAGCTTTGAATGAAGTGTGTTTTACAATGATAAAATTACTGTGTATTTAAATGGAGTTTGGTGGATTCTGTGGTTGTGGTTTCGAAGCCAAAAAGGATCTTACTCTTTTACAAAAAAGGTCCATCTCTGTGGGGTCCTTTCCAAAAGTCGTCGGAAACTAAAAATAAGCAATCTGAGCCTGTCAGTGATAAACGAAGCACTTTAAGCAAGCGCATTGATTGGCTGTCAAAGCTGTCAATCACGGCAGAAAATCCCCTTTTGGTAGAATTGAATAATTCATTAAAATCTAATTTATCATGAAATGTTCCTTTTTTTCCTACATTAAATCACCTTGAGAAAGACGGGTGGTTTTCTGAACACACCCACACCTGGAGGAGTACCCGTCAGGAAAACGTCTCCTGGAGTCAACGTCACAAACCTGAAAGGAGAAAAAAATCACAGAGAAGGTTCAGATTCAGATCAGGAAAGAGCGTGACTTGTTATTGACTATGGAAAGTGCACCGTGTAGACTTGGTCAACAAATATAAATTAGGCCAGGGCGTGCAAAACAGTAACATCCCCAAAGTATCCTTGAGTATATGACGTAGGCTTTCATTATTTTAGAACGACACAGACATTGTCACCAGGAAGTCAGGCGAGGGAGGGAGAGGCTTTTGTGTCCAAGAATCTCAGATCAGATCAGACGATGCTCCAGTTGGTCGGGATGCCTCGGGGCAAAAGGGTGCCAGCCGTGGTTGATAAGCTTTAGATGAAGCATGTAATTTCAGCTTCGACTCCATAAAGAGCGGAGGCCATTTGCTCGCACAGTGCTCCTTTCTTTGGATTCGTTTCTGACATGATTTAATTTGCATAATTTCTTAAATGGAAGTTCTGCACCCTCAGCTCGAGTTACTGAAGCAGAAAAGTTCTGTATATATTATGTAAATCTGTGTGAAGTCGAAATGCACGAAAAAAAACACCATCATCATCACCATCATGAGCAGAAACGGTACACTGGACTCACTTTGAAACCCAGGCCACCAGCGCCTCCGTCTTAAAGATCATCTGATCAGTGTTGCTGCTCTGGACTGTGTCTCCATTAACAAGGCAGCGGACGCCGAGGTTATGGGGATCTGGAGGGGGAATGGCACAAAAAAACACCACCTTATTATAGTAGCCTATATTTTATCTTCTTGTTTTTGACTTCTGAACTAAACTAAAGCAAAATGGCAAATACAAGGTTCTATTCAATTATTAAAGCATTTAGACAGATATCAAAAAGACTTAAATTTCAGCCCTTGAAAATGTTTTCTCATCTATTTTTCTGTAAGTGGGTGCGCGCTGTCAGGATACGTTATGTCAGGGATAATAATGTACAGCAAGCAAATGATTATTGCAAAATGAGCCCTGACAGTGTGATGCAGGTCCCTGTCTGGTTTTCAGTAATGACCTGCTCACTGTACATTATCCCTCGTTACGCAGCTGCTCACTGAAGAAATAATCACTGACACTAAATATTCATTTAAAATTGTATTATTGCTTCTGACTGATCAGAATTTAGTATTCAACAAAGCCATGTTATAAAAATTGAGTGTTTTTGTTTTTGTGGAGTTTCTGTCAGCATGCTCCAGCAGCTGGGAACCTAATCATCCCAAAATGGGCAAGTTATTGGTTTAAGCAAAAATGTAAACTGATTTATTATTTGTCCGTTTTGTTAATTGATCAATTTTCCGCCTTTTATCTAGGTCCAGTTCACGTTAAATTATTAATTTTATTACTAGGAATTAAAGTTTGGCTGGAAAGCACTGACAAACTTAACACAAATTTCAATAAATGAATAAATGTGATTAATAAGCATAATTATTAAGCCTTATATTCCCTATTCTGAGTGGTACTAAAGTGGTCTTAAAGGGACCGTTCACCCCAGAATCAAAAATGCATATTTTCCTCTTACCTGTAGTGTTATTTATCAGTCTGGATTGTTTTGGTGTGATTTGCAGATTGTTGGAGATATCAGCCGTACAGATGTCTGCCTTTATTTGAAACATTTGAAAAACTCAACTGCAGTTTCACCAGAAATCATGAGCTGGTTATTTAGGATAATCCACAGACCGTGTTGTCATGTAGGAACTATTTTCTTCTACCAAACTACACCCACCAACTGTTTCACCTCCTGCAAGGAAGCGTGCACCTGCTGCTAGCTCACCCAGCACCGCTGAGCCAGCTAACCTTACAGCTCAGCCGAGGAGGACGCCGTTAATGTTTACATCATCCCACGATGTGACGAGCACAAGCTGCTCGAATGGATGCACGCTTCCCTCTGCGTGGTGATACAGTTGGTGGGTGTAGCTCAGTAGAAATAAAATAGTTCCTACATGAAGTTGTTCACAACAAGGTCTGTGGATTATCTTGAGAAAACCGCTTTATGATTTCAGGAAAGAGTCATTGCTGTTGAGTTTTTCAAATTAATTTTTTTTAAAATTGAATCTAGATTGATTCGTAGCACTTCAGGAAAGAGGGGAAAAAAAATCTATTTTGGGGAACTTTCCCTTTAAAAAGGCTTAAATTTATTTTGGTGATTACTGCAGAAACTCTGTAATTATTCAGTAGAAACATAAAGCAGCCATTTAATTTTTTTTAAAAATTTGGCAAGATTAATCAAGTAGTTTATTTATAGTGCTGAATAATTTTGCAAATTTAACAAATCTAGCACCAATAAAGCATCAATTTACTAATTTGTCCTTTCATCAAATTACGTCAGACAAATATGTGATGATACGTGTTAGTTTGATTTCCTGTCAACAAGACAAACATGGTCTAAACATTTTAAATATCGCTTATCTGAAATAACAGAGTAGCATTTTTTTAACTCACTGATGCTGCCGATGTTTAAATTCAATGGTAACTATTATCTTTTAACCCCCCTCACTCTCTCTGGCTGTCTGTCCGTCTCGCTCACCCTGCTGTGGTCTCTCGTGCCCTCTCACCTTTCACAGCCTCAGTGGTCACTAAGGCGGGGCCGAGAGGACAGAAGCTGTCAAACGTTTTTCCCAGCAGCCACTGCTTCCCGTTGCGCTTCATCTGCCAGTCACGAGCGCTGACGTCATTGGCCACAGTGAACCCGGCCACGTAGGAGAGAGCGTCCTCCTCCTGAACGACAAGAGGAGTCAGTACAGACGTTTCGTCACCGGAGCATCAAAGTGTCATCAGAGGTGATGTTGCAACGCTCACCTTAATGTGTTTTCCTCTTCGTCCGATCACAAAGGCCAGCTCCACCTCCCAGTCCACCTCCTTCAGTCACACAAGAGTTAAAGAAATACAGCAGAGTCCCCAGTTCAAACTGAACACACTCTGAGCAGGATTTTAGTTGGTAGAGTCTTTACAAAATAGGATTAAGTGTACTTAAAGCAGTCAGTGCGCATTCAAAAAAAAGCTTATTTTTTTTGATTATTCTAATTATTCATTCTGTTTTCCAACAATGCACTGCACAAATGAAATGGGGGCTCTGCTCACACCTGCACAAAATTTTAAAATATTCCGAATGTTGGTTAGACGGCCTCAAAAAATTACTTGACTATAAAAAAAAAGCCTTGAATTGGTTAAACTTGACAGCGCATTTGAAGGACATTCAGCATCACATGTATCGTAGCATTTCTTGTTAGTGTAAAAAGTTAAGTATGTTGATTTTTTCTGCATTAACTACATTCTGTATACAATTAGTATATAGTATGAATTTGGGAGGCAGCACAGGTTTGGTCTCTTTACTATCTACAAAACATCAACAGACACGTATTGATAGTGTGTTGCTGCGTTCATCTCTTTCTATAATACACTGGAAAAAAAACATATTGTACCCTCTTATTTCTTGTTATTGGTTCCCAGGTTTCTTTGGGGTGAGGAACCGAATTGCGAGACTAGAATATCGTCAAAAGAACGATTGCATTTAAATTTGTGTCCGAGACAGTATGGGAGAGATATGATCACATTATAGACAATTTTTTGTTGAGTCTCTCTGTTACGCCTCCACTTCTGCAACGCCGTGTTCAGCTGCCTGGACGAATCCTCTCCAGGTCCTCACATTACAGCGAGTTCAGCTTCTCTCCACTGGCTCCCTGATACTTGGATGGATTTGGATGGTTGGATTTATTTTTAAATTTTGCTCTTGACATAGAAGAAGGCTCTCCGTTAGACCTCAAAGAGTTGTTGTTGTTGTGCCCTCTGACCTCGAGGAGGAGCCACAGCTCTTCACAGGAGAGCCTGAAGGCTGAAAACTTGCAGCCTCGGGAACAAACTCCGACAGCGTCTCATTTTTCTTTAAACCCATTTGCCTTTTATATCTTTTCCCCCTTTTTTTCTTCCCATAAAGCACTTTGTCAGTTTGTGTTTTGAAAAAGTGACATATAACGTTACCTGGCTCTCTGAGGGCAGAACGATGTCATCGTACGGCCCGGTGATGGCGCTCGGGAACTTGCTGAAGATGATGGGCTCTTTGGGGATCGGCGCGTTCTGCTCCAGGCAGTGGTCCCGGTAGTTCATGCCCACACACACCACCTTCTCTGGGGCCAACACGGGAGAGAGCAGCTGGATGTCTGATCGCTCCACCACACACTGACCGGACGACAAGGCTCTGAGGAGGAGGAGGAGGAGGAGGAGGAGGAGGAGGAGGCGTTAGCAAGAACATTTAAGACAAAGTTGATTAAACAAAAAAAAGATGATGAGGAAGTTGTAGAAAGAGGAAAAAAGAGGATGTCGGAGATACATGTTTCACCACAAAGATGATGATTTTTATGATTTAGGAATCTGATTTTTGGATGTTGTTGATTAAAGAAAGGATGCTGAACTAGGAACAAGATGATTTAAGAAGAGACAATTTAATTGATTGAGGAAGATAATTTACCGTCTGTGCTTAAAAATGAGCATGAAATATGTTGAGTGGTGATGATTTGAGAAGAGAAGACAAAATATAAAAACGATTAAGCAGGACGTCGATTTAGGAGATTGCAGGGAAAACGTGATGTTTTAAAAAGATTAAGAAAACCATGAAGATGATTTATTAAAGGGACAGTTTAGGTTTTTTGGGGTTGTATGGGGAACATTTTGATAGTCTGTGTATTACATACAGTAGATGTCAGTCAGCACACCCTCAGTTTATAGAAACAGGCTGAAGTTTCACGCAGAAGCTAAGCAATGTACGGCTGTGAAGAAGAAAAAAAAGTCCCACCTGTTGTGACTGTCAAAAAAAAAACAACCTAATAATTCAATACAGTCACTTGCATAGGTGGAAAGCTGTTTTTTACGTGTATCCAGGAAATGAGTGAATGTCCAAATAATTAAGTATCTTTGGGTTTTGTTCCTGTTTATTGCAGAGAGATGATAGTTGATGACTTTGTGATGTGAGATTTAGGTGATCTGATTTACCTGTGCTGCCTTTTCGTTTAACACCTAATGTGACATCAAAGACTCAAACCTACACTACCATCTAGTGGTCAAATATTGTCATCTTTATGTACCAAATGAAACTATATAACAACACAAAATAAACACACATTCTAAATGGCTCCTACGCCACCTAATATAATATAAATTCATGCTTATATTTGGCATATTTTCACCACTTTATCCTGCTGTCACACCGGACACCGTCATTTAATTTAACATCGGTGACCACAGGAGCTGCTGGTCTGACGCTGTCTCCATCAGTTAGTTTGTCTTATTGTGTGACTTTGGCGTTTGAAATGATTTGTTCTGTCATACCAGATTTTGTTATATTTTGGACTCTGTTTGGGGGTTTTCTGTTACGCTTTAATGTTACTCATGTTCTGTTTCCTGTTTTATTTTGTAGTATCACTCCTCATGTGTCATGTTGAGTGGACTTCCTGTTCTCCTGTCCTGTCTTATGATTTTCCTGTGTCCTTAGTTGTCTCAGCCTTTGTCCGTTTACCTCCTGTTTTCTGTCCACCTGTCTTTTGTCTCGTTTGCTCCATCCTTGTGTTCCCTGCCACACCTTTGATTTTCAGCCGGTCCCTGTGTGTCCCTCCTGACCCAGCGTCCACCTACCCCAGCTGTATGTCGTCCTGATTAGTCCTCTGTTTGTATATTTGCCTGTGCGTTGACCTTTGCTGCTCGTCAGTTTGTCTGTTGTCCTGCTGTGATTCCTCCTCTGCGATCCTGCCTGTGTTCTCCTGCGTGTTCGCTGCCGCCTCCACCCAAGTTTTTCGTTGTTATCCCGGGTTGTTTTAAGTTTAGTTCTTGACTCGTATTTTAATTGTACTCCGTGTTTTTGGTCACTTTCTTGTGTTTTTAGAGATTGTAATCAGCACAAAAGCTCGGTTTTTGTTTGCACACTTGTCTGTTTTTTGTTCTGCATTTGATTTCAGATTCACCAAAATCACATAATGACACAAACTAAGTGATCGAAGCAGCCGTAGACCAGCAGCTCCTTATTTATTTATGTGGGCGCATTGGACCACACAAGGTGCCAGTATGCATCTTTTGGCCATGTGTTGATCTCTCTGACATACTGCTGCTGATTGCTTCTTGTTTTTGTCTGCAGGTTTGTGTTTGGTCTAGTTACATTATAAAACTGAATGGCCCTTCTGGGATAAACAGAATAGTCTCAGTCTGAATTTTATACAAACCAACTTCAAAAATGTGCGAACTATGTGATGATTTAAGACGATTAGTGTAACCGTGAAGATGTTAAGGAGGAAGACGATGATTTGGGAGGAAGAAAAGCATGATTGGCTAAGATGATGACGATTTAAGAAGTGATTCGGGTGCGGATGTAAAATAACTGTGGGTCTGAATGTGTTTGGTACCTCTGTGCACACTCCAGACCCTTGTCTCCCAGCTCCAGCAGCTCTCTCATCGTCGAGGGCATCGAGGGGTCAAACGCCTTCAGATCCACTACGCCGAGCCCTCTGTCATCTCGCTCCACTCCCACTCTGATGCCTCCTGCGTCGCCATGGCGATGAAACTGCACCAGGCGCATCGCTGCCCCGCTCAGGCCTCGCCTCTGTGGGTTTGTTGTTTGCTGCCTTTGAGAGAATAAACTCCTGAAGATGCAAAAGGAGCGAAGAGGAAGTCTCATCTGTGGAGGACACGAAGTGACGTGAGGACAGAAAGAAAACAGAAGACAGACGAGCAGAGAAAATAGAAATCAAACAAGCAGCAAATGAGATTTATTTCTCTGAGGATGTCTGGAGGACTCAAATAGATTATCTTTCCCATTTTTATTAATTATTGTCAACACGTCACACCTGAGCCTACACATCGCAGCAGCACTGTACAAATCACAACATCCCTTTGTTATTCTGTTTTTTTATTTCTTAGTTGTTTAAGTCGTTGTTAGTCTGTTGGATTCCATAAAAAAAGAATTTCTTAAGAAAACAAACTTAAGATGCTTAAACCAGTGAAAATTATCATAGTTCTGTTGATATATTAGTAATCAATTATTAAAAAAATCCCTGGTTTAAGTTCAACTGGTAAATGGATTTATTCACTTTTTCAACACTGGACCTGCTGGGAAATTACACAACCTTGCTTTGTCTTTATACACCATAATGAGCTTCCTTTGGATGGGGGCAACTGAAAACTTGAATAAAATGCTGAACAAAATATGGCAAACCATTCTGGCATGTTCATGCTACTGACATGTTCATGGACACGTAAGAACTTGTGCATTTGTCCCCTTAAAATATAAGACACGAAACACTGATGAAATTGCAGATAATTCCACCATAAATGGATGCAAAAAGGCAGAAATTAGTGCATTTTAATGTACCACAGTGCAGGATTTTCAGGGATTGTTATTTATGAGAGGGGAGGGTCGGTGCAGAAAGGGGAGGCATGTCAAATGATTTTTTTAAAATAAACTGTTTGCACTAACTAAACAGCATGCACACGCAGAGTGAAAAGGAGAGGCTTAATTGAACGCCAGGACTTCATCTGCAACTTTTAACTTTTAATCATCAATGGGTACGTTTTTAACAATTAATTTAAGGTGGAGGGAGGGTCATGCATTTTCCCCAAGTCACTCAGGGAGGCTCAAGGAAAAATATATATAGCCCTCACTGTAGATATCTTCTGATAAAAGGTAAAAATCTCCCTGTGTTTGTCCTTTGGGAGGAAAACACCCCGTTTTATGTGTTCAAATGTTGAAGCAAAACCTACGCCTTGCAATCAGTTGTTTGTGAAAATGTCACAACTTTTTTTTTTTTTACTTTTCTGCCTTTTACTGTCTAAAGGAAGAGTTTTAAACTCTCAGTACTCCTGATACTCTGTACCCAGCTACACTTTGTACCCAAACTAGTTTGTCAAGACGAGGCTGTCAACACAGGTCAAGTATTAATCATATCAGCATGCCTGCCACGATGCATAATTATCCTTAGCTGCTGTCACCTGATAATAGAGCTGTAAATCATACCCACGACAATAAAAGCACGAGAGCAGCTGCAGCAGCAGCGGGTAACTTTCTGCCTACCTGCAGCTCCACCTGTAGCTTTTCTGGATGTTTTTTGTCTGAGATAAAAAGCCACTGCAGATGAATGTGACACTGTAACCTGTTACTGTATAACTAGGAGGGCTGCTGCTTCTTTTCGTCCTTTGCACTGTCTGTGGTTAGTACTCACCTCTCCGCCTGTGCACAGAAAACGCTGCTTCTAACTACTTCCGGTTAGTGTTTGTAGTTTATGAGGTCAATCCTGACAAAAGCGAGAGAAAGAGCGCATCAGAAGCTAACAGCAGAGTAAAGCCGTGATTTTGATTATTTTGAATTAAAGGAAAAAAAACATTCATAATATATTCATTTTAATGCAGATTTTCGCTTTTGTTGAATTTGTTTTTAAAACTACAACTCCCAGGTGTATCCTCGAATGCGCCTTCAATTACAGTGGGAACTTCCGCATACTTAACACAACTACCATAAATATGATTAACAGTATCATTTCTATGTATAACTAGATTCATTATAAACATAGATTCATTATAAACACACAATAAAAAATCTAATATTGATATTTCAATGTTGATATTTAATATTTTGATCGCAGTGGTGGAAGAAGTATTCAGATCCTTTACCTAAGTAAAAGTACTATTACCACCCTGTGAAAATACTCTGTTACACGCAAAAGTCATGCATTGAGTGGTACTTATTAAAAAAAAAAAACAACACCCCCAAAACTCAGAGTTACAATAAAAAGAAAAAAAAACACATCAACAATACTCAAAGTAAAAAAAAATAAATAAATAAACGAATATTAAAAGAACAATTTAAAAAAAAATAGAAAAAGACTTAAATGTTCATTAAAATAGGGCACTCAATTTTCTGTAAATTAACTGACTGGTCAAATATTTGGTAATTTAATGTATAATGAAACATGATGTGTTATAAACTTATGTTTTTATGCAAAAATCTACTTCCTTCTGAAATGGAGCGGAGTAAAAGTGTGAAGTAGCATCAAAGGAAAATACTCTACTAAAGTAAAAGTGCCTTCGTATTTAAGTACAGTACTTGAATGTGGGTGAATGTACTTCGTTATATTCCAACATTTTTGAAGCGACATTTTACTAACGTGTATCGTTTTTACGAGTTAGAAGAAGCACGCGAAGGCAGCACGAGTGCATCTTAAGGGATCACGTGATCATCCGCTCGGCGCTGAGGGGAAGGAGCTGTTGTCACCGGCTATCAGCTGCCTCTTTCACCCTGAAGACACCGGAGAAGGAGGAACAAAATGTGCACCAGGTGAGATTAACGGCTGCTCGTGCTTCACCTGCCTCCTTACTGTTTGGGTTCAACGGGTTTGTCACGTGCAGCCGTCCTCCGCGTGCGCTTTGTGCATTAAATAACGGCTGAGGAGAGTCAGAGGGGGTTTGGTTAGTGGGGCACTTCACCCCACAGCTGCTGTTTAATGTGTTTCTTCAGCTGGTTTAATTTAGTCATTTAATTTATCTGTCGACGTAGAAAGTCTGATCCTCTCATGTTGCAGAGATTTGTTTTTTTCTGGACTCAGTTTCCACTTAAAGGGCCCAGTCAGGTTTTATTTTGCTTAGATTTCACTTTCAGTCTTACTACACTTCCTTTGTGTATCACCAAGCCGTCATATGATGCCAAAAATGTCTGAGGAGTGCAAAAGTCTGCCAGATTTCTAATTATAGTGGGAAGTGCCCATGAAGTTTCCAAAGCATAACATAAATTTTTAAAAAAGAAATGTAAAGAGAAACGCAGACAGTTCTCATATTTAATACACTGGAACCAGAAGACGTTGTGTTTTTTCCTGATAAATAAATAATTGATTAAAGAAAAATAGAATCCTGAATATTAAGGGACTGTTTGTTATTTATGAGAAGGGAGGGAGTGGTGCAGAAAGGGTGGGAGACATGTCAATTGATTTTTGGAGATCTGAAGAGGGATTTATGTTTTATATTTTAGCTTATACACCACACTGAGCTTTCTTTGGACAGGCTGCTGAAAACTTGTATATAATTTTCATCACAATGTGGCAATTCTGTCCTGGTCGTCATGGACATGTTTTCCTCAAAATTTAGAAGTTGTTGTCCCCTACAATAAAAAAAAAAAAAACAATGAAGTAGCAGAGGACTTTTGTTTTGACAAATTCCAGACAATCCCACCTTAAACTGGGGCAGAAAAGGCACAAATTGGTGCATTAAAGTTCACCTGTTCATCCACACTGTTAAAAACCTGAGGCATGCCCACACTGTAGTGATTGCTCTCTATTACGTGCACACTAAAGTGGTACAAAGTTTCGCTGCCTGTCACACAGTTTTAACAGCTGAAATTCAATCCGATCTCAAAGGTCTTGCTGGTTTCCACACTTTGACCCACTCTGTTATCATTAACCTGCATTGTAACACTGACATGAGAGTGTGACTGCGTCGCTCTGTCTGGGATATCTTAACCTTATCCTTGTCACACGATGCTGACGTTGCAAAAAAAAGGAGGAAATAACTCTTGTGTTTGTGTCTCTGTGCAGCGTCCAGCCTGTTGAATGGACCACCGACCTCAAGAACCAGAAGTGAGTATTAATAGAAATGTTGCACGTCCTGTTTGATTGTCGGGGTAAGTTATGTTTGGGTGTCTTAAAACAGACGGTTGTGTTGCATGATGCTGTTTTTTTTAGTTTTGATGGCATCGTGTTGGTGACCCAGAGCCATGAGACGCTGCCCACGGAGCTGGAGTGCCTGAAAGCACCACTGCAGGACTACAGCTCTGTAAGTCCTCGTACTGTGACCATCTGCAGCCAATCACACACACACACACACACACACACACACACACACACACACACACACACACAGATAACTGCATGAAATAAGATTATCTAGAAAGAAAGAAAATTTCTTATAATGGACTGGAAAAAAATAAATGAAATTTAATTTAAAAAATGTTCACTTTTTAGGGATCTTCCTAACGATTTATTTTACTGACAATTAACTCAAAGTTTAAACTTGTCTAGTCTTAAAGTAAATAATTACCAAAATTCAGCACCGTTTACTCTATGAGGTAAAAACAGCCTGAAAAAATATTGTTTTTGTTTTAAGAGACTTTTAAAATTCTTTGTCACATTTTAAAAAAAAGGTTGTATGGGACTTTGCACCATGCATTTTGAATGATACACATTATCCTACAAAACATGACGACAACCCAATAAATAACAGTTAATAATCAACATTTGAAAATAATTCAATTCAAATCATTATAAATAGTCGTGTATTGGGGGATTACTGTTGTGTCAGTATTCGGTGTAAACGTAGATTACATCTATCCACTAAAGCGTCGTTCATGGTGTGACGTGGTGTTAGATTCCTCACCTGCTCTCTCTCCAGGTGGACAGTGGCCTGGGGGAGGAAGTGGTGGTCCTGAGGGTCCCTGGTCTCCCTGGTAACCGCCTGGTATTTGCCTCCACTGGCCCGGTAAACCGTGATTATGACGATGTCAGGCGCTTCAGTGATGCTGCAGTCAACGGCATCAAAAGGTCAGTGGATGGACCGTGCTTTGCTAACACATGAAAAGCGGCCCCACGATCCCCTCTCTAAATTCTGAGGTTTTTGCAGGTCCGTGAATGCAGCACAGGCAGACCTGTACATGAGTTATTTTTCCTCAGCAGCAGTTTTTGACTCGCGGGGTGGTTAATTGATTTGATGATCAGATCGATGGATGACAGGAGCAGCTGCTGCGAGTGAATGCAAACTTTTAGACCCAGCAGAATAACCGTTTCTTTTGATGCACCTGATGCTCTGCTGCTCCATCTGTGCTCAGAGTATGCTCTGCGCTCCCAGAGGTGCACTGCATAACCCAGCCGTATATACATATTTTAAAAGCAAGGTCCAGGTCCAGAAATTGTGGTTAGCGCTGTTGCCTCACAGCAAGAGGGTCCCTGGTTTCGATCACGGGTTGGAACGGGGTTTGGTCTGTGTGGAGTTTGCATGTTCTCCCCGTGTCTGCGTGGTTTCTCTCAGGGGTCTCCGGTTTCCTCCCACAGTCCAAAGACATGCAGCTCAGGTTGATTGGTGACACTAAATTGCCCTTAGGCGTGATTGTGAGTGTGAAAGGTTGTCTGTCTGTATGTGTCGGCCCTGCGATAGTCTGGCGACCCGTCCAGGGCGTACCCTGCCCTCCGCCCGATGATGGCTGGGATTGGCTCCAGCCCCCCCCGCGACCCTTGCGAGGACAAGCGGTTATGGACAATGAATGAATGAAAACATGGAAACCCTGGCTGAGTGTTGCAATAACATATATTGTAATTTATCATCTATTTTCAACTACAAACTATGTTCAAGGTGGAAAATTTGTCAACACCCCTTTTATCCAAAAAGATAAAGTTCTCAGTCTTTTCATCTCATAGCAAATCGTTTTTATTGCAGAAAAATATATGTAGTGGACTGGAAAAGCAATTGATTTTATTACCCTAAAAGGTTATCAAAAGTTTTTTATTAGCAGTATTACTAATGTATACGAAGACAAACTCTTGGCGTCTATCTCTGGCATCTATACAGTATCTACTGTACAGATATAGATGTATACAATATTGCCACACAAAATGCTGCTGTACTATGACTATAATTTTTTCTGCTACCCCTAGGGGGCGCATGTTGTCTGCCTCATGCATCCTGTGTCTGTTTTTAAGCGTTGGTTGCATTTGTTCAGAAAGTCAGGTCACATATACGCAAGATGCAATTTGCACGAAACAGTGGAGGCAGCGTAACATATATTCAGCATTGTTACACCGTGCTTGATATAGTAACACGTGTAGCACATCATCAAGTATTTGAATGATTAACGTCAAAACGCAGCTGTTGTCTATGTGTAAAAAGTGTGGTTAAAAAGTAAGTTTATCTCTGCTGTTAGTGTCTCTCATAGTTTCTGTGTCCCTCCTTTGCTCATCTGTGTGTCCTCTCAGGGCGCTGAAAGCAGGCATGCAGCGCCCCCTGCTGGTCTGCCCTCCTCACCAGGACTATAAGAACAGCACCTTGGTGGCTGCGCTCGGGGCCCTTCATGCTCTCTACATGGTGAGTTAAAACCGCCTCATCAGGACTGACAGGTTGTGTTTTCAGACTTGTCTTGGGTGATCAGACTACAAAGACACTGTTTTAAAGTAATGAGAAGTTCTGTCGTGGCGTTTGAAGATCTCTGCTGTACCTGAATGTATAGAAGTTATTAGCTCTGAGAAGGCAAACGTGAAAGAAATGTATATCTCTGGCATAAATATGATCACATTTTCTAATCTTTTTCACCCAAAAGCCGCTGGAAGTGAGAGAGGGGAAAGTCAAACCCACCGACTACAAGGTGTGTGTTCTGGGTCTGTGGGCAGCGCAGGAGGCTGAGGGCCGGAGACTGGTGGAGCTAGCCGACGCTCTGGAGAGCGGGAGGTGAGTAACAAATACTTCACCTCATCCCCTGCTAAGATTTCTTCATGCTGAGCTGTTCACGTGTTCACCATCAGCTGTCCTGTTTCACCTCCGCAGACTGGCGTGTCGTGACATCGGTGGCTCGGACCCTGAACGTATGGCTGCTCCTCGCGTGGCCGATTACGTCAAGGAGCTCTTCAAGAACAGCCCTGTGCAGGTAGATCACGTGTGCAAACAGAGACACACAATCCTGTTTTTTATTGTTAGAGGAAGTCCGCGATCATCTGGTCTGAGAAGCAGTGAAATGCGTAGAAACATGGACAGGACAATCGTGTGAGCGTGAACATGTCTGTGTTTATTTACCTCCAGGTGGAAGTGCTGAGCGACGTGAAGGTCCTGGAGAAAGAGTATCCCTGTCTGGCTGCAGTCAACCGCTGTGCTGACAGTAAGAACATGTTTTAGCCCTTAGGCCTAGTCCACACGTACAGGGGTATTTTTTAAAATGCATTTTTTCTTGCTCCAGTTTAAAATAAATTCTTGTCTACACCTATGGTATAAAAAAAAATCTCTGTCCACATCAAAACACAAATCATTGTTGTTGTTTTTTTTATTGTTGTCTATATTGAATTGTAAAATCTCAAAAATATTGGTCACTAAATTCATCCTCTAAAACACATGATGATGCACATCCAAGCAGTGTGATCTCACATGCAGATTGAGAAATGCAAAATAACTTTTACATCAGAAAAAAAGTCCTGTTTTATGTTACAAAAAACATTTGGGCAAAATAAATCTGTCCTTCAATTTTAGTTTGAAGAATTTTGAAATTTGAACTAAACTTGAACTAAAGTCTGAGTGGTATTAAATGTCTTTAAAAGCCTTGAATAATACTTGCCCTACGCCACAGGAACCCTGATTACAGGAAAACGCACAACAACAACAACAACAACAACAACAACAATAATAACAATGCACTGACTCTTCTTAAAATGGCACTTTACAGAGATTTTCGAGACTGTAGTGAATTGGGGATTTTGAAAGATGTTTGCAGACTTTTTCATAATATCCTGCTCATACAGGTGTACCTCGTCATCAGGCCAGAGTCATCAAGCTGCAGTACTGCGGAGAGGGACCGGTCCAGCAGACGCTCATGTTGGTGGGAAAGGTGAGAGGAGACTCTGAGTTCTGCTCTTGAACCAATAAAAACCAATAAAATAAATATGATGGCAGACACTCACCAAAGAGTCTCTTTCAAACATGAGGACATTAGAGAATAAAAACAGCGATCTAACAACTCAAAAAGATCCATAAAAGTTTCAGCAAACATCAGCTGATATTCTACAGTGTGACACAAAGCTGCAGTGTTCTGTGATGAGATAAGAGGAGACGGATCTTTGTTTATTTTGGGGGAAATCGCAGTGCAGCA
Organism: Plectropomus leopardus; assembly: GCF_026936395.1. Lineage (NCBI taxonomy): Eukaryota > Metazoa > Chordata > Actinopteri > Perciformes > Serranidae > Plectropomus > Plectropomus leopardus. The sequence goes on along the minus strand of NC_142179.1, from coordinate 12,452,429 downwards.
ATAATACAAAATACATTACAACATGGCAACTATAACTGTTTTTTTAGATTCCTTGCATAACAACAGGAAATACAATTGGGCTCATTTAAAACGGTTATGGTATAAAAGTACGTTTTGGAAAAACAGGCTGTTGCATGTGTTTTCTGGAGCTGCAAATAATGACTATTGTTCTCTAGTTTGGTGAAAATGTGATGCAGACATGATTTTCATAATGCTGTGTAGCAAACAGATGCACACACAGCTTTTAAGTGAAGCTTTAGTGGTTTGTTGATAGTACATTAATTTGCAACAATTTTTTGATGATCAAATAATGGTTTTAGTAATTTCTTAAACAAATTGCTAAACATTTTCTGGTTCAAGTTTCTAAAATGTAAAGAGATTTTACTGTATGATAGTAAGTTTTCTTTGGGTTTTTAATTTTTTGGTTCAAAAAAACATCATCTTGGGATGCTGGAAATAATAAAGGATATTTTTGGCTATTTTCTGATATTATGTGGACAAAATAATCAAGAAAACAGCAGATCGTTTCATAATGAAAATAATCCTTAGTTGCAACCTGTCTTTAAAGTTAACTGGGGAGGAACTTTGGGTGTATTTGGTAAATTACTGGCCAAAAATTAGCATTATTTGTCTTTTTATATAACCGACTGCTTACTAAATAGAGGTGGATTCTTATGTGTCGTTTTCCAGGGCATCACCTACGACACCGGGGGAGCCGACATCAAGGCCGGTGGTTTCATGGCCGGGATGCACAGGGACAAGTGTGGAGCTGCTGCTGTGGCCGGCTTCTTCCAGGTTGACGTTCTTTCTCTTTGCACCTAAATAATAAATCGTCAGGAGGCTCAGGGCAAGATATTCGACACTTGTGACTTAGCTTGGATGACTCAGACTTTGATTCTGCTGAGTCATGTTTCACAGAAATCAGATGCAAAGTCATGAATATTGTCCTCCATGTAAACTCTGATTTACAGCTCAGAGGAAAACTGCATTTGTTTTGGGTTTGCATCACTGCTCATTTTCTAATCCCCTCCTGCTCTCTAGATTTTAGCCAAGTTGAAGCCAAAACATCTGAAGGTTGTCGGCTCCATGGCCATGGTGAGGAACAGCGTCGGTGCAGGTCGGTATGATAAACTTTTTCCCATCATACACCCTGCTGTCGGTGGGATCTGTGTTATAGCTCCTCTGTGTGTGTTTTCTCAGACTGCTATGTGGCCGACGAGCTGGTGGTTTCCCGTGCGGGTCGCAGAGTGAGAGTGGGAAACACTGACGCCGAGGGACGCATGGTGATGGTCGACCTGCTCTGCGAGATGAAGGAGAAGGTCACAATGTCTCGTTATTTATACTTTTTGGTTAATTTGTGCATCTTTCTCGACAGTTCTGTCCTTCTCACTGTGATCGTCTGTCTGCAGGCGCTACAGGAAACGTCTCCTCAGCTGTTTACTATCGCTACTCTGACTGGTCATGCCATCAGAGCCATGGGGCCCAACTACTCTGTGAGTACTGCTGATACGCTGCCACATACTGAGACACAGTACAAATTTAAGAAATCCTCTGATGTAGAAGTCATTGTTTGTTTCTGCGTAGATCATCATGGATAACGGACCGGCTCATTCCAACCAAAATGCTGCTCAGTGGCAGAAAGGTGAGAAAACTATACGGACACATTTAACCACAGTTCCTGCGGATCCTTAAAAAGTCTTAAAAAGGCTTTAAGTTTATCAATCTATAAATTAGGCCTTAATTTGTATTAAAATGTCTTAAATCTGCAAAGACACTAGAAGAACGATATTAAGAATCACTTTTTTTCTGATGTTGCACTGTAAAATGTCAATAATTGATAATATCTATTTTTTTAAATAATTTATCTTTTTTTTTTTTTAAAGATTATTTTTTGGGGGCTTCTACTGCCTTTATTCGATAGGACAGTGGGAGCATGAAAGGGGTAGAGAGAGAGGGCGAGACATGCAGCAAAGGGCCGAGGCCGGACTCGAACCTGCAGCTGCTGCAGCGCGGACACAGCCTCTGCACATGGGGCGCCGCTCTATCCACTGAGCCACCAGGCGCCCCAGTTTATTGAATTTAACGTCATAACGTCAAAACATCCAATCAAATGAAAATGAACAAGCTTTCTTTCAAGGACGAGATACTAAAATAACAACATGTTTATTGTTTTCCACATGTTCCGCAAAATGACAAGCAGCTCCAGCTGTTAGTTTCCAGCACATTCAGAGTGCTTCACTGCCTCAGAAAGCTTCGTTTCCTTCATCAGTAACTAACAAACGTCTGCGCTCTCTCACACAGCTGGAGAGGCTTTGGGCGATGTGTTCGAGGTGTCCAGCATCAGACGAGAGGACTACGAGTTCCACAAGGGAAAGTCTGAGTACGAGGACATTCTGCAGTGCAACAACCTGCCGTCCTCTGCCACGCCTCGAGGACATCAGACCCCTGCAGCTTTCCTCATCATGGCCTCAGGGCTCGACAAGGTGCTCACACAGCGTCAAAATAAGTTCTCGTTTTTCTGCGTATAAGTATAAAAATGTACTTCGGTAGCATCGCAGTGATTAACTTGTATTTCCTGAATTTCCAACGCAGCATGGTGTGGATTCTAACAAGCCTCTGCCGTACTCCCACATTGACATCGCCGGGTCCAGCGGTCCTTTCCCTGGTGTCCCAACGGGAGCCCCCGTCCTCGCCATGGCAACCAACTACATCCTGTCTGACGGTCTTTAAACAGACACCCTCAGTGAGACCACAGTCTCTGCACTGAACGCCATCACAAATTGATAATTGTCCAAATATGAAGCGAGAGTGAAATCCCTGCCACACTACGCAATGCAGAATGTCCAAATTTTATTTCTGGCATTCCTGAATACCTCAGATCTCTGCAAGAATGTTCTTTACTCTCATTCGTCCTGCCTGCACCAAGAGTCAGATGACCCTGTTTTTAAGTGGCCTGTATCAACATTTCTACTCAGGGGTTAAATGGCAGTCTAAAAGTACCATCCTTTTTATATGTGTGTCTGTGTGTGTGCGACAAACTGGGGACCTGGCTGTGTGGTTAGTGACGCTTTGTGCCAGTTAAAACAAGCACTTCTCAATGATCAATAAACAAAAATAAAACAGCCTCTGTGCTCCTTGTGTATAATTGTTTTTGCAAAGGTTTGCATATTATACATAATTAATCAAAGAAAGAAGACTCGGAAGAAGAAATCTTGTGGCTTACGGGGACAAAAACAAAAGGATGCGTGTCAGTTTGTTTTCACAGTCTGCACATGCTCTCACCACAACTTACTGTATTGTCTCATATATATATATATATACACACACACACACACACACATTTTTGCCTCTGCATGTATCCCCATGCATATTTGTATATGCATACACACATTTCTATATCATACTCAGCAAGGTATTTAATTTTGTGCTGCTATAACAGAACGGGTAAAACAGAATGTTCTTAAATTTATTTCATTAAAAAAACGCCTTTTGACAGTGTCAAAATACTCTAAAATATTTATATAATAGAAAGAGTCAGGATAATTAGTAACAGTCCTTTGTGCAGTACTCTATATAGTCCTCACAATATATTTCCAGGATTTCCAGTCACAGAAAACCTTCAATTTCATAATCACATTTTTTACGGGCCTGGAAAAGCCAATGTAATAATATAATAAGTCAATTTCATTAAACATTTTTAGAGAATAATGGAATTTGTGTGTAATTAAATTGTAATAATTATACAAATTGTTGGAATTTCCTGTGGATACTCTACAAAGTATTGTAACACCCACTAAGCTGTATTTTCTGAAGCTGTGAACAAAATCAGTGTTTGTTGTTTTGAATTTTGTTTGAAAAACACCGGGCAAGTGGGGTGAGATTTTTTCTTTTAATTGTGGGTCCTTCCAAAGTCATGGAAAACTTTTGAAATGTTAACCACGAAAATCAGAGGGATCCCTGTGTTATGATTAATCTAACTGTAATTGTCGTAAAAACCACAACCATTGTTGCAAAATGAAAAGGCTTTTTTCTTAAATGAATTTTAAAAAGTCTTAAATGCCCCCCAAAACTTAAGATGAAAAAACTTAAGATAAAATATAAAATTGATCACCCTATTGAAATATCTGCTTTTTTAAAGTGATTGCTTCATATTTACTATGATCTTTAACATATTAGAACATTATATTATTTATTTATTTATTTAATCTTATTTGGGGTTTTTTTTTTTCAATTTAATATTCCTCTTTTTGTGTTGTTTGTATCCTTCTTTAAAACATATACTTGTGTAGTTTTCTGTATTTCCTGACAGGGTCACAGAACTGTCCTCTCCAATATGGCTGACATTAGTGCCCACTCGTGTCAGCTGTGAGGTCCTGACAACGGAAACGGAAATGACGCAGAGATGCAGAGTCATTAAAAGCAGACGTTAGCGCGCGCTAACATCTCAAATCGTCCCTCTTCAGTGAGAGTGTTGTCCGCGCGCTGCACGTCCGCTAACCAACAACACAAAGACAGCACCGTCAGAGGAGTCTGTGTCTCTGCTGCTCGCTGAAAACTCAAACTGCCGCCTCCTGCTTCACGGAGCGACGCCACGCGCGACAAAAACAACCTCCTCCTTTGAATCTACGCAGACTTCAAACTCCACAGCCACCATGTTTGAGGCTCGCCTGGTGCAGGGATCCATCCTGAAGAAGGTGCTGGAGGCTCTGAAGGACCTGATCACAGAGGCCTGCTGGGACGTCAGCTCGTCCGGGATCTCCCTGCAGAGCATGGACTCCTCTCACGTCTCCCTGGTGCAGCTCACCCTGAGGCACGACGGCTTCGACTCGTACCGCTGCGACAGAAACCTCGCCATGGGAGTCAACCTCAGCAGGTGCACGAAACTCAAACACCACTTTTTACTCACAACATACTTTGTCGTTTAGTCGCGTTGTTGTGTTGTTTTCTCTTAGAGAAATGACGCATTTACTGACTTTGGTAGCTAGTTTGACAGCTTGAGCTGCTTAACTTTTCTGCTGCTAAAATCGATAAAAATGCACGAGGTTTGTTTTTCTGTGTTCATCACAAACCGCTGCACACACTCACGCCAGTGTGTTTCCTTAACTTAACTTATAACTTGTCTCTATTAACTGTACCTTATAAAAAGGTGGCCATCTTGGCGGAGTTGCCCGGGCATGTTTCTGCACCGGCTCACAGTTAACTCTTCACTGTCCGTGTTCAAATAAATGAGCTTAAAGATGTGCTGTTTACAAGCAGGTTGATTTGGATTAGGGTATCTTTTGTGTTTAAATTACATTTGGCGCAATCTGAGAGACAGCAGCTACATGCTCATTATGCTGCGACGTCATTTGAGCGCCAAATTCTTCACCGGGAGGGTTGGCGGGAATCATTCTTGAACCCGGGAACTTCTACTTCCGTTTCACAGCCGCCGCTCTTTGTAACTGAACACCGGCGCTCTGCATGACTGTGCTTTTTGTGTTTAATCACTTCTATGTTAAAGCAAACATGTTTGGTTACTTCGTTACTTTGATGCGCCACATATATTATTTTATATCTCTCAATATGATATGTAAGGCATAAGTATATGTAGTGTTCAAACAATGCGTTAGTGAACATAAGCCGATGGTCAGAAAGTAAATAGATTTTTTAATGCCACAAATTTACTGATTTTACATTTTATAGACCAATAAATACATGTATAGATATATAATTTACTGATTAAATAAAATTATTTAAAAAAAAAAACAAAAACGATTTCACAAAAACTTTTCTACCCGAGCAGTGACTCAGACACATTTTAATAAACTCAATTTTATAAATGTAAAACATAATAAAAAGGTTTTACATACTCAAGATGAAGAAAATTATCCCTATGAGACCCTGACAATTAAGCCATCAAATAAAGTAGTTGTTGCCAACTGTTACGTCATTTGATCCTGATCTTTAAGCATCAATTTTTTCTGTATTTTTCTTATAAGTTTAAAAGTGTGAATAACTTGCAGACAAACTCCTGCTAACTATCTAACTTTCCAAAAATAAAGATTTTATTGTGACCTTTCAGTATTTACACCTTCATCAGGAAAACACTTTGTCTATTCACCAAAACATCACAATCGAATCTTTAAATAAATAACAATGAATGTTCTGTTCGTCTCTCGTCCGTACCTGTTTGGAAATAGATCTGCAATGTATTCTTCTGTTTTAAAAATGTAAATTAAAAGTTTTATTCTCTGACACGACACAACACAGTCTATTGCAAGACATTTCCTAATTTGTGCTAATGTTTTGCTCATTATTTCTGTGCAGTATGTCGAAGATCCTGAAGTGTGCAGGAAACGAAGACATCATCACCCTCAGAGCGGAGGACAACGCAGACACACTCGCCCTCGTGTTTGAGACGCTCAGTAAGTTTTTGAGTTGATAAAACTCATGACAGATGTTTAGCTCTGTTTTTGTTTGTCTTATTTACATCTTTTCTTTTACTCTTCCAGACCAGGAGAAAGTTTCGGATTATGAGATGAAGTTGATGGACCTGGACGTGGAGCAGCTCGGTATTCCAGTAAGTTCTCTGTGGCCTGTCCTTGTCTTTTTGGATTCAACATAACTTTTTAAACGCAATAATCTGACCTTTTCTCGTCTGTCTGTCCCTGTAGGAGCAGGAGTACAGCTGTGTGGTGAAGATGCCCTCTGGGGAGTTTGCCCGGATCTGCCGCGACCTGTCCCAGATCGGTGACGCCGTCATGATCTCCTGCGCCAAGGACGGAGTCAAGTTCTCCGCATCAGGAGAGCTGGGCACAGGAAACGTCAAGCTGTCCCAGACCAGCAACGTGGACAAAGAGGACGAGGCTGTGAGTATCAGTATTAGTATTAACAACAATAATAATAATAATATTTGTATAGCACCTTTAAAACTGTTGTAAGTAATAAAACAAATAAAATTGCTGAAAAGCGCGTCTTAAAAACTGAGTTTTTATGTGATTTTAAATGAAGAGACAGTGAAGGCTGAATTGAGTTCATGTCAATATTGACTTTTCAAAGAGGTACAGTTCAAACAAAAGATGATTTATTTTTATTATTATTTTTTTTTTCAAAAATGTTATTGCTGATTTTAATGTTTATCCCCAGCATGATATACTAAGATTTCAAACACTGATTTGTTTGATTATTCGGTTGGGTTTCAGCCGGGGTTTGACAGGTTATCGGCCTGGCTTCTTATTGGGGCAGATATTTGGGATTTTGCGGGTAGTCTGTATTGGTGTTGGTGAAATTAATTAATAAAAAATGCAAAAAAATGTCAGCATTGGAGGAGCTTTGACTTTGTAAAACCCCCGGATGCCTTTTTTTTTTCTTCTTCTTCTTTTTTTTTTGTTTTTATTTAAAATTTCACTTTTTTAAACCTTATTTCTTATTTTAAGTTGCTTGAAACGTTTTAGTTTTGATCAAACATTTGCTGAGGCATTTAAACAAAGTTTTGTGTTGGAGTTTTTTACATTCTATATTCTAAATATTGACGGAAAGATTTTTATTTTTATTGTAAATGCATATTGGTTTCATTAATTACTAATGAGTATCGGTCAGAAAATGTAGTCACCATGGTTACTCAGAGATCAGATTAGATTAATGGATAGTTAAAACAGTTGTTATCTATGATCCAGTTTGGGTACATTTTTGACCATTCCCCCATCACTTGTTGTTTTTAGGTCACTATTGAGATGAATGAACCCGTCCAGCTGATCTTCGCCCTCAACTACCTGAACTTCTTCACCAAGGCGACGCCGCTGTCCAAGACCGTCACCCTCAGCATGTCCGCTGATATCCCCCTCGGTAAAAGCAGCCCCGCTTTTCTTAAAATGACTGTCGGAAAGTCTTAAATTCTCAACGTGTTTTTGTGACCCTGACTTGTTTTTGTTTTTCTACAGTGGTGGAGTACAAGATTGCTGATATGGGACACGTCAAATATTACCTGGCACCGAAGATCGACGAAGAGGCTTCCTAAGGTGTTCAAAAAACGCCCCAGAAAGGGAGAATAGAGAAAAACATGCGACTGGGACTCCTAAATGATTGAAGGGCTGAAGCGATCTCTCGGTGGCGTCTGATCGTTCTGTCTGAGGTTTCTGATCGTCTCCCGTCTAATGAGATTCACAGCGGGGAGGTGCGGTGTCAACTGTCATAAACTGTCATCTGCTGGCAGCGTGAAAGACGCCATCTGTGTGATGTGCTTTGACTCTTTGTGTTCAGAGCAGCCGGCTGTGATCCAAACAGCCCCGGTGTTAATTCACTTCCCGTTTGTGTCTCTCGCTCTCTTTTTTGCCCATTTTAGGAAAGCAGATATCAATTATCCCATTTCTTCTTGTAGATAACGCATTTGTAAATACTTCCTGTGGTTTCGCACTGTTGGTCAACCCCAAATGTTTTTGTATTCATTGAGTCAGTCCAAAATAAATGAACCAAGTTGTTTCCAATATCCTTTTTGTGCTTCTGACATTTATGGATGAAAGTTTAAGACTCAACTATTTTCAAAGTGTTTCAGCTCTGACTTGTTTTGAATAATTGGCCTTAACAGTTTAGTTTTTAAAGAGACTCTTTGATCACAAAAAACTCATAACAAAGCTAATGAAAAAAAGGATCCGTCCATTGAAATGTATGGTGGATCTATCACCAGAAAAGGAAAAGATTCAATTTTAATTAATTTAATTTTCTAATGATTAAATTATCTTAGAATGCATTAACTCATTATGTTCACAGAATATATCTTTTTGGTGGTTTTCATTACACTATTTTCATGACAAATGCAACACAAAAGAAAAATGTTTAAAGCATCACTTCATTAATTCATATTTACTATTCATAAAAATCAAATTTTTGTTAAATCGTGTTAACATTTATTGTCATTTTTACTATGAGGTGATTTCTGTGTTCAGATTATTCATTGGAATAGAAAAAAATATCAAAAAAGTATCCTCATGTTAAAATGATAATGACTTATGAATGCATTTAGATCAGAAATAATTTGTTTGAAACATAATACTACGATTCAATCATCATAAACAAGAGTGGAATAGAAGTATAAAGTAGCTTGAAATGGACATTTTACAGTTAAATACATGTATGTCAAGATTGTTCTTTCAGTACAGAAAACACAATCACTGCAGCAGTAACCAGATGCAGCCACTAGATGGAGCTCTGCTGCTACTTTTATTTTTTTGTTTTATTGTAGATTTTTTTAAAAAAGGCTATTACCTGCCAGGTCACATTTGGGAAACAATTTAAATGACTGAAATTCACTCCTAATTTCTTTGGAAGTTTACCCCTAAACTGCCATAATCTTAAATCACTATAGGTTTGGATTATTTTGTTCCCCGGTGAGGAAAGCACCTGTAAATTAAATCAGATTGATAATCTCTTTATACCCACAGGACTGTTGGCCGGTGTCAAGGACATGCCATTTGTTCTAGATCCTTTTATCTGGATTTCAGTTATTTAACCATTTTAAAGGGATTTTGGCGTTACCTCACAGAGGGAGTCGGGCAGCTTCAGGTCTGTTTCCACGCAGGTCAGTGAGCAAACTGAATAATACTGCAGTGTATTCAGAGAATCCACTCAACATGAAATACCTGAGACACACAAGCATCCCCGTCTGTCTGCAGCCGGTTGATGTTTACTGTATTTTTGGAGTCAGACAGTTTTAATCTTCACAAAGCTTTAATCTGACTGGCAGACACATCTGGCACCAACTAAACTTCACTACTGTACGCAGAGCAGAGTGACTGTAATGAGATAATGTCAGGAAGTGAGATACAGCAGCTGCTACCCATCGACAGCTACTTGTCGAATTTATAACGACAGTTTTTAGTTTGTCTGCTGAGGAGAATAGTTGGACATTTTTGGGAGACAGATGAAAAACTTCCCTGTTTTCAGTCTAGCAGGCCAGCAGCCAGGGACTGTTCGTAGCATACAACTTTAAATGGTTGTATTTTGTATTTACCCCAAATTATTTTAAAGAAAATATACCTTCTGACCGCAAAATAACACCACATTGGAGTTTCGCACTGAACACCAAAATTTAAACCAACAACATATGAGCGTTATCTGTCATCAGTGAATTTGACATCGACATTAGACGTTGGCCTGCTGTAGAGTTTTAGTCACATAACATCAAAACCTAAACTGAACCACATATCAAAATCTTGTGATGGTGTTGAGATCAAAATCACTTTATTCTACATTTCTTATTTACAATTTTGCCAAAAACGAACCAGATGCATAACAAGAGGGAAAAAACAAGGCTTTTTTTCATTTCCAGGATTCCTTCTTCATCTTTTCACTTTAAGGTTTTCAGCTAATTCATGGTGGAGGGAGGGACATGCATTTCCTCCAAGGCAGTAGCTTCAGCTCGGGTCAAAAAAGAGCCACCACCTCCCTCCTCTGATAAATACAGAACAGTCCCTTACCTTAGTTTGGATTACCACAGCTCAGTTTACTTTACCGAATGTGGAAAACACACATCTAACCTACCAGCAAACTAAACCTCACTCATTAATTGGACTGTTTGTCGTTTGTTTACCCTGTTAAAATCGTGGAGTACAAACAATTCAAAGTTTTAACAGGGAGTTCAGGTCGGGGCCAGTTGCTAGGAAACCCGTGAACAGTACAGACGTTGTGCTACTGACGTTACCGGCCAGCTGCAAAATTTGACTATTTTACTCTTCGGTGTGTAATTAAACAAAATGTATGTGGCAATTAGTGAAGGTTAGACGTGTTGGGAGGTGGATTTGGTTACCTGTGGACGGAGGCAGGCCCGTGAAGCTGCTTTCTGTCCCTGTGCTCGGCTACGCTAACCGGCTACTAGCATACAAACATGACCGGTAAGTTACTAATCTTCATGCCTCAGATAGCTAGCTAGCTCGGTAGTTAACTTAACTCCGGCAAGAAAGCTATTGAGTGTATTTCACAAAATGCTAAACTCTTAACACACTTTTAACCCTTTAAACCCGGAATCAAGATGAGTTTTTATTCGCTTCACTCAGACGCGTTTAACCTGCATTTAAACGTCTCAAACATTTGAGCAAATCGTGTTTACTTTCTTTCGTAAACGTGAAAAAACAGAAATTGACAACTTGGCATGAAATGTCCCGCAAATTGCCCCAAAAAAGTAAAAGGTGACAAGAAAATGACCTGAAAATTATTTTTAAATAAACAGAGTGAGAAAATCATTAGAACATTGTCAAATAAGTAGGACTATATTTTATTCACCATAATCATATATTTAAAATTAGGTAACAGTAGAATATATATTATTATTTATTTATATTTATTATTTTATTGTAGCCCTTTTTTAAATGTGATTTATTGTTATTTTTTCTTGAACATTCCTTTGTTGTTTGTGTGCTTATTTTCAGGTATTTGGTATTTAGGTATTTGTAACTTTTTGGTAATTTCTTGCTAATTTTTGGGTAATTTCTTGTGAAGTTGCTCATTGCCTTCTGCCCATGTTTTTTTTTTTAAATCAAGCCAATTTGCTAACTTATTTGTCAGCATGTCTACTATCCCTCTCATGTACTCCTATAAGGATCTGTTCTTTAGCAGAGAAAGGGGGTTGCTGGGGTGTGACTTATGTTTAAAACAATATGTTGACACTCCCCAGAGCTGCAGATATTTTTCCTTGAGCCTACCCAAGTGACTGGAGAGAAATGCATGACCCTTCCTTTACCATACATAACTATATTTTTGTAAATTCACATAAAATGTATATGGAGCCAGTGCAATAAGCAAACAGCATGGAGGGAGTTATCAGCAAAACAGCTAATTTCTTAAGACAAATGAAAAATCCTCCTTACAAACTGCATCATCCCACGAGCTGTGTATGCATTCAGCAGAACATGGGTGCATGACAGCCACACAAAGAAACAAATGTACATAATGCCTGTTTTCCCAAATAAATGAAACATAAACAACAGTAGCAGCAGCGACACGAATATCAGCAACTTAGTACAGCTGAAGTTGAAAAAAAAAGCCTTTATCATGCATACAGGAGCACAGTATTTTACGTGGGTCTTGTTAGTACAAATTTTCTTTTTGGTGACAGTTTAAATGGGACAGAAAAAAAGGATTTTGATAAAATATCACTATTTTAGGCTTACACTGGATTCGGAAATTTAAATATCCAATTCTAATTTTTGTTTTTACAATGATAAATGATGTAATTTGGGCTTCTTTTTGTTTTTGTTGTCGATGAATGCCTTTCAAACCTGAGGGTGTTTACAATAACAACAGAATAAAAGTTTAAAGTTCAACGTCCCTCCCAAAAGCCAAATTAAAAAAACATAACCCCGTCACCAGTGCTAAAAAAAATATTTAAAGTGCCTCCCGTTTTACACCATCCCATCACCTCACATAATTAATGAACAGTCCCTAAAGAGGCATTTCCTTGCCGTCACTGTAAAATCTGATTTTAACGGTCTTGGCTGTAAAAGCAGCCTGAGGTAGAGGCAGCAGAGCATGGACGGAGCAGATTATAACCTCACAGTAGATTGCCTGCCATTGTAATCCTGCACTCCTCTGAAATATCAGAATTCATCTGCTGAAAGGGGCTGGACTCTGATGAGCTTGCACCCATTCAGCAGGAAAAGAGGATTTTATTTTTGTGGATTTATTTATGCCAGATACATTTGATAAATGTAGTTTATAATTCCTAATACATTTGGAGATGTCTAAATCCACACCAGATATCACCAGCACTTTCCACTTTGTATTGAAATGTCCTTGATAACTTGTACTCATATCTTATTTTCTCAAACACAATGTACCGCAGCCGTGGATTTCTGATTAGAGCCTGTATTCCAGATAAGAGGAGCAGTGTGTGCCTTCAGATGCAGAGCAGAGAAAAGAGATGGGGCTGTCATTTTAGGAAGTGACCGATAAAGCTAAGCGACAGCGCAGCCATTTAAGCTGCCTCAATATTTAATTAGCCACTGCCATCCAGGTTAAGATTAATTACTTCCTGGAAAAGAGCAACGAGGGTTCAGCCTGATTGGGGTTTCCGCTTCTGAATTGGCTACAATTTCAGACTTCATTATGACAAATAATGTCGGAGCTGTAATTATGAGTTATATTTAATGGTTAGAGCAGATTGAGACAAAATCAGGCCAGTCAGGAAATAAATCTTTATGTCAGAGCGACATACATCATTTAAGCGCATAACTTTTCTATAATACTAATTTATATTGTACATTTTGTGTTTGTGTCAAATGTTTTATTAGTTTACCAAAGTTTATGTAAAATAAATGTCTAATCCATAATCTGATCATTATCATCCAGTCTTCAGCAGTGATAATTAAGCAAATACGATAAACTGTCTGTAGATTTTATTATCTAACAGGTATTGCATAAACAAACACATTTATTTGTGTAGTGCACAGCAGGGCGGTCTGAAGTGGTATGTAATTAATATGGTTACCAATCGAGATTTTGTCAATAACAAAGGGTTTATATCCAAATATATCATTTTCAGTGAAAAGTTTATATGTAGAATTTAACATTCATTATGTTGGTTTGCATCTTTTTTTCTGTGCAGCTATGTCATCTTATGAAACAATAAAATATGAAATGTAATGAGTTGTATCACTTTTATGAAGTAATTAAAATAGTTACATCACTTATTACATTTTAAATGGGATAACTAGTAAACTTTAACCTCTTGCATTTCAAATTTAACCTTTCCAACATGACCCATGACAGTAAAAAACATGTTTTGAATGCCAACTGGTAACATTTATCAGAAATTACAGAGATTTTAAATCAAAATTAGATAAATAATAGAATCCTGAAATGCTAAATCACTGGTACCAAAACATGTCAAAGGGGAAAGTCACAAATTTCATAACAAAATGCGCCGAACAGATGTAAAAAGTTAAAACTAACCCTTTAAATTTCTTACAAGATTGTGAAGGAAAGATTTTAGCTGCAGATAATGATAGTTCATTTTCAGCATTTTGTCATATCAAAGTATTATAGTGAGTGCAGTTTAGGAAAATGGTGAGACCACGAACTATTGTTGATTCTATCTATGAGGTTTTTATGACAAAGGGTAAGCATAGGTCCAATAAAATCAAGTTCAAGTTTTTTTGATCTTTTACAGTATACATTCAGTGCAGTGAAATGCATTATGCCCTGGCTCTCTCTCAAAGCTCAAAACCTATAAATAGTACAATAAATAAAAATAAAACTACTTAACCTGAGAATTAAAACAGCAGCATTTAGTTAAAATAAAAAAAACAATAGCAGCATATAATTAAAACAATAGCAGCTTATAATAAAAACAATAGAAACATATTATAAAACATAAATAATCCACAGCATGGAGTCAGTAAGGGCTTCTGTTCAGTACTTTGACCGCCTGGGGGTAACATGAACAAACACCTGATGGGAATGGACCTTTACTCCAGTTTAGGACCCCTCTGATCCTTTGGTGCTGGGATCTTTTAAACTTGATCTTTGCGTTGGTCGATGATTTCAACCAGTTCAAAGTAAAACATTTTAAAAAGTCCTTTCAAGGTCACAAAACAATGCCAATCCCTCTACAAGTTACTTGAAATCTGTTTCATCAGACATTCACATAATCTACATTATCTTGTGTTTTTGTGAGCTCCTGAAAATAACAGATTTACCAAGCTTTCTTCAGTGTTTCAGACTTCCTTTCATAAATATGAATGTTCAGCATGATAGGCCCAAAATAAAATGCAAGCAATTACTCATATGTCACTCCTTCAGGTTTTAGTGTGGTTTCCATGTGCTTACACTTTGCTTGGATGTAGCCTGTTGTATTCACGTGTACCTGATCTCTACAGCGTTATCATGAGGGTGCATTCCTGTCACTCTCTCTCCTCTGTCTCTGTCTGGCCTTTAAATTGCTTTCTGGAGGCAGGGGATTTTGGCCAGGGAGATAAGGGGAACGGGATGAAACACTCTCGCTGGCTGTCTTTCTCTGCGAGGCAGTGGGAGTGTACTGAGCGTGGTACATTTACTGAGACAGAGGAGAGAGCAGGTTGTACTCGCTCATCCCTCGGGTCAGCGAGAGACGCCTTGTAACATCTTTCAAACCCATTTCAAAAACCGCCGCCAGCCTTATCAGCAACAAAACAAACCACACGTGGGTGTAAGATGTCAAAGCATACCGTAGATTCTCACTAAAAATACATGGAGATGCTGCAGAACGGATGTCTCCTTGTTTCTCCACTGTCAACATATTTTTGTGCACGTTCAAGTGGCTTTTCCCTGCTTGTCAGTCAGTGAGGTCCTGGAGGATCCCAACCCAACTCTCAGACCTGACACTCTCTTACATAAGCCCTCAGTGCTCTGCTGTCTCTCCACAAGAGCAAGTTTCATGGATTATTGATGCCAGCGCATAGCGAACAAGTCCTCACATGGCAAGGACATACTAGTCACACACGTGCTGCGTGATCTAAAACCACTCTGTTACATATTTCATTTGCTCCATTGCAACCATTTTTAAGGAGCCATGTTGTGTTTCTTGTGGCGTGAGGATGCGGGGATTCCCTCTCCACAAACACAACACGTTTTATGCACCCAACCACAGTACATTCATGTCACCCTCCTGCTTCTCGCCTGAGCTTTGATTTCACACAGCGTGCCTCACTAGTTGACACACATGTATTTCTGACTATGCTCGACGTGTTGAAGTCATCCCCGCATGGATTAGCATATTAATGGGATGTCCTCTTTGTCCCTGTTTTCTGTCAGTCAGATTTCACAGCAGCGAGGGAGACGGACGAGGCGATGCGGATGGGGAGGAAAGGAAGTGGCGAGATGGTGGAGCGTGCTGTAGCTTGGGAGTCACACCTGAGACAAATGTTACAGGTGGGACGTATAATCACTATGGGAGACAATCTTGATATGTTCTCAGTGACAATTAAAAGTTATACTTTATTTGGCGAGCGGTAATCCAAATCAAAACATAAAGACAAGCTGCAACTTATTTTGGACTGCTTTAGTGAAAAAAATCCATAATGTTTCATGCTTAAAAATATACCATGCAGGATGTCCATTACAAAAAACATGTACAGACTCACACAGAGGTTAGCAAGGACTTTTGTTAGCGAGGATGTTTACAAATGACAATCCTGCATAATACATACCTTTAAATATATGTTATTTATATTTTTAAAACTAACATTTGGACAGATGTTGTAATGCATTGCACATGATTATTGTAATGTTGTCAAGGAAACTATCATCAAAACCTTCAATGAGTTAAGGAAAACAGTTCTTTTGTAGCTTTGTGAAACTGTATTTTCAAGATAATCAAGGGTTAATCAAGGGTTAATCAAGGGTTAATCAAGGGATAATCAAGGGATAATCAAGGGATAATGAGGGTTTTTAAATGGTTTACTTTGCAAAAGAAGTTTGAAACTTTCCCCAATCCATAAAGTTACACTTTAACCTAAGGTCAAAAATACAGAATCATGCTGAAATTAATAATTTCCAAGTTAATGTTCAAGCAATTTTGATTATCGATTAATCATCGAAGTAATTCCCAAATCCAGATTTCTTATTTGTGAGTATTTGCTGCTTTTTGTGTTATTAAATAGCAAAAAAAATATTTTTATGTTTGGTGCTGCTGATTGGACAATACAAGCACTTTGTGTCCTGGGACTTAAAGACACTTTTGGGCTTATCAATTAACTGAGATATTAAACTGTACGATAATGGGTAGTGGAAATTATGATTAGTTCCAGCTATGTTGGAGATTCATGGTTTTCACTGGACAGTGATGCTGAAGGCTACAGAGAATGTGAAGGTACATCACATCATGTGGGACAGGGGTGCCATCTTGAAAGGTACATGCTGTGTTAACTCTGTTACCAAAGCGTATGCACTCAGTCCGATTGTCAGATGCTGTATACACAGCTCTGCAGCAAATGCGTAGGCCTCTGTTGTTTTGTTTTGTTTCGTTTCATTTTGTTAAAAGTAGAAAGTAGCATGGAGGCCAGTGAAAATATTTTGGTAGTTCTGACTTTTTTATATCTCTTACTTATTCAGTTTGTCTCTGAAACTCAGATTTTTTAAGGTATTTGAGCACTGCTCAGACAGACATGGGTAGTAATTTGTGGTGGCCCATCATTGTATCGCCCCCCCCCCTACACACACACACACACACACACACACACACACACACACACACACACACACACATACCCATTACTGCAAATGGACGTACTGCTGCAGAGTCAATTGAAGCTTCAGCTGATAAATACCCATCACTACTGTATAGTCACTTGTTATGGGAATGAATGCTGATAGTAACATTTCCCATGAAATATAAAAGACAGAAGTTAATGTTTGTGGGTTTTTTGTCAAGTGGGAGAGGGGCTTATGTTGTTTATCACAACTAGTTTGTTCAAATACCGTTGCTTGACTACCATAACAGGCACAATCCTCAAAAGATGGCACTGGCGTCCAGAAAAATTAGCATGCGATTAACTTATCAAATTTTATTGTAATGTAATTGTATTAAATTGTGAATTGTCAGATTTAGTGACAAAAAAACAACTAACTGCCTTTCACTCATTCACCTTGTTATATTCTTAACAAGCAAACTCTGAACATCTTTCCTTTTTTAAAATTGATATTTCCTCCTCTTTTCCTGCACTTTGCCTCTCATCACAATCACATCTTTGTCCCTCTCTGTCCAGGGATGCCTTGGTTTGCTACTTAGCAACTGTTTCCACGGCTACAAAGTTGCTCCCTGTTTCACCCCCATCCCCGCCTCCACAATAACTCGCCAGTGTCCCTTTGCTCCTTTGTGTCCACTTCCCAAAGCCATTGTCTTTGTTAAACACTTCCTGTTTGCTACCTTAAATTAAAACATCACAATAACAAACTGTCTGATGTGTTCAACAGCAGTTTAATTGTGGTTTGTCTCGTCCTCAGGAGAGGATGTTATCCTGCTCCATGATAGTGTTCCTCTCTGTACACCTGTGTTGTTATCTTGAAGCTTTTGATGCTTTTATTGGTCCGAGGAGAGCTGTAGAAAGTGTATTGATGAATGTAACAGCCAATTACCAATTACACTCAAGCAATTTTCCTTTTCCACTCTGTGAGTGTCAGTGCGCTCTGAGACCATATACCTCAGCACTAATGTCACTGAGACAAATTACTGCCCATTGTCCACATGTTTCAGGCTGTCATTCACACTCTCGGGAGGACAGCAGATGAGCCTTTTGGTTTTTGGTTTTGAGAAACAAGTCCACAGAGACTCCCGGAGATACGGAAATAATATACAGTAAAGGCTGCTGCACATTCATGAATGCAAGCTTCGGAGCTACAGAAAGATCTATTTATATCGCTCCTAAAAATAGACATTCTTCTCCATAGAAACATGAAATCCTTCTGAGGGGCGAATTATGCTCGAGCTGCCGCTTGTGTGTATGTGCATGTGTGTGTCTGTCTATGTCTGTGTGTTATTCTTCGTTTTCTTTCAAAGGTGAAAGCAAATTACCGACTGTATCATCCCAGCTGTGAGGTTCTTTCTTGGGGAATCTCCGCTCCCTCTCTCAGCCTGCAGCAGACAGGATTTGTACAGTGCTTTGATGATCAACGCCATCTCCTCCACCTCTTCCTTCTGTCACTGTGACGGGCTTTAAGTCGACAGGCGCGGCACAGATTCGTGGACATTAGTTAACAGTAGAGAAAATGTAGAAGCGCGTGAATCCGTGGCTAATCTGCTGTCGTCTAGTTGATTTGGAAAATACCAAATGACGTGAGAATGGCAACTCCAGACTCTAATTTTAGCTCCTCTAAATAAAAATAATCAAATCTGAAAAACTCAAATGATCCTTATCCAAAAAAAATGTAAAGGTACTTTCAGAAAAGTTTTGGTTCTCTAATGAGCTCAAGCTTTAAGCTTGTGAAATAACACCGTAGTGTCACCCTACTGCAATACTGTGTAATGTTGATTTCAGGAGCATTAACTTGCCGGGATGGTTATTTTAAACACATTTAATTAATGTGAGAAAACTGATGATGTGAGCCAGGTGTCAGCTGGAAAATCATCAAGATTTGAATGAAAACTAGTTCGTAAAAACACAATAATACCAGGGGCTCATGGAAATCCTAGAAAAGTCATAGAATTGCCAAACTGTAACCTCTGAGGCTGAAAATTAAGCCAATGCAGAAGTGCCAAAAACTGCAGTTCATTGAATGGCCAGGCTGACTCCTAAACAGAGGAAATCCCCATAGACTGACATGTTAAAGTGCCAATCTTTAAAGCATACAAAAAAATCTGGCTTTGGTCTCTATAGCTAATTTAATATTCAGGACAACTGTACAGGACTGAATTTGTTTTTAGAATTCACAGGTAACGCCTCTTTAAAGGCAGTCTGCTGTTTGCGAGGTGTTGTTAGAGTGATTGAGTCAGATCAACCACTCGCTCCTCCATAGCTCCACCCTCATGTCCAGATATAATTACAAATTGAAATATAACTCCAAAAAACCAAGATGGAGACAGCTGAAACTCTAAGCTTCAAAATTAATGTAATCCACTTACATGGATAACTTTCCACATTATGTAACTTAACTGCACATTTATTTCTGTAGCTGTGGACGTAATGTAGCTCTAAAATGCATCAATGTGTGATATTTGTTTGCCATCATGTACGCTTCTTCATATTCTCCCCGTGTTCCATCTCTCCGCCTGTGTATGTCAGCCAGCTAGAATCATGTTAAAATAGTTTTAAAAAAAAATGAACCAATGGGCCAACCAAATTGTTGGCTGTCACTCCCCAAGTCTGTGAGCTATGTGTCGCCTGACCGCCAGTAATTACATAGTCAACATGTGGAGATGCAGTTCTGTTCCATGATATATGTTGTGAATGGTCAAGGGAATCTTAACATGGGCCCTTGAAAGGTCACTGATACGTACAGAAAAAATGACAAATAAAAAGAAAAAACCTGAATAAATGAGTTTATAAACATAACAGGTGCTACACAGCTGTCCTGCATGATACAATTAAGCAATTAGCATTGTTGCTCTGGAGCACCTCACTGAGACGCTTGGTTGGGTTTTACTTTAATTTGTTATCTGGCTTTATTATTACAAAATTATGAATACACTTTAATCCCGCTACAATATTTTTTTCAATGTATTTCATCTCACCAGCTGTTTTGGTGTAATCTGTTCTCTGTATGGTGTATAACAGCACAGATTTAATCTACATCATAACTTGGGTAGAATTCACATTTAAACATTCAACAAGGTTTCACAAATGTACAGCACAGAAGGTTAACGTGTTACAGATCTTTCAAAGGTAATGCAAAGGGACTCATCTCATTAGCACAGTGGAAGTATTTCCAAACTGGAGGTCAGGATCTCCCAAAGGGGGCACACATTAAATGTAGTGGGGTCATAAAATGATTAATTTGATATTAAGCTTCACAAAACATGTCCTTTTGTAGACTTTTCCATAATCATTGATATTAAAAAAAAAGTTTTAACCCCTTTAGGCTTTTCTTAAAATAATCTGAGAAGAAAACATCACTCTGAAATTAATGCATGCTGGTGATGCTTTTATTTTACAGTGACAGTTCTCCCAAAAATCAAAAATACATATTTTTCTTCTCACCTGTAATGCTATTTATCAGTCTAGATTGTTTTTGGCATGAGTTGCTGAGTGCTGGAGATATCAGCCATTAAACCTGTCTGCCTTCCTTCCAATATAATGGAACTAGATTACACTCGGCCTGTGGTGCTCAAAGCGCCAAAACATAAATACATTTGAAAAAGTCAACAGCAATGTCTCTTACCAGGTATTATGACCCAGTCACGGTGCAGAAAGAAGCTTGCATCAGGTATCTATTCTGATTAATAGTTTGATACTGCTAACGCCACTGAGCCATTTAATGTTACATTTTAGATGCAAGTTTCCTTCTGTGTGGTGATACAGTTTTTGGGTGTAGTTTGGTGGAAAGAAAATAGTTCCTACATGAAAGTGCTCACAGGGGAGAGGAAAAATATGTTGTTTTTTTATTTAGAGATGAACTGTCACAACAAGGTAAAAGTCAAAAATGTTGGGAATCACTGAAGTTGATCCTTCTGTACCTTGTGCCAAATGTTACGTACGTTTTTTTTAGCATACTACTGTCATTGCATAGTCTCAACATCTGTCTTCCCTCTCAGTTTTATTTCCTGTTTGCTTGATGTTTTCTGTCTTCTGCAGCAGAGACAACAGATGTCCTTGGGGAAAAACCAGTGGCCCGACTCAACCGTCGGATATTCCCCCGAGAACAGAGGACCGCTGCAGATCTTCAACCAGAGCTGTTTCCATCATGTTTATTCTGTGTGAGTTCAGATGGAGCTGACCCTTGCACTGATTGTTTGTCCTACTGAGCCATTCTCTCTGATAACTGTTATCCTTCCTCACTGTGAGGAGAAAGACAAATCGAATGCGGAATGTGTGTGTGTGTGTGTGTGTGTGTGTGTGTGTGTGTGTGTGTGTGTGTGTGTGTGTGTGTGTGTGTGCGTGCGTGTGTGTGTACGCATACGTTTGTGTTTGCATGGGTAGGATGGAGGCTTAAAGAATGAGATATTGAACTTGAGGATGGTTTAGTAAAACAAAGACAGAAAAGGGAGAAGAGAAATTTAAGAGCGGTAAAGTGTGTGCGTGTTTCAAGTCAAGTCAATTTTATTTATTCATTATCATTACCACAAAACACAGTTTGCCTCAGAGGGCTTTACAGCATACGACATCCCTCTGCCCTCAGACCCTCATATCGCCTAAGGAAAAACTCCCTGAAACGGGGGGAAAAAAATGGATGAAACGTCAGGAAGAGCGGCAGAGGATGACAAGGGATCCCTCTTCCAGGACGGACAGACGTGCAATAGGTGTCGTAAATAACAGTTGAATTACAATAATGACAAAAAGGAAAGAGAGAGAGAGGGAGAGATGCACAGCAATAATGGTAACAAACGCATGTCATATTACAATAATGATAGTTGTAAAATTACTAAATGCTGTCAATGATAGCATGTGATGTTATGTGCAAATATTGTGGGTGTTGATAAAAACACAGCTCATACGTATATTGATAGTGGAGACGTGACTCATGATAATGGCAGTAGAAGGTCGCCTCAAGCACGATCACGGCATCGGCGCAACCAGGACCCACAACGCAGGTGTGTGTGTGCATGTGTGTGCATGCATGTGTATGTGAGTGTGTTTATCTGTGAGGTTCACACACTCCATCACTCACACATCAATACTTTATCCTCCTTCATCGGCCTCTAAATGATGCTCACCCAATGAGAGAGGATGCAATTATTCGGATGGTGTCAACTGTGAGCATATTACTGTATGTGTGTTTGTGTGAGTGCATGTGTGCACCCGTGTGTGTGTGTGTGTTACAATAAGTGACTGAGGCAGGCATAAAGTGGAAAACAAGACTCGAGGGGAGAGGCAGAGATGGAGACGAAGATAACAAATGAGACAAGGAGGACGATGCTGACAGATTGGAGATTATAGAAAATCCACTTTGTTAAAAGTCACTTTAGAGATAAGAACTTCAAGAATCAGAGTTATTATCTTCTTCTGACCTTTTGACCTTTCCAAAGAGACCTGATAGTCTCTTATGATGGGATTTAATCTAACACAAGTTTTAATTTTTCGTATGATCATGTGATTTCACCTGTAATCAGTAGAGATATTCAAAAGTTGCTATATCATCCAAATGTGAATATCATTCCACCAGGATGTTCATGTAAATCAGTCATTAAAACTTAACATTATCTAGTCTCAAGTACTCAAGCTGTTACATTTCCCTTTTCAAAGCCACCAGACTCCTTTGACAACAGTAATTTTACCTCATAGAACACAGGGTCTTGTGCTAGGTACCTTTCTGGTCAGTTTTGGACTTTGACGGACGGCATATAAATTTCCGCTTGTTGCATGTATTGTTTGTTTTTAAAATACATATCATTTTCACAGGAAATGGATATGTATTAAACACAATATATCCCATTATGCAAGATACAAAATTTCCAAAAAGGAAACTTGAACTGGATTCAGAGGATAGAAAACATATAAAACAACATATGATTTTTGTATATATAGCCCTGGGTAATAATTTCCCACATATGTGTTTCCCACACCTCCACCCAGCATCATTTTCTATCGCTGTAGGTTGAATTATGTTTCCACTAGTGGACCTACTGAAGGCTGGCTTTGAGATTAAACTCCATGTGAATGTGTTTGCTCAAAATGACATCTGCGTGCTGTGGAAACATACAGAAACATGTCTCCAGTCTTTGTGGCTAATAGGAAGCAGTTTTATTAGACAGATGGCCTTTCCTCATTCATCCTGCAGGCTATTTACATTTCTTGGCTGTTCATTATGCAATCAACGTGATGTGTGAGGATGCTTGACCTGGCTTGATTGCTGTTTAGCATCGTGCTACAGTCTCTCTCTCTCTCTGCCTCTGTCTCTCACCCTCTGTTCTCTGGGCAGCTTCACAGAAAGCCAAGGTCGCCTAAATTGATTCAGTTCCTCACTGAGCTCACACGGATTTTCCAGCAGGGCTTTAATTGCATTTCTGTACCAATCACTCTAATGACAATCACACACTGTAATCTAATGCAACACACATACTCACACATATATACACACACACACACACACACACACACACACACACACACACACACACACACAGAGGATCTCTTCCCTCCGCTGACAAGCTGAAATTGGCCGCAGTGATCATGGTGGAGAGGAAAGTTGAATGAAATGGTCAAAACAGTGAAATTTGTCTCCTTTTTTTAAGAAGCTGCTTTAATGTACAGTTGTAAATCTCAGCACCATAATGTACATCACAATGTAATCCAAAAATAACACTTCAAAACATAGTGACAAAACTTACATATTGTTTAATATGCACCCCTCTGACAGACTTAATAAAAACTGAACATTAAAAGCTTTACAGTGTTTACTGTAGGGTTGTCTTTTTAAAGGGTATATAACTTACAATGATGTATTTATTAAGTCATCAGTTCTTTACCAATGCTCAGGGAAGTCAGTCATAAGTGATTAAAAGGAACAAATTTTGGGTTGCCAGGTTTTGCTGAGCCACCATCATGATACTTGTTTTTTTTTTTTCTTTTTAGGTCTTTAAGATCAATGGGTTCTTCACCTTTTAATAAACCAACAGCAAAGGTTAGTAAATCATTTGTAAATATACATGTTCATAAATTATCAAAAAGAGGGAAAGGATAGATAGTAGAAAATCCATATGTATATATATATATATATATATATATATATGTTTTGTCCAACCAATGCAACGTTATCATAAATTTGACTGTTTAAAGCAATTAAATCACATTTCATTGTCAAGCTGTGTGCAGTGTTGTTAAATCGCTCTGACCTTATTTTAAAGCTCTCTCTCTCTGTGTGTGTTTATAATGAGACCACTGCTGCAGGAGTGTGAGCCCCGTGCCTGGGACAGAATCACCCATATAATGATAGGGCTAAGTTTTAGCATCACACGACTAAAAATAATTAATGGATTAAATGACAGACACTGTTTTATGATTTGATGGTGACACCAACGATTCGTTGTTGGGTGTTAGCCATTGTTGCTGTGTTAGCTCATGCTAAACAGGCAGAGAGAGCAGAAGAGGGGCTGATGGAGGTGGTCCTTCAGGGCTGGGTCGAACTGCAGCAACAGCATATCGTCTGTTGCTGCAGCTGTTGCTGTTAATGATGTCCTTCTCTGCTGAGCTGAAACCTTAGCTGGCTCAGCAGTGAAAGGTGAGCTAGTTGTACGCACGCTTCCTTCTGCATGGTGATATGGTTAGTGGATGTAGATCGGTAGAAAGAAAATAGTTCCAACACAAAACTGCTCACAACAAGGTCTGTGGATTATCTTGGGTAACTGTATGATCAATTCTAGAAAGAGACTTTGCTGTTGGGTTTTTCAAGTGCATTATTAAGTGCTTTGAGCACCACCAGCCGAGTGCCATCTAGTTGCAAGAGAGGGCAGACATCTCTATAGCCAATATCTCAAACACTCTGCAGCTCACACCAAAATAATCTATACTGATAAACACTGCTACAGGTAAGAGGGGGAAATTTGTATTTTTCATTTTTGGATGAACTGTCCCTTTAAGAAAAGTTTTTATCCTTAAATCTGCTGATGCATGAATCTGAAATGAACTTTCATGTAACTGGATTTCAGCTAATTTGGTCGCATATCAACTAATGTGTGAAATTTTAACATTTAATTCCTTAATTGGTGATCTATTAAGGATGAACTAATCGCATAACGTCATAGTGAGTTTTTTTTAATGGTGAGCAGCAGGGATTCATGATACCTCCTGCATTAAGGCATGCATTAAATCACCGTGAGTCACGCATTAGCCGAGCATTGCCTGAGAATATGGTTGAACCGTTATCAATTAAAAAATGTTACCTAACATTAATCCAGGTGTTCACCTCCCTGCAGGTGATGTGTTAAGGTTGATACATTAGCAGATTAAAGCCACAGCCTGTTGACTTTGTCCTTACATCATTAGGCTGTAAAAGATGATGGTCCACTTGTTTCCTCTCTGGCTGCACCCCTCACTCCACCCCCACCTCCTCTTTGTCTCTTCGTGTGTGTGTGTGTGTGTGTGTGTGTGTGTGTGTGTGTGTGTGTGTGTGAACGTGTGTGAACGCGTGTGTGCGCATTCCTTCGCATCCATCCAGCGGAGCGGCAGTCGGAGGTTGAGGGTCCGCGCGGAGAGGATACACACTCGTGAAGAAGAGCATCCATCAGTGTCGGCTTTTTAATACAGGAAAACATGCAGGTAGGACACAATTTTAATTCCTTTTGTATTGTTTTACGACCAACGAAAACGCGACAGGTTGGAATTATGGTTTTGTTTGGCATGTGGCAAAAGCAAAAACGCATTTTAAGTTAAATGGTTCTACTTATTTGCGCGATTTATATCTTTATCTTCTTCTTTTACAAATTCATCCATGACCCGCGGCGGCTCCTTTGCTCCCACTTTTGCCGAAAGCTGAGTTTCGGAGTGAAGTTATGTAATTGCATCCCTGCCGCTGGAAGCTGTGCAGGAGACGCTTCCTGCAGACGGCTTCCAGCAAGTGTCACTTGGCATCACGTCTTCTTCATCCACTGCGACTTTCACTCCCCTTTTTTTTACCCCCTTTTTTTTTACCCTGTGTGGTTTATCAGTGACATTTATTTTCTTCCGACCTCGTGTGACTCTCGTGTGATTCACGCGTGACTTAAAAAAGACCCATAAACGCGCTGCCTGCCTTAAATCCTTAATTCTAGGAAGAGGAGCGAGATTGTGTTTGTAATTCTGCCTAGTCTTCCCGTTGGCTGAAGAGACAATTTAGCAGATCAGTCCTCTGCAACAAGCAGCCCCTAAATCCGAGGTAATAGACTGTAAAGTGAAAGCCCAGCCTCCCCAAAGTGACTTGCAGCACCTTGCAATGCTCATTAATGCTCCTATAATAATCCGTGTCTGGTTAAGGTTCTCCCTCTGTGAACGTTTCTCATGGATGGCTGGAAAATAAGGGAAACCTGTTACTGCAGATGCAAAGAAGTGTTTATTTTAGGAAGAATGGCAGCTCATTCAGACATAGTTGCACAGTTAAAGCTGAAACCTGTGTTCACTTCGTTTAGTCTCACTTGTTTGTTTGTGCACAGATGCAAAACATGAGAAAAATGCAAATTTATGATCATGTCAAACAGGAGCAAATGCTCTTGCCCTGCACACAGCTGGATGCACACAGATATCTGCATGAACACACAGCTCTGAAGGGTGAGATTGTGGTTGGATGTAGAGGTTCTCTGTGAATGATGAGTCTCATCATCAATCACTCATTGAGTCAATCTGTCAGTCAGTAAATCGGTCGATCAATCAACATAATCAGGCGGAGAGCTGAGGTCTGCAGGCTTAAGTGTGTTTGTGGCTGTATTTGTGTGTGCTTGTTTTTCCTATTTTTTCACATCTGTCATTAGTCAGGTTACCTGTCCTTGCTGGCTTCAAATAATTTATTTCCATGATTGATTTCATTATCAGTTAATATGCTTTTTTTTCTTTCAGTTGTTCAATAAATCATTAGTACACAAATTGTCAGAAAATTGTGGCAAATGTTCCTCAGAGCTGGTGGTGACATTTTAAAATATCCTGTTTTGATATTTGAAAATTAATTTTCCTGTACAGAAGAATGAAAAAAATGAACATATTAATATTAATAAAAATGTCAAAATAGTTGCAGTTTAATTTTACATTGATTAATTAAAAGACTAATTATGGTAGCTCCCATCTTCTGGTTATTTTTTTCAATTGATCAGTTAATCATTTGATTGTTTAAATGTGGAAAATAAAACATCTCAATATCCTGAAATCCTTGATAAGGTTTTTGAATTGCTTGTTTAGAATTGCAACAGTATTCAGTTTTATATGAAAAAAGACTATGAAATGCAGCCAAACCTCACATTTGAGAAGTAAGAACTAAACTATGTAAAGCATCTTAGCTTTAAAAATACTGAAGCAATTAGTCATTTATCAAAATAACTGCTGATTCATTTTCTGTTGATCATTTCAGTTCTAATTTTATGGGGTTTTTTTAAGTTTAAAACCACCCGTCTCTCCTGTTTAATGTTCAACACGTCAAATTCAACATTAAAGTTGCAGTTGGAAGAATGTCACGAAATTATCATCATCAGCAGACATTATTAGCAGCAGTGTGACAGCCGTAGGCCGACTGCAGCGGCACCTCTCCTCCAACGTTTAGTTTTTCCCCTTTCTCTCTGAGTATTGAACTGCAGGTGTTTGAATTAAATCATGCTGTGAGGCATTTGGGTGCCTGATATTTTAGTGTGTGACTCACTTCAGTCTATTTTTTTTGCAGAAAAATGACTGTTTGATCAATACAGTGTGCTTTTGTTCGCTCGTTCTGAGTCATTTCAGTGAGCTCCGAGTCTTAACGTCCTAACGGATTCTGTTTGAAAAAGGCTGAAGTCTTGAGTTTACTTGATTTAGTGATCCATCAACACCTTTTGTCTACTTCTACTTCCATTAAAAGAGGATTCTGGTGATATTCTAAGTCTTTTTTTTATCGTCAGCAAAGAACAAAACAACATAAATTGGTCCGACTAGCAAGTGTTGCCTGTGCAGTCAAAGCCTGATATATCTGATTCCTCTATGACATAGTGCTTCATTGTTAGCCAAAAATCTATTAAACACATAATTGAGCCACTGGCTGACATGTTCCTTCGTTCTTAATAAAGATTTGCACTGTGGTTTATTTCGAATCAATCACTCATTCTCCGTACTGCTGAAAATAGTCCCCTATAAATGCATTATTTACTCTGAAATTAGAGATTGAAGAAAATTACATAAAGCTAGAAATTTATATATAGATAGATATTTAGATGTATATATAAACAGAGAAAAGAGATGGATGAGGGGAAGGCTGATGCATGCAGGAGCCCGGTGGTTTGTGTGGGTTTATGAGAGGAAACATAATATACAGAATATGAACAGATTTCTCCCCTGTTGTTGTTGTTGTTGTTGTTGTTGTTGTTGTTGTTGTTGTTGTTGTTGTTGTTGTTGAGCACTTGTTCGTGTGACGGTTTGTCCTTGCAGTATTTGTCCCGTCTCCACTGTGATTGAATGGCTGAAGTGGTGCTGAAGAGCGCAGTGACTCTTTGTTTTGCGATCATCGTTCTCCTGGGTCAAAGTCCTGTCCTTGTTGGATTGTTTCTCAGTTTTTATGTTTCTTTAATTGTTTTGTTTTACTGGAGTTGGTTGAAAGTGCCAAAGGGTGCATTGTTGGTCAAAAAGGGTTAAAAAGATGTCTCATATGTTGATTCATTGCTCCCGTCATAGTTACTTTGGTCACTAGAGGACTTTGTAAACATGTTGTTTTTGGGCATTTACTCAACAACTTTTTTCGGGGGTAGGACAGTTACCTATCTTCAGTGTAGTTAGTGCTTAGTTATTTGCTATAAGAGATTATGCATTCTATTATTTGTTGAACAGTTATTGAACTATTCTGCAGTTGAAATGTTTGGTTTGGGGATGGCAAAACAAACCCACAGTTGCATTTCTTTTATTCTGAGGGACTGGATTCTCTCATAACTGTGCTGAAGATAAGAGAAGTTTTAACTGCTGTTTCAACGTGACTTTAAAACTCCAATAACATAACAAGTATTTCATGGTGGACTTTTCCTTTAACAGACTCAGTCTGACATTGCAGTTTTCCGCTGCATGTCAATCAAGGCAGTCACACACACACACACACACACTCTCACACACACACACAGTCAAGCTGCACAGATCAGTGTCATCACGCCAGACAGGCTGACGGCAACACACACACACACACACACACACACACATACAGTGCATTGTGCTGCTCCTGATAGAGTGTCTAAGGGACCCACCTGTTCAATAGGTGGAGTGATTGGTAGATTTAGACTCGTTAAATAATTTAACAGGTCTGGTAACTGCATCCTTTAAAGTGGGAACAGGGATGGGCGCCACACACTTCTGATCAAAGGCCAAGCACAGAGCAGAGACTCTCATCAAAGTACTGCAGATAAACAGTGAATGTAAAAGCCATTTAATGCTGAGATCTTCATTTTATCTCACCGTAGTTTAATTTTCTCAGGATCTGAGCCTTAAAAGGGGGCATATTTATCATTCTGAATGAGCTTTGATATGGTAAATTGGCCCAAAAGGAGAATTTCTTTTGCTCCAGCATGATGTAAGTTAGTGTGCATGAAAAAAAGAGCACACGTCCAACATGATTGCACTCGGCGCAGTATTATCGACCTGGAGGGGAAAATTCAGCGAGGTGAAAAGATGCTGTAAAATATCCATCACTGATCAATTAATGTTGTGATGTTCATACACGGTGTCTATATTGTCTGTCAGTTTACTTATTGACCTATACGAAGAGGAACGACAGGACAGAGTTAGGTGATATGATCTGTGTGTATGTGTGTGTGTGTGTCTGTGTGTGTTAGAGAGAGGAAGAGGAGGAGCTGATAATTGAAACATGGCTCTGCAGTTGCTCAGTGCCTCCCTAGAGTATTAATTTTTTCTCCACATGAAGGCTCACACATCAATATAATACGTTCTTGCACTCTCTCTCTCTCACACACACACACACCTACCAACAGCATGCAGTCCATATGGATGTGCCGTCCTCCCACAGTCACACTGATTCACACTGACAGCCATACTGAGAGGCTCAAGCAGTCAGGACACAAATAGTATCAGCTTCAGACCATCAGCCTGCATATTTTCTTGCGACAGGCTTCATGTAAAGAGCCGCTCTATTCACAACTGCATCTTAAGAACATATACAGTCCTGTGGATGTTTTTCTTTCATTCATCTCTCAGTAGAGGTTACAGTTCTGCTTTTTCTGCTGTTTTATGTAACAAACTGAAAACAGAAGGTGGTACATTTCCAAAAGTTCATCAGTCTGGCACTGTAACTACCATCCAAACTACCATCTGTGAAGCTGTTTTTCTGTTGTCGACTCCTGTTTGGTTTCTGTGAAATTACATTACAGGGAAAAGAGGTTGTATAACAAAAGGTCAAGAATAGACAGTGTTCCCTTGTGTAACAGCTTTTAAGTTAGAATTACAAGACCGAAAATTAAACAGAAAGAGATTTACCACTGTTAGAGTTAAGCTTTGTTCATTCTTTAGCAACCCCCCCCCCCAGGACCAGCGCCGGGCTTTGAAGCCAATCTGATATAGTGGCCAAACTGGAATTACGACGTCCAGGTCTGTCACATGATGTTATAGACCAGGCATGTTCAATGTCCAGCCCGAGGGACAGTCATGGCCCTCAAACCACTTTTAATTGGCCCCCGGCTTATCTCTCACTAAAACTGATTAATCAAGCATCATCACTTTGCATTTTTCCTGTTGACCTTGCGATGGTAGGACGATCATAGTTTGCACACATGCACCCAGAAGGAACTTTTCAGGTGGAACTAATGAGTTGTTATAAACAGGCTGTAGACAAGTGAACAGTTGCTTAACAGCAGAGATTTTCTGCTCTATTCCAGACATGGCCCCAGCAAAAAAGCGATAAGTCAGCGGTGCGGCCCACTGCTTTCAGGAGCTGTGAAACGTTGAATACTTTTCACTGAAAGACAAAACAGTTGTGTTCATCTAACTTGTACGTCATTTTTTTTGATAACCTGTTTAATGCATGAACATAGTGCGAACAGCAACTGGCAACAGGGTATTTTAACATTTTTTAAATGGAACTTATTCAGAAAGTTTCGACACCCCTGCCATAGACCTTTTTCACTGCAGACATTTTGACATGTGTAGCAGGAAAAGCACAGGTGAAATTCTTAACATTATCGATGGCTCAGTGCCATTAAGTGTTCCTGTAAGCCAGGATGCACAATACCAGCGAGTATTGATGTTAATAAATTCACCTGTGCTTTTCTTGCTATGAGAAGTCAAAATTTCTGCTGTGAAAAATGCCTGTTGGGCCTAAAAACACTTCTTCTCGTATGTGTGATAGATGTTGTGATAGAGACGTCTGTAAATCATTTGATACATTTTTTTTTGAGCATCACAACTCCTGCAAAATGAAAAATTTCAGGAATGGGATTTAATTAATTTTGTTGATAACATTTCGAAAAGTTAGAGAGCCCCACAATTATCATCATTCATGTATGCATAAATGAATGACTTGGCTGGCAGAGGTTAACCACGTGGTGGAAGTCTCTCATGCGGATGATGCGGAGGATCTGGGTAACTTTAGTCCCCTCAACATGCCTCTAAGCACTTTCCGCCCCCAACGCTGTATCCAGTTCTCTTTTTACATCCATGGGTTTAGTTACAACAACTATGTTCTTTCTTTGAAAGTCATGGTTTTGGTTAAAATAAGAAGAAAAGATAACTGTCATGGTTTGAATGAAAGATTGTGGTTTCAGTTATTTAAAAACAGTCTCGATTGATCAATTGACTAGACTACGTTTTTCCTTAACCTTAGCCACATGCTATGAGTGGTTAATGAAAAGAAACCAAATCACGTACATTGTCAGTGAATGTTTTGCAGATATGTTTACCATGAATATTATGCAACCTTGCAGATTTATTCCTGAAAATATTTCTTAATTATATTTATTTAAAAAAACAAATGTTTCTTTCAATATTAATTTGCTAGTTGCACATAAGTGGTACATGAACGTAACTTTTGGGACTCGGGACAAGTGAAAGCAAAAGAAAAGACATGAACAATATTGAAGCAACTGAGGCAGATATATCTGGACTTTTAATCCATACTACGGGTCAAGCTCCAAAAGTGCTAGATCCTACATTTTCCATAATACAACAGTTACCCTTTTTATCTTAGTCTTTTGTTGCAAGGTTTCTGTTATAAATCGTTTTTCTCCAAATCCTGGTGGTATTAACAGAGTCTTTCTCTCCAGATTTAACACTAAAGCATTTAGCAAACTGATCTACACATTTAAATTAGAGGAATTTCCCTTTATACATATATTTTAAAGAAGCATTCAGCCTTATCTTTATTTGTGCTGCCATTCATTTTATAACTCTAGATATCACTTTATTCCAACTTATTTTGGAGCACATCTCCATGTTATATGGTAACGCACAATGTCAACAAAATGAGCAACCAGTGAATCTGTGTCGTTCTCATGCTGCTTCCACATTTAAGACCATCTCACTCTCGGCTCCTCTGCAGGAAGTCCCGAGTGGTAGGATTTATGTGTGCAGAGTTTTTTTTTTATCAAGTATTTACTGTATCTCTCTCCCCTTGAGCTGTCAGTCCTTGTCACCTCGCTCCTCCTCCTGCCTGCTCATCTCAGTCCCCCATACAAAAACACAAAAACACACCGACACAGGCTCGATCTACCTCCCTTATGTTAAAATCCCAGTTGGTATTCTTGCTTCACCTTGAGGGTAGCCCTGGTGACAGGTGACATTATAGAGAGAGAGAGTGGAGGCTGAGTGTGAAATAAATTGGAAACAATGAGGAGATTGAGAGGGATGGAAGACAGATTTGTGCCGACATCCAGGGCAAAGAGAAACAATAAATATTAATATGAACGGCTGATTAAATGACTTGTTTTCCATTATGTGTGTGTCTGTGTGTGTGCATGCACATTTTAATTGCAAGTTAAATGAGGTTAGGTCTTTAAAATGCAGCCCTGTGGATCAGTTAGATCTCCTCAGAGTGGCGAACAAGGGATATTGAAAGAGCAAAGGAGCAAAGGACTGAACAGAAGCTTGTGACTGGGTTTATAGGATCAGTCAGGAAGAAAAATACATTTATTTTAAAGTAATAACCTGGAATGGTTTTTTTTCCTGCTTCTTTGGTTAGTTGTTTCAGTTGTAGGCTTCCCAAAGCAAGTTTGTGTAATCATAATTCACTAAGCTACTGTTGCTATGTCTGTCAAGCTTTTTGCTGTAGCACAAAACACTAGGTGGCTAAATAAGATCAGCCAATGTTTGCTTCATTAGTTGGATGATAACACTGTTTCCAGCTGAGTTGTTTTTAAAAAAATTGAAGCTGGTGTGGGCAGTTTGATTTTGACATTCAGAATGTTTACATGATGTTA
Organism: Plectropomus leopardus; assembly: GCF_026936395.1. Classification (NCBI taxonomy): domain Eukaryota; kingdom Metazoa; phylum Chordata; class Actinopteri; order Perciformes; family Serranidae; genus Plectropomus; species Plectropomus leopardus. The sequence continues at coordinate 12,418,783 of NC_142179.1, read as the reverse complement.
GAAGAAGTCGAATTATTGGATTATTCCGACTGAAACTGACTTTTAAAATACATGTTAACATGTTAGTCTGACTGAAATCGTACTAAGTCGAATTTCTGAAAGTTGGACTAACGCACCTGGATAATGTGATTGGGGTTTGATTTACTCTTTCATGTGTACACCTCAGTGGGACCAGAGCTGCCCGAAGCATTCTGCACACGGTCCATGATCCCCACGCTGAGCTTTGACCCTGAAGTCAAACAGTATAAATTTGTAGAAGGTAGCTGGGAAAAAAAACAAAACAAAACTAAGGTTTCAACTTGTAACAAACAATCAGTTCAGGACTTAATTGAACCAAGTTCTGTTGGGTTTGTGAGGTTTTCAGTTCTGAGGCTTGTTTTAACTTCTGCCTGTGCTATCACTGAGCTGCAGCGTGGGTAAGTGGGCGGTTGTCTGTGTGACAGATGTGAAGGAAAATGTGCTTGTGTTTTTGTGTGTGCATTTGCATTTTGGTGTATTTATAGTCTGTGCGCCTATGTCTGCTTTTATGTCTCTGCTCTGTATGCTCGTCTATAGATGTGTTGTGGATGCATGTATGTATGTGGTTATTTTTGTACTTCTGCACTTCAGATGTCCTCACTAGGGTAGAATTTAAAGGCAGTAGGTAATTTATGAGTAAATCTGTAGAAAGCTCTGTGATATTCCCGTCTCTGTATTCATATACAGTAAACAACCAACTCTCTCGCCAGAGCTTTACCATTAGCTTCTCTAAATTAGTAAGGCTGGGTTTTAATTGGCAATTCTATTTTGGATCTAGTTCCAATAAACACCCTGGTCAGATCAGACTAACAGTCTAACAAATCTCTTCTAGAAACTTTTATCTCTGCTCTCTGTATTCATACAAAAAGAACAATGAAAAAAAAAAACATTTAGGTGGTCATTTAGGTATTTAGTGAAAATGTAATATCTGTCAAAGAGTTAGTTCTTAACTCTTATGTTTCTTCAAATTTCTGTAATTTAACCCTTTAATCCTGGATCAACATCTTCTGCTGCGTTCTGACACCTTTCACAAGCATTTGATTTGTTTTTGTTCAAAAACTTGGCATGAAATGTCCCAGAAGAGCAAGAAATTAGTAAAAGCCCATGAGAAAAAAATAATTAGAGAATTATCAAACAACTAGGAAAAATATCAAGAAAATGATATTTATAATTATTATAATTTTTGCTGTAGAAAAAATATATATACTGTAGGTATATATATATATATATGTGTGTGTGTGTGTGTATGTACTATTCATATTTATATATAGAAAATTACCTTAAGAATAAAAGAAATCAAGTCCATTTTTAGGGCCCCAGAGTTTTAAATGCTTGTGAAAGGTATCAACAAAACGGATTTTGTTTCAGGTTCTAAGCAGTTAATTTTGGTTTATTGTGGAAATCTATCAATGTTCAATGCTAAACCTTATTAACCACACAAATAACACCACTTCGATAGCAGGGTACCCGTTATCTACATCTCTAAAAGTGACAGATGTCAAAGAAAGGTTATTGTAACTGCTTCAGAAGACATTTTATTACATCCTCTTTGACTCCAGGATTTCCCTGGAGTGGCATGTTAAAACACATTTTGACCTTGAAGAGGTAGTGAGGCAGAAAACCTCTGCTGGCTGAGTTTGAGTCATGCTGAGAAAACCTCTGCGTACATGTGAGCTGGGACATTATAGCAGAAGAGGGTGTATCTCTGCTGTGGTCTGGTAAAATGTTAATCACATATAACTTATTGATGGAAACTCTCATCCGCTAATATGACATTCAGAGACTCCATCTCTTGCTCTGCTCCCTTTCCATCAGTCTTCCTCATCCTCCCCTGAATCATCAGTGTTCCCGTCTCGTCTGCCCCCCTCTGTTATTCTGTATGAAACATAGACTTTATACAAATGATGGTATTAAAAGGAAGGAAAAGGGGGTTATACATTACTTCCAAGCATACTGTAATGAAAGAAAAACAAATAGTTGCAAACGTAGAGTATCATTAAAGCTGAATGCAATATTTTTTATATTTTTTTGCTGTTTATTATTATTATTACTAACTCACTCTGCAGTTTCCCTCATCTCTACATCTCTCTTTTTTTTGTTTTTGCAGTCTGTTACTTTGATTGAAAACCAAATGTAGCCAAGATTTTTAGTTCTCAAACGGCAGGCAAATGGACGACTTGCTGATGAACTTAAACAAGCAAGCACAATTTTATTTATATAGCACATTTAATTCCAGGTGGAAGAAGTGTGTGCTGCACGAAGTGCGAGGCACAAGTTGCAGGCACACAAGAAAGACATCAACTGACCATAAAAGCAAATCAAGTCAATTCACATGAAATAAAAACTCATAAAATAATAATTAAGATGAAGATTTAACCAATTAAAGAGACATGTCAATCAGAAATGATAAAAAAAAGTTAAAATTGGATAAAATAAATGTTAAAATTGAAAGAGGATAAAACATATGATTTAAAATGAATAGAAGAACTATAAATAAAATAAAACCAATAAACCAGTAAAAATAAAAGCACGCCGAAGTAAAAACCATTAAGTAAATTTTAAAAAACTCAATAAAATAATAGTCAAGCATTTAACAGCTAAAAGGCCATATATTTCCCTCCAGCCCAGTAAGCAGAAGAAACTGGTGGCGTTATACATTTCTGCCAACCACATTGTGACTTTGTACATCTCTTACATATCACAGAAGCGTTTCTAAAGTTATGCAGTGTGTGACCTGAACTCGTTGCTGCGTTTTCAGTGGCATTTTACCCAACAAACACGGGTGTTTTTTAATGACCCATTACTATTTTAATAAAAAGCGGTTGTGTTTACTGAGTCATCATTTTGTTTCCAGCCAGGATTGTGCCACCAAAAGTGGCTATTTTAAACAAAACATGATTTTTTCCTTACTATGACCAAGTGGGTTTTATGCTCAAACATAACCTCAGCGTTTTTGAAAACAGTCTGCCACATAATGAGGTACAAATGTAACATACCCATGGTTTGCAGAATCGCACAATGCCAACATTTATTCTGGCAATTGCATTGTCCCTTCAGGAGATGGTGGAGACCACAAACAAAGCTAAAGGAGAGTGAATATTAGATTTGCATTCAGCAGGTGGACAGAAACAAGACTCCAAATTAATAATAATGTTGATCCGTATTTGTTGGATGTGTAGATAGTTAACTGTTCAGCAACTTTACATGGTAATATTATTTCAGTGTTGTGTTTACAGTTTTTGAAGTTGCCCCCAAGTGGCCAAAACAATAGATTAATATTTAACATAAATGATAAGATTTAGGTTGATAATTAACTGGATTAGTAAGAAAAGAGATCAAATCAAAACAAGCAGTCAGAGTGAAGTTTCATGTGTTACTTCACTGGTTTTCCCTCAGGCTCTGTCATATTCACTGCTTCTGTATAAATGGCAGCTTTTTCCCAAAAGTTAATATTGAAGTTTGTTTTGGTCTTTTGAACTTCATGTGTTTGAGTTTTAGTTCAGAAGAGAACTTGATGTTTTTGATGTTTTTTTGTACATGTTGTAGTGTAACAGGAAGTTCTGCTCTGAAGTCTGTTTTCTCTGGGCCTTCCTGAAAGTACTCACATCCATTATTTAAGTAAAAATAGCAATACCACAGTAAAAAATACTGTGTTACAAGTCTTGCATTTATAGATTTATTAGAGTATTAGCATCAAAATTATACATTAAGTAGTAAAAGTAAAAGCCTTTGTTCTGCAGAGGGGCCCTTTTCAGAATATTGTATGTTATGGTGTTGCAGCTGATAAAACTTGGACCAATTTAAACCACAATTGCTGCTGTTTAATCTGTAACACCAACTGCATGTCTATTTTGGACGCTGTCCATGTTGCTGAAAGGGAGAGGATGAGTGTTACCGAGTTGGGTTGCTGCTTGCTTTCCATCGTTGTAAACAGAACTTCAGACTTTCTATTAGAGAGAGAGAGATGTGAGGCCATAAACACTTATGAGTTCTTTAAGAATATATATACATATATATGTGTGTGTGTGTGTGTGTGTATAATGTATGTGTGTGTAATCTTTTAAATGGGTTGGTACATGACAGGTTAACATATCACTTTAGACATTCCACTGGCAACAATAAAAAGAAAATGGCTACTGAATTAAGGAGATTTGTACAAGAGAGAGCACATCATAATTCAAAGTCTACCCAAAAAATAAGGTACAAGGTAAATTTATTGTAATTTTTCTTAAACTTGGTTTAAGAAGAAATGAAGTTAAAGTTGATCCTAAATCCTGCTACATCTTTTTGGCATCGAAGGAGGAGTTGAGGAGCCTGGGGAATGAAACTGCTCCGTAGTCTGGTGGTTCGGCAGCAGATATTTTTGTATCTTTTCCAGATGGCAGCAGGGTGAAAAAAAAACAAAACAAAAAAAAGAGATTTATTCTCTTTTGACATGTTACGTACATGTGATCTGCCTCCTAGTAAACATTCATGGCGACACTGGCACCTGAATATATATTTTTTATATTATGATTTATTGGAAAAAAAACACGCATTGCACTCCTGGACGACACGTAAAACTGGACATTCAGCACCCTCATGAAAAGTCCAGTATTTCCCTGTGATGATTGACAGGTCGCTCAGTCATTTTTGTTCAGTCATAAATAACATCGAAGTTTACTGTTATGTTTTTTAGTAGAAGTTCAGAGGTTGATGTACTTTCTTCTTTAACTGCATTTGTAATTGGTCCACATTTTCACCCGTTGGGTACAGTGAGAGGACTTCTCATGTAATGAGGCCACAGTTTGCACTTCATGTAAACCAACATTCACTGAACCAACAAACCTGCGACTGAAATTTAATAATTTATAGCGATGTGCATCACGTCGCTGCTCTGTGTTTGCTTTGAGCGTTATGGGTATATGCTCTACCTTATAGGGTGTGTGGGTGTGTGTGTATGTGTGTGTGTGCGTGTGCCTGCGTGCGTGCGTTTGTGTGTGCGTGCATGTGCCCCCTTTTGCAGACATTACAAGAGGGAAGTGCTGCCCCAGGACAAAGCTAGCTGAAGCGTTACATGAGATAAAAAAAAAAAATACTGGCTGAAACTATGTGTGTGTGTGTGTGTGTGTGTGTGTGCGCGCGCACGCGCGTGCGTGCATGCATGCGTGCATGCGCGTGTGTGTGTTTGCACGCGCGCGTTTGCCTAATGCCTGTGAGTATGCCTGCATGTCCAGCTGTCCATGAAAAAACAACTAAAGTAGCACTGAGTTTTCTTGTGTTTACACTGCGTCTGTCTGCATCTGTTTGTCTCGAGGCCTCCTCTTTCCAATTTGTGACTTCCAATGAAAAGCCACGTTTGAAAACAATTCTTTCTTTCTAATTTACTCCTCCGAGGAAGCGAGTCACCGCTGAGCCTTTTTTTTCTTCTTCATATTACTCCTCTCTGCTGTGCCACCGTTGATCTGTGAATAAATAGATGTCGGGATGAATGGAAATTGTTTCCGTCATCTTCTTTCCATTTCAGTGTGTTGTCATTACGTTACGAGCTCCATGTGTATCTTTGTAGATGTTCACTCCTCCCAGTCCCCCTTCTCCGCCTTTTCCTCTCTCATCTTTAGCTCTTTTTATACGTCTCTTCATGTGGAAGATGCACAGAAATAGCCTTGTAAATGTATTCCTCAGCAAAGTGTCCTCATATCTTCATCTCCTCCATCTTCCCATCCTCCATCCCTCCGTCCTCTGGCCGTCCTTTGCTCTCCTCCTCAGATAGGCCAGTGTTCATTATGCTAATTGACTTCACTTCTTCCAGGAACACAAGCAGACCTCCACACATCTTTTTATTCTGCTCTTTCTATTTTCCCTTCCTCGTTCTCTCTCATTACCTTAAAGTAAGGGATTTGCATGGTCAGACTCTCATGGGATCAAATAGCCGTTTAAAATCCTCTGTCTGTGTGTGTGTGTGTGCGTGCGTGCGTGCGTGCGTGCGTGCGTGCGTGCATGCGTGCATGCGCGCGCGCTTCCACCTCCCATCTTCCTCCCTTTCTCCCCCTCTTCTCTCACTGTCATCCTCTGCTTTCCCTCTCCTCCCCACAGAGTAAACAGAGATTCTGTTTGTTCTGTCCTCACCTCTTTCATCTTCCTCTCCACACTCGCTCCAGTGTACACACATACATGTGTCTGTGTGTGTTGCCCGTGTGTGTGTGCAGCTTAATAAAGCTTCTTGAGAACTTAAGAAAAGACATTTTGCTAAATCACATCACATCAGATCCAATCAGTGTTTGCTGTAGAAGAAACGAAACAGATAAGGAGATATGGAGGAAAAATAAATTGAAAAATATATTAGAGCAAAAAAAAAAACAACTTTGATGTGAAGTTTATCTCCACTGATGAAAGAGGATAAATGCTGAATATGAATGAGCTGGAAGGGGATACGTCCTGCATAGTAAGAGTCACGTTGATAAATTGGAGCTGAATATGAAAATGAAAAAGAAACAGGCTTTCAGTTCATCTGAAATTGAACCTGAGGGGAAGATATTTCAAGATGTGTTAGTGCTTAACTCAGAAATATTAAAGCATCCTCACCTCCACTTTGATTTCTTAGAGAGCTGATATCAAGATTTAAGTCTTTAGGCTGTCAATTAAAAAAAGTCTTTACTGTGACTCACAGATTTAAACATTTCTAGATAGAGTGGAAATTAAACTCTCTCTAAAACTAAAGATGTCAAACTCTTGTTCTTTTTTTTTGTTATCTGCTCAGTGTCTTGAACATTTCCAAGACCATATGGCGAGCGAAAAATAACTACATGACGTTGGCTCATAAAATTCAAACATGGGGTTCCAAGAGCTGCTACAACACTTTCTTATTATTGTTAATTAGTGATGGATGGGATTTTTTTATATATATACATGAAAGACAACACATTCAGAAAATAATACATCAATGATGAAGGTGAGAACGTTAAGAGGTCTCAGGCCTGCTTTTCCCTCATAGCGTTGGTGGGAAACCATGAAGATCTTAAAGTACTATAATTGCCAAATGTTTATTTTTGTTGTTCTAAATATGTGCAGTTACCACAGGCCTTTAGATTTTGCACAATTAGACACTATAATAGTATCGGCTTATGTATATTTAAATTTAAAAAATTTCAAAAAAAATTATGAACCTAAACACTAGCAGTGAAATCAAGTCATCATTATCATCACTTAAATTAAAACAGTAGTACATCTAAAAGATTTGCCAAATATTCTGTCTAATAAAAATGTAATAGAAAATAATAAGCTAAACTTAAAGTTGCTCCAATCAGTTTTTTTTCATTCATTAAAATAGCTATATACATAATGTGAAAGTTACTGTTTGGTTCACTCTCACTGCTCTCATCAGCAGGCAGCTGTTTTCAGTGAAAAAGCTCTGATAAACCCACTTCACAACCTGCTCTGCACCAAACGGCAGATTGACACAGTTGCATATAGTGGAGCATTTAGCAGCCAAAGAGTCAGATAATCTCCTCAGGAGATAGAGATCAAAAACAGAGCTAAAAGAGAGTGAATACTGGACAGAAAAACAACTCTAAATGAATGATGATGTTGCTCTGTTGCATAAATGCGTACACTTTTGATAACATGCTTATTGTATCACCTTTGTAAGGTGCTTCTGCGTCTATGTTGTGTTCAGTGCTTGTTTCCATTGTTACCAGATGGCCGCAAAATAACAGTGAGTGTAATTTAACCAATTGATCAGTTATTAACCTTAACAAATAAGATCGTATCTGTGAAATGTGTTATTTTAAGTCTCAAAGGCTGTCCCCAGTAAGCGGAGGTGTCTTTCTGTGTCTGTTCATGCTGTCTGGTCAGCAACAGGTTCTGACTTATTATTGCGTTTAAGTATAAGTGTCCTTTTAGAAAGTGGAGCTACAGCAGACTTGGACACATACTGTCCAAACACTCAGATAATAAAAAACTCATAAAGCCTCATATGATCTGCTGAACTGAACTCTTGTTGAACTTCTTTACATCGTTCCTGAAACACCTCCAGATCAGAGGCTAATCATATTTTCCAGGCACACACATAATCTCCTGCTTAATTCAAAGATCTCAGCCCGCTATGTTTCATTTCCATAACGACCTGAACTCTCTTTCTCTCCCTCCCTCCTCCCACGTCCTCCCCCGTCCTCCAGGTGGACGGCAAGGTGATCGACGGCAGTCTGCTGGGAGATGCCAACGGCGTTGAGCCTGCACCAGGCAGAGTGAAGGATTCTGGGAAGTGGCAGAAACCGCGGTTCTCTCGGAAAGCTCTGATGAAGTGCTGCCTGGTCAAATGGATCATTGCCAGCACGCAGCCACAGGACAAAGGTGAGAGAGAGAGAGAGTGAAAGGAAGGCGACACCAGTGTGAATATACGTGTGGTGAGTCGGACGATGTGCTGAAAGCACGGCAAGTGTGATTAACAGTGTTTAAATTGATCGCTGAATTGACTGGCTGGCCTCCTGGGGTCCCCATGGGCACGGCTGAATCGTTGTGCCAGGCAGATGACCTCAGGGTCGAGTACCCAGGGATCATTTAGTCACATACGCTCATTTGTCAGATGTCTCCCACCCTTGGTTCACCACTGATATTCTCTACATCAGTGATACTCAACTGGTGGCCCACAGGCCAAATCTGGCCTGTGATAAGGTGGCTTTGTGTGAGGTTTTTTGTCTAATTTTTTGGATTTTTTTTTTGTTTAGAAAACGTAAAAATTTTTTGAAGATTTGGGGGTTTTTTTGTTCTTTTTTTGTTTTGTTTTGGTTTTTTTTTAAGAAAAAAGGTTTGGAAGTCATGTTTTCTTTAAAAGGTTATGGTTATTTTGACACAAAACTTAAAAATTTGGGACTTTGGGAAAATTTCAAAGGCGTGTTTTCTTTAAAAATCACCAAAATTATACAATGTATCATAGCCAGAAACAGAAAATAGAAATGATTATTGGATTTTCAAATTTCTGTCAGTCCTACACATCATGTGGGCTGGGGCGAATGGGACAAGAGAAAAAAAATTGGGTCCTTGAAAAGTCATGCAAACATTTGGAAATTCTGTCCTTGACAATATGTGGGAACCCTGGGATTTGCTGTGAGTGACCCCTCGCCTCATGTCATTTTGCAAAAGTGGTCCTCGGGCAAGTTGGGTATCCCTGCTCTGCATAGACCTGAAATACTCCGACACCTCCTCTCTTCCTCGTCTGTGCCTCTTTTAATCTGCTTCTGTCCGTTTCTGCATCGTACAAGCATTGAAGGACCAGTCACTACTTCCTGAATGTTTTCCCTTACATTTCAGAGTCTAGTATGTTGTTTGGACTTGGCTACAGTCCTGGTTTGTTAATGCACTTAATCTCAGTGCTCCACCCAGTGGTTCGGCTGTAGTCGTGCACATTTTATCTCTTGCCTGAGGGAGAAGTGTTTTTGAATCAAAGTGTTTGCTATCTTCAAAGCTCTCTGTGTTGTTACATACTGATTTATATATATTATATATAGTTGTTATTTAATCCACAGAGGCCGCAGTTATCGCCAACTTTTACTTCATTCTCTTCTCATGTCTTTAGTGATGAGTTTCCACTTTCCACTTTTATGACACAAAACTTTCATACGTAGTTATAATTGTTTCATATAAAAATAATCAGAAATTAAAAGTTTATATTGAATTGAACTCCCTCTCTCTATTTTCCTTCACTAACTCCTTGTTTACTTTCCTGCTTATTTCTGTCCTCCCTTGCCTCTTTCTTACCTTCACACCTCCTTGTGTCCTTTCTCATGCCTTCGCTTTTCTTTCTATACCTCCTTATCTACTTCTTTTTTCTTCCCTGCCTCCTCTTTTCCTCTCCTACCTGCTGTTTTCTCTGTCTAACCTCCTTATAATTAATTTTGTGTTGAGGAAAAAAACACAAACACCTTGTCTGGGATCTAAAAAACAGTGTTAAGGGTTTAAATATATTCCATGTTCATTAAAAAGCAAGCATTATCTCAGGCTCCGCACAGCTTCAATGAAACCAAATGAGGTGGACGAGTGTGTGATTGTGACCCACCTTTAAGGCCTGTTTAGGCTCATGTACCATGTAATGCTACTCTAGCAGGTCACCGAAACGTGAGAGCCAGATCCAGTCGTATAAGACCTGCCATTGTGGCTTGTTATCACGTAATCCAGTTTATCACATACACACACACACACACACACACACACACACACACACACACACACACACACACACACATACTTCAAGTAGGTTTCTCATCTTCTCTTTGTTTGGCTTTGGTTGCAACACTTCACTAAGTGTTGTTGTGTTTTTCCTCACTGTTTCTTCAGCAAACTTTGCACTTTGGCGTCCCCGAGTGGCCACAAGAGAAAACTCATTATGTTTCTGAAAGTTTTCGGGACTTTTTATTATCTGGAGATGTTACAGCAAGCTGCTCAGATCAAGGTCCTTTAGGCTGAAAATGATGGGGATGCTGTCAAAAATGTTTTGGCAGTAGATCCACGCATTATTGGTCCAGAATTTGTTGGTGAAACAGGATCACTTGTCCCCCAAAGCATTCAGATCCTTTACTTAGATAAAAGTATCATAAACAGGCTCTTCTTTTACACATAAAAGTCATTCAGAACCTCACATAAGCAAATCCAGTGTTTGTTATATATGCATCATGTTTTTGGATTAATATTGCTGCTGCATTAGTGTTTATGTTACATTTTAGTGTTGTAGATGTTAAAGACTGTGCTATTTTTAACCCCTTTAAATACTGTTGGCTGGTTTAATCTACAGTAATGCATCATTTTCCATAAGATCATCATATTTTTGTAGCATGGCTGTCCTGTGAGACCACATATGTCAAAAAAGTCAACTATTCATGAGAGAAAAAGCCCTGTATTAAGATTCTATGATTCATTTTCCAGGTTAAATACACTCACCAGCCACTGATTCAATACAACAGCACTGCCATGATTTCCAATTTTACAATTTGTTTAATTTTCAGGGTGTTTTTGACACTGTCATTGTTGGTGATGTTGTACTAGAGTGGACTTGTACATGTGTACCTGATGAAGTGGCCAGTGAGTGTAGTTTTTTGAAGCATAAGAAGTAGAAAAAATCAAATCACCACCTTGGTGGTTGCACTGGAAAGGAAAAGAAAATTACAATAAAAGTTACAAATGATTTTCAGATAAATGTTGTCGTCTAAAAGTATTAAGTTGCAAAAATGGAAATACTCAGGAAAAAAACAAATACCTCAAATTTACTACTACTACTTCAGAAGAATACTTGAGGAAATTTACTCAGTAACACTCTACCACTAAGTATTAGTGGTGTTAGGAGGCAGCTGCAGATGTAGCTTTCCCTGATGCACATTAACACGTATAATCTGTATTTAATGGATTTAAATGATCCTTCAGGTGTTTCTTTTTCTGTCTTTGGTTGCAAAAATTGTTGAAAGAGCTCTCTCTGTGTGAAACAGGAGTGCAGTGAGTAAAAAACTGCACAACAGATACAGAGAGACGAAGAAAAGCAGGGCTGTGATGGGATCTATTTCATCTCCACTGTGCCAATGGAAGAGAGTTTCAGTGTTATCGGTGGGCAAGCCCTCACCTCGATAATGGCCAGGAGCTAAAAATAGCCGCTCAGCGATGGAGATGTGTATCAGAGAGGTGGTGCTGGTGCTGGTGCTGGTGGTTGTGGTGGTGTCGAAGCTGTTGCTGTGGTTATGTTTATACGTGGAGAGCTGCAGACACATGTTTGATAGACTGCTGCATATGAAGCACAGCTGAGCGTTTATGGAGAATGAAATGGGCAGAGAGGATGATGGCGTTGATGACAGAAGGAGAGGTCTGCAGGTCAGGCCATACCTGGATGTTACTCTGACCTGCTGTGCAACTGATTAAAAAAATATGGTAATAAATTTTATCTGGCAAAGCTGAGAACACAGAAGTGATGTCCTCTGCGTTGGTTTGGTGGATTAATGATCCCAATATTATGTATTTTTAAATGACTTACAAGTTACTCCTCATGCTTTATTTTAAGCATGATTATGATATTATGCAAAGTCTGTATCTGTAAAGGACTGTGTTTTTTTAATTATTTTTTGTTTGCATTTCATGAATTTTATTGGACAGTGATAGTAGAGACTGAAGGTAATGCTGAGATAGAAAGAGGGGGAAATAACGTGCAACAAAGGTCAGCAGTCAGACTTGAACTGGGAACATGCAGCCATGGTCTGCAGCCTAACCTGTGGACCATCAGCAAATGTGTTTTTAGGGAAAATTTGAAGGATTTTTTAATTTCCCCACCAGAATCATAATCTTGACAGTATGAAAAAAGCTTTGAAACAGCATCATTTAGGGAGATAAAATTATTTAATTAATTAATGTATTAAAAAAACATGTGTCTTCAGTGATCCAATCACAAGTGGACAGCTCAAAGTCTGTCTGTCCACACCTGGCATCAGAATGTGTTGGCACACGCGTCTCGAGTGACCAATTGCCATTGGAGCTCACCTCTCAGCTCTATATGCAAATGACATGAATCATTTCCGTTTGCAAAGACTGATTACATTGCTGCAGTTGTTTTTACCCGGAAAGAGGTTTTTCGGTTACAGACTTACAGACTTTACCATTTGAATGAGTAGAGTAATATTCAAGCGTAGGGCTGTGCACAGCATCACTCTCTCTGTCTGGCTATCATGAGACAAGGGCCACTAGGAGACTACTGCTGCAGAAGTGTGAGCTCCGAGCTGGAGACATTTGATGACTGACATCAAATGTTACCTAACGGTTATTAACTGGTTTGACGACAGAGACAAACCATTTCCGTGAGCATGTTTAAAGACCAATTATTGTGTAAGTCCAACTAAATCCGGACTTTTAAAATACATACAGCCCAAGGCGTTCTGTGCATGCTCCATTATCCCTGCGCTAGGCTTTGATACGGAAGTCAACAGCATCATTTTGTAGAAAAACCTGTGAAAAATGAAAATGAAGATTGGAAGAAAACAAAATGAGACAAGGGTGCATAGTCAAGTTTAGAGTTGGTACGAAATGTATAGGTCAACTGGAACAAGGTCCAATAGCAACTATCTGAAAGGGGGCATATCACCAGCCACTGTGGCAGAGTCAGATTTACTTCTATTAATAATTAATAGTGATTAATATAATAATATTAATTAATATAATTAATATAATAATTAATTAATAATAAATCACTTCTCTATTTGGACAAGGAAAATAGTCAATTAAATGGCCTAATTGAGCTATAACTGTAGCTCGACCCGACTGCGCCTGTAAACATACTGACTGTCTCTGTGAGTTTGTAGGAAATGTTTAACGGCTGCTGCTGCTGTGTTTGTGTTTGCTAACTGGGCAGACATTTAACTGACCTGAGAGGAGAGCAGCTGAGGAGAAGATCCTTCAGTGCTGCATCTGTGTAACTGCATCACCAGAACGTTTCTTATCTGGTTGGGCGACAGATAAGCAAGGACCTCAGCAGAGTAGGCAGTCGTTCAGTGTAGCCCAGGACGCACTAGTGTACGCACTGCTGACAGACTATGTGCAGCTCAGACCGCCTCTGAATGTGGTCTGAGCGACGGGATCTTAAAGAAGCATTGAGGACACCTTTCATGCATTAACATGAGTACTTAGAGACGTTCAGTTGTGATCCAGTCACCCAAGATGCATATTAATAACAAGCGTAAACAGGGCCTCAGGTAGTACTGGAGCTCTGAAGGAGCACTGAGAGGAGGGGTGTATTTGTTTGGATGTTGATTTTAACCAACAAACTTCCAACTTTAACAGCCCAAAGTGATATCTCCGAAGCCCAAAGATAATCAATTCACAGTAATATAAACAGAAAAGTGTTGCAGTCTTTAGCTGGAATCAGTAGACGTTTGTTATTTTGACTTGACAAATTATTAATAGATGTAAAACAGTCGTTATAATAAATCAACTCATATATTCAGCACAAATTAATGAGTTCCCTTTTAAGCTTTCACAGCCTCACTCTTGGACTGTTATTTTAGATAAACATGGTGAGGGTTTTCATTTGATGGTGAGAAATTACTCTCAGCACAAAGTGTAATCTCTGAATTAAAATCAGTTCCCACAGCATAGAAGAAGAGCCAGATAATGAGGCCATATGGAGGGAAACCGAGAACTAAAGAGGAGAGAGATATGAATGACTGTAATATGAAAAGTGTAATATGAGCTGGATTAGATATATGGAGGAAAGACAAAGGAGGGAGGGAGATGAGATTAGGTTTCTTCACTGAACTGTCAAATACTTCTGCACCAGCTTCTTCTTCTTTGTCTTCTCTCTGTATGACTTTAGTTTGTCAGAGAAAGTGAGATGAACTTGTCTCGGTGACCAGGCAGAGCTAATGAAGGCTGAAACAGGAGGAGCATTAACGGGTGTCAGTGTTGCGTGTTGTGGTTTGTCAGAGTTGGTCATACGAAACGGCAGCGACCGGAGCTTCAGGACGGACCCAACATCATGCAGTTCAGTTCACCTCCTCCTCCTCTTCATGAAGTGGCAAGGGTAGAGGAGAGAAACAAGTGAAAGAGAAGAGAAGAAGAAGAGGAGGAGGAGGAGGAGGAGGAGGAGGAGGGAGTGAGCATCACCTGTAAGCAAACTGGGACACCAGTTTAAAAAGGAGCTTTAGAGTGGTCTAAAGGGAAACAGGCGACATCAGACCAGGGAAACATCCTCTGGAAGAGTACAAGTTTTTTTAGCGTGCGCTATATAATTTAGTGACTGAACATACAGCGTCTTTCTTCTTTTCTTAATCGTAGACTTTTGGATGAAGCCTCTGGATTTTTCTTCTTTTATTTCTTCCTATTTGTAAGTGTTTTGATTGGGTTTTTTTTATCTTGTTTGACCTCCATATTTTTGTTTAGTTTTTTACACTTTTTGATGCTGTTGGTCAAAGTTTAGAAGATGAATTCATGTAAGGCAGAGTGTGGGAAGGAGATGACCAAGCTGCTGCGCTGCTTCTTTGGCTTCATCACTGGGACGCTTGTTCAAGGTACCTGTGCTCCTTTAACTGGTTGTTATTTGTGCTTCAGCAAAGTGAAACAGCTGCTATCGATAAAACTGTATTAAATATAACAGGATTATGTTCATGTACTTACTGGTTGTATACGGTTCCAAGAAAATCTGCATGTTTTCAGTACCATTACCTGTGACAGTATTCAGTTCTTGAATATTGAGTCAGTGGTGAAAAGTGGCTAAGTATATTAACCCAAGTACTGTACTTTTGAGGTATTTCAATTTTGTGCTTAACTTGAGAATTTTCATTTTAAGCTACTTTATATTTCTACTATTTCTTCTATTTCAGAGGGAAATATTGTACTTATGTGACAGTTACTGGTTACTTTTGAAATTAAGATTGTATATTATAAAAACACTCGTTAAACTTTTGTAATACTGAGCAAAATCCCTTACAAAAAAAGTAGTGTCTAGTTGGGGCTCATTGACAGGTTCGACAGGTCTGTGTGTTGTTAGCAGTTACATCAAAGAGAGATTTTCCTTGTAAACTTCTCAGATGGCTCATAACTGATCGAGGTTTAAAGAGGTAAAATGATGTAATATTTCAAAGAACAGCAAATATTTGAGAACAAAACTACAAAGTTGTGTCGCAATTCTTTGACATTTTTTCTGTCTTTTGCAATTGATTGAAAAGACTTTTTCATTTTTTGTACCTTAAAAGAGGTACTGTCAGTAGTGAAAGTAAAAGCCAGATTCACCCTTTTTTTGCCATTTTGCCTCACTATAGTAGCATTTTATTCTGTGTCTGTGTCTTGGATGCCAGCTGCTTAGGGTGTGGCACCTGGCCGCTACCTTTTTATAAAGTCCCAACCTCACCAGAGTGCTTTGGAGGGAATCGCCCATGAACCTCCAAACACAAAAAATAAAAAAATACAGACAGCAGTCTCTGCAGAAAATCACACTTCCACACACTGCTGTTTGGTCAAAAGTGATGATTGAGAGGGATTATTGTCTATTGTCTATACAATGGTTTTTAGGAAAATCCTGTATTTCTTTAAGGAAACAGAGCACCGTGGCTTTTTTTTTGTTTGGATTCATATTGAAGGGTTTCCTCGTGTATTTTCTCTCAAATGTATTTTTTCTTTTTGTTTGAACGTCATCAAAGTAAAATCTTATTAGGTTGGTCTGAACAGTGGCGCCTTCTCCAAATTAAGATTTTTATTTTTATTTCTGTTCTCTTCATCTTTTATCCAGTCTGTCCTTCTTGAGTCCGTCTGCATGTCCTTCTGTTCATCATTGATTAGATGTAAGTCTATCCTCTGTCCTCCTCCTGTGTCCTTTCGTCCAAACGAACACGTCGCCTTATCACGCCGCCACATGCTGAATCAGCACCTTCTCGCTCTTCCTCCCCACTTCCTCTTCATCCAAATTCAATCCTCTCTTTCCTTCCATTTTTTAAAATAGTTTTTCCCTAAATGTTAAACATCAGTCTCATTCTGTGTGTTCTCCCCTGCTGTTTCCTCTGTCCCAGATTCTCCTAAAATTTGTGCAGACAGGTGAGGACACCTCAGGGTGCAGTTTTTTTCTGTTCTTTATAGACAAGACTCGATGATGAATGTTCAGAGGAAAAACATCCCTCTTTGTTTTGCCCCTTTTCATCATCCTTTCCTCTCGTCAGTTCCCATTTGAGACTCCGTAATGGAGTCCTGCTCAGGTGGAGGTTCAGGTCTCCACTGATCCATTACCTAAACCTGATTCTGCCCTCAGAGGCTGGAGAGGAGAGAGAAAGAGGGATATTTGGGTGTTGGATAAAGAGAAATGAGAGGAATAAAGCAACAACCAGGGCAAAGGGAGGGAGAGGAGAAAAATAAGCTTTGATTAAGAAGCCCCTGTTTTAATTACGCAGCTAACGTCGGCTTTGAACCTGCCGGGCTGAGGTGGGTTTATGAAAAGGAGATTACCTCGTGTGGAAGTGAGACTGGTTTCAGTTTTAATTGGAACATATCGAGTGGTTAAAGGGCAGAGATAGCAGGAGCGGGAAAAGCCTGACAGAGCTGCCATCTTTTCTCCTGATGGCCAGTGTTGTACGTCTGCAGCTCTTGTAGGAATTTTTAGTTGAGAGATCACACTGTAAATTTAAATATCTGTGGTATTGTTTGCCGAGTTTGGAGAGCGAGAAGAAAAGTTTTCATCTCTAGTCACTGGAGCAGGATTATAGGGAAGATCTGAGCGTTAAAAAGACATGGTGGGTGTAATCAGCCTCCTGCGGGCTCACTGTTTGATCTGTTGGCTCTGTGCATGCATTATTAACCCTTTGAAACCTGGATGGACATCAGTTTTTCTTGTGCTGCATCCAGATGCCCTTCACGAGTATTGAAACCTATTTTTTTTTATATATTGGAAAAGACAATGGACAAATTGCAAGAAACTGGTCAAAGGGGACAAGGTGACAGCCTGGAAATTAATGTTCAAATAAAAGGAGAGAGAGAGAGAGCTTAGAAAATTACCTGAAAAAATGGGGTGAAATGTCCAGAATCTATATTTATGAATTGTAGAATAATGTTTTCAAAATATGTTAAAGGATATATAATTTTTTTTTTATTTTTTATTTTTTTTTAGCTTTTTTCAGGTCATTTTCTTGTTTGTTTTGATTTTTTTCTGGTAAATTTCTTCTAACTTTTTACTAATTTGTTTCTAATTTCTTGTTAAGTTTCTCATTTATTTCTTCCCATCTTTTTGAATGATATCGAACTGATTTGCTCAGGTTTCAAAGGGTTGTGTCCATAATTTCATTGACTAGTTGTGCAGAGAATAAGATGCAGTCTTTGTGTTTTATATTTCTCTGTGGCTTCTTGTGTTATCCATTTTGGTTGTTCCTAATCAATCCCTTCTGTGTGAAACATAGAAACTGATGATGTGACAAACCACACAGCAGCTGAGTAAGCTCATATACGATCTTGGAATAGTCTGAATAACTTGATCCATTTTCTCATGTTTCATTTCCCTCTCTTTCCCCTCTGGTTGTGAGCTGCTGCTCTGCTCCGCTGTGTGTTGCAGGGCGCCCAGCGTCCTCTGGTGGACAAAGGGGATATTACACAGCTGCTTGGGAGGAAGAATATTGTGCAACTCATGCCTACCAGTACACAAGAAGACTTTTAAAGTACCTTTAAAACACTAAAGTCTGACACACTCTCACATCTAAAGACAATGCGAGCTTTTAGTCGCAGACTATAAGATATCGCAGTGTCACTATTTGCAAGACTACAATCACATTCCTTTTGAGATTATTTCCCATTCTGCTCCTAATGGAAACTAATTAAACTCCCTTTAATTCCTCACGTCTGCAAAAACACGTACCTTTAGAAACACAAAATAAAAGGTGTCATATGTCGAGTGTATTCTAAGTTTGCCATCAGTATGATCCATAAAGATAAACTGCATTTGTGTGCAAACCTTACATTTTGGATTTTGTCGCCTCAACTCGCTACCAGCCTTTTGTTGGTTGCAGCATTTAGGATAACATCACCATAGAGACTCACTTTCTCTCAGCACCCCCAAATTCTGACTAACTTTCAGCATGTTTGAGTCATGTAAAGTAAAAAATAACATGAACCTGTCGTGCTTCGAGTGACTCATCAAATTACTTTGTTGTCAGTTGTGCGAGTGTGAGTATATGTTGACTCACTTCCGAAAAAAAAATGAAGCAGATTTCCCATAATAACCTCGACTGGCAATTTCATTGCCACTTTCTGGGTAATGCAGATCTAAACTGGAACAGCTAAAAGCACTCTTGCCTTCATTATACTTTCACAGAGGTGGTGGGTGTTGTTGTTGTTGTTGAATTTGTGTTTTCCTCTCCTGCGTGGTGCCAGAAATTTGCCAGCTATGTTCTGTTGCTGTCATAGGCCCCAGTAAAGCAGGACCGACAATAGAGCAGGATCTCTACTTTTACTTAAGCAAATGTTTTGACTACTTCTTCCACCATTGTACATCACGCAGATATTTTGTTGTCCAGGAGTGACTTGAAGTAATTTAACAAGAAATTGACCAAAACTTAGTAAGAAATGTAATAAGATTTTTTTTTTTAAGTACAGGACAATTACCTGAAAATAAGCAACAAAAAAAGAAAACAAGACAATGTCCTTATGAGAGTGCTAATAGATAGATAGACAGATAGATTCAGCTCATTCAGGTCATTTCCTTGTCACTTTTTGCTATTTTTTTCAATTTTTGGGACACATCCTACTAGGTTGCTACTTGAGTTTCTTCCCATTTCGAAAGAAAACAAACCAATTTTCCAGATGTTTAAAAGCTTGTGAAAGGCATCTGAGGGCAGCACAGAAAAACTTATTTCAATCCATGATTTAAAGGGTAGATAGATTTTCAAGAAAATAATTGCATTATGCTGTATATTGATTCTGTGACATAAAACGACATAGGCTCTTTCAGGCAACCTGCAAAAAGAGCCCGCTCAGATTAGATTACAGCATTTCTGCAGATCCCTGGCACGTTCTAAATGCAGAAAACCAGCTTCTGCCCTCCAACAGGAGATTGAGAGCCCCTCTAAAAAAACCCAACAGGCTGAAAAAAAAAGTTAATACATCAGTTCAAACAAAAATCAGTATGCTGCTAACTAAGATCTGATCTGAGGATAATATATGTATTTTATGGTCATGACTGTTTTGTGAGCTTTTATGGGTATGTTTTGTTTGTAACCTCTTGAGCACAGCTGTCTGAAGACGCAAAATGAATTTTAAGTGTAAGTTAACAGTAAGATCGTATGGTGTCATAGGCTACAGTGTGACGGATCATTTTTATCTATATCGCCCATGCTGCACTTGTGATTGTCTGCAGTGAGATAATGAAGGCTTGGCTGCAGTTATCTGTATAACAGAGTGTGTTAGAGTGAGACAGGAGTTATATAGCCATGTTTTTACGTGGAGCACGATCAGACGAGAGGAAGGGAGTGAGACAAAGAGAATTAAAAACAAGAAACGTGGAGGTGTGTGATGTGTGTGATGTGAAAGGTCAGAAGCTCTGCGGTGATGTTTGATCCCGTCCTTTTTCATCTCTCTCTCTTCTCACTGTGACGTGATGTCACCAACCCAAACAGACTTTCAAGTATGGCCTCTGAAAAAGGCACGTGCACACACACACACACACACACACACACACACACACACACAGAAAATCTCTAACCTGTCACCTTTCCACAGTGCCAGTCTTCATCATTACATGAGCGTCAGACTTTTAAGCTTTGCTCTGAGCTGAGATCCTGAGAGCCGGAGTTCAAACTCAGCAGCTCAGCAGTTTTAAGCACTCTGTTAGCATTGATCTCCATGACTGAGCGTTCACGCCCGTAAAGTCTTTGAAAGTCTGGATCTTGTCTTGTTAGACTTTGGTCTCATCCAGGGATCTCCAGCGGTATTTAGTATAAGTATTTCAGAACAGCCTGTTAGGCTCGTTGTTGTGGTAGCTCAGCTGCATTATGGGAGCTGTGATGGCTGCTCTTTCTGTGGAGGCCAGGAGACGCCTCTCTCGACCCAGCTGCCTCTCTCACTGCGGCCACAGTGCAGCCAGGTACCATCGCTCAGGTAGGCGCTTGTATGGTTTCCCCTTCTGCATTGTTGTCCGTGTCTTCATTCACTCCTTCACTCTCTCACCTTGTCTCACCTCATTTTTTCATTCCCTCTTTTTCTAATTGAAGTGGTAATCCACAGGAGTCTTGTTTTCTGGGTTCAGTCGTGGTTTAGGTGAATTGTGAGCAGTTTTGTGGTGTTTTTTCCCAGAAATCACTTTATAGTCAAAAAGTGTGTCTATAAAATCATTTCTCTAGTAAATTAGTGTCTGTGGGTTGTTTTTTCAGTAATGATGGGAGTCACTTTTCCAACTCACTGTACACTCATTACTTCTGACATTTGAAAAGATTTTTCCCAGAACAGTCGTACACCATAACTATTTTTCGACATAGCTACACCCCTCTATATTTCATATATTATGCTTGGTACTCTTGAAGGATGTTACTACAAACATTTCAGATTAAGATTTTATACACAAAACATATAATAAGTTCATAAAGTATTGGTACAGTGTTACAGATTACACTACTAAATTATTATGAACTTGTGTTATATATCTGAACTTTGGAGAGAAAAAAAATACAAAACTATATCGAAAATTCTTGTGGAGATCCGAAAGTTTCCAAAAATTCATCAGGCTGGAAATATTTCAGGGGAAAGTGTTTAAAAATGATGCACTAGACATCTAGAATATTTACATTCAAGAAAATGGTGCAGCTGTAAAAAACATGACACAGAGTATGTGTGATAATGTCTGATTTTTTTCAACCTTAGTGCTACTTAAAGGGAAATAAAAGGAGCCTTCAGTTATGTCAATTGCTCCGATAACTGTGGTGAAACTGTCAAACCAGGCAGTCACAGTGTGGCAGCCACGAGTGTTTTTAGAGACATATTTTAGATTACCATTTTGCTGTAAATTAAGAAAGTTGATCCAGCTGATGGGAGGTGTTTGGTACTCTTTTTAACTGTATCCAACATGGCAGCCAGGCCACAAAGGTTCCCATTTTTTTTAAAGCTAAACAGTTTACTACAACTTGGGGCAAGAAATAGGCAATGCAGTCACAGAGTCTAGCGTTAGAGACTCCATGGCTCTGATTGGTTGTTTTTTATTTTCTTGCAGTAAGGCCATTTTTTTGTTGTTTTTTTTTGATGATCTGTTTCATTCAGTGCCGTGTGAATAGTGACAGTTTCAGCAAGTATGAAAAAAGTCACAAAAGTTACCAACTGTAGTTTAAAGGTTCTGTGTGTGACATTCACAGCATTGGTAAAGCCCCAAACAACTATTTGATTTGTTAAGACATAGTGGAGTGATGGCGTGCTGAGAAGAGAATGAAGTCACACTGCTGTATGTGTTGTAATCAGAGCTTCACTGTTTGTTGCTGTGGTGGACGGTCCAGCCGCACACACATGTTAATGCATATGATTCCCAGACAATGTGCCTCACTGCAGCAGCTGCTGGCACTCTGCCCTCATACAGCGGTTACAGGGATGGCGTCATTGCAGAAGTGCAGCACGTCTCAGGTCAACACTCAGCAGGTTTCCATTACAGATTAGCACAAAAATTAAGCAATATTTTTGAAATGTCAGTAAAACACAGAGATGACTGCGTTTCCAAAGAGTGATGTTCTGCAACTTGGCAATGGATGTTCAAAACATTAGCAGGTTTATTTCTATTGCAGTCGCCACACTAGCCATCATTATTTCCAATCAAAGGCAACATAGTCGTGTTATGCGAGTGATAATGGAAAGGCAAGCCCCTTATATGTGGGAGTGGCCACGTATAAGGGATTTGACAGAGGAATTGTGGATTCAAAACTTCTGGATCATGCGCTCAGCTTTTGAAGTCATGCGATGCAGTAACACCTCTTGTAGCACCTGTTGCATCATGCCCGAGGGAGCCAGTTCCTACCAACAAACACAAGGCCATAGCATCATGTGACCTATAAAAGTGAAAAAAGTCACTGAAATCATCTGAAATACCACCTCATTTCAGCGTAAAAACTTTTTGCCATAAATGGGAGTATTGTCAAAATTGTCGTGTTTTCATTGGGTGAATTTTTTATCCGCAATTTTAGGTTAAATAGAAACCTGCCCAATGTTGGCTCTGTCAGCACTGTTGCTGACTTTAGTACTGTTTAGTACAGCTTGCTTTCTCGGCCACCTCCATGTTTAGAACTGTTGCAGTCTGCCCTGGTGTGAACTCTGAATCATAGATATGCTTTTATACTGTCTACATCTTGTTTTAGTGCAAGACCTAAACTTAAAATTCATTATTTGTCAATGATGACATTTCTGCTTTAATATAACTTCTTTAAACATTTTAGAAATTTAATAGAAATCAAGTTTTTATCACTTATATCGGTAAATATAAGTTCTCAACAACTGGCTGCATCACTTATGTGTTAGGCCTACATAAGTGATGTATAATGAGCTGCATTTAAATATGCTAGAGTATTATATTATTGCTGGTGAACATTATAGCTGTATTTTCTCATGATTTTTTCACGAATGCCTCTGCACTGGTTTAAGTGTCATTCCGTGTCTCTCCCATCTTTTCTGTGGTGAAGACTGAGGGGATTTTGCTGATGTGTCTGACTGAGAGGAAACTGTCTGGGTCCTCTCTCCCTCTTTACTGACTGTTGTGTCAGCAGGCAGCGCCAAGCCTGCCTTTTAAAAACCTGTTAGTGTCCTAATGGCCTGCCCAGAGGAACGATCATGCACACACACACACACACACGCACGCACACACACACACACACACACACACACACACACACACACACACACACAATAGACCCCATAAACTCTGAACACCAGCATCGATATACAAGAGAACAAACCTAAATGCACATAGATAAACCCAAACACACAAATTTCCCCTGAAAGCATCACAAAAAGCTTGGTGGTGTGCAGCATTGTGTGTGTGTGTGTGTGTGTGTGTGTGTGTGTGTGTGTGTGTGTGTGTGCGTGCGTGCGTGCGCGCCTGTCTGTCACTGGATCCACTCTCCTCCGAGTGGTAACTGGAATGTAAATTTGACCTTCATGCGCTGTAGAGATAGACATGACTGACTCACTTAAAGAATAGTTACCGCAGACACTGAGAATAGATTTTTTTGATTTTATTATTGATGATTGATTTAGATTTTTCTGGTACGATGAAAGAAGCAGAGAAAGAAGAGGGGGGAAGCTCCACCACCACTGCCTCACCACAAAGATATTGATCTCTCTCACTCTGGCCTCCCATCTGTGTCTCCTATCTCCAACCAAGTCAATGCATTAACACACACAGACACACACACACACACACACACACACACACACACACACACACATTCCCCATCTTATCTTGATGCATTAGCAAGTGCCGAGTCATCAGTTATCCCCCTCTGACCCGCTGAACAACCACGTTCATACACACTTATGCTCTCTGATCACATATGTCCTTATCTTTGACAAACTGTTGCACATATTTTCATGAAATATTCATATTTTGAGACTAACTATTATCGTACAACAATACATTTCTATTTAGGCATCTTCCTTACTTCAGCACTGTTTTACGTTCACAGAGAAAAAGGAAAAATACATGGAAGTCAAAGAAGTAGGAGGAGCTGAAGTGTGAGGAGGTGGAGATGTCCTTGATATTTGATCTGTGTGTGTGTGTGTGTGTGTGTGTGTGTGTTTGTGTGTGTGTGTGTGTGTGTGTGTGTGTGTGTGTGTGTTTGTGTGTGTGTATGTATTTGTGTGTGTGCATGCCCACTCCATACATATTTGACTTCAGCCCTCATCTGTAAACTATAGCAGCAAAGGAAGATGTAGTATGTGCACATAGGATATGCTCACATTATAAGCAAATGCAATGTATTTTTGCGCTCATGTGACAAAAATCAGATTTTGTTCACAGCAGTGTCAGAGTTTCCTACACATTCATTCATTTGTGGTGGCTCCCAACATATTCATTTTATATTTTTGGAGTCGCACCATTCATTACAAGCTTTACTAGAGTATATATACTGTGTTAAGTTATTCTTGCACCACACTCTCGGCATGCAGAGCTTACTCTGGGCACAGACAGAGCAGCCGAACGCCAGGCGCAGTGAAAATGAAACTTAACCATTCATTGTGCTAGGGCTAAAAATTTACTTGCTCTCGCTGCAGCACCCGCTCCTCTTATCAATCTGATCAACTCTGACCGGATCAGCAGAGCAGTAATAGTCACACTACTGCAGAGGTTAAAAATAAATCTCATGGAACACAGAAATACGTTTTTTTCCAATCAGTTTTGGGCCACTTTTATATTTGTTCCTAAATCTGATACAGTTTTGATCACTGGCCATGCAACCACAGTGATAACAGTCATATCAGAATTCATGGGTGTTTTAACATACAGCCGTGGGGTTTTTTTCAGTCACACGTCACTGTGCAGGAGAAGATTGCTGAAACTACAGCGGGCTGGTGTAGCCATACCGCTGCAGTGATAGTCTTCCTCAATCATCAGTCAATAGAGCCGAACTTCCGGAGGCTTTCTGACGGGGAAACGTCAACAGAGGTGTTAGAATGTAATGCTGGACGTCCTAAAGTTTTGGATGAGCCATTTCTTTATGAAACCCTTCACATCCCAGCCCCACTGGGATGTTTCAATTCAAACATGAATGTGAACAGTCTAGGCAGCAAGGACCAAAACATTGGTATGAAATGAATACTAACTCTTTTGTTGAAAAGTTAATCAGATGACTTGAAGATGCTAAACATGCACAAAGAGTTGCATGATGTCTCTTTGAGTAGACACCAAACTGTCTATCAGTTTGGGTGTCTTGCTGTGATGTAGAAGGTCTTTTATCTCATAATGTGTGTATGGCTGTAGGCTATTTGGAGTTACAAACAGCAGTTATTTAGTAATGTAATTGTATAATTAAAAGTTTTTTGTATGGCGTTCAATCCCTCATAGTTTATCATTTCTAAGAACCAGGGCTTTAAGGGCTACATCTCTAAACCCAGCCGTGAAGAGGTGGATGTGGTGGAGAAAAGAGGGACACTTTGGGGCAGGAAAGAGCGAGTTGAGCATGGGGGGAGAGAAAGTCTGCGGTTTGCGAAAGTTATGGAATGACAGGGGATGAAGGGAGGAGGAGGAGGAGGAGGTGGAGGAGGAGGCGGAAGTCTCCCGGGCGCAAAGGCGAATGAGGTGGACAGACGGAGAAAAAGGAGGAGTGCAACAGAGTAAGGAGAGACCACGAGAAGGACAGGATGGATTTAGGGTGGACACTTCATAGTGAGCGCTGACTGAGTGAGTCGAGGAAGGAAAAGTTGCCACCAGAAGCAGCAACAGATAAATTGAGGAAGCTACGGAGAGACAGCAGTGATGGAAAAGTATGTGCGGAGGAGGTAGACACCGGGGGAGGAGGTTTCATTCCCCACAGCTCCTCTCAGGATTTCCGTCTCTGGACGCTGCTGCTGCTGCTGCTCTAAGTGCCTTCTCTCCAGGGCCATACTCTTCCATATCTGGACCTGGATTTGGACAAAGAGTGAAATGGACGGAGTCAGATAGGACAACGCAGAATCTAAATTTAACGGTTAAATTAAGTCTTTGCTGAAAGGTGTTTGTTGGACCTAAGGATTATTTGGCTGATTTTAAACATCAGAAGTCCCAGAAGTGATCGTCTTTTTTATTATTTGGACAGTACAGCTTGTTTTCACTTTGCATAGTCTGTTTCAAAAGATGATCTCATCCTAAATATTGTGAACAGATTCTGCATAGACTAGAAATTGTCCCCGACTGGCAGATTAAGAGCTTTTATAGTATGTTTTTGAGTTTTTGTTCCTTGTGGTGTTGACGCATATAATGGGGTACTTCATTTATAATTGCTAATGTTGTTTTGTTTTGCCGTTTTATGGCATGGAAGATGAGAAGACTCATGTTCAGTATTTCCATAAGTCACTTTTATTCAGGCGGACTTTCTCTGGAGAAAAATGTAAGTGGACAACAAATGTTTTGCTTTTCCCAAAAGACATTTTTCATCTAAAACCAAGATGTGATTCATGAGTGTAAACTATGACGTGAGGACTGATCATTTGGATTAAGAGGGTGAGCAGTTACTTGTGTCTTCGCCAGTCTGAGCTCCTGAGAGAGCGCGCAGGACGAAAGTCTGGAAAGTGACTCTAAACGTCTCCTTTAATGCACCGTAATAAATGGCTCATGACACAACCCCCATTTTCCCTCATGGGTGTAGAGAGGGAGGTTTTCCATATATGTCGGCTCCCACATATTTTCCACTTCAGCATCAGTGTTGACATTAGAGCAGCCTTCGTCCAGCCGGCTTGGCCTGGTTCTCATGCTGTCACTGGGCCTGGGAACAAACCCATGCAGTCACCCACCAACCAGACTTGATTCCTGTGACTTCTTGGCTCACCTCTGTTGAAAACACTTGTTGTTGACTGGCACGGCCCAGCGTTACTCGGGCCGAGGCTTTCTTTCGTCCCTCCCAGGGGCCAGGCCTTCCCGTGCAGGCTTGGCCCTGAGTGGGCCCCCCCTTCCTGAAGCCATGGGGATCCAGGGCATGGAGCTGTTTGCCATTGGCGTGGTCATCATCCTTTTCATGGCAGTTCTCAAGCAGTTTGGCATCTTGGAGCCCATGTCCTCATTTGAAGGTAAGGGCCCACCAGAGGCCCCTGATGACTCACCACTTTACTGTACTGTATAAGCACTAGGGTTGCAACTATAATTATTTCCATTTTCGATTAATTTGTCTGTTATTTTCTCAATTAATCTGTTCATTGAAGGGTCTATAAAAATGTCAGGAAACTGTGAAAAATGTCAGTGTTTCCCAAAGCCCAAGACAATGTTCTTAAATGTCTTGTTTTGTCTATAATCCAAAAATATTCAATTTACCATCATGGAGGAGTAAAAAAAACCCAAAAATATTCACATGTAAGATGCTGCTTCTTAAAAAATAAGTCAGACTAGTTAATCAGTTCGTCAGATAGTTGGACACTATATACTATATAAACATTTAATGTAGCTATATGCGAGATTGAAGGACATTGATAAGAGTTTATAAGTATCATTAATTAGATATTTTCAGCAGTGAAGACACATTTTAAAACCATATTGTCTTTCATGATCTTTTTTATACACCAGGGCCCACAGGATGAGTTACAGTTACTGACAAATACATTAATAAATACTTAGAACTACATTATAATGTGTTATAACCATTTATTTTATACTGCTTATAAATGCTTGATAGAGAGGTCAAGTCTTTGTAGCCACTTTTAGGTTATAAAAAATAACATAATGTTGTTGTAGTGTTTTGGGGTTTTTTTTCTTTAAATTTGATGTTTATCTTCTTTTTAAACTAAATAAAATAATGAAGTAATAAATAAACTAAGCACATTAAATTATCCGGAAGCAACATTGTCATTAAGTTAAACATAAAAACAAGGCTGTTTATTTTAGCTCTTTTTTTAAATTTCGATGTCAGTGCAAACCCAGATTGGTGTTTGGATATACAGTGTCACAGTAGAGATCTCCTTGAGTACCTTTAATTACTTGTTTCCTTCATGTTTACTCTTACAACAGTAATTATCAACCATAAGTTATACTTTCTTGAAGAGTTTACACTGAATAAATGTTTACAAAAACATGCACATCTGAAGATGAAAAAACAAAACACAGTCTGCACACTTGACTATGCTCACATAAATATTTAATTTCATTACCACCAAAATGATGTTTTGAGCTTCATGCTCTTCATCAGACGTACAATGCAGAGACACACCTTAATATAATATAAGCACCCCCCCCCATTTGAATGCACACATACATACATTCATGTAAGACAGGAACATATATACAACAACTTTGCTACTTTACTTAAATAAATGCTCACGCTGCATCTCTACCTGCCATAATGTTATCACTATACAGTATTCTCTCCAATGTTATAATTAAAGTATCACCCATTATTGAATGTCATTTATTTAACTTATTAAAAACCATGAACATCTTTCTTACATTTTGATGCATCAGTAAGAATCTCATTTAATTAATCTAACAAAAGTTCCCAGTCTATTATTGTTACTCAAGTATATTTTTACTGATAAATCCTATATGGACTTTAGTATTTTTTATGATGTTTGATAGTTTTACTCAGGTAAAGGATCAGAGTGCTTGTACCACTGTGACCAAGTCATTATTTTTACACACTGCCTCGCATACTCGGAGTTAAGTAAATCAAATGTTGTTTATATTAAACTGTCTGGATCGTACGTCACAAAGTGCTTCATACTCAAAGACAAAACGGAGTCGTAAAATACAGACACAATATTGGAGTAATAAATTAAAACAGAGATGAGGCGTCCTAGTTAAAATGTTTAAATGGCTATTTTAACAAATGAAAAAAGGGGCGACATTTGAAAATTAGCTTTTCACATTGTCACTGTAAAAATAATTTTAATAAATAATAAATAAAGAGTGGTCAAGGGGTTTATGACTCCATTCACTTATTCCTTGTTAGCTCTCTGCTATGTAATGAAGTAAAATAAACAACACTGCATTATACTATAGCTACAGTGGCATGTGTAATTTATTTTATATTTGAAAGTTCAGGACTATCAGCAAATCTATATATGGCATCAGAGTGGGAAAAGGTTAATGGGTTAATGTGTTATTTTGCCTACTAAGAGATATACCATAAAACCTTGATGGGCCAATAGATTGTGTACATTTGGGACAGTAAAAGAGACATCAGACGCTGCTCTTTGAACGCTACCGTTCCCTTTGATTAGAGTTTTGGGCTGAAGGCCAGCCAGTCAGAGTGCCCTGCAGTCAGTGTGCCAAGACAATTACAGCAGGAAGGCTCCAGTCGGCACATTAGTGCTTCTCATATGGTCCTGCATCATAAGTAATAAATTCAACAAAAACACCAGTAATGTCCTTTCATAATTTATAACTTCTCTCAATCCCCTCCAATCTTAAATTCCCCCTTCCTCCTCTGCCCGCTCCCACTGTGTCAGGGCCTACACCCCGGTTTAGCATTACTTCACATCAATTA
Source organism: Plectropomus leopardus (assembly GCF_026936395.1). NCBI lineage: Eukaryota > Metazoa > Chordata > Actinopteri > Perciformes > Serranidae > Plectropomus > Plectropomus leopardus. The sequence goes on along the minus strand of NC_142179.1, from coordinate 12,389,165 downwards.
TACATGCAGTATCGAACAGGCTTTCTCTGAGATCGCCTAAATATGGAGCCTTGAGCACTCCTCCAGGACCCTGAAGGACACTGGCCATCCCTCAGCAGCCTCCGAAATTCTCATCATACGTCTTCAATCCCGCCACTTTGTTGCTTCATCACCTCCCAGTGAGACTAATTCACCAACGGCAGTGTCATTATCTCATCTGCTTCAGCATCTTCTCATCAGCGTGTTGAACTTCTGGAAGCAGTTTTGTTTCATGTTTTGTCTCTCCAGTCTGCATGTGGGGAAATTAGTGAAAAGCAATTTGTGAGGGCGTCATACTTTTCAGAGGTCACATGTCCAGATGTTGAGCTCTTTGTTGATCAGCCTCGGTTAGAAATAGACTCGAAATGCAGTCCTGCTATAAATATCAGCTTTGTGGTGATCACAGTTGTTATCGATACTCTCATTGAGGTGCTGATTCAGTTCTGCAGTCATTCCTGAGCTGTTTTGTGATGTATCTTTCCTATTAAATGATTCACCTGTAGCTCGAGGCCATAGCTTCCACTGACTGAGGAGGACACCAAGGTCATGTACTCTAAATTAAATTAAATTCTAAATTTGAGAACTGTAATGACATGAATGAATGATTTGGCTTCTGATCGGGATGTTAGCAGCACATTAGATGGCCCTAATCTGTGGTTATAGGTCTCATAGATACAGGTCAGTTGTGACCTACTGTGCATGGGTTCAGAAAGTTGTTATCAGCCAGCCCGTTCTTATTGCGAACTTGTGAAATAGCGCTGCTTTGTTAGTGAATTTGGTGTAAAGGCTGACACCAGAGAGCACCTTTCACATGCGCATGAAATGCTGCTGGATGAGGTCAGTTGGTGGTCAGGCGGGAGGGGTGGTGGATGTGTCCCATAAACCTGGACTTTCATGTGGGAGTCCAGTGTTCGCTTCCCATTTGAATTTTATGTTTTTTTTCTTCCCCCTACCCATATGCCTTCTTGCCCTAAACTTAACCATTTGTGACTTTGTTGCTTCATCAGTGCCAGCCTGTGCATTTGTTGACGTTCTGGTGTTGGTTGCCATGTGCTTGTGTTATCTAAACATAACCACGTGTGGCGTCCTCCCACCATGTGCATTTGACGTGGAAGTCCACTGATGAGTTGGGATGAGAACGCATTGTATCAGCCCATTCAGTGTTGCCAGTCTGTTTGGTTTCACTTTCTCTTTCCTTTGGCTTTGACACCATGACAACCTATTAAGGTTTAGAAAAAGGTCATGTTTGGGCAAAAATGTTGGATTCACATGGGACTTAAAATGCTATCTCTTGAGTCTTGTGTTTTACCCACTCAGCATCCCTCTGTCTCACCCTATGGACACATGGGAGAAAGTCCCACGAAAGCCAGCCCTTTTTGGCAGAAAGTTTCATGGCCCTTTTTGGCAGAAAGTTTCAGGCTCCTGTTAATCCATACTTATGACAATTAATAAAATTTCTTATTTCTCTTCAAATTGCTTTTTCTGTCTAAACAATTGTATCAACGGTCCAAATCCAAATGTAATCATTTCATTACATAAGACAGGGAAAAGCAGTCAAAGCCTCACTTTTAATAATAATTTCTTTTTAAATGAATCAGTTAACTTATTATCAACATTCTCATCAGCTGACCCTTTGCTAAGTCCCACACCTTTGTGATGGTATGTCTCAAGCTGCCAGAGCGAGCACTGAGCCCACACCGTAACAACCTGCACTCCCTGAAGAAATATAATCAAATTTTTGTCAAAACTAAAAAAGCTTGAGAGTCAATGGAGCACATCCATTTAGTTTTACAGACTCTTCAATGGGCAAGTTTGTGTTAAAGGGGCAGGACTTCGCAAAGGGTCATTTAGTTCTCAGTCAATCAATTGATTTGACTGAGTTTGTCCACATTTCTATAGGTTGATTTTGATGGCCAGTTATCTTAAATGTGATTTGAACAGGATTTTAAGATTTACATTTACACCTTATACTCCCTGCAGAGAGCAGGCTGTAGTAACAGCAATGTAGTAAGTTAAAACTGACCATGACAAATACTGAATTATAATAGTAATAGTAATAGTAATAATTTAAGTAATAATTTTGTGATTTTTTTAAAATACCAGGAGGATTTTACAGTTTTTAGAGTTTGATTGATAATATTGGACCCTTTATGAGATCTTAGCGGCTACTTGGAGTACCTTTTTTTCTCTTTGAAAAGAAATAAGTAGTCTAATGTTGCTCTTGCAACATGTTAAAGAAGGGATTATTAAAGAATTATGCTGGGCCTGAATTAATTTTATATATACATATATGTGTGTATGTGTGTGTGTGTGTATATATATATATATATATATATATATATACACACACAGTCTGTAGAGAATCTTTGATGCTGTGATCCCAGATTTTCCACATTTAGCAGCACATTAGACATCCGTTATTAATCAGCAGTCCAATCACTGTTGCAGTATTAGCTCTGTAGCTTGCTCTGTTGGTCATTCACTTGGTCGGTCTACAAAATTGTCCTCATGCTTTGGAGGCCACAGTTTTTGCCCTGTGAGACTGAAACTTGACATGGAAGTTGCAGCTACCGTAAATTCAGGCTTGTTTGATCCGTTAGCACTCAAAGAAAGATCCTTTAATGTTTAAAATAGGCACATTGACTCTTTGTGTGTATGCGTGTTTATGTGTGTGTTTATCCACATGTGTGTGCGCCCGTTTTAAACTCCAGCTCAATGATCTAATCTAAAACAAACTCGCTGGCCTTTGATTGTCGCTTCAGTCCGGTCATCTCTGCTCTGATGTCGATTTTGGGTTCAGTCCAGCTTGGTCCTATTTTGGGAAGACATCTGATGCCAGAGGTAGCCTTGTCTTTAGAGATGTATTTTGAGGTTCTCTGATACCAATATCTGATATTTTTACTCTGCATTTTGTGCAGGATATTTTAGTGGTGAGCAACATCAATACACTGTAAAGAGATGAGAAGGGAACGAGTAGCTTTGTTTGTGACTTGTTTTCATGTTTGTCGTCAGACAGATCATTCAAACGTTGGTTGAATGCAACTAACATTTACTCAAGAAGTGAACTTGTGCACAATTTTTATTCACTTGTACCCAAGTATTTTTATTTTTTGCTACTGTATTCTTTTAGAGGAGACTAATGTACTTTTTACGCCACAGCGTTTATTTGACAGCTTTTTACCCATCTACCAACTTCCCTTCTCTCCTTCTTACCTACCCTCCTACCTGCAAACCTTCCTTCCTTCCTTCCTTCCTTCTTACTTACCCTTCTCTCCTACCTACCCATCTTACTTTCTACCTACCTACCTTGCTTCCTTTCTTCCCTCCTCCTTCCCTACCTATCCTCATACCACAATCATACCTTCCGTCCTTCCTTCCTACCAACCTTCCCTCTAAGCTAACTTTTTCCTTCCTCTTCTTTCCTACCTACCTACCTTCAAACCTAACTACCTACCAACCTACCTTTCTTCCTTCCTACCTCTCATCCCCTCCCACCTGCTTTCATTTTTTTCCTTGTATCCCAGCTAACCTACCTAACTACCTATCCTCATACAAATCTATCTACCTTCTCTGCCTCCTCCCTCCCTCCCTCCCTCCCTCTCTACCCACCGACCTTCCCTCCTACCTATGGAACTTTTTTCCCCCTTTACATGTAGCCTAATTACTTGGCTTCCTTCCCTCCTTCCTTCCTTCCTTCAGTCCTACCTACCTACTTTTCCTTCTACCTAACTACCTACCTTCGTTCCTTCCTACACACAGTTTGCAATTTCTCAGTATTGTATTTCTATTTTTTATATTATTATATTACTAATATTGTAAATCTCATAGTGTCTGCCCAAGAGAATTCAAGACATATTTCCTCTCTGTTCTGGTTGTCTTTTAATAAAGATACCACTGAGAAATAAATGTGTCTGATTATGATACCCTTGCTAAAATAACAAATTTTAAGGTGGCCTTAGACTTTTGCACAGTACACTGTAAGTCACATATTGAATGAGAGGTCAATTCTTTGTCGTGAACAGAGAAAGAAAGAAACATATTTTCAAGATCTGGGTGAAGTAATCTGTTCACCCTCCTGTGGCTCCTGTTGTTTCACTGATCTCCATTAGAGGGAGCGTTTATCACACGAGTGTGAGTGTGTGACACAGTATTAAATCTGTGTTAGGAACCCCAGGAGAGACAGGGGAACAATTAGAAAGTGGATCACAGAGCTGACTGGGAAAATGAGATTCAGGACACCTGTTGACCTTTTCTCACCACCATCTCTGCTTCCTTAAAGGCAAATAGTTTTATGTGTTTCACATTTAGAAAAAAATACAATTAAAATCTTGATAGTTTCGTCCATTTAAAGCTTCAATATTCAGTGGGTGGCTGTTTTAATTTGTTGTTTCGATTGAAAAAGGCATCATGAGACTTTTTCTCCGGTTCCTCTGGGGCTCACAGGTTAATTAGCAGAAATAAGTCATGAGATGGAGGGAGGGAAGAGTGGAGGAAACTTCAGAGCATCAGTCATTCAGTCAGTGGAGGATGTTAAATGTTGTTTTTCATTTGACAAGAGTTTTGTCACCAACTAGAGGAAAATATTCATTGGAGGAATCCCAAATCAACTGTATGCTTGTGAAAAAAAAAACCCTTTATGTGATGGGAGAGCATCTGAGCTTCCTCTTTATCTGATTGGATTTCTCATGGATTAATGTGGTAGTCCAGCTTTTTTGGAGGGATTTTTTTTTATCTCTCTCTCCCTTTAGAGGTATTTTTACAGCAATAATCTGATTCACTTGACCTTAATAAAGGAGTTGGACCATCAGACCCCGTGCTTACATGAGGAGAATATCCTGAAAGATCCATTAGAGGAGGAGAAAGTGACAGCCGATTAAAAAGGCAGAAGGGGAAGAGCTAAATGGAGTAACAGAAACTGCAAGGAAAAAATGTGACAGAAAAAGAGTGATGAGTGAGTGACACTGTTTCAGAGACGGGACGGGAACGAGAGGACGGGCAGCGAGAGTGAAAGAGACAGATGGACTGAAAGAAAAGGTGTACAGAAAGTTCAGTTATGTAGTAGAAGAGGAAAGGATTAAGAAGGACCGTGGAGGGAAAGATAGAAGAAGAGGGGAAGATGAGTGTGAGGTGGGAGACGGAGGGACTCCAGACTGTCGGCATCGTCTGCCTGGTGATCATGTTCCTCAAACTGATGCACCTGCTGGGCCTGATCGACATCACTGAGACCGGTGAGACAACCTGGGAGAGGGGCGATGAGGAGGAGGAGAGCATGTAGAAAGGAGGCTGGGGAAATTAGAAAAAAAAAACAAAAACAAATGTATCCACATGTGCCGACCATATTTATGAATGTTGTTTGATGCAAATTTGAATAGTTTATGAGCTGATTATGAGTGAGATACAAAGGATTTGAATAATAAAGACTTTTCATTGTTTATCTGGAATCAGACTGCTAATATTAGACAATATATATCAGCACATCCCATAAAAGATACTTCTGTCACCTCTTGACTGTCTGACTGTAGATCTCAGCCCCCAAATCTTTCACCTTTAACACCTAGTATGACATCAGTTTTCTTGTGCTGTGTTCAGATGCCTTTTAATACCACTCAGACCTGAGAAAATTAAATATTTCAAATCATGTCATAGAAAAAGGAAGTCAGATTTTTAGAACTTTTTTTAGGTCATTTTCTAGTTTTTATATTTTTATGGTGTTTTTTTTTTTTAATTGTGTATTTTTTCCTATTTTCAGGGAATTTTCTTGTAACTTTTTACCAATTCCTTGTTAATTTTTGGCCATTTCTTGTGAAGTTTCTTGTCGCCTTCTTCCTCTGTTTTTTTAAAAAAAAAAAAATCTAGACAATTTGCATAGGTTTCAGAGGGTTAAAAATATAAATATTTAAAATGGGTACAATAATACAGCTGAGCACAGTTTTTTAGCAAATGTTACTCAAACAGGAGTAAATAGTGTATTTGTTGGGAGCTATTTTCAGCTAGGTCTAAATACACGTTGGGTGCTCTCGAAGTATTTACAGCACCAGGAGCAGCAAACCATGTTTGCTATGCAAATATAGGGGAGCAACAGTGTCCAGAGCAAAGAACGAAGTCACGGCTCCTCTCTATGTGTTGTAATCCGAGCTTTTCTGCGCATGCATGTTAGTGCATCTGTGTATCCCACTGGCTAGCTCATCGCTGTCGCTTTGCACTGCGCTCATATGACTGTTACTGCTAATTTGCAGAAGCATAGCACCCACCCTCTTGTTCCCCCGGTCAACACCGTTAACTCTGTCAGCACTGTTGCTGTTATGTAGCACTGTTTATGGTGTTAGCACCATTAGCTGCTAGGTGTCGGCTCAGCCACCTCCTTGTTGAGCTTTCTGAATTTCGTGTCCTAGTTCTTATGTTTGTGTTTACTGAGTGGCGTTTTACACATGACTAAATTCACACAGAGCAACCGCCAGGTGTAACTGTTGTGGAGCAAACTTACAATAACGTTGGCATGCTAATCTACTAGCTGTTTATAGAAAAAAGTGAAAGAGATGTTATGGAGTAGAGTCGACATACAGTATCTTACCGTATACAATTTGAATTTTGTTAATTTAGCAGAATACATGTACATCAAATTACAAAACATTATTCCAGTAACATTTGACTTCATTGGTTGGGTTAGCCTAGCATAGCCTAATGGGGGATTTCCCTCTCATTTCAAACTAGGCCTATGTTAATACTGTGACTAAAATACACATTTCTACATGTATACAGGCAAAAAATCAGGCCATAGTTATATTTACAAAAGACAAGATATCTATATGGCCATAAAACATAGCATTTTTTGGAAGTTATACAAGCTTGTGATGCCACAGTGGCTTCCTGTCTACATAGTACAATGCTCTTGCTTGATTAGACATTGCTACAGATGTGTCCTAGAAACTGATTTACACGTTGCTATAGTCTTTACTTGGGTTCAATCACATTGAGCTGTGATCTTTGGCTGATGTGAGGCATCTGTATTTGATGAATTAAATCTGATCAGAAGCAGAACAAGAGAGTTTCTTAGAAATCTTAGTTGCAAAATGCAGAATAAATATCATCTTGAGAAGACACTAGCTCTAAAAATAAACACTAAATACTGAAAACACATGAGCAATAAAATTACTATACTGTCATAATGACTAAATTATGACACAGATGCTGTTTACAAGTTGGAAACTCAATTACAATAACTCTTGTATAACGCGAATGCGGCATTATGAATCAAGAATTGAGATTGAAAAAAAAGTCCTGAAACAAATCTGGTAAGTGGACCTTGAGATAACATTTTCATGAAAAACTGCTGTTTTAAAGGTCAACATTGAAATTTATGCTCTGTGGAAAAATGCTGTTCAGTCATTAAATAAGAGATCAAATTAGTTTGGAATAAACAGCATTGGACACCTACTCTTGATTTCACAAATTTTATCAGTGGGAGCGTTCGTGTGATGAAGGAGGTCAGGGGTTGTCTCCTTCTCAAAGTACTCTGCTGTCTTATTGTTTTAAATGAACACCAAAAAAAACGATCCAGTTTAACGCAACCGCTCCTTCCACTGTGGTTTATGTTTCACAGAAGTATTATATCCTACTGCTCTGCTGGATGTTTTGTCAGAATATAACTTGAGTCTTTTCCTCTGGACCGCCCAGCGTGTAAATCTCTGCGTGTCCGATCTGACTTGTTTTCTTTGTTTTGTTTTTTCTTCCTCTTACTATCGCTCTCTCACCGTTCTCCATTTACTCTCTTTCACTACATCTTGGTGTGAACACCCCTCCTCCTCTGTTCTCTCTGTCTAAAGATGGTGAGTATAGTAACAGTAGAAAACTTTAAGAAAACTTCCCTCCCTTTTTTTGTTTTGTTTTTGTTTTCTTCGTCCCAGCCGTGCAGTGCTTTCTCTTAGTGTGTGTGAACTGATAATGTGAGTAAAACTTTGATTGAATTTCTCAAATTCTTATTTTCTGCAGTGTTTTTCTTTTAAAAGCCAACACATCAAAATGTTTGGTGACATTTCCGCCACAAAGAAAGTACCCCCTCTTCTTTTCACTCCCTCAGCCACCTAAGTTTTGCTCTTCTACAGTTTTTTGCTAAATCTCTTTCTTAAAGTTGCACGTTTCCCCACCTGCTCGTTAACAAATGCCTCCCAGTTGAATGTCTGATCCCACCCCTTCCCTGAATGCTAACATGCACCCACACACTCAATGTCTGCCCCATCCTCCCTCTCTTTCTCTTCATCTTTCCCCCTCTACATCTTTTTCTGTCTGTCTCTCCATCCCCTTTTTCCGTCTGTCTCTTTCTCCCACAGACAGCAGCGACAGTGACTTGGAGCTGTCGACAGTGCGTCACCAGCCGGAGGGTCTGGACCAGCTGCAGGCTCAGACTAAGTTCACCAGGAAGGAGCTTCAGTCCCTTTATCGAGGCTTCAAGAACGTATGTCCATCGTTGCTTTACCACTGTTACTTTGCTTTATATAGACTTGAATTATTCTCTTTATATCTTTCTTTTTTTCCTCTCTTGAGCAGGAGTGTCCCAGCGGGCTGGTTGATGAGGAGACTTTCAAGACCATCTATTCTCAGTTCTTTCCCCAAGGAGGTTAGACGTTAAAACTATCTCTCCTTTCTTGTCCTTTATTGTTAGGGACTGTGTGAAAATTATTAGGGGAGAAGGGTGGGGTGAGAAAAGAGGGAGGAATGTGTGTATCTTGGGGCCATCCTCCAAAAAATGACCACGTAGGTTAGACATGGCCTGGGGGTGAATCGTGACCCTTGGACAGATTTTAAAGAGCCCATGGCTCATTATTACATGTACAAAGGCACAAAGTTTAGCTTGAAATCCACAAAACCAAAATGAAGAAAATCTGAAACAGTTGATGAGAGTTTATGGAGCACGTCCATGTTGTTGTTGTATGTTTGTCAGAGAGTGCTACACTATGATTGGCCATTCTGCATTTGAGGGTGGGACTTAGCAAAAGGTAAATTAAGACCACTAGTTCATACCCGGGGATATGTGCACCACAGCTACATGTAGACTTCAGGGGATGTGCACATCGCCATCTCATGCAGACCACAGACCTGTATATTGGTGCAGACTTTGTCAAAATGCAAAAAAAAAAAAAATCTGCTCTGTAACAACATAGGTTTCCATGCCCCAGATTTATATTTCATCATTTTCTTGCAAGATTTACTGAACAAAACAATTGAATTGATGGGTCAAATATATGTCATGAGAGCTTTGGAAGGAGTACACAGATCCCTTATTTTGGTAACGTAATTATACATCAGTGTTAAAAAACTTTAAGTTAAAGTCCTGCATTCAGAATCTTAAAAGTAAAAGTGTTTTCAGAAACAAAATTACTTGAAGCATCAAAAGTAAAACTATTGTTGTACATTCCCTTTGATTGTGTTATATGTAGATTATATTACTGGATTGAAGTGGCTAATGCATTAATGTGTAAGTAGCATTTTCCTGTTGTAGCTTATCAATGCAAAGAGGAAAGAGGAAACAGACATGATTTTTGCTTTAACTCTTCCCAGGAGAACTAAGGTGCAATTTGTGGCACAAAGAAAGTGCATCAACCATTGCGATACCAAAACAAGAAGAGGGTGGGAGACCTCTTCAAAAACAAAAACCTGCTAAAAACTGGTCGATGATGCTCTTAGATGGTCCTGACCCAGTACTTGCTGGTCTTTGATGGTTTAACTGGGTGGGTCATTAGCCAGACATGCTGGTGTGACCACCCTGTCAAGCTACGCACATTTATTTTTATGTATATCCCTTAACAGTAGACTTAACTCATTTATGCCCTTTGCTTTTCATACTTCCCCCTCCTGACACTGTTATTTCTCCACACCCAAGGACATTGATTTGGTTTCAATTTTACAGGAACTTCAGTGGATAAACCAGCTAGACTGACCACCACAAGCTGGTATGACCAGTTAAACCATCAACAATTATGCAAAAGTACACCTTTAGCTTGTCAAACAAGCTGGTAAACCAGTTTAACCATCTCAAGCTGGTCAAGCTGTTTTTTTCAGCTGGGTGTGATTAAGGAAATGTAATGTAATGTCCTGTGTTGTTGGTAGGTTGCCAGGAAAACGGTAATCATTGTGTTTGTCTTTGCAACAGCCAACGATAACAATAACAAAACAAAAGAATTTGAAAACACTTTAACTACTTTATGTTCAGTACAAGCTCGGCTATAATTGGGTCCTAAAAACCTAATTTGTAATAAAAACAAGTAAGAAATGTAAAGTTAAATGAAATAGAAAGTACATCAAAAGTTTACTGAAGAATATTACATTTACTTAGTTACATTCCTCCACTGGGTCTTAAGTGGCTTTATTCTAAGCACTGTAACTAGGAGGACTAATATGTCAATCTTGAGAAAAAGTAGAAACAGCACACTAAATCTATGAACTCAACTCTGTTTGTCTACAGATGCAACCACCTACGCTCACTTCCTGTTCAACGCGTTTGACATCGACAGAAACGGTTCAATCCGCTTTGAGGACTTCGTCATCGGCCTATCGGTGTTGCTCAGAGGTTCAGTCACAGAGAAGCTCAACTGGGCCTTTAACCTCTACGACATAAACAAGGACGGCTACATCACCAAAGAGGTATGTGACATGTCAGACGCTTACATTTCACAAAACTAGAAAAATGACAAAATAAGAATGAATAATCATTCTTACAGTGCTTAAAGGAGATGCTGCCATTAGAAAAGTACAATGTAAACCTATAAAAGCCTCAAACAACTTCTTAGCCTGGAGTCCTCTTTATGGAAAACTTTTCCTTTTGTTTAAAGTACCATTTACCTAGTTGTAACCACATTATTTGAACAGATTTATTTATTATAACTTTTTTTTTCTTTCTTGAGACTTGGAGGGGAGGGAAGAAGAGTGTGGGTTTATATTTACATACCTTTTGTAATTTTCATTTTTGTATCTTGTTAACATGTTTTCTACTACCCAAAAAAATTCTGCATCTTACTGTTAAATTCTAGCTTTTATGCATAACATTCTGAGTAATATGATGTTTTTTCTATGCTCCGCAATTTCAGGTAAAAACCTTCATAATTTAATCTCTGTCTGATTGTGCTGCATCTTTCTTGAGAGATATAAATGTAAAAAATAAATACTTGCTTTAACTCTTTCATGTTACCTATGTCTGCTTCTCTTCAGGAGATGCTGGCGATCATGAAGTCAATCTATGACATGATGGGGAGGTACACGTACCCCTGCGTGCGAGATGAAGCGCCCTCCGAGCACGTGGACAAGTTCTTCCAGGTTTCGAAAGTGCACAAATCAAACACACACAAGTGCAATATGCTACTGGGATCATTGAAAAGTTCCCTGTAAATGCTCAAATATGTCCTTTCTCTCTGTTTTGTTTTTTTTCTGTCTTTCTCCTGCAGAAAATGGATAAAAACCGAGATGGTGTCGTGACCATTGAAGAGTTCATTGAGACCTGTCAGAAGGTGAGTTTTCCAGAGACAGACAGACAGACAGACATTAAAAAAAACACAATTAGAGTTACTCATCAACACGAACACAGTACAGCTGGTCAGGGTTCACTGACAGTAACAACATGATGTCACTGATTAAACAGGCGCTGATTTAGATCATCCTCGTTTGCACATACAGTAAAGAATCACTCGTGTTTTCAAGAAATAACTGACCTCCTCCATCCCTCTCCTGAATCATGTCCTGACCTTCCCTCTTCTTATGAAAGTATGTTTTAAATCCTGTTATCCTCTCTGTTTCCCACCAATCTCTTACTCATTGTATGGTCACACAAATATTATCAGGATGATGATTTTCACTTGATGTGAATATGAAATATTCTAGAAACTCATATTATTGCCTAAATAATAAGGCTGTGATATTTCTACTCCTTATTATCTGCTGCTTCTAATTTTCAGTTTATTTTGTTTTATCAATCTTTATTTCATTTGTCATTACACTTGGATTTTCAAGAAAATATACCATGACACATACACAAATGTTTTTTAACACTCAAAAAATATGGAAAGACAACAATGAGCAACTAAACAGGAAATTACCCCAGATATTACTAATAAGGTACAAAAAAGATTGTCCTGAAAACTTTCAAAAAGGAAAACAAAAATAAGCAAATGTTTCAAAATAATCATAATTTTAAAAAAAACACATTTTGAAATGTATAATTATAAATAAACAATAAACAATTCCAAACAGTTTTATGAGATTTTTCCCTATTTTTATTAATTCGTTTATTTTCAAATAATGCTCTCCCTGTCTTTCTAACTCTTTGAACAAATTCTAAACAAATTTTCAAGTAATTTTCTTGTCACCTTTTCATAATGTCTTGCAGTCTGCCGGCATCTCTTGCCAATTGCTGATTGCCTTTATTTGTCCACATTTTTGAAAGAAATCAAATCACTTCACTCAGGTTTCAAAGGTTTAAATGCTTGTGAAAAGCATCTGAATGCAGTGCAAATATACTGATGTTTATCCTGGTTTCAAGGGGTCAGATTCACAATATCAAAGTACGTTTTCAAATAGGGATACATTATTTAGCTTTTATTTGCTTCTTTGAGTCAGTAGACCTCACCTCCAAGAACTTTTTTGTTCTTACTATTTGTCATCATATGAACAAGTATACAACAAAATTGCAAAGTCCCTGTGTTGCACAATATAAATAAAGAAATAAATAATTAAATCTTTAAGAAATAGTCCAATAATGTCAGTCAAAGGTCAACTGAAGACTCTTAACTTTCTCCCAGACTCCAGCTAAATCACAAAAACAATTGGCATTTATGGGCTAGTCACCTGATGTAGTGCGCTGAAGTTAAAGAGAAAAGCATTTTAATTGAGGAAAATAGAGTTTAAAACTGGAATTATAATGTACAAGCTAACTTGTGTGGCAATTTTTCCTCCTGACTTCCTAAGTAGTGGAGGGGCTGAGATTATATAAACTATCCAGACTCCCTCATGTTGTGTTTGTGTTTCAGATGATCTCTCTGTGTGCTTAATTGACCCCAAACTCAAACACTTGGCAATAAAAATATGTTGCAACTTTGCAGCTGTTCTAACAAAGCCTCAGAGAAAAAGAGCCAAAGGAACAGAAAAAAATCCTCTATATGATATTCAGAGCTTTAATATAGCTTTAATATAGCTGCAAACCACAATTTGCTATGTAAAGATGTATAGGAGTGATGGTGTCCTGAGTCGAGAGTGAAGTCAAGCATTTATAAAAGAAGTATTTCATTAATATATAATATATCCACACATAGAAATAGGCCATCTGTACAGTAGAAAGGTGCAAATACTTTTGAAATTGGTGCTACATGACCAGAAAAAAAGGGGAAAAGGACTGTGATACTCACTAGCTCAAGAGGTAGAAAGCCTGCAACAGGGATACTTAACTTGCTTTGCCACTTTTGCAAAATGACATTAGGACAGGGGCCAGTTGCAGCAGCCCTGAACAGGTATATTGTGTACACAGGTGTTTTGAGGATTTTAGGACATTCAGGATTTAGCCTTGACCTCTCTTGGGTTGTCCCAACAGAGGTCCTCCACTGGCATTTTATTTTTATTAACAAACTATTTTGATGGTATTTGCCCCCTTATTCACAGTAAAAGTACACCAAAAAATCACAGTGTGATTCAATTTATTTTCATTGTGAATAAGAAAATGATTTGGGGGCATCCTATCATGGGCCACAAGTTGAGTATCATTGATTTACAACTGCCATAATGCACTTTACCGCACCGAACCAACTGGCAACAAACAATCTTATGTTGCAGTTAAACAGTTAGCTAAAACATGTTTCCAAAAACATTTGAGGTAAAAAATATGTTACTCAGTAACAGAATCTTAGTTTATATTCGATCAGCACTGCCTAGTTTTTTAGTTTGATCTTTGCCAGATGATGTGTTTTGCATTATCTGGCAGAGTTTAACTGGGAGGGGAGGAGGGATGTCCAGGCATTGGTTAGATGGAGGAAAGTTTACCACAGTTCATTTACCACCCACAGTGTTGTGATACAAAGTCGGTTGAAAATCAGCAAAATATCCCTTTAACATATGTGCTTGTCCTCAGTATCAAGAAGAAGATTTTAAAATGCAAGATATCTTTTGAAAAACAACTTGAACAAAATCCCTCCCTCAGCAGCCACAAAAAGCCAGGCCTGATATTTTCCAACTAGACACCAGAAAACAAACAACGGGACAAATACTGAACGATTGTCTGGAATGACTTAACTGGAAATGACAATGTCACTTTGGCCACTTGATGAGAACAAAAATATTGTGTTCAAACCATAGACTGTATATAAAGATGGACGACGCGCCCCTACTTACCCTCGCTTTGCTTTAAGTGAAGCTCACATATCCCAGATACGGCTGCTGCCATGTTGCACTGGTGATGCACCATCTGACCAATTTATTTGGTGTATACTTTGAAGTTTTAGTATGGCCTCTGTCCCATACATTAACATGGAGGGGCGGGCTTTATGACCTATACTGCAGACACACACCAGAGGGCGATCGAGATTGAAATGTTAAACTTTGGGTGAGCTGTCATGTTGTCCATCTTCATATACAGTCTATGGTCTGAAGTAAAGGAATCACCCTGAACATTTCGTTTACTTCAGACTTCTGGTGACAAATGTTTTTCTTGTTTTTCCAGGACGAGAACATCATGAACTCCATGCAGCTGTTTGAGAACGTGATATAAGGAAGTCCGCCTGCACAGCTCACAAACAAAGTATACCCACCTCACCCACACCTCCAACTCAACCTGGAATATAATGTAGGTACTGTAAAGACACAGGAACTAGACGTTTTTGTTTTTTATATCTCTCGCTGCGCTCCTTTAGCTGTATCTGCTTCTGATTTAAAACGGACTGCTACAGACAGAAGACGAGCTTCCTGGGTAAAAAATTCCCTGTCTGCCTGCTGTGTTTTTTTTTTTGTGTGTCCTTAATGGAGAAACAGAAGAGCTCCTTGTGTTTTTATCATCAGACTAAAAGAATTAACAAGGAATGAAGAATCTTACAATAATCCTCTGAGCACGTAAGGATACTAGCTTTAACACACAAACACACACGGACCTGCTGTTTCCTCGAGACTTTTTAGAGCACTGGATGAGTTCAACTATGAGAATTAAAAAAAAGAGGAAAAAAAAGAGAAATGAAGTAAAGCATGTTTGTCATCAAATATGTGATGTGGAATTAGCTTGCACTACAGTTTTAAGACTATGTATAATATGCGCCTGAAGTAAAGGCCCTGTAGATACCTGCACCTGATACACAGCTGATGTGTATGTATATATGTATAGTGAATAGTTATATATCCTACCTTGTATCAGTCTCATCTGTGCTGCACTCGGTGATGGAATAGGACCAGAATATTTGTTTTAGAAATCTCTGTTTAACATGTTTAGTAGCAGTTCTTCACAGATTATTAAAAGTATTTATCCTTTTTTTAATGTATTTGGAAGACTCTGTTTAGCTGGTCAGATTGGCGTCTGTACAGTACTGTGAAGAAACAAATGGACTGTTAAAAGTGTGTTCTCATGCTGAATTAAGGCTTTTTCTTGGTTCTTCAGTATCTACGAGCATGCTGACTCTTAAGTGCCACAGTATTCTGTACGGTACAGTAGGACCTTTGTGATGTCGGTTAATTAAAGACGCTGTCGACAGCTGCGACTTCTCCTGTTTAATGCGTCCTTTCACTGCGTTACCCTCCTGCATTCAGATGACGAAGCAGTAAACAGTGTGGGTGAACAAACATCAAGTGAACTCACAAGAGGGACATCAACCCTTTCACTACAGATAACTGTGTTTTCATTTATCAGTCTCTTAAAGTCTCTTATTAGCCTTAAATATGGATGTGTTGCACATTTTCTTTTGTTGTTTTCAAGATTTATGATGGTTTATAGACACGTGAACAGAACAGAACACAATTAACTAAGGGAAGGAAAGGGGAGTGATAACATAGAAAGCTACCATTGCAGCAATGCAGTTTTTTTTAAGGACATGCACCTTTAAAAAAAATTACCATGAGACACGGTCCCTCCAAGTTGGCACATGGAACAGCAGGACATGTTTCAGGTCACAAGAGGGAGATCTGGGTAATTTTTTCAGACAAGTGCAAAGTATGCAGATCTGTTATGAGAACAGCAGTGTGGAAGTTATAAGACATGGTTATAGTTAATAATATATTATCAGCCTCACCTGTCAGCTTGTGTTCATCTTCTGTAGCCTGACATTGTTTGTTTTTCTTTTTTTTTCGATTTTGTGCAGATTTCCCCTGAAATGTTTTCCAGTTGAGAGATAAAATGTCTTATCCTGCACACCTGTCCCAGCCAACATATACGAATGTAGGACGTCTTTTGTGTCAAAAAGTAGAATTGCTTCATTCAGCATTCGCAAAGACAACGGCAAAAGTGAGTCACTACACACCATGAGGCTGGTACTGATATTCTTCATGTGTATTAAATAAAAGCTACCACTGCGCAGACAATGTATTTTACCAGGCAAACCTGATAAAAAGGCATGTCATGCATTTCTTTGAACATAACATACTTCACTCTAATAATAATAATAATAATATGACTTTTTAATCACAACACGATTCCATCCAAAAATCTTTGGTTGTTTATGGCAGCTTGTGTGTGATTTTACACAGCATGCCAGCATCGCGGGAAAAAAAGAGGCGTAACATGACGGGATTAACAACAACAGCGTTGGCCTCTAATGTGACGTATAACATACACGTCAACAGGACTTTAGAAACAATAACATCAGATCAACATGGCATTAACAATCATTTATCATCTGTGTTATATGGCGGCTGATCTCGTATTCTTCTTGGAGGGTAAGGAGCTCCCAGACCTCGTTTTTTTTCCTAATTTGCGGTCATTTTCTGTCATTCTTTTTTCAGTTAGCTACTAACTGTTATTAGCTGCTTTTCAAATCATGCTGTCAAAACCTCCCACCTTCTCTGCCCGTGGTCCCAACCTGCTGGCTGTCCATTTTACACAGACGCCGTTTCGTCAGTTGAAAAGCAAGACAATACTGTCCCCCCATTCCTTAAGTGCACCTTTTATACAGAACAGCGAGGCGGCATAATGGCGCAATGTTCCTGCCTTGAACAGGTAGTGAAAAGAGGCCTACTGTTTACTGAAATGACACTACCACCTAGTGGTTTTCTGGTACTCCCTCACAAGATGCGCATACTGTACATTATAAGGTTGCAGTATTTTTTACATCATGTTATATAACCTCCATATTGACAGCACTTTTTTAATGATCATTTTTCCCTTTTACGAAAAAAGTTTCAACTTCACCTTCAGAGATTGAGGAGTGAATTATACCCATCTCCTTATGTTCTTAACTTTTTGAAGAATGAACATCTCTGCAATGCCTAACACTTGGTTGACTGAAAACTATGGAAAAGAAGCAAAAACAACTCACATCTGGACAGGATTATCCCAGAGAGGCTACATATTCTTTAAAACATGGTTTCAGATTTGTTTGCATTTTCACATCTACACCACATTGGACCAAGTCCAGATCAAGAGCTTTTCTGATCCGGGTTGGCTTGAACCCTGGAATCACTTCTTGTTGCTATATTCATTCAATTAATTATTTAAACTGGGTAAGTTTAGGAGTGGCAACAAAGTCACGCTGGCCTTAGCCATTTCGTTCATGCCTCAACTCCAATTATTTATTCAGGAGCTGCTTGGCTGCCATCTGACATACAGTGTTGAATCGTATTCATGCAGCTGCACAGTTATGCTGACACCCTTGTGACATCACCACCTGTTGCTGCAGCTTCTCCTGTGTGGATCTCTTGGTATTGTTGACTTTACTCAGACCAAAAGTTCATGTCTGTCTTGGGCTTTCTGGGGGATTGTTGCGTGGCACAAAGCCATCAGTCAGTCAGTGCGTTTACATAAGTAAAGAATCATATTACAGTACGCAGGTAATGAGAGACAGTGTTTGCAAAGTAGTGATCATGGATGAATTACTGAACTGGCCTACTGGGCACAGCTTCAGGGGCCCAGAGTGTCGGGGGTGCCCCATGGCTTACACCTTTGAAATGTCACTTAAATGAACATGTACAGACCAGGAAGAGATTCAAAATGACCACAATAAGATAAAATTAACACAAAGAGACACAAAATGACACAAAACAAATACAAGGAGTCTAGAGATGACCAAAGCAGATACAGATTACCTCAAAAAATTTAAAAAAAAAAAAAAAAAAGGTACACAAGGAGACACAAAATGACCAAAAAAGACACAAAACAACCAAAGGGAGACACAGGAAAACTTCAAGGAGACGCAAAACAAGCACAAAAAGACAAATTACCACAAAGAGACACAAAACCACAAAAAGATGCACAACAATAAAGAGACTAAAACTACAATCACCAAGTTTGTGTGTCTTGCTCCCAGGTGTTGGCGCGTTTTGCATATCTGTGCCCAGGAGCCCGTTGTCTCATAATCCGTCTATGGTAGTGACCAAATTACTGTAAATCCACATAAACATGCAAGAATCTGTGTGTTGACGTTAACACATGCATTAAGCAAAAATGTAATCAAAACAATAATGACATTTGTGTGTTTGCTAGTTTGCTTGTGGATTATGGTTTACAGTTTGCACACATTTATAGAGACACACACTAATAAAAATAAATACACTTTTATGTCCAGTAATTAAACTGCATGTGTAGAAGCACCAGTCACACCCAGAGGACGGACTGGACATTTAATGGCAAATATCTGCTTCCTTTAAGATAATTAAAATGCAAGCTGAGACAAAACTGACGCCATCAGATGTTTAACTATTTATACTTCATGACCGTTATCTTTTGTTCACATCACCATTGTGCAACATCTCATGCTTTGTTAATGTCATCATGTCTTTTTCATAGTTAAAATTTCAAGCTACAGTCTACTGAAAGAATAAAATGGAATACATAAAATACATAATAAGAATACACACAATATTAAAATTTATATTATATGAATTAATGTATAATGTACAAGTAGTGTTTGGGTGCTGTTTGTCGAAATAGGTCTGTGACTTATTCCCATGTTTGTCTGGAGTCTCTGTGTAGTGAAATAGTAACTTTGTACTTATGTTATTTGTTGTTGCAGTGTGTCCTAAGTTAGAGCAGAATTCAGAGCAAGATCCAGTAACTGACGTCAGTGTCTCTCACTGCCGGTAATTATGTTTTTAAAAAGTACAACTTTGCAACCAGACTAAATCTTTAAAACTGGATTTCTGACACAAGATGTCCCTTTGTGCCTTTGCACTGCAATATCTTCTCTAAAACCCCAATAACTTTTATTTTTGACATAACACTGAGTCAAATGACTCAAGTGTGTATTTTAAATGTCTTGTAAATTATTATTTGGGTTTTATTGCTTGAAAATTCATGTATGCTTCAGTCCCAATGCTTCTGTAAACCTAATTCTAGTAGCAGTGCTCAGTTTTTGGCCAAAACCCTTAAATGAATTTAAATAAAGTTGGTGCTGACCAGATAAGAGCTAAAAATAAGTGCAAAAAAAGGCCCCTTGGCTAACTCTTCTTCCCTTTCCAGTCTGCCTCTTCACTTTAAACTGTCAAATAAAGGTGATGTGATATTATGGATCAAGCTAAATGGTATTTAAAAAAAATATATACAACTATATATCTGGGCCCTATGCACAAGTAGTCTTTGTGTCTTTTTGATGCTCATACTATAACTAATGCACTATTACTTAAGTTCAACTTTAATTTGTAACAGGGTATATATTTATACTCAGTGATGTAATGCGATGAAGTCATAATAATTTATTATAGTACTTAAGTATTGTTTGGGAGTATCTGTATTTTTTTCTGTCTTGGCATTTTAGTAACTTACTACAACATAAGGAAAGACGGGAGGAGGGATAAATGGATAATTGAAGGAAATGGAGAAAGGGAAAAAGTGGATTGGTTTTTTTTAATCCTTTAAGTCTTACAAAAAAGACCTTGTTTTTCTTCTATTGTAATGAAGGCTCAGTTTTCAAGGTGGTGTATAAACTTAATAGGGTGAATACTGGTAAAGAGGGACACTTTATGATAATTTACCTACACCATTTTGTTCAATTATAACCCAAATGTCTTAGAAAGAATAGAAAAATAGATAGAAAAATAGAGAAGAAATAAAGAGTAAAGACAGGATGGATGGATGACTTCCTCAAACACACATTGGCCCAAAACCTAATTTTACCTGGTGCCACTGTGAAAAAGGGACAGCTATGTTGGCAAACACACTTCTGACACATTTTGTTGTTATTTAAGTGTAGACCTAATTAATTAAATACACCATATGAATACAATAAAAACACGATTATAAACAAAAACAATAAACATCACTTAACCCATCACCTCTTAAAGAAGGGGTGCATATACTTTCATTTACATGCTTGCTAATAATGAGCTCAGTTTTAGTAGGCTAATGGAAGAATGTACATGAAAGATAAAAATGATAACGCTTAACTGTTTCACTTTACCCACTGTGCCACTTTACCAGTGTTTGCCCTCATTCTTAAAATTCTGATTGCTTGTTTTTCATCACCAGCATTTAACCTACTTTCACTTTTACTGTCAATACTTAAGGACATTCAATGTCATAAATTACTTTTGATACTTATGTACAAAAAATATGATATGCTTAAAGACTTTTTCTCAACTTATGTTCTAATTCGTGACTTCAACTTCAAGTCATTTTCTAGAAAGATATCTGTACTTTTACTGCGGTATAGATTTTAGATATTTCAGCCGTCACTGTTGACAGTGTGGAATCGCACAGTACACACAGGCAACGTTTTGCTGCTTGCAAGTTGAGCCCTGTTATCCAATCTTGTGCCAATTGGGTTACATTAGGATAACTAGTGTGTGAATGTGGGCCAAACGAGGCACAGCGAATAAACAGCCATCAGATGGCAGTGAGGAGAAATATATCAGCCTGGAGGCATCACAGTGAGGGCGAGCAGAAAGACCCCATTGTTAATATTTTAGGATGTGGTGACCGTGATGGTTGAGTAACTGTTCGGCGGTGGAGGAGAAAAAAATGCAGCTTATGCAAGGAAGGTTATGATTACTTAAACTGTCAGTAAGGATCCTCACACGGAGGGAGGGGGCTACGTCACTGCTAGGCCACCGCTGATTGGCTGAAGCTCCAAGGCGGGGCTAGAGGAGGGCGTTTTACGTCACGGGTGGATGTGGGCATGCGCGAGCGCTAACGTCAACCCCGTGGCTTTATGAAAGACGAAATCCTCCATGAGCGGAGCAGCTGTCTAAGCCCCGTCTGCGGAGGAGAAGGAGCTCCCATCGGAAGAAACCGGTCTTGAGGACGGTCTCATCTCACCGCCAAAGTCCGCTTAGCTCGGGTTATCATCCGGCTACAATATCTGACCCCCTCCTCGTGCGCACACACACCGCTTCAACAACACAAACCACGGGGACGAGCCGACGGACGTAGAGGGGAAGTGGGCTCCGTCTTCTCTTTCATCAGGCAGGTGAGGACAAAACGTGCCATTTTTACCGCGTTGAGACACTCTTTATCACACGTGTGGATGTTAGGAAGCGGGACATGTCGAGACTGGCGCTCTGGGTGCCCTCTTTGTGCTAACGTGGGCTCGAGCTGGCAGCAGATAACGAGTAACGGTCAGAGATGTAACGTTAACGCTAGACTTTAGTTGCTCGGTGTGATGCTAAAATGTGACCGTCAGTGGCGGATGTAGCATGTTTGGTACCCCCCCCCCCATTAAATACCCCAAAACAAAACCCCTTGCTAAAACTAAAAAACAAAACAAGGCAAGAGTATCTGCCAATTTGCTGTCAGTACTAGTAACATGTTGTAGATAAGGGGTGTGATGATACATTTTGTGTGTTACAGTATATGGTTGGCAATATGGGCTCATTTACAGCAGTGTAATATGATAGGATTCAATGACTAGAAATTGAGGGAAATGAAATGCTTATTTCTATGCAGTGGCAGTGGAGGTAAAAGAACATGATACTAGCGGTAGACGGATTATCGGTTTGGCCGATTTTAGGGGCAGATATTTGGCATTTTGCCTGTTATCTGTGTCAGCGTTTTATTTTAATGATTGCTGATGAAATAAATTGATTAAAATGTGCAAAGAAATAGTCAACATTGGAGGAACTTTTACTTTGTAAAATCTCAGGGAGCTATTTTTATTTATTCATTTTTTTATTTCAATTTTCACTTGACTTTATAAAAAAGTTGTTGGGAACTTTCTTTAAATGATGTTGAAAGTCTCAGTTTTGATTAAAAAATTGCTAAAAGCATTTAAACAAAGTTATGTGTTGGAGTTTGTTATATTTTAAATTATAATCTGTTTTGGTTCTTATCAGACAAAATTGATGTTCAATAGCCAATACAGATGTTTTTTATATTGTTCTTTATGTTTTGTCTTGCTGTTGTTGTTTTTTACTCTTGTGTGTGAGGGAGACAAAGAAATCTATGCTATAAAAAAATAACTGAACTGTTGAAAAGTAATTAAGCCCTTCATTACACTTCCTTTAAATGAGCACAAATTCAGTGTGTTACACATTTATGAAACAACCTTTTAAATAACCTTCTTTTACATAGAAGACATATTCAAAAAAAAAAGAAAAAGCCTTTTTACTATTAATTTATCGCCACTCCCTCTCTATGATCTATTTCATGTTACTGTAAAAACATCAACAGATCTTTCCTTCAGCTGTATTCATTCAAGATTCTCGCAAAAACATTTTATTATTGGATTACATTGAACACATCATGAGAACATTATTAATTACTTTTGCCTAATGCTCATTTTTTACTGAATAAAGCTTTATTGCATCACAGTGCAACTCAGTGTGACCTCTGTTAATTAACGTTAACAAGCTCTCCTCCTGCTGATTTTAACAAGGATTTATTGGTTTTTCATTGTCTTTCTCTTCATGTACAGTCCTGTCAGTGGTATATTCATACCTGAAGAGGTGGGTGTTCTACCAGGTACATGGGTAGGGTACAGAGGAGGAAGTAGGTTGGCTAAACTCTATATATTCCTGTGGCTTTTTGGCTGATTCGGATAGAAACACATCCCCTGATGTCCACTTTACTCATTGTTCAGACCGATCAAAACTTTTTTTTCTGGGCGCAATTTTGGCGCCCCCCCTTGGGGTGGCGCTCTAGGCAGACACCTATATTGTCTATGGCAAGCATCGCTACCAGTGACCATAAAACAAGGTCAGGTTAGTCACCCTTCACCTTTCCTCTCTTTAACGCGACAAAACAGGGACAGCAAGAGCAGGAGCTATTATCTTTACAGTGTGGAGGCCAGATGCCTCAAGGTTTCTAGGTGAAGGCTTATTGTGACTCTGAAACATGAACTGCACCATAGCAAGTCTAAGCAGGCGTCAATAAATTGTACTGAACTTTATCATTTGATTACATGAAGCCTCGTAATGGAGATACGAAACTACAGCTACCAGGCAGCAGTAACTGGGACACCAGAGCTTACTTGGCCATTAGGATTTATTGGCTCTTGATGATGGGGTTGTCCTGGAAACGTGGCTAGGCAGGTGTGTGTGTGTATGTGTATGTGTGTGTGTGCATGTCCTAGGCAAACAATCAAGCAAACTAAGTTTAAATGCACAGTATGGAAGTAATCATGTAATGATAGATAAAGATGCCGCCTCCCATGGAGTTTTCAGTCTTTTGTGAGATCTAACATAAATAAATATTAACCCCTGATGCCAAAAAGCAGCTTGACTGTTTCAGCCACAAGTCTCATAAATTTAGTAAAATTTCTAGATGATACTGCTATTTCAGTTTAGTCAGTGTGGAGACTTACTTACCTTGCCTAGTCTGAGGAGATTAAAAAAATACAGCAATATTTTTATAATATAAAGACTTAGTTGTGAAACCAATGTTTTTCATTATTAGGGTCATTAAACCATTATAATCCTGAATAAGGCTGGATATTAGTACTCGACACCAAGGTATCGGCCAAAATAACCCAGTGCCAAGTAGTACCAAAACCTCTGTATTCAGGGGATACCTGCAAAATTGACATTGAGGGCATACATGTACATACATATTGTATGCATATTCTTGTTACTTTGTCAATTTAAACTTATGTTTCCCATACCAACAAAGCCTCTTGAAATAGAATTAAAACTGAATTAAATTTATAAGAAAAAGAGGGATGTGATGATGACCCATCATTTGCACATCAATGTCTATAAAACTAACAACACTGTGTGGGATCTCAAGACTGTTGACGATCATAGTCCTGTCGCCATGCACCTGTCATGAGACGGGTAACTCTCAGAGATTCTGAGATTTTGTTGTTTGCTTTTATGTGGTGCTCATTTTTCTAGAGCTACCATAGAAATCATCCCACATTAATAATATTACCAGCTTGTTTGGAGCAGTCTACTGTTTGATGTTCTCTGGTTTTATCTGAGACCTTTTATGTATTGATCTCTGAGTGTTCTTCTGGTGAGAAGAGGTCTCATTGTGTAAGCATAATCATTACATTGATTTATTCATTTATTGGTTAAACCTCTTAACCAGAACTTTTGGAGGACAGACAGTCAGATATCCATAACGTGGCTCTTACTGGTATGTTCTTGGTTTTAGGAATGTAGTTGATGTGTGTTTGTATGCTTGTAATTCATCAAGATGTTCAGTTTAGGCCCATGTTGCAAGTGTGTATCAATCAAGTGTTTCCTCTTCTTTTATGTGTGTTTCTATTTGTCAATCCAAGACGGTTTTGTCTTTTTGTGGACACTAAAAGCAAACTTTTACTTAGTCTCAAAATATCCCTAGAGTCTGAAAAGAGCCAGGAGAGGATGAGTGCTTGGCAGCAAATTTTTTAATGTTAAGACCTGTCCAGAGGTGCCCACCTATTTCTTTTTTTTTTTTCAATTAAACTTTTGTTTTGGGCTCAATGGGTTTCTATTTCGATGTAGTTGAGTGTTTTTGAGCATTTGCAGAGTTTTCATTGTGGCGATACAATCTGTGTACCTAGCAGTAGTATTTTGCATTTCACCTATGCCTGCAGTTTGCATAGACCTCGGGACGGGAGAAATTGATATGGTCACACACTAGCGTGAGAGAGCAAAGCTGAGGTTTGTGCCATTCCCTTTCCACCATTGATTTATTTTTGATACTCAGTCTCAGCTTGATTGCATTCTACTTTGTGTTGTACAACAAGTCAACCAGCAATATCTAAAGGAAATATTGGTTTACAACATTGTAGGGCCAGCGTGACGCGTCGACGTAATCGACGTAATCAATTAAGTGAGTGAACGTGAGCAGCGCCGATCGTGTTATTTGTTTAGGTGCTTGTGTATCAAGTTAGAACGTGCACACTGCTCACCCGCGCAGCACATCTGAAGAAACGGTGCAGTTTAAAATCTCTCTCTGTCACAGAGATGAGGAAATACAAAGATGTTTCCATAGATACATCAAAAAAATTATCGATAGATTAATCTATAAAAAAATAATCATTAGGTGCAGCCCTACAACGTTGTACCGTGAAAGGGTTGGTCATTTGTACTGTAGATTTTTATCTGGATAAGATAAGATAAATAAAATAGAGCTTTATTTATCATGAGGCAAATCTCAAAGCAGTTGCATTACAGTTGCAGTACAAAGTCCTGTTTAGCATACTGCTGAGTCACTCTTGGACCCAAGCAAACGATTAAAATATGCTTTATGTGTTTCTTTTTTTGCATACAAGGAATTCCCAGTAGTCACAATGCACATATCTCAGATTGCCTATACATTTTTCATTTCAAAGTTCCATACTTTTCCAGACTCCAATTTCCAAACTAAAACAGACAGTAGATCATTTCACAAAGTACAAATATCCAATCTTTCGAAACAGAGTTGGAAATTAACGTGTTGTCCACCTGCCACTGTCGCTGGGGGACTCCAAAATCTACCAGTCGGTCTTTGGCTCCTGAGTAAGGCGAATCTAGCAGCCACTTGCATATTTTTGGATGGTGGATTGTGTTTTTTTTCCCAACTCTGCTCTTCAAACGTGCATTTTACCCATTGTGGTTGTTCAGTTAATACTCCTTGGCAGAAAGTTGGGTGATACATTTTATCGAGGTAATATGTATCATGTTGAATATGTGTTTAAATGCACTGAGCCTTCCAACATTTACTGGCCAAATGAAAAATCTACCCATATTTGGCGCTTGGTGGGTGTTTATTTTCGACCCTGGTGGTAAACGTTTTGCTTTGCGAAAATTCCAAATTCCATGAAAAATATTTTTCTTGTATGATGTTTTTATTTTTAGAAATTCTGAATTGTGTTAGAAAACAGAAAAGAGGCAAAAGCACAATCCAGACCTGGAAATTACTAACATTAAATTCCATACTACCCTGACATGTACAGCTTTGCTTTGCCAAAATTTCCATAAAAGCCACAGAGCAGCCTTCAGAGGTGCCGCTGTGATGTTTAAGGAGGACTGTAGTGACAGTTGACATCTGTAGGTGGTGCCAGTGTTGACTGTTCAGGTGCTGGACGCTTCCAGTCTGTACAGAAGTTGATGATACACTGATGTGAAGATCAAAAGCCTGCGGGACGACAGAAGTCTGTGCGACTGGCCTTTTAGTCATTAGACCTGTGATGAACAATGTGTTTGGGGACCAGTGTGATGGCGGAATATCTGAAATAGAAAGCAACGTCAGCGGCTGTTTGGAGCAGGTGTTTTGTTCCTCTTTGCTGTTTGAAAGTGCTGGCTGGTTTCCACTTTAGAAATCCAAGGCACCGGTTGACAGGCAGGTTGGTAGGGTGCGTGGGTTGAGATACAAGAAGGTTACAATCTTTAAACCAAACCCATCCTGCAATTTGAGGTCTGTCCTTTCATGTCATCACGAGAATGAAGCCAGAATAAAGGCAGCTGACAAAGATCAGGCTGGGCTAAGTATAAGGAGCAAGAAAATGGTTTAGAAATCAGATGGTATGTTTGTTCCTTTAAACCAATCAAGGATATTGATATTATTGCTGAAATATTTATTTCTTACCAGCAACAGATGAGATTGTGGTGTGCCACCCAGTTTTATTAAAATCCTCTCCCATTTGTCATGTTTAGGGCTCCACCTAACAACTGTTTTCCCTTTCAATTATTTGCTGGTTATTTCTCTATTAAATGATTAATTGCGTTGTTTATAAAAATGGCCTGTAGAACTTTGAAGATAGGGTTATTCCCAATACAGGAATAAGCTAGTCAAATAGGATGTTTTATACAAATATACTACTATTCAATTTTTTGTGGAAATTTGTGGAAAAATGTGGAACTGCATTTTTTGCAGATAC
Organism: Plectropomus leopardus; assembly: GCF_026936395.1. Lineage (NCBI taxonomy): Eukaryota > Metazoa > Chordata > Actinopteri > Perciformes > Serranidae > Plectropomus > Plectropomus leopardus. Next base: position 12,361,767 of record NC_142179.1, on the reverse strand, counting down.
TAGATGTAAAACAAGAGCCAGAGACTGTATCATGGGGGTGTTCCAGTTGAAATGTATTTATTAAACATTAAACACCTACACTTGTGTTTGTGGTGAGGCATTCTGGGAGATGGACTGTGTGCCACAATGGTCATTTTGTGATGGTTACATCACATGATCAGTTGTGATGCCACAACATTTAACCCATTGAGATCTGGATTGACATCAGTTTTCTTGTATTGCGTTCAGATGAATCATGATCTTTTTCCTTCATTTCATTGGTTATATTAGAGCCTTAGTACTTATAGTTGAAATGATTACATTAAATACTATTTGCATTTGGATTACTGCTGGGCAACCCATCTTTTCTTTGTTTGGATTTTTGTCTCGTAAGTGTAGGTTGTACACTCTTTTATTTTGTATATGAGCCAACATATAATTACAGAGGTTTTTTTTTTGTGTGTGTGTGTGTGTGTGTGTGTGTGTGTGTGTGTGTGTGTGTGTGTGTGTGTGCGTGTGCGCGTGTGTGCGCGCGTGTGTGGTTCATTGTCAGTACTTCTTATTCTGAAAGGTGCAGCTCCCAAGCAGTTGCTGCCTCCTACATTTGCTGGAAACGATCAGAAAAAGCTGATCTGCAGCTGACTTAAGTTTGTACAGTAAACTGCAGTCATCACATGCATTGTTTCCTGTTGATTCTTCACCCTGATAGAAGCTTCCGGGTTAATGGTTTTACTGGATTTTAAGAAACAGAGCTGCGCAATGCTGATCGTAGACAGTTTACTTATGTCAGTGTTAGTTATGCCACAGTATTGTTTGAAAAATTGTTTTTCAGCATCTCAGAGTAGCTTCCTTAAGTCACTATGACTTGCAGTAAATGGATACAGAGGATCACCTCACAGGATGTCGGGTCAGGAATGGGCACAGTGAAGTGAACTGGGTCACAGAACTCGTTTCTTGGCCCTGTTTTGTGGCAGGCAGCATGTGACTGGGATTACACTGTAGTGGGTCATGCTGTGCCTCCCCACTGTTCTGTGTAAAGGTGTGTGTGTGTGTGTGTGTGTGTGTGTGTGTGTGTGTGGTGGCATTGTGGGTGGTAAGATTTTAACACGTGGTTCTGAATAGTAAAACCTAAAAAAATACTTTTTCATCTATAGATGTTTATTGGTGTATTACTTTTGACCCTTTTAGTTGCTGCCTTTTCTAATCTTCAGTTTTTGTGTGTAAAATGGGGATTAAATGGCAAAAGGCAGAATAGTACACCGTATTATTGTTACAGACAATAACTTATTCTCCTCAGTGTCAGTGAAGTGATGTTTGGAGCTGTTAGAGTTTTGGACAACATCCGGTCTTTGTTGAGGATGTGTCTTGCATCAAACTTACAATAGCCCCTTAATCTGCTACCGGTCACAGAGGAATGTCCTCTTTGTGTGTCTGGCTGCTGTTACAGCTGCATTGACTGTCTATGAGAACAGTTTTTTAAAATTTAGAGTTAGGTGTCAATGATTTTGCTGGGTCTCATCTGGTCTGGTGTAACGAGTTAGTGAATAAATGAGCATTCAATAGATTTTTGTTTTGAGTTTTAAAGATTCTCTCTAAGTGTGAGTGGGGGTGTGTGGATGGAAGAGACTACTGGGGCCACTTATTGATTTATTGGTGATTGCAGCTAATCATACTTTGGTACAGATGCTAGTGTTTGAGGTATAAATAGGTGCTCTTTTGTAGATGTCAGTGTTTTTAAGCTTCTGATGTTTCAAATGTAAGAGAGACTGCATTTTCTTATATGTCTACCCTGCTGTAGTTATAAATACAAAGATGTAGGACAGATGAGTAGGACTTGAACTTTGAAGCGCATCCTCAGGCATCTGTTGTCACATCCCATTGTCCTTAAAATATGCCAAATTTTGCACTTTTATCTTAAACAGAGAAGCTCAGTGATTGAGATCAGTTGGATAAATCAGAAGTAAATAAAGTCCAAGCAGTTTGATATAGGTTTATATTGATAAGGTTTAACTGTCATTAAAACCAAAAGCATATAGGTTTTTAAAGGATGCTGTTCAGTAATATAATTTATAACTTTCAGTGAAACTGTCTTAAATTGTTGATCGTAAACAGGCCTTAAGTGGTTAGACCAAGCTTAGGAAACTGTGAGCACCATTTTTCTTACATTTAATCGACGAAGCAATCAATCAGTTTATCAATGAAATACCCTGCAGGTTGGTCAGTAATTAAAATAATCCAACAAAATGAATTGGGACACATGTGTTTCTCTCTGCCTCTTTGGTTTATTAGTGGAATGAATGCCAGGATGTTGTGATGACATCCATCATTATCAAAAAAACAATCTAATCTCAGCCACGACCCAGATTTTGTGCTTCATTTATAGACAGCTAAATGTGGTAGCTTTTTCTCAGAGAGAGTCAGTGCAGTTTTGAATGAACCACATTGTAAGTTTCATAAAATTTTAAAAAGCAGCATGACAGATGACGGATGGACTGGCAGCAGCCGGCTAAAGTGCGTTTATAATTGCCTTACCTTCTGTATTACTACTGGAAGTGGTCCATTTGAGGTTTACATCCACTCTAAGTTGTCTGATTTTTAAAATGCTGTTTAATTGTTAAAACAATGTAAAGCCACACGCAGTTTCCAGATTGTTTTTGTAAAGATCAGTGTCAACTTTCAGTATGGTTAGAAGTATGTTTTTCAGCTTTTGTCTTATCGGCCAGATGATTGAAGCATGAGGCTTCAGTGGATGCTCTGAACTTACATGAAATTACATCAATGTGAAACAACCAGTACGGCATTCACACAAGTACATTTTTGTTTTAGAGCACAAAACTATTGCTATATTTACACCAATGTGTCAAGTGTTTGTACAACTCCTAAAAGAGAGACCTTTAAAAATGCTGCTGAGCCTGTTTTAGAGTCTGTTTTAGTTTGAAAACTCCTTTTACGAAACAATGACGCAGACACCCATGATTGCTTTGCAAATGGTCTGTCAGTCATGATGTTATTGTAGTTTGGTCTTCATAATTTTTGTGATTTTATCCTTCTAATGTGTACTCTATTCCCATCGTCATAGCCTCCTCGATGGATAATGCTCCCAGCAGATATCTAATATGTTGTCGCATTTTGTTTGAAACGACTCCTAGTTGGTATTTCGCTGTTTGGACTGTGACTATTACCGGGGGGGGCTATCGCAGGGCCGACACATATAGACAGACAACTTTTCACGTTTACAATCACACCTAAAGGCAATTTAGAGTCACTAATCAACCTGACCTGCATGTCTTTGGACTGTGGGAGGAAGCCGGAGACCCCTGAGAGAAACCACACAGACACGGGGAGAACATGCAAACTCCACACAGAAGGGCCCCCGCCCACAGACCGAACCCTGTTCCAACCCGGGATCGAACCACCTCTTGCTGTAAGGCAACAGTGCTAACCACAGCGCCACTGTGCCGTCCATTATTATTATTACCGTCATTGATAAATCTACTGAGTATTCATTATTTTTACCTAAAAATTAAAGTCATAAAATAATTAAAACTGCCCATTCAACATCCTAGTTCTGTGTGATCGACAGTCCAGAACCCAAAGATAATCAATAAAGTAAAAGAGAACAGAGACAAGTTGAAAATTCTTACATTAAGAAGCTGATTCTAGCATATTTCAAACATTTTAGCTTCAATGGTGAAGAAAATATTTGACTTACAGTCTCTAACCCAAATATATCAAATAATAGAACACTCAAAATCTTCACATTTGAGACGCTGGTAGCGGGAAATTCTTGGCATCTCTGCTTGGTCAATCGAGGAAATACTGTAAACCGACTGCCTTCTTGTTCTGTGTTGCTCTCAACAGTTAAATGTTGTTAAATCTGGCTCAGCATCTCCCCAGTCTTCGCTAAATGCCACCTTAAATCAGCCTGTAACCTTTGATGGAGGCTAATAATGTTATCTGGCACAACGTCAATGTGAACTTTGTTCTTGTCGTCCCCTCCATGATGTGTGTCCTCTCCAGGCTCTGGTAGTGTGTATCTGTGTGTGTGAGGAGCCTCACCCAATGATGCAGATATCTTCTTATCTCTCTGAACCTTATTTGTTTCTTTGTTGTGCCCCCTGTTCTGCCAAAACACTTCACATGAACCCGAAAATATCTCCTGCAAGTTGTTTGGCTGGTTATGACGAGTCGAGTGTGTTTTGAATTAGGAGTAGTAGATTTAGAGTCATTTTCCAAGTTTGTCCATTGTGGTTGCTGGCCTCTGTTTTATATCATTTTAAACTGAATATCTTTGAGCTTGGACTGCTGGTTGTGCAAAAGATATTTGAATTAGAAAATTATTTTGTTTGAAAATTCCATAAAAAAGAGTAGTAATTTAGTAGGAGAAGAGTTAGAAAATAATTTCTATAAGGCTAGGGATGTCCAGAGAACTATTTTTTTAATTATCATAATAAGATAAACTTATTTTACAGAATTTTTTTTTTATTTTTCTGTCTTAAACAAATTTTCAGGTAACTGTCATGTACTTTTTTAAATGCAATTTCTAGGTAATTTTTTGTACTTTTTACTAATTTCTTGCCTATTTTTGGGTCATTCCTTCTTCAGTTGCTTATTACCTTCTTACCACATTTTTGAATCAAATCAAACCAAGTTGCCCAGGGTTTAAAGGGTTAATCAGAAATAATAATTTGGGATAATTCATTTATGAGCATGTGTGAGAAAACGGACATGACCTCAAGTTTCACATCGCTATGGAAATATCTTAACCTCTACAAAACTACAGACTGCTGAACATCACTGAACCACTTAACCACAACCAAGTTTTGCAAACATGTTCAAATGCTTTATCATCTCAGGTAATAAAACCATTATGGGACTAAATGAAGGTAATGTTTCTCCACCGTTACTGTATAAGCAAGTGAAACTGGTTGCCCTACTGGGAACAGCAGCAGGAGTCTGGCTCGGGTAGGCTTAAAAGATTTCATCAACTTAAAGCAACAATAGATGCCTTTTAGTCGTATATATCCCTTTTGGACTTGATGAAAAAATGCCTGAAGCTGTGGGTGGTTACAGTACACGCCTTTTTTTTGGAGAAAAAATGTTTTTTTTTTTTTGTTTTAATCTAACCTTTAACACCCATTGATGTGCTGCTGATAGCATGCTGTGTGGGTGTAGGTGTTGCTTTGAGAGGGGGCTGGAATTACATTTAAAGGCTGAACATCTCTATTCCCCTGATCTAAATGTAACAGTCTTTCCTGCAGCTTTGGCTTTTTTAAACTGAGGAATGCGTTGTGAAGCACAGCATGTTAGTCCACCTGCTGTGAGACGGGAAAGTACAGAATAAAGTAGGATTTATCTGGCTGTACATCAGCCAAACTATTAAAAAAGGCAACAGCATAGGTCAAGTTAAATTTTTATATGGAAGTTGCTGAAATAACCTGCACTGTAATTAAACTCATTAGTCAGTTTAACATCTTAGTTGTACTCTCTGTACAGTTATCGCAACCCCTGGTGGAGTCATTCGCAGCTTTTTCTTTCTGTTACCGCCTATGTCAAGCCTTTCGCCAAACTTTCAGCTGTGTCTGATGATCCAGATGGGAGCAAGTGTAAATCAGTTAAAATGAATATCTACTTTTACATATGTAAGTTATGGATCATTGCAGAAAATATGCTCTGTAGCTAACAAATGTTTCTGATACTTGCATGTTTTGTTTAGCGAGATTATCAATTTTATGATTTTAGCAATGGCAATGCAATCGCAAGAAGTAAAAAGCTATGGTTACACTTGCATGATGTAACGTTGCCATCACAACGTAAAGTCATGTTGTAAAAAAAAACATTGACCACAAGACTAGGGAACAGACAGTGTTAAAAAATGTTAAATCATTTCCGGGTTTAGGACTCATTCCTGAAATGCAACATTAAGACAGAATGGAAGTAAATTAGAAATAGAATAAATGTGTAACTAGGAATAGGAATAAGATAAATACAATAAATAAAACCATAAAAGTTAGACTAACTATTAATTGTCAAAAAAGTGTGCAAATTGAATTAACTGGCAAATAACTAGATAAATCTGAATAACCAGGTAAGATCAGATCAACAACCAGATGAAAACCCAAACTGTAACTAAACCTTTTAATGTTCCTTTATGTGACATTTTTATTTATGATTTTAAATAAATGATAATAAATAGGCATCCTCTAAATTTAAAGGATTTTTTTTGCATTCTATATACTGTATTATATAGCATATATATGTATATATATATATATAAATAGATAGATACATAATTCTTAATTATTGTACTTTTGTTTTTTACACAAACAAGAAAAAAAGAGAAATAATTCTTATTTTTAGCAGTATGTAGAACATAGTTTAAATCTTAACACATACACATTATTTTGTCATAGTAAATTTATTCCGTCTTGACAACAGCAAACATCTGTCTCTGATTCATCCAGCCTAATTAACCAGCAGACTTCTGTCCGTCCTTGGTTCGTCATTACATCAGGACTAAAATGTTTACATTGAGTCGGCCTGCTGCTCCTGTAACTGCGCTGTTGAGACATTCTCTCTCTTATCTGCATTCACCTCTGCTCCACTGACAGGAAGTTGACCAATGTAAACATGACCTTGCAGGCATTTTAGAACCCCCTCGCGCCCCCATGAGGAAATAAAAACCCCTCACGTGTACCATGCCCAGTAATAAGTCGCCTGCTGTCACACACAAACATGCACTCGTGTGTTGACATATTTCTGTCTCTTTACTTTGGTTTACACCATTATTTCATCGTTCAAATTGTTTCACAGCAGTTGACAGGATGGTAAAAGAATTTGACATAAGGCTTGTGCTGTGTCATGGAATTCCGATATATCAGGGTATTTGAAAATACCAACAGTATGTTTTTCTCTTTGTATTAAACTGCTAGAGATGCCATATTGAGTGAATGTAGTGCACAGCACGGGCCATCAGAGATCCGTCTCTACTGTTGGAGCAGGCTGAACTGAGTACGAACTGAAATGAGTGGTGGGGATTAGTAAACACTTGGCAAGCAACAGCATCTACAGCCACCATATTTTCACCTCCAACTCTGGATTAAGTTTATTTTTTAGTGTTTTAGTGAATTTTATTTTGTTTCTGTTGAGTTTGAATAAATGTTATACAATGATTTAACAAGGCAATTAAGCTAGAATGAGTTAGGTGACAGACTCGTAAGGTTGTATTTTTCTGTTCAGTTAAGGAGTGTGTGATAATATTCCCTGTCTTTTCATTTTGTCAGCTTATTTTGTTTATTTATTGTATGAAAAAACTAAGAGAGCTTGTTGAGTGTAGTCACTCCACGCCAGGAGGTGGTGATGGTGAATGCCATAATATACCATGTACTCTTGTGAAATGTATGCAAGGTATAAAGGTGTGGGAAAAGGTATTAATGTCCAGGTGTCTTGATTTGACTTCTCTTAGATTGGTTAGTGATTTATTACTAAGAGGAGATGAAAAGACTGATGGAAAATAAATCATCTATTATTCTGATTACCGATTGATCATTTTAGTCTTTTTACAAGCTGGTTCAGGTCAGTGATCGTTTCTTACAACAAAACAGGAAATTTGTCGGCGTCAACTTGGGTTTGGAGAAAATGCAATGGGCCTTTTTTCCACTATATTCTCAATTATATATTGTTGTAAATATAATCCGATTAATTGGTAATGCAACCCCAATTCCAAAAAGCTTAGGCACTGTGTAAAATGTTAATAAAACCAGAATGCAATGATTTCAAATCAAATCAAATCTTTATTTGTATGGCACTTTTCATACAAAGAGTAACACAAAGTGCCTCACAGAGATTAAAAACAATAACAGAAATGAAAAACATCAATGAAAATCAAGAAAAATACAGACAGCCTGACCCTCCCACCCCCACCTAGACGTACACAACAACACACACACAATCATGTGATTTGTCAAAATGTATTTATTGGTGTCTTTTACTGTCAATACAAATGTCTGATTTAAATGCCATGTGAATAGCTGTATTGGAAATATGTTAAATAAAAAAAAAAAGCATGTTGAATAATTATTTCCCCCACTGTATGTGTAAATCATTGCATTTTGTTTTAATGTACGTTCAACACAGCATCACTTTTTTTGGAACCTGTGTTGTAAAGTAATCATATGTTGAAGCCGTCATAAAGATGCTTATATTTCTTAATGTGAATTCAGTCCTCTAGGCCTGAAAAGTTGCATTTTTATTAGACTTATATGTCAGGACACACTTCTCAGAGATAACTGTTAATCAGCTGAAGGTTTAATCAAATCCAGATTTGCTGACTGAACATCAGAGTAACATCTGAAGGTGATGGAGTTGATACACACACACACACACACACACTTGTATGCACACTGGCACACATTTGGCACGAGAAATGAAAACGCCTACACAAACAGCTGGTGTGAACTCCTCCTCCTCCGGTGAAGTCCCACACAACAAGCCTGCACAGGATCCACAGATCAGGTTACCATGGTTATAGATCCAGGCGGTAACTCTGTCCACGAGCCGGCTTTTTCTGGGTTGAGTTAAAATTACCACAGCAGTTGTCTTTGTTCTTTCCCGCTCTTATTTTTCCTCTATGCTTATGCATATTTTTCTTCTCTTTCTCTGATACTCTCTCTAACACACATGCATCCTGCTTCAATCATTTTTATATGTTATCTTTTACATAATCTTAAAAGTTGTGTTTATGAAACTGCAAATTTCCCATGTTACATAATCACATAAGCTCAGTTTCAGTTCTCTCATCTCTCGCTACAGTTCCCTGTGTGTGTGCGTCTGTGTGTGTGTGTGTGTGTGTGTGTGTGTGTGTGTGTGTGTGTGTGTGTGTGTGTGTGTGTGTGTGTGTGTGTGTGTGTGTGTGTGTGTGTGTGTGTGTGTGTGTGTGTGTGTGTGTGTGTGTGTGTGTGTGTGTGTGTGTTCCTAATCAACACCAACAGATAGAAACAGAGAAGAGTCGTGAAAGGTGTTTCTGTCTCTTGGGCGACGACAGTGCAAAAGGGCATTTGCGAGGATGTCATGCTACAGTAGCACGGCTGGCTCCTCTGGTGTTAGCCCACGCCTCATCAGACTTTACGTCGCCCAGAGGCTGCTGGGATACTTTCTGTCACACTCCACATCTCCAGCTGATCCACAGTACTGACAGAGAGCCACAGGCTGGGAAGCACTGATGTCAATTGTTAGCTCTGTTTTCATGTGCTGTGTGCAGTATTCACTGTTCAGAATATTGCTTGTAGGGCGAAAGACTGCCTTCTGATGATTTCCTACTGAAAGAATAATGGCGAAAACTAACATAAATTTAAAAAAAAATACAATTAGAAGGAAAAATTGTCCCTATAAAGTAGTGAGGCTTAAGCAGTATTGCCTATTTGCCTTTTTGTCTGTATATAAATTGAAGCTACAGGAATGTATTGCATAATTTAGAGTAAACACAGTTCCTCTTAGAATTAGAAAGTACCTTTTAAAAACAAAAAATTAAGTGTGCCCAGGGTTCCAATGGTCATGGAAAACCTGTAAAGTCATGGAAGTTCACAATCACATTTTCCAGTCCTGGAAATGTAATGGAACTAGTAAAAATCACTAAAACCTTTGGAAAAATCATGAATACGCGGATTTGTAAGGCATGTTTTCTTGGCTTTATCTATTTAAGAGAGGGGTGTGGAGGGTATGTTTTCTTTAAAATTGCCAATATTACTCCGCTTATCACAACCAGAAACAGGAAAAACAAAAACTGTTGTTGGATTTGCAAATATCCAGTGATCCTTGAACATGTCATTTGGGATGCTGAAATTATATTTGAATAGAATTTGAATTTAATATATTTGAAAAACACTGGAAGAGTGTGACAAGGAAAAAATATATTGGATATCTTGTTGTGGAAAAGTTTTGAAATTTTGTCCATGGAAATTATGGCATTCCAAACAATTATGCAATTTTTAAGTTACTTGGCTGGCTTCTTTTTTCTCTCTCATTTTTCCAATAATTGCGTGCACCCTCTACAGGTGGGAGACTTGATTCCAACATAATTCATTCTTGCTGCTTTCCTAAAGCCATATTTGAGACTAAGACACTAACTTGCTTGTGATTAAATGCTGTCTGTCAAATTAACTTATGTCTCACCTCCCTCCTCCTCCTTATCCTTGACCTCTCTGCCTCCTCCCCCTTCTCTGCTTTAATCTCCTTTTCTTCTTCTTCTACTCCTACCTCTTCCTCTCCCCTCTCTCTTGCCCCTTCCACACAGATGCTCCCAGCCGCCCAGCTTGACAGGAGTGATGGGATGTGTCAACTAGGTATTACACCTATCCCAACATTTTACACTGCAAGCAGGGAGACTGGCTGGGTGGGATATTTTTTGGGAAAAAACATTTTAAAAATGTTTTAAAAAGCAGAATACAATTTTGGCATGCATCAGCTGATGGTTAAAATAGCATTTATTTTGTGCAAGTTTATCTCCAGGCCTACAGGGTTCATAGCCAACAAAAGCCCTTTTCACACAGGGATGGATCGATAGGGCTGCCACAAAGTCCTTTCCTTATGGAGCCTTTACATTTTTACACAGAACCAAACTATGGCAGCATCGTGCCCCTTGATTGTGTGATTTTAGTTGGCATGCCGGTATTGGGGAAGTAAAAAAGCGTGATGTGAAACACAACAGTGTTGGCCTCTATAGTGTGGCATACATGTATTGACAGGGCTCTAAACAATCACAAAGGCATAACATAAAAATGACAATCTGATCTCGTCCTCTGCTTGGAGGATTAGGAGCTCCCAAACGTTATTGTCTTACCATTTTGCAGACGATTTTGACCGCTGTTTTTCTTCTTTGAGTTAGCCACTAACAGCTGCTAGCTGCTTTTTAAATCTCCCACTTTGGATAACATGCTTAACACTTTATCAAAATGTCAAACCCATCCCGCCTGTATTCCCCTCCAGCCGGCTGTCCCTTTTACCTTGTCGCCGTTTTCGGCATTGCTACTACCTCCACTGCCGGCTTAAGGGCGGCAGAGGTAATTAAAATGTGCCCTTATTCTGATATTGCACCTTTGATTCCTTTGTTCTTGGGTTCCTGCCTTGAACAGGCAGTGTTGAAGGGGCTAAAGTCAGCGGTCTCAGCCTTAATTTTGTCCTTAGCGTTAATATAGGATATACTTAATGTCACAGCTCTTGCACTTTAAAAATTGCTCTTTCAAAATAAAAACAATTACTAGCTCAGGCTTGCGTTTTCTTTTACATGCACTCAAGAAACATCAGGACATCAGGTTAAGTTATTTTTTGTGATATATTATGAATGAATAAAAAGCAAAGGATGTAACACTCCTACCATCATCCTGTACACATACATAATAACAAATTTGGAGACAAGGAAATAGGAAGGGGAATAAAAATTCAACAAACAAATAGTTGATTAGTTATATGAGCTGTTTTTTTTTGTCAAGCTTGTTTGGTAACTGGGTTTCTAAGTAATGAATGAAATGACCTTTTAAATAATGTAACAGCTTTGCATTGTGCCCAGGAAAACAGGATCCTCAGTTCACTTTTCATTCATCTATATGACTATTTATCCAGAGGGTTTGGTCAACATTTGAAGGTTCCAGTGATCCATTTTATTTGTCTTTTGTGTTGCAACACTCAAGTGAACCATCAGTTGACCCTGACGATCTTGTACAATATCGTCATGCGATGCAGTTTCATTTAACACTTGAGCATGATTCATGAACTGACTAATGCAACAGTCTTATTGAGCCTTAACAAGATAAAAGACCATGGCACTGTAATTTTAAAACATGGAAACATCCTTTGTTAGTTCCAGACAGCGGTGACAGAGATAGAACCTGAGATATCTGATGTTTGTCTGATGCGCAAAGCTCAATTCATTCAGTGTGTGGCTGAATATCTATTTTTTAACGTAATGTGAAGACCAAACCATCCTGCAATGTTTTGTCAGAGATCAGCTTGTTAGCTCAGCTTTATTTTATCAGATCAATCAAATCTCATTGAGATAAAGATCCATTTTCAGAGAGATCTCTTTTATAGAGACTGAGGTCAAAGTGCATATTATATAACATAACAACACGACAGTTCAGTCACACAGCAGTCATCACTATCTCTCTGTCTTACACACACACACACACACACATATTTTAATTAAAATGGGCTTAAGTTAGTGACAGTCCTCAACCCTGAGATATTGGCAACTTTTGACTTTCTCACACTTTTGGTTTGATATTTTTCAATCTAGACTCTATTTTCTCTTCTCTTGGTATCTAAGTGACAAAAGGCAGCAACTATTTTTTTAAAACTGGTCCAGTAATGAAAGAGAGCGCTATAGCACGCAGCAGCGAAACGGGCTTCTATGTAAACTTTCTGGGCATGTCCACTTCATAAATTCACATCCGCTGAAAGTGTGTGATTCTTCCACTGACGGGCTCAGATTGTTATTGTGATTGTAAGTGTCCGACAACATCATGGAAAGGATCCCACAGAGATAGACCCTCTCGTTAAAGAGTAAGAACCTTTTTGCACCAAATTACAAACGCCCTAACCCACTTAACTCCATTTAATAAACAGTAGTTTTAGCGTGTATAGAGTCATCATATTTTCACATCTAACTGGGAGAAATAAAGGTTTGTGATTAGTTTGTGATTGTTGGGACAGTTGAAAGACAAACCAAGACTGTTTTTTTTTGTGAGTTTTATTTTGTTTTTGTCAATTTTGAATGAAATGTGTTTTACAACGATAAAATTACTGTTTATTTAAAAGGAGTCTATTGTGTTTGAGGATGTTGATTTCTGGGCTGTTTTTGTTTAGACAGAAAGGATCTTGCTCTTAACAAAAAGATCTATCTCTGCAGGGATCCTTCTACAGTAATCTGAGCCTGTCAGTGGCAAAAACAGTCACTTTTGGTGGACTACACTGAACATGTCCCGAGTGGTTACGTTGCAGACCAATTTCAAAATGTGTTTGTCCCATTAGTCACTTAAACACAAAAACTTTGAAAATGATGGCTTAAAAGGGTTTAAAAGTACCAAGTGAGAAAAATTATTAACGAGAAAAAGCTCATTATTAACGAGAAAAAAAGTCATTATTAATGAGAAAAAAGTCATTATTTACGAGATTAAACTCATTATTAACGAGAAAAAAGTCATTATTAACGAGAAAAAAGTCATTATTAACGAGATCAAACTCATTATTAATGAGAAAAAAGTCATTATTTATGAGAATAAAGTCATAATATTCAAACCTGCTGCTTTTGGAGACCATTGTCAAAATGAGGGCTACGGAGGATTTGTTTCTTGAGACACAACGAAACCCCTCTGAATAGCCCGTAGATGCATCCAACGATAACCCTGCAGTTGACCAGTTCAGCCATTTCCCCCTCCAGAAAAGCAGCAACATCCTCCAAGTCCGGCTGGTTCTTTCGCCGGAAAAGATGCAATTTCTTGCATATTCTTTTTAAAGTCCTGATACTTATGATAATGTGATGCTGATGTGCCAAAAGATTAAGTATCTCCTTGTTTGTGAAACCTATCCTAAAATACAACTCAACCAAATCCTCCGTAGCCCTCATGTTAACAAGTGTCTCCAAAAGCAGCAGGTTTGAATATTATGACTTTATTCTCATAAATAATGACTTTTTTCTCGTTAATAATGAGTTTGATCTCGTTAATAATGAGTTTAATCTCGTAAATAATGACTTTTTTCTCATTAATAATGACTTTTTTCTCGTTAATAATGAGTTTTTTCTCGTAACTAATGACTTTAATTTCGTAAATAATTAATTTTTTTTCCTTAATGTGGCCCTAATCCTCCGTCGTAAGGGACAGTTAACGATAAATTGAAAAAAAGTTTTGTCGGTGCCAGCTAAATGCCAGAGATGGTGCACAGCGACATAACTCAAGGTTTGATGTCATGGGAACCTTTGTTTGTGTCAAACACAAAAGTTTCCTTGGCATCAGGAATTTGAGAATTATCAGTTCGTCTGAGCAGGTATTGTCTATCTGTCTCTCTGCTGCCTTTTCATCACTCTCAGCTCTGATCACTCTGCTCCTCTCTGTCAAACACACATCTGTGTTTCACTCTGTATAATCTCAGCTCTCTATGTATTTGCCTCCTCCTCTCTGCTCACGTCTGTTGGCAACATGGATGATTATTTCTTAATTAATTTGAATATTTTTTTGGTTGGTTTAGGGCTGCAACTTTTATTTTTATTTATTTTTTACTACAAATTAGATAGTTAAGTTTATAAAATGACAGACATTTCTTAAAGGCCAAAATGACATCTTTAGATTTTTTGTCTACAGATAAAGAGATTTAGTTTACTACCACATGAGACAAAGAAAATGTGCGAATTCCTCATGTCACAGTTGAGAGGCTATCAACGTTTCCTTCAATTTTGCTTGAAAAATTCTCATTGATTATCATAATAGTTGATAGCTGTTGGAGGTTTAGATCACTCCATAGCAGACAGCAAATTACCTGAGTCAAAACTGATGTCTTGGGAGTGTGTACATGATCTAATTAGCAACCAAAAAACCCACAGCAGCCAAAATAGAGATGTAAGGTTTTGAAATGTGTATTAGATCTTTGCATTTGAAAAGCTACAAGCAGCATAATGATTTCTTTTCCCTTGATAAATGATGAGTGGTCGCTGTAAACATACTTTGCCATCGGAAATAAAACATGACAATTAGCGACAACAAAAGACCTGAGATAAGTTTTGAGAAGACGTGCAGCCTGGCAGCCTCTCGGGCTTTGGTGTGACGAGACCGTCACAAGTTAGGATATTAGAACCTTTGACATTATAAATCAAGATATTAATCTCGCTGTCTGTTTGTCTCTTTTGGTTTCCCAGCAGATGAGTCAGTCCTGGACGATGTAATCGGACTGAAGAATTCATCTGCAGTGTTCACACCGGAGCGAGACGGAGGAGGGACAGAGAGAGAAGAAGACGAGGAGGATATCGAAGACACAAGGATGGGCGTGGGGAAGAATACAACCTCCAAGACGATGGACAGCAGCAGTGAGGGAGGAAAATTTGAGGAGGAGAGCAAGCATGGCGCCGATTTCTACCCTATTCCGGTACACAAACAATTGTTATGACCTGGCTATAAAATGATAAAAACAAAAGACAAAACCACAGGTGCATCAGGAACATGCAGCAGGAACAGTATTTGCCACGCTTTTGCGCGATGGTTGCGTCCTGAGATAATCAGATTTCATCTTTAGGAATGCAGCAGGTGGCACCGCATGTCATATGGAAGTAACAGCCAGTCACAGCTGGCAGATATCTTTCCCTTCCTCCATACGTATCTTTCTGTGGTAAATATGAAGAAGCTGGTGATCACTTTTGTGCAGGCCTGCCCAGAGCTTTACATCCATCCTACCAACAATATTTGAGGCATAATACACACAAAATAACGCTGGGGAGAACATCAGCTCTGCACTCAGGATTTCTACTTAGTAGGCTATGATTCTGTGCAAGTTATGGTCACTTGGCAACCTCAGACGCAACCTGCCTCCTTTCTCCCGAAAGTTTGCACCACAGAGTAGGCTCAAGAGGCGGCATGTGTCCCGGCCCTGTGGCAGTCTCACGTGAAATAACAAAGACAGGGTTTGGTCAATATGCACGCAACCTAAAATGTCTGTCCTCTTCCATCTCCTCCCTCTGTCTTTGGCTCACATGCTCAGATTTTTCATTGCTTTTCCCTTGACTCTATTTTTGTGAGCACGGCCTGAGTGTACACACACACACACACACACACACAAACTGTATACTTGGTGGTCAGTCGGTGCGTGCTGCTGCTCAGTCCATCCATTTCCTTTGTTTGTCCTGTTGGTGTGAGACAAGAGCTTCATGTAGGTCAAAAGGCAACAATAGCACCTTACCTTAGACTCATTAAACAAACACAAATTTCTGCTTTAATTTAACTTTTTTTAATCATAATTCCAGTGATAAAAATTAGCCAGGTACATTTACACAAGTTCTGACATGCTTTTTTCTCCAAAGAGTACTTCCAATTTTGCTACTTAAACTTATCGTTAATGCTAAAGTAACTGTATATTCATATTCAAAATGACTCAAATGACTGTTTAGTGTGGAATAGGGCCATCATAATATAAGATTTTCACTACCAGCCCATAGTTTTAGTTTTCCAATTTCACGGTTTTGGTTCAGTATCACCACTCTCAACAGCTTTATATTTTTCAGTAATAAGCTCTAATAAACCTGCACCTGACACCTGCTCAGAACAATTTGGCAAACTGACAAAGTTGGCAACCAGCTGATGAAAACAGTTGAGCAGATGAAGAGCCAGATATTTCCCTCAGGAGTTGGTAGAAATCAAAATGGAGCTAAAAAGCCAGCAAACCTAAATTCATCTGTTATCCAAAAAAACATAACTGTGAATGATGCTAATGCTGCTAATAGTTTCAAAGGTCTTTAAAGACACATTACATACAGTACGATGTGTTTAAAAAAAACAAAATCAAGAACAAAAATCCTGTAAATTATTGGATTAAAAAGTATGAAATTAAAGAAAAACTAATCGGCAACTTTTTGATAACACATTTAACATATTAACTTGGTGAGTTTATACTGTCAGTGTTGTAATTACAGCTTGTTTCCAAAGCATCCAAGTTTCAATGAAATCAGTTCAGTTCATGCAGGTACTGAGTCCACTCACTCCATCCACTGAATTTGCCTGAAATCAGACAGAATTGTCAGCCTGGAGTGAGCAGATTTTAAGGTCGGGATGCAGGCAGCCACAGAATAAAACTTTCCACAGAGCTGCGGCGGTGACCATGAAGCCTGGCTTCAGATAACCTCTGTCCCGTTTGTTAGAACAATCTCAAGGCTTCTTTTGTGTCGTTTTCTGGAGCCGTTCAGAACAACACAAGGTTGGGAGGGGGGGGGGTGATTGGAGCTTAAAGTTTCCTTTTGTTTGTGTGTTTGTTTCTGTGTAAAAGCCTCAACTTTTAGACATTCTTTTCCAACGTTTTAGAAATTCCTTCGATACATGCACAGACTCTACTGTCCAGTGTTAAATCTGGGGCAGTCGGCATGCAGAGGTTTTTCTCAGAAGGGATTGCAGGGCTGAACAGTAAAAACTAGGCTGTAAAAAGGACTCTGTAACAACACAGTCAAGAGGGATTGCTGGCAGTTAATGGATGAGCGTCTTTACACACTTTAGTCTCTTTGCATCTTGTCCCTCAAACATGGAAACATCCAAAACTATATCATCTTCAAATGTAAGCTTTTAGTCCTCTTCACAATGTGTCTCTTCACACGCCTGGAGGGGATCATGGATTTGGCCATGTGAGAACCTCTTTCTGTCAACAGTCAATCTTGCTGCTACTACTTGAACAATCAGCCTCATATTTTGTGCTCACATTTATGACTCTATGCTCAAGGATCTCTTGTGGTTGCAGTGATTTACAATTGCTGAAAACCTCTATTGACTGTTTTATACCATCATTAACCACCGACTCCTAACTCTTCTTAACCAGCCAGTAGAGGCTGCAGGATACATTTAGGCCTTAGTTGTGTTTAAAAAACTGACATACAGAGAAATGTTTGGTCTCATTTTGAACCAGAGCATCTGCAGATTAATTCTATACCCAATATGTTATGATCCACTAAAGTCAGGCATGATACAACATGAATAAATCTCTGTTTTTGTTGTCTTTGCGGCCATCTTGACTGCAAGGGAGCCAGGAGGGACAGTTCCATTTCTGTTTGATTTAACATTTCTGTTGCTTTCTCGAAACGGCATCGCACACACTTACATGAAGATTGCGACTTGTGCATCTCACCTGTCTTTTCATATGGTCTTGTCAGACGGCCAACAATGTGTCAACACTGTGAGCGTTCTCCTCTATCAGTTGGTTGGGTCAATGTTGCTTTGGCAAACTGTGATTAAGATTGCCCTTTTCTTTATGAAAGGAGAGAGATATTAATAATGTGTGTGTTTGTGTGTTTAGGTGGTGGTGAATGGCGTGGGCGGTGCCAGTGGAGACCAGGATACTGAGAACACAGAACTGATGGCTATCTACACTAAAGATAATCAAGGAGCAGAAAAGGTAACCACAGAGGAAAAACGGAGAAGTGAAACAAACAATCCTCACGTGTCGTTATTAGTCATCAAAAGTGCTATTTTACTCCCGAATAAGCCTGTATTAAGCAGACTGATACATGGTCACATGGTGCAGAAAGCTTACTCATAATCACTCGCAATCAAAGTTTCAAGGACTTTTCTTTCGCTCCTTCACCTTTCCCCGACATTCTCAAAGATGTAATCCTTCAGATTTCAGTCCTAGTGAATTTATAAGTCGTGGTTACCGTAGTAACAACACCTGTGGTTTAATACTACAGTTTACACGCACTTGAACAGCTACTCTGTCAGACATGCAACAGAACAACAACTGGTGTGTGTGTTTACCGTTCAAATAAGCAAACACATGTTGTTTTAGTTGAGATCTCAGAGTAGTTTTCCATCTGACAGCAGAGCACAGAGCTCACTGTGGCTGCTCCTTCATCTTTCGTTACTCATAGAAAAATGTAAAACTCATCCACTGTCTTGTTTTTGTAGATGCATTATTCATAGATGATTGCAGTCAGTGTTGACACTTTGCGGTCCCAGCAGCTGCTTCACAATAAAAGCAGTGTTTTTCCAGATGAATGCTTTTAGTGTGAAGACGCAGCGGTCTGAAACAGTCAGTTTGCTTTATCAATAACTGATTGTAATAGTTTGATACGGCTGCGATGAGAGTAAGCAGTAAACAGTGAGGCTGTTATCAGTTAGACTAAAAAAGCACTTAATTTAATGCTGCTGCATGTGAGTCCCTCGTGTTGATTACCTACCCTGGCAGCCTTTTTTTCTGCTTGTTGTCTGTATTTTATTTGTTTGTCGTGGGTGTATCAGGTTAGGGGTTTGTGTGTAGTTGTATCTTGTTTGGTTTTCTTTGTGTATTTTTGTTGTTAAGTTCAAGAGAATAAAAAAATGACATCCAAGTTTCTAAGCTGAACATCCTAAAGGGATAGTACAATTTTTTGAAGTGGGGTACTTATCCATAGTCCGTGTTTTACCTTTATTAGATGTCCAGTAGTCAGTCAGCACAGCCCCATTTGGAGAAGCAGGCAGCAGTATCGACATGGAAGCCAAGCAATGTCCTGCTGTGGACGGGGATCAGCAACCAAGCACATTTTAGCCCCGTAAAATTGCCCTACCTAAAAAAGTAAATAAGTTAAAGACTACACTATACTGAGAATATTTAAACTGCCTTACCTTTCAATCAAACAGCCCTTTCTGACGGGGAAACCACTTACAGCTTCAGTTTCTCACTATGCTCTCATCAAAGCCTTCAGACTCCGTTGACAAAAACAGTAATTTTAGCTCGCTGAGTGCTGGAATTACTGGTCTACCGCTGCTTCGATCAGTTAGTTAGTCTGTGTTATTGTGTGACTTCTGTGAATCTGAAATAACTGTTTAAAGCCAAAGTCACACAATAACACAAACAAAGAAACTGATAGAGGCAGCAGCAGACCAGCAGCTCCTGTCTTTAGCTAAGTTTGATTACTGTTTTTCTCAATGGAGTCTGGCTTTGAAGAAGGTGATATAATGGCTTCAGCTCCCCATCAGAAACGGCTGTTTATATCAGTGTAAAGCACCAAAATGCTCTCATGACTTAAAACTGGTTTTGATTTTTTATGTTCTGTCTATTATGACTTTCACGTTTAGAACTTAAATTGTTGTCGTTTTTGTTGTTTTGTTTTTCCTTTTTCTTTTTCTCACTTATCTAATTTTGTATTTTATACAAAGCAATTTATACTATAAACATCTTGAAGCAAAATCCATCATTATTGATCAGTTATATTTAACGTGTTCATATGTTGACCCTTTTTAGCAAATTCCACATCCAATATTAATTACATTTTCACTAATTATTATGATTAATAATGTGAATTAATAAAATAAGCATATAGTTCTGGCCATGAGAGATGCCTGACTCTTTAAGTAAAAGGATTTGCAAGCTCAGTCAGCTTTACTAGTTTTACCACATCCCTGGTTCTTTGTATTTTCAGCAGTGAAACACAAACTCATTTACTCTGCAGTTAGCATAAATAAAGTACTAATTCACCCAAACACATCACCATGTTATCTTCCCTCCTTTCTTATTGTCACTGTGACTGTGCGTTTTTTTTTTCAGAGAGACTGAAGTCATGTGTTTGGTTCTCTTTCACACAGTCTCTGTTTTTTTTGTTCTTTTTTCTTATCATTCATGAAATTCCAGCCTTTCTCATATCCGCTTAGACGTGCTGTTCTCACATCAACATTTGACGAGATCAGTGTGATCTGGCTGTTATTTTCCTGAACTTTCACATAAAAATATTTCAGCAGAAGCATTATTTTGCACTTTACACAAAGTGAAGTGAACAGGACAAAGTAAACCTGATAAGGATATTCATTCTTTTTGTTTCTTTGTGTGTTTAGAGCTCAATGTCTGAGACGTTGGACAGCACAGATAGTACAGATGCACGGAGAATGGATATGATCTACACTATTGAAGACACCCCACCCTGGTATCTGTGTGTGTTCTTGGGCTTACAGGTAAAACTACATACTGAACTGTTATGTGTCATGGTTGACAGTGTGTGTCATCAGTACTTTGTCTTTAAACTGGAGATATCTCAACATGAGACCTGCAAGACATGCATGTACACAGGTCCTGTATAATCAGTGTGTGTCACATCATCACAGTGGTTGTACTTGTCATCTCAGTGCAGTATTTTTCATCAGACCGTCCAAAACCTTCATTATGCAACTTGACGCTAGAAACAAAAATAGGATTGTGCTTACAGAGGTCATCATGTAGGTGGTTCTGTGGGCTTATGTTCTCACTTTGTGACCACAATGAGTTTGCGTCTGGACTTTTGTTTTGTAGTCATTACTAAGAACATCTTTTAGCGGTCGACCAATATTGGTTTCTCAGGGCTGATACAGATTATTAGTAGTTAATGACACCGAAAACCATCATTTGAAACTGATATGCATTTTTTAGGTTTCATATAGTAAAAGTTCCTCCCATGCCAACACTTTCTTTGCACTTTTTCCTTAATTCATTTTATCATATTTATTATATTTATTTTATCATTCAGATAAAATGCAGATACACTGGCCCCATTAATCGGCCAGGTGGATAATCTGTTGAGCCCTTTTACAAACACCTTTTATATATATTTCTGGGAAATAAATGAAAGGACTGAGCACAGAGACCTACTATGGCTTCACAGTCCTTCAAATGTGTTTTGGATTTTGTAATATTCGAGGAAAATACAATTTTAGAAGTAAGAGTACATCTGGATACAAATTAGCATCAAATATTGTATATTGTAGAATACTGGGGCTTAATACAGCTCAGAAAATTCTGGCTCCAGGATTACCAATCACATTAACGGCCTGTTTGTCAGGACAGACTAGAAAAGACTGATGAGTGAAGAGTTGTTTGTCATGAGAAAAGAAATGAACATTACGCTTAAATACCATATATTTTAATAATAATAAATAAACCAGATGTGTGGACTTATTACATGACTTGGACACAAGTCAGACTGGAGTCACAAATGTAATGACTTAAGACTCGACTTGACAAAATCAAAAAAGACTTGCAGCTCAACTTGAACTTAAACACCAATGACTTGTGACTTCACTTGGACTTGAGCCTTTCAACTTTAAAATACTCATTGCCTTCCCCCAAGCACAAATATTAAAATGTATGTTATTTTAAAAGTGTGCCAATTCAGAGCGTCGACACTCAATTCCCCAGATTCACTTTGTATGAACCAGTCCGACAGCATCTAAACAAGTTGAGAGGAGAACCATGAAGATATAACGTTATGTCACTGAGTGCCAGTTGGAAAAAAAGATACTAAAGATAATTTTGTTTGCATCCAAAAACTAAGTAGTGGTTGACAAAAAAGATCTTGACATTTGAAATTGCACAAAAAACATTAAGTCAAGACTAATATTAACATAGTTCGAGAGCTAATGTTTAGCCAGTCTTATTCCACTGTTGTTACAATGGCATTACATGTGGTGAAGAGCGCATTATGACTTGTTTGTGACTTGAAACTAAAAGTTTAGGACTTGGGACTTGTTGGTCTTGACTTGGGACTTTGATGCAAAGATTTGAGACTTAGTGAGTATTAAAACCTAGAAAGAAATAAAGCCTGTCGGATTATTATCTGTTTAAGATTGAGTAAAAATACTAAAATTTACCCGTATGTTTGATATCATTCACAAAAGGGCCCTAGAATATATGAACTATGAAACTGACATGGCTGAAAGCCAACTTAACATAAGAGCAGGTATTATGTGATGGTGTTTTCTTCTTGTTAAAGGTAAAACAGCAATAGAACAACCTGTCCCTGCATGTTAAACAAAGCCAAACAAAAGCACTTCTTAAAACAAAAAGTAGGA
The DNA here is from genome assembly GCF_026936395.1 of Plectropomus leopardus. Lineage (NCBI taxonomy): Eukaryota > Metazoa > Chordata > Actinopteri > Perciformes > Serranidae > Plectropomus > Plectropomus leopardus. The sequence continues at coordinate 12,339,262 of NC_142179.1, read as the reverse complement.
AGGATTCGTGGGGAGGGATGCCTTTCTTCACCTTTGAGAAAGGGAAATTTGAACCATGGGTATGGAGTTGCAAGGGGGGTGACTCAGTTTACAGTGTATTTTTATTTTTTTTTTTGCAATGTTTTGTGTGTTTCTATGCATGGCTTTTGTCTCCATCGAAGACAGCTCTGGGAAATTAGTGGGTAAACATAATGCTTTTACCCTCTGGGATTTTTTATGACATGATATTCCTTAGCATCATTGTGCTTCAAATTTCTAATAAAAATCTAATTAGATCAAAAGAAACTCTACTTATACAGAAAATATAAAATCAAAGCCACCATATGTACAGCTTAATTCCTAAACTATTAAGTGAGTCAAACTAATCAAAGGAAAATTGCATGTGAGACTAACTAACTTGAGATTCAGGGGTTTCCACTCTCACGTGTAGCAGTTAGGCCAGGTGAAATAATGTGGGAGTGGTTTTTCCACACATGATTGTTCTAGCAATAATACAGACCGGTACAGGGATGAATCATGTAAAGAGAATGTAGATGAGTCCCACTGTTGAGTGGCTGTTATTATTAGCAGGTGATTTTATAATAATGTGAAACATTGTCAAATTTCTCATGAACACGCAGACCTGGTAAATGTGCCCTGGGCAGTAAATTTGTTTTCAGTTACACAATTCGTTCAGGAGAGTTTTTCAGGCATGATTATGAGATCATGTTTTCCACCTGTGTACCAAATGTAATGAAAAGGAACTCTGTAGCAGGTTTTGTTTTTTTTCTTCTTCTGATTCAGTTTAAAACAAAGGGTTAAAATAACTTATTTTCATCAAGATTGAAGTTTTAAGTCAAAATATAATGTGGTTTAATGGCTGCCTCTTCTAAAACGCTATACCAAATTACCAAATTTCATTCACATCTGGGTATTGTTTTTTTTTTTTTTGTTTTTTTTTTTTTTTTGTCCCAAGAGAGCAAAGTTTTCATAGAAGATGGTAATCCTAAAGAAAAAAAGGTTTATGATGATGATCAAATTGAGGGAACTTCCTAATAGATTGTAACTGTGGTATTTCTGTGTTTACAGTCTGTGTCATCAAACTCATGTCTAACAATGGACACACATATACACAGTGACTCTGGGTTGTTTTTTATTTTTTTTATTTATTTATATATTTATAATTTTTTTGTCTTTGCAGCACTACCTGACATGTTTCAGTGGAACTATCGCCGTGCCGTTCCTCCTCGCCGAGGCGATGTGCGTCGGCTTTGATCAGTGGGCCACCAGTCAGCTCATTGGGACCATCTTCTTCTGTGTGGGGATCACCACGCTGCTGCAGACCACGCTGGGCTGCAGGTACACACAAAACACTCTCACACAGACTTATGGAAATGATTTCCGGAAAAAAACCCCTAGAAGACTCATGTCTACACACAAACACCAAACTGCAGCTGTTCTGTAAGTCGTACATCGTGTTCAGTCTGTCACTTCCTCACCTCCCCCTCCTCTTCCTTCGCCCTGTCATCTCTTAAGTACTACTTAAAGACAAGGGTCGTTGTGGACGTTAAGTTCCTCTTTCTCCATCCTTCCTCTTCATGTCGCTCTGAAGTGTGTTAAAGTGTGTTCGCACGGCTTAAGTAGAGGCTCACATGTCCCTTCTTATTGTCATGGTAGGTTCCCCAGAGTCAGTTTTAATTTCAAATTTGTATTGAAATTTAAAAAGATCTCACAGATACATTAAGCAGAGATACGTAATTCCTCTTAATATTTTAAGGGGGTTTATTCTGTCAAAGTTTACTTTAATGCATATATTCTATCAATGTGTGATGAGTTAATGACGCTTTCAAGTTTCAAGTTTTCATTCATGTTACAAAAGGAGTGTTAGGCCGCTCTAAACATTTTTAGACTGGTTTGATATTATGCAAAATACCGGACCAGTACACCAAATTTTACCAGTAGATGTTGCACTTGACTCAGCAACTGCTCCACAAGATGAACATAATTACACAGAGTCCCAACTGCAAGCGAGCGTCCAATTGTCACGTGGCATCCTCAAACATTGGACCTCTTCATTAACATTAAATCCTTAAATATGCACTTTTGTTTCATCATATAAATAAACCATGCAAATATCAGCACTCAAGATCAGACTTGAGATGTAGTTACTTAAAAGATGATTAGAAAGTACTCGCTGTCTTCTTATGTTTGGACCTTTTACACAGTAAACACACCTTTTATATTGTAATATTTACATGGAATGACATGCTGCATTACAATATGAAACAGCAAGTAGGTTGTCATTAGCGATGGTCATTTACCAGAAACTTTCAGCCTCCAGGCAATCTCCCACCAGCCAGCTGCCATCTTTCTGAGGTTTTTGTAGCTCAATGAGGTTTCATGTTGATAATTCCTTTTTGAACTTCAAGAGTAAACTGTTCCTGTTGTGGTACTTTCAAATCAAGTGACAGGAATAATACAAACAGGACGTCCGGCCAGTTAGGACACCTCTTTCATTCACTTCAAATACAAAATTTTGTCAAATGGGTGCAGTGTTATTTTTTCTTGAAAAACTGACTTTATAGTGTCCCGTCTCATCCCAAAAAACACATTAATATTCCCGTGAACAAACAGAACATGCGCCATCTCTACTGAAATTTGCTCTTCATGTTGCTGGTGCTCAGCTCAGCAGTAACTTGCACACGGCTCATCAACAAACAAAATATTATGTAAATCACTCAGTCATATTACTTATTACTAATGCAACACAAACTGGCTTCAGCGCTGTGACACCATTTCTGTTAGGCTACTTTTTGATTTTCCAGACTGTGCCGTTATGACAAATGTTGGTTCAGCCAGTTCGCATACAGTTAAAAAGTTGGTACATCTGACCGGACTGGCAAAAACAGAAATATACTTAACTTTAGACTGCAGAGTGGACAGTAAACTTTCCAGAAATTGAGACAACAGAACAGAGAATGAGGAGATTCCAGAAACTAAAGACGTGGCGTTTCAGTGCGGACCAGAGGAGTGACCTACATGTAGTTCAACTATTGCATCACTTTTGGACAGGCTATGAAACACACAGCCGTGTCTTTGTTGGCTGTCTGCTAACCTAGAGGGAAGTCCCCTGCTTTCAGCAACACGTGTGTTCTTTTAACCCAGTTTCTCCCAGACTTTTTAAATTCTTTTAAACGCAGGCACCTGCTCTGTTTTGAAAATACATTCATATCTTTTTTCTCATGTCACCACAGGGACTGATTACACATATTTCTCCTTCCACCTCCTCCTCCTCTTGTTCCTCTCACAGTCCACAGCCTGCCCTCGAGCCGCCCTCGTTCTTCACACGTCTTGATCCAGTATCTGAAATCTGTTGATCTCTCTGGTTCACCCCTACCTTTGTTTAATGCTCTCAAGCGTACATAATATGATTCAGTCCACCTGATTCCACTCTGAGGGTTATATCAGTCCCATCCCTCACCAATAAAACAACAACTGACATGAGATATTACCTGTTGCCTGGATATTATCCCATCTCTTGGATTTGTGTTTTAATGAAAGCCAGGTCATGTTGGCATGAGGTGTTGTTTTTCTTTCATAAAAGAGGGGCAGTTCAGGGAGGTTAACTCTGACTCTTTTCCCGTTTTTGTAATGAACCATTTCCATCATGTCATGGCAGATTTCTGAGTGTGTCATTATTGCTCCCTCAGCGGCCACTTCTGCCAAATCACCTCATTCAGACACAAACCCAGACAGACACAGATACTCGCTGTTCTTTTTGACACATACTCCATGTCCATGACTGATGCCTCGATGGAAATAGTTTGCAAACATTGTCCTATCTGTCTTTTTTTTAATTTATTTTTACTCAAACATTCAGTAGGATGCTCAGAGAAACTTTTTGAGGTAAAAAAAGTGGAAACCTTTTGAAGAAGAACTTTAACACAAGTGATTAATTCAGGTTTGAACTATAAAACTGCTATAAAACTTCAGCTGGCTGAAATTATGTTTTAATAGAGTTTGATATGTCCGAAAAACGCTGGAAAGTGTGTGTGTGTGTGGGGGGGGTTATTATGGGTCCTTGAAAAGTCATGGAAAAGTGAAATTTTTTCCATGTGTGGGAACCCTGTTAATTACTTGTGTGGATATTTGTAGTTTCATCGTAACGTTTGTATTCCTCATGAGGATCCTTGATTTACCGTGAAATGAAAAAATGTCTTAGAAACAGCTGAGACAAACAGATGAGGATAAACAAATTCGGCAGGCCTCTTACAAAACTCAACATGACTTTTATTTTGCTCACACATTTCTCTGCTTTGGGGTCAGATCAGGAGTCAGCGATCTTGTTTACCCTCAGGCTTTGATTGGGTACTTTCCCAGTGTCCCAATAAGGATTAAATACAGTATAAGTCCGGAAGCAGAATTTTTTGGGTACATGCCAAAGTCAACAGAGCACAGATTGTCCAGTGCGTCATTCAGATCATTTTTGATACTGATGGGCTTTACTGGTCCCAGGTATTTGTTTGTTCTCATGTCAGTACGGCAGCTCTGCTCATTTATAGCAGGTTAGTTTGGTCACTACCTGCAGAGAAAACTGTTTTGTTAACTGTTACCTCCACCACAGACAGGGTGTCCAAATGTTTTTAAATGGGGGGCCAGATTAGATAATGTGCAGATAGCAGTTGTGCAGGCATGTGCAGATAGGCATGTGCAGACAAGCACATGCCTGGGAGGACCTATTTAATAACGTATGGCTTCTGAAGAACAAATACTATGGATGACCAAAGAGACAGGCAGATGTTTGCTCTGCACCAAAACATTTGATGTTGGCAACATGGAAGAAGCATCCTGTTCGGCCAGACTGAAGAGTAATGAGCATCAAGACACCCAAAAGGCCGCTCAACAGACTGCCAGAATTGACGCCAGATGACGTCAACACTTTGGGTCTGCTGTAAGTGTAGACACATTTCATGTCATATTCAACGCTGCATTTTGGCTACAATGCCAGTCGTTGGGCAAAGCACTTCATTGCTATAGATGCCTACTTATTTTAAACTGCTCAAATAAAGCCACGGAAATGGGGTAAATTGCTCAAAAAAAGGTCAAGATCTAATGACTTTTATCTCTAACAGCATGGTTCAAGCACCTAAAAGGCAGGATCCTACTGTTTTCATAATGCAACTTAAAAACCCATGTCTTTAAATCCCCACACAGGCTTTCTCAGTCTGAGATTACCCAGAAGTCACTATCAGGCCCACAGAGCTTTAGTTTTCACAGGCTGAGTAGCACTTATCATGATGAGACACCTTATATTTATGTGTAAAACTGGAGGTGTGTCCCTTTTATTTATTTATATATATATATATATATATATATATATATATACACATATATATAGCAGCTGCAAGGGTTACCCAAGTAATATGGTTAAACACAGTTAGAGAACTTTAAATTGTGATGCGTTATATGGACAAATTTTCAGCAAACATTTGTCAGTAGAAAATAGCTTAAGAATACACCTAATATTTGACTCATTATGGCAACAGCAGGGACATTTTCGGTTCAGTGCATTCTCCCGGGAGAGGGAGCGAAGGCTCTCAAGTCAAAATGTCGTCTATCTCTTCACCTCTTATTCAGTTCTTCCTCACTTTCTGACACAAACAAAGACACAGCAGCGTTTTGGCTTCAACAGGAGTGGCATTCTTGTCACACCAACAGCCCACTCTCTTTTCAAAGGAAGTGCTGAGCTGAGGTGACACACACAGTAGCTTTCTATTCATTGAGAAACTTGGTTTGCATGCTGGAGGATGACAGTGGACATTTTATTTTTAGCATGTACATTTTTTATGAGCTGATGGATACTGCAAGATTACTTGCATATTTAGCATTTCAATCTGATCACAAGCGATCAGTCACAAGTCAAGAGTTTTGCAGAATTTTCTTGAAGGATAGAAAGAAGTGGGTGGAGGGAGGAGAGAAAGCAGTCTGTGTGATGAGTCACGGTGCCAAGTGAGGTCGATCCAAAAAAAAACCCAAATGCTTTTCCAGGAAAGGTGAAGTGAACGTGCGTCTGTGTGTGTCTCACTGTGTATCCTGCTTGTGTGAACAGCTGTCACCTGCAGACATTTATAAAATTTGATATGATTCAGTGTAGACTTGCTTTTATTTTAAATTTGATTCTTTATTTCTACAGTTTTATTTATTTATTTACAGCCTCTTCCTACTTATATACCTTTGTTTGCTGAAAAAGACACACAACTACTTCCATAATTAATAGTTGAAGTCCGTCTTTATTGTCCTTTATTTCTACCGACTGGTAAATTACATCTGTTCAGTGTAAGCTGTCCTGGCTGGAGGTTAAGTGCTGTTTTTATTTGATGGGTCTGATATTTGCAGCCGAGCACAATATTCTTTTAGCAGATGCAGTTTGAAAGCTTGAAGCAAATGTTTGACCCACAGTGTTTGAGCAGATTGGTAGCAGTCTAAGCATAACCATGCACTGATTTCATACTGCATAACTCGGCATGGGAACTGGTATGATTTTATTGATACCAGTGCCATCATTAATACTTCTTATCTGTATGTTTCTTCATAGATTCCTTTATGGATACCAGATCATTTTCTGTGTGTAAAACAGCAAACCCACACAAGATTTTAGCATCAACCATCTGTTTTTATTCCTCATCTAAAATGGATGAATGTGAGAATATTTGTACAGCATTTGTTGTCATTCCGTATTTCTTAGTTAAAGAAGAAAGTGTATTATAACAGGATATTTATACAGACATGCTGCTCGGTTGAAAAGCAGTGGCACTCAAGTGTAGAGAGTTGAATTCATGGCATTTCTGGAATGTAAGCCTGTGTTGTGTAGAAAGATGTTTACATTGCTGATGTTTTCACGCTTACTTGAAATGATCATCAAAAGATTATTTGTCATGTTTTTTGTGAAATGAAGTCATGCTTTGGACTGTTTCTTCTTCACCATGAGTCCTTGTTGTTGCAAGTTTCCAGCAGCTTAGACATGAGTTTGATGTCATTGTTTTTCAATACACTGCTGTTGAAAAGACATACCTGCATCGAGTAATGGCATTAATAAACTCTGAGGTATAGGATTCCTATGGATGGAAAGTTTGGAACCGGTTCTCAATTGGAACCTTTTATTCGGTTTCCGTCCATGTGCATAACACTGTGTTATAGATTGGAAGAGATTGTTTGCTCCAAATGACTAAAGTCTTTTAAGAAAGTAAAGTATGTCATTTTACATTGCTACAAATATATTTGTGCACTCCAGAATAAAGCAGCATCTGCATAGATGCCTTAGTATCTTTAGGGTTAAACTTGAGTGTTATGGAGAGTAGCAGGTGGAAAGTTAGAGTTTACTGAAGTACCAATATTGGAACGGAGAAATTACTGATTTATGTTGCCTGCTTGTTGTTTGTTATTTTGAAAATCAAACTATTTTTCTTGAGGTCTCAAGCCTAAATCTTTTAAACTTTTGTGCTAGTCTCAAGTTCAGAGTGTCTTTTTTGTTAACATTTCTATTGATTTGTCCTTGTGCACACATTGGAAACAAGCAGCTGTACAAAGCAACATGATGACACACATATAATATGTAGGAGTGTTGGTTAAATACTAATGTCCGCATACTGTCTCTAAACCACAAATATTTTTTTTTGAAGCAAACACTGTGTCATTTCCAATCTGATCTTTGTCATGTCATCAGGGTGTATGTTTTTTGTGGCACAGATTTAGTTGGCTCAGTGCACCAGTAACACTCACAGATGATACTTCTAGCTCTGACTTTGTTCACTTCCCCTTTCTTGAAAAAATAAAAGTCCTCCTGTTTCGGGTCATTCACACCTTTGTTATTTCTGTCTTTTGTGTTTCCACTCATATGACGTCAGATCAGATCTTTTCATATCCCTCCATTGTCATGACAGCCAATTACAGTTCTAATTTAAGGTCAGCCATCATAAAAACTTGTTACTTGTTTATGAGTTTATTTAAGTTTGAATGGTACCAATGGTTTGAGTGGAAGAGAAAGAAAAGACGGAGCGAAATCTGTGCCAGCAATAACATGACTGATCTCAATAACTCACCCTGTGTTTCACTGACCTTAGATCCTCCCAAAAAGACCAGAGGGGTTCTCACAGTCCACATAATAAGAGCTATCAAGAAGTATGATCTCTGAATCCCACATTATTGACTTGAAACTGAATTAGAAAGTTTCCATTACCAAGTAGATTTTTACTTGGGTATTAGGTTTTTACTTACAAGGAATTTGCCCTGATGTTTATACGAGAAATATATTTAGAGTACTGCAACAGTTTGCAACAGTGTTGCAAAGAATCACCTTGCTTTTTACGAAATCAAAACACTTTTTTTGTTGTGCATTTCTGTGATTATTCACCCCAATAATGTCATAATGTCATCTGTTGTGCTTTTCTTGTGTTTAGGTTGCCTTTGTTCCAGGCTAGCGCTTTCGCCTTCCTCGCACCAGCCAAAGCCATCCTGTCACTGGACAAATGGAAGTGTAACACCACAGGTAACTTCTCTCGTCTGTCTCTCAAAGACTCATTCAGACAGACGTTCCTGTCTTTTACGCTATGATCTCAACTCCAAATGCTGTCTGCATAAAAGCCTGCAGAGTTATGATTCACACAGTGATATTTTTAAATTCTCTTTCTAATCTCGTTTCCTCATTGTTGGTTTTTTTTTTCACCACCAGAAGTTCCCGTGTTCAACAGCACAGAGCTCCTTCACACAGAGCACATCTGGCACCCCAGGATACGAGAGGTGAGGCAAAGAAAGAGAAAAGAAAGAGTTCAAAGGAACAGCAACTCAAGAGTCAGTAGCAAGAGAAAAAATGATGATCAAGTGCTAAATAAGAATAAATCATATGACAAAAATACAAATTAGATAAAACAATATGTAATCTCTATACACCTGTCACTTATAAAAATAGCAGTTACATCCATAATTGCTGGTTGTTCCTAATAATTGTAATACGTGCATGGTATGTATTATTTTTACTGTAACAGTAGAAATGTATAAATACTGTTGCACAGTAAGTGGTAAAATATAAAGGATATGGATAAAGACACGTACATATTATATATATATACAGGCAGATATGGCAAAATATCACTATATGATAGACATAAGAATAATTACACAGCGTAAGTATGTGTACTGTGTATATAACATATCCGATCTATTGTACATGTATATTTTACAAGTTAAACAACATATGTATGTAACAGAATCAAGAAGAAAACTAAATTTAAATTAAATATAACCACACAGAAATGTGTACACAATACAATGTATTTCTCAATGTTACAGTCAGTGTATTTAGATTTTTTATCAGTATATTTATAATTTGTTATGTATCATGGTTAAATAATGGATGTTTTTTTAGGCTCATGTTTGAACAGGAGAGTTTTTCTTCCAAGTTTCTAAATGGGAGTGTCAGTGTCTTTAAATGGCTGCAGGGTTTTTTTTCCGTGACAGAAGCTGTTAATTTGTGTTAACCTTTTCCGTTTGCGTAAGCCAGTTGAGTAATTGTTTTTTATGTGACCCGCGAATGAGACTAAACTCAATCAGACCAAATTACATTGTTGAATGGGACATGGATGGGCTGAGGGCGGGAGCGACGTGCATGTGATAAAAAGCTATGCAAGGAACACAAAGACTGATAAAGACCAGACAAACAGGATTACTATTCTGTAACCTCATCTGCTCCGACTGTGATGGAAACTTTTCTAGTTTTTATTTTTTATTCATTAATTTGATTTCACGTGATTTGGATATCACAAATGTTGGTTGGTAGAAGAGGAATTTTCTTTTTCATGGAAATAAGTAACCAGAGGAGTAGCAGTTTGATGCAGTTTTTAAATGTATTCTTTTGGCACTTTGAGCACCACAAGCTGAGTGCCATATAGTTCAGGCGAAACGGGGTGTGTTATTTGAGATTTAAACATTTAATTAAAATCTACTTTAAGGTGCTTCAGTCAGCATCATTTTGTATCCATCTGAGCCTGCACCCGTGCTTCATAAGCATGACTCAGTTTAAAGAGAATCATTTTGAAACTGCAGGAGTGTCTAAGTGTGTAGTTTCACTTTCAAAGCCATAGTCCACCCCCCCCAAAAAAACCCATCCCTTATTAGTGAACTCTCTCTGACTCTTCAATTTTTATTTCCCATCAGATCCAAGGGGCTATTATCGTGTCATCCCTGGTGGAGGTGTGTATCGGAGCGCTGGGTCTCCCCGGGATCCTGCTGAAGTACATAGGACCTCTGACCATCACCCCCACCGTGGCTCTTATCGGTCTGTCTGGTTTCCAGGCTGCGGGAGAGAGGGCTGGAAAACACTGGGGTATTGCCATGCTGTAAGTTCGCACTTTTACAGAAGGAAATTCACGTTTATACGTCAATAAAAATCTTTACTACAGTGACACCCTGAACCATTGTTCTCTGTTTATAAGGAAAAAGTAACTAAAAGTGAAGTCATTTGCTCTGTCAGCTTCTATTTATTTCTTCTTATTATACATTTCTAACAGATTTGTCATTGCCTTTTTTCCACATGCTTTTAAAAGAAATGAAACTAATTTGCTCTGGTTTTAAAGGGTTAAATAGCTTTAGAATAGGTTTTAAAAGGGTTAAGTTTAGCTACGTGTAGCGTTCTGCTGCTCCGTCTGCACTCAGAAGTCACTCTGCACTCTGAAAGTGTGGTGCAAAGAATGACGAAAGGTACTAATATTTACGGGGTGCTCCTAATGAACAGTCAAGCTCCAAAATTAGAAGATCAATACATGGCAGCAAAAATTTTAATTGTGAAAGAATGTGTGGGAACCCCGTGTCACCCACAAGCCGGAGCGTTTATTGGTCCAGTGCGGTGCAGTGCATTCTGGTAGTTGTAGGTTTTCTTCATCTTGAGCGAAGGCGAATACCACATCCCTTTTTTCAGTTTTTTCTGGTCATGTAGCACCAGTTTCAATTTCTCGGTTGTATAAGAGGACTATCTCTCCAGCAGTGAAATACTTGATGATGATTATTCACAGGGTCACGTGTGGCTCATGCACTTCAAGTGATTTAAGCTGAATGAACCTTTTAGATCTCCTTCACAGAAAATATTTGCAGCCCAAGATTGAGCAGATAAAAAGGACATAAAGAAAGCCTTTTTTTCCTTAGGAAAAAGCATACTGTATCATTAAAGGCTGTAAAGATACAGAGGAGTGACTCATGGGGGAAGATGCACTTCAGAGCTGTGATATTCATGTGGTGTGACATCAGTTCCTGCTGTGTCACGGCTATTTACACTGTAGCTGGAAACCGCCTCCTCTCGCTCCTCAGGGACAGAGGATATGTGCCGGTAATTGCCACTGATTTTCTTTTTTTCCAGACAGTTAAGATAATTGATTGGCTTTGAGGCCTCTGGGGTCAGAGTCAGACGTAGATGGGAGGAAATGGAACATGTTCGCACAGGATCAGTTTTCTCGAGGGAGAATAAACAATAAAGAAAATAATTATAAGACACTGTGATCCATCAAACTGAGGGTGATTGTTTCTGTCTGCAGGACAATCTTCTTGGTGCTGCTTTTCTCTCAGTATGCCAGAAACGTTCACTTCCCTCTGCCGATCTACAGAGCCAAGAAAGGCTGGACGTCCTACAGGCTGCAGGTCTTCAAAATGTTTCCTGTAAGTACACAACTTCTCATAACAGTACATACATGCCTCAGGTTTTTGCCTTTTGCACAAGCTGTCTGGTCTCCACTTCTCATATTTTGCCTTTGAGCGAATTAACTTTGGTTTCTTTATAACTGCCCCGCTGCTTCCACCACAAACTGATCTCCCATCTAAGTCGCAAATTATTAAACAGAGCTAATATCATTCTCTCTGGGAGGTGAAGAGGTTTTCCCTTTGCATGTGTCTGTGCAGTGTACATCAGGCTTTTCCTGCCCTCTGCTGGTCATATAAAGAATAATAAAAACTCTTAAATTCACATGAAAGTTACCCTTACCTTTCTCCTCAGATAGCTTCCCATCACATTTTATTATTAATATAGAAACATATATTTCTAACATACATTTTTTTAGAAGAGTTCAAAAGCATTTTGATTGTTTTATCACTGTGTGGTTTTGGACTGCATGTAAATAATGTAATGACATCATCAAGAGCGCACAACATGATGACCTAGAAGACAGAAGCAGTCCCCCGCGCTAAAAGAATGAAACCTCCAAATATCATGTTTTATTTTAGGTGGATTTAAACAGGACTGTGCAAACAAAAATCTCCTGAAGCCATTTTAAAAGGTTAAAATGGCCTGAACATATTTCCAAATGAAACAAATTATGAGGGCAGTTTATAGTTATGGGAAGAATTTAATCTGATCCCTTACAGGGTGCCTGCGGATCCTTAAAAAGTCTTAAAATCCATGATTCAGTGATTTTAAAATAAGGCCCTTACTGGTGTTAAAATGTCTTAAATCAACATCTCAGCAGTCTATTGGCATTTTAAACAATTGGTAAATTAAAGATGATAATTATTAAATGTGTCTCCATATATCCCCATAAAGTCATGTTTTATGTTACTATAAATTTTTAGATAAAATTCCTCATGTTCATGTTTTTTGCTTTTTTTAATTTTTGTTTTGTAAAATTAGGCTTAAATTCAGTTGCAAGAGGCATTAAAAAAGTCTTAAAAAGTCTTTAATCCCATTTGCCTTCAGCTGTAGGACCCCTGCTTACAATAAATTGGATCAGAACTGGGCGAGGTTTTGTGAATAATGCAGGAATTAACAGAGCAGGAGGACTGTTTAACCTCCACCCACACCTCCTCCACCCTTTTTGTTTGACCAAGAGCTGAAATGTGAGGGTGAAATGAAGAAATTTGACCTAAACTATGATCTCCTTTGTTATTTAAACCAAACTTTTGCAAACTGGGATCCAAACACACATCCTACTATGATATTGTACTGTTAACTACGACAACCTACAAGCTGACGGTGATGGACAGGTGATTAGCAATCACAGATTCAGTGAGAATCTCTGATGAGCGTTTCCTTTTTCACCCAGATCATCATGGCCATCCTGGTGTCATGGCTGCTGTGTTTCATTTTCACTGTGACTGACGTTTTCCCGCCGGAGGTCGACAAGTACGGCTTCTACGCCCGCACAGACGCACGTCAAGGAATCCTCGTAGCTGCACCGTGGTTTAAGATCCCATATCCATGTAAGTGTGTGTGTTCTGTGTACATGTGGCTGTTTGAAGGGATTGTTGATGTTATGACTAATCTCCATGAACTCTGGGCGACGCAGCTTGCAGGCGGCCAACACGTGGACGGGTTTTAGTTGCACTACGATCAGGTAGTGAGGAATAATGATCTCAGTGTTTTGACAGTTTAAGATCAGATTAGATTCATAATCATATTTGTATTTGCACACAGTAAGTACCTGTACAGTGAAATGCATTTCACCATCTAATCAGATCAAAAGTCCATGAAGATAAAAAATAAGTTTCAAAAAGTTATTGTTTTTGCAGGAAGTGGTGTAAATTTGATATACACAAAATAGTTAAAACATTATAAAATGTACAGCACAAAATAATGCAGCTATGATGTCTACAGTACACAGAAATGAGCAAATACTGTATACAGTAGGATGTTTTTTTTAAATACAGATTAATGTAGAAATAGTTTGAGGAGAGACAGATATTACTGAGAAATTGGCCATCATCAGAACACATTTGGAAATTAAACTTCAAGTATAACATTGTCTTAAAAACTAAACAAAAGTCTGTTTTTTTTGTATTTTCTGTTACGTTCAGCTGTTTCTTAGTTCTGACTCACTGTGTTTTTGCCTCTGCAGTCCAGTGGGGTTTTCCTACTGTAACAGCTGCAGGTGTGATCGGTATGATGAGTGCGGTGGTGGCCAGCATCATCGAATCAATCGGAGATTACTACGCCTGTGCTCGTCTCTCGTGTGCTCCTCCACCTCCCATCCACGCCATTAACAGGTAACTCTTCTCCAGTTTTTTATTCCTGTCCTTCTTTTCACTGTTTTCAGTTTTTTTGTGAATATGAAAGGTACTTAAATTGGTTTGGGTTTTTTTCCGTCTCTGTAGGGGGATATTTGTTGAGGGTATTTCCTGTGTGGTGGACGGTCTTTTCGGGACAGGAAATGGCTCCACCTCTTCCAGTCCAAATATAGGCGTCCTGGGAATCACGAAGGTAACCGACACCTGAACTCATTTTATTTCTCTTCTTTATCCTGCCTTTTTTTTTGTAACATTACATATGTTTTACCTGATAATTATGATACTCTACAGTAGATTCGCTATATGAGCCTCTCTGCACACTTTGATTTAGTGGTTTTATTTCTTTTTCCATAATGGTTTAATTGTGCAAATAATTTAGCAAGAGCTGAGACAGCAAGTTGCTTCATTGATAGTTAATCAGCAGAAAACTGAATGGCAACTTTATAACTTTATATTTTTGCAAATGAAATGTGACTGAAACAATTATCAGAAGTTTTTATGATTTGTGACCTCTTAAAAACCTATCTTCTTTTCACTGTTTTCATTTTTTTTTTTAAATTGAATAAGTAAGTCTGGGGCATTTGTTTTTTGTTTGTTGGGACATTTTTAGATAGACCAATAGACAAAGTCATTTATAATACAGCCCTAAAGTATGTTAAACTAAATTTCACTAGCTTTCTGATATAGATGTTTTTACAAAGTGTCATTGTTGCGTGCATGATTATTTCACAGGGGAGACCCCATATTATTTAGAGTTCTCAACGCAACACCACAGGTTCAGGACCAGCTAAGGCCTCTCTCTCTCTCATTTTAAATAGTGCAGACAATTTCCCAAAAATATCTTTAATAAAAAAAAAAAAAGTGTCATTTTATTAAGTTGGAGGTATAAACAAACTTTGAGATGCACACACTTCTCTCGTGTGTGAGCAGGAAACATCAGTCACAATATTTGATGATATTCAGTCAGCTGTTGAGTTTATCTACTGATGCACTATTCAACTGTAAATGTGTAGCATCCTAATAATCAATGATGTATTATTTTTTTAATTGTTCAATACTGGCTGGCTTTCCCTTCGCTCCCTCTGATCTCTGATTGGTCCTCCAGGTGGGCAGCAGACGTGTGATCCAGTACGGAGCCGCCATGATGCTGCTGCTGGGGCTCGTGGGTAAATTCAGCGCCCTGTTTGCCTCTCTGCCTGACCCTGTCCTGGGCGCTCTGTTCTGCACCCTTTTTGGTATGATCACAGCGGTGGGACTCTCCAACCTGCAGTTTGTCGACCTCAACTCCTCCAGGAACCTCTTTGTTCTGGGTTTCTCCATCTTCTTCGGTCTGATGCTGCCGAGCTACCTCAAACAGAACCCGCTGGTCACCGGTGAGTGCACGGGAGAGATCCCAACATGTATACACACATAAGCGTATGTATGTACATAAGCGTGAGTGAAAATAATTCGGTTAGAGATTCAAAGTTACTGAAACCAATGCTGCGTTCACATGGATTTACGTACGCAGGAGACAGCAAACACAGTATCATTTTAACTGAATGAAAGCAGGATGTTAAAATAAGGTGATGCTGGCAAAAGCATTGGACGAAATTACCGTTCAAAGTTGGAATATTTAACTTTTTGCTGTCCTCCTTGATGGAATTTACAATCGGATGTTACATAGCTCCTTCACACAAGGTAAAAAGACAGGAGCTCTGAACAATCACTGACATTGCTAGAATAATTACATAAAATTAAAAAAACACAAAAATTTTATGTAGTGTTTTTTTCCATTCTTTATACATTTTTTTTTACTATACTACAATACGTCACACCATTGCAACATCTTGTCGCACACATTTCATTTTTCTTTTTTTTGTTGTTGCCGTGCCGTCTTGGTGTTGTTCATCTGCTGTCTGAGTGATTCCATGTGAACAAAACAAAAGACATATTTAAGTCAGTTACTAAGTTACTAATCCGCGTCTCTTTGTCTTCCTCAGGCATTGTTGGGATTGACCAAGTGTTGAACGTGCTCCTCACTACTGCCATGTTTGTCGGCGGCTCAGTCGCCTTCATTTTGGACAATACTATCCCTGGTAAGGTGTTTAATCCACTCTTTTTCACATCAAACTGATAATTATATGTATTATGTTATAAAGTTTTTTGCTGGATGATATTGATGACAATATAATGGCAGGATACAGAGGAAAATTCCAGTAATAAAATTTCAATATTGTGGCTGTGCCAAGGAGGAACAGGTATTGTTATAAAAGCAGAATGTGCTGGTTTGACCCGACATTCTCCAAACGCCTTTGGGAGAGCTGGGAGAAGACATCTGCCGCTGTGACCTGGCCCTGGTTAAATAACAGAGGAACAACCTATTTCTTTGTGTTGAATTACATCATAAAGCCCAGTTCAGACAAAGAAAGTTTTGTAACGAGGCGAAACCGTTTTAGAATGTGCAGGAAAGAGTTGGAGCGGCTTGAACTGGTTCATCTCTGCTCGACTCAAGCCGGCTGATGGTGTCACCTGCAACTCAGCTCGTCAAGTCGCCAGCAGCTTGTTTTACAATGTGAGGCACCTCACTTGTCTCAGCAGCCAGTCAGCTCGTAGCAAAGCAGTGTCGGCTGGTCATGACGGTTACAAACTGTCAGCAGACGGCAGGTTTGCTTGTTGTGGCATTCTCTGACAACAGCCCCCATCTCCCCAGAGCCCGTTTCAGTAACGTCTCTGCATCTGTTGACACCCTTGTCAGTCTCTGACCTCACAGTTTGTTGGTGTTGGTTGGTGGGTCGCTGCTGCCACTGGCTGTATGTGCACGTCACACACACACACACACACTATTCTGACAAATTACTCTTACAGTCATTACTTGTACAGTATCTGAAAAGCTGGGTTTTTCCAACAGAAGTAACGAGTTGTTGCTACGAAGACATTAAACCGTCCAATCTAGTTGCATTGGTGTAAACTGGCTGATTTTCAGCACACGGCAGACCAGCACATTATAAGTGGTTGCAAGTTTTAACATGTCTTTGGTCTGAAGTGGGCGCGAGAGTTAGGTAAAGGAAAATGCATCATTTCATGTTGTTTTAAGTATGTGTGTTTCCATTACAGATTTGCACAAAACTTAAGCAATATTTTAAAAATGACGATGAAACACAATAGCGAGACGACAGCATCTCCATTGAGTGATGTTACATGACTTCTCCTCTCGCAATAACACTCCAAGCAGCATGGCAATGGATGTTCAAAACGTTAGCAGGTTTATTCCTATAGCAGCCACCGCACTAGCCGTCATTACGTCTAATCAAAGGCAACGTAGGCATGTTATGTGAGCGATAATGGAAAGGCGTGCCCCTTAGAAGTGGGAGCGGCCAAGTATGAGGGATTTCTGGGAGGTGATACTCTACGTTTTCACAGAGGAATTGTGGATTCAGTACTTCTGCATGATCTGCTCAACTTTTCAAGAGTTCTGCCTGCTGCATCATGCCCGAGAGAGCCAGTTCCCACTGACAAGCATCATGTGACTTATAAAAGCAAAAAAAGTGTTTCCATTGCAGTTTTGCAAAATATGGCTTTTTAGAAGCGTCTGAAATACCACCTCATGCGAGCGTAAAAACTTTTTTGAGAAGGTGATGTGTTTCCATTAGCTGTATTTTATATCCCCAATTTGAATTTGCACAATTTTAGGGTTAATGGAACCTGACTAGTGTATGGATTTCAAGTAAGCTGTGATTAATCTGTCTTCCTTTTCTCCCCAGGTACCCCCGAAGAACGAGGCATCAGGAAGCTGAAGCGTGGCGCGGGCCTCAGTGCTGCAGAACTGGAGGGGATGAGATCGTACGATCTGCCGTTTGGGATGGACTTTATCCGCAGACACCCCGTCTTCAAGTACTTCCCCATCAGCCCCACCTTCCAAGGCTACCAGTGGGGGAGGCTACGGGACGCCTGCAGCAACAGAATGGGACACGGGGATGGGGTGAAGGGGGGAGGACTGGGAGGGGAGGGAGGCACAGCACCGGGGGAGAGTCGGGTATAGCCAACGGGGTGGTGCTGCAAAATTTTACATTTTGCTGATTTTGAGGAGCAAGGGATGGTACACTAAGATAAACGGATGGGAGAGCGGAAGACAGAAGTGTTGCAGGTTCTGTGTGGAAAAAAATATGACACCCCCCACCCCCCCCCCTCCCGTCAGTGTGTGTTTTCTTTAGCTCGTGTCAGTCTTCTCCCACTTACCACTATGCTATTTTAAGCATGCTATAGCAAGTCACAGCATGCTATAAAAGATGTCACCATGCGGAGGTCAGTTGGTGTGTGTGCGTGTGTGTATGCAGCGAGAGAATAACGGGTTTGTGCATTAATTTATTTGCACTTTAATCCAGAAGGAGACGGATGGACGTCAAACAATCGCAGCTGAATGTTAGATAACTGCCCAGTTTTTATGAAACACATTCTACTAAAAGCACAGTAGATTTGATTATGTCAAATGAGGATTATGCAGATTTTATTATGAATAATTTGCCTCTAAACTGATTATGCAACCACATTAAAGATGCACACACACACATGCTCACACACCAACAGCCTCAACAGAACTAGCTTGAGCGCTACAATGCACGTCGGGGTCATGCAGATTGATGGAAGTGGTTCGTCAGGTGCCCTTAGCCATGCAAAGTGATTGTGAGTTTTTTATTTTTGCACTATCTGCCTCCCGAGTTCAAAAGCAGAATTTCATTCTGCAGCTCGCGCCCCCATTTCTTCTCCTCAGAGACCCGTTTAGCAGAACATCATCTTCTCACACTGAACTCACATCCCCCATTTTTCAAATGTAGTAGAGCTCTAATATTCACAGGACCTCCAATGTAACATGGTTTACATCTCTTTAATGTGTCAGTATTATGCATCGGTCACTAACAAGACCAAAACTATACATTATAATGGAACAAAATTAGGTTTTATTTTTATTTGATGACCTTAACTTTATTATTTTACCTCTAACACACAAAGGCACTTGCAAAACGAAACAAGCTTTTAATAATACCTCCACTGCCGTGATGAAAAGTCACATTAATGGCACACAGTAACAGACATGTGGCCTTGTCAGACAAACCTTGTGTGCTTAAATTCTGGTAGTGTTGGTACCACTAAAAAGCAGGAGGAGATCTGTCATCCTCTGTGTGGATCTTCTCTCACATGTGTCTCTTCTTTAAGCAGTAATGTGTGTTAATGTAGGAATTGGGCATACATTTTTCACCCCTGCTTCTATCCAAACTTACTTGGTTTTCCCATCCATGCATTCAATTGGCGCTTAAATAACTGTCCGAAAAAGTCAAGTTTGTGGTTTGGATATCCAGTATTTAAAGGTCCAGTGTGGAGGATTCAGTGGAAGTTTTGGCAAAAATGGTAAATTAGATAAGTATGTTTTCAGTCAAGTTTAATCACCTAAAAGTAAGAACTGTGTTTTGGTTACCTTAGAATTAGACATTTATAACTAAATAGGGAGTGGATCCTCATCCATAAAATCCACCTTGTTGTTTCTGCTGTAGCCCAGCACGGACAAACCAAACACTGACTCTCATGAGATCATTCCTGTTTTTGCATTTTCATAATGACCTCTACAGTTTGCAGCACCTCTGTGACGGGTTGGAAAAACACAGATTTTTCTGTGAAATTGCTGTATTCAGTGGTTTTACCTGTTTAAATCACACCGTCCATTTGTTTGGAGAGGAGGAGACCTCTGCCGATAATGTGGCTCCCGGTAAAAACTTCCCAAACATCTGAGTTGTTCAGAAGATCGAATTTTAGCTATCAGATTGTATCAAAATTTGAAAACGGCTTGCTCAGGAGAAAAGGATTCTGAAATCAAATAAAATCATGTAATCCAGTCTTAGATTTGATCTAGATCAAACCTTCAGTTTGTAATGTTCAAAACGTTTTAGTTGTGTTGTGTTACCTTTGATCCAGAGAAATCAGAATAATCCTGAATCCAGAAAAGATTCCGAAATCAGATTAAATCATGTAATCCATGAACACTAAAGGAATTCTAACCAGGAGAAGTTTCAGCTGGTTGCAATTTGCAGTTCTCACTGCAAGATGGCACTAAAGCCCCGAAATCGTACACACTGGATCTTTAAATGTAGTTTTAGGGGTTTCTTTTGTTCTTTGGATTGACTCAGAGATGGAGCAGATGTTATTAACAGTTCTCACTTATTTAATGATTAATTCCCTAACATTCCTCTTCCTCCCATCCTCAGTCACTGTTCCCCTCCCACTCTTATCCCTCTTTATTTAATTACCTGCTGATGTTTGTTACTGTTCATGTCTTTTGTATTTCAGGCTATTAAGCTGAGTAACTGAGAGTTTCAGAGCACCAGCAGCCTGTCACTTATTAACCCAGGTGTGACCCTTAAGAGCAAGTCTCTAATTTGACAACACCGTGTGCCTCTGGTGTTTTTTAATTGGAATAATTCACAAAAAATCACAAAAAAGTTTGCAATATTATAATCTTGGTAAATAAACCATAGCACAATGAGAGAAAAAATGAAAGAAAACTACTAAAGATTTAGCCCAGCTGAGATTTTTACTAAACCAAAATGTTTGAAGATCTTTTACGTCTTCTATTGATCTGTTACCACATACCAAAACTTTTCTGTAAGCATTGGCATGTGTCACGATTCAAAAAAATTACTTTGACTAATCATCCCAAATTTCTTCACTTTTTATCTCATTTATTAAAGTTATTTATTTATTTATGAGAAGAAAGTTGATGTTTAAAGATTGCTTGAAGCAGGTCTATGTGTCTCTTGCACAATGTTGAAAGTATATTTATTAGTTTACGTGTTCATGCCCTGTAAAGGTCGGTGTGATGGTGATAATGGACCGCCACTCCGCAACTAGAGTCGGTGCTTTTAGAAACTCACCCGTGGAGAGCAGTTTCTCCTAAAGATAGTTTCTGATGTAAGATGCTTCTATTTCATTCCATTTATATCATGTTATTTTTAAAAATGAGAAAAACACTTTTACATGTTGGAACTGGATAGTTTAGTCTAATTTGATAATCAGGGCCTTTTCCTACAAGTACTGTTTGCACATGTAACGGTGCCAAGAACATCGGGTGTCAGAGTCCTGAAACCCTGAAGTGTCACTAGAGTGCATATTCACATTTATAGTTGAGTATGAACGTTGTTTTTGTTTGATGACCTGAAGACAAGTGGCTCATTGTGAGTGAACATTTTTGGGGCCTCAGTCTGTGATGGCATGGTCAGCTGCACGGTAGCCCCATTCATGACCTCAGCACTCTCTACATTACTCTGTGATTCAGTCGCGTAATTCAGACTGGGCGTGGGGAGATACGGCTAAAATCTTGCATTTTAGCCATATCTGTATAATTACACATCATTGGATGTGTAATTATACGTCACGATAACAATATTTATCACAATATAGTAATTGTTCTGTCTGTAACTTCAATTAAGACATGGGTTAAAATAACCATCTCATCAGTCACATTTGATCATTTTCATCTTACTTCTATACAAACAAAAACCGTCTGCCTCACATGAAACAACACTCAAGTTAAAAACAAAAGACTCAAAACAGCAAAATGAAGATTCTTTCAAAAGTTCATCAGGAAAATTATTTCAATGTTACACATTTCTTACAGCATCACTCTCCTCCTCCATGTCTGACCAAATCAGAGCTGTCTTCAGCCCCGATGAAGCATAACAGACTTTTGTCTAAATAAAAACAGGGGTACGACGAACACCCTTTTGTGTCACGCAGCTGCACTGCCTTTAAATATGGCAGTGCTTAACTAAATTAAATTCAGAGGTTTTATTGATATGGGAAACTTGTTTTCATTGCTGAAAAATGAAATTTAAAAAAATGTAAAAAGAAAAGAGGGAAAATGTCCCTCAAATCCCGTTGCACACCCTTTCAAGGAAACATGTTGTTCAGCCTGAAAACCAAAGCAGAATGAAGCACACTGTTTTCAGACTGAATGACTCCAGGTTACCTCGCGAGAGTCCAGCCTTGACTGTTAGCCAAGCCATTGATAGCCCGCCCGAAGAGCTCAGAAATGTTATTTCTACTGTCCCATGGTATATAACATCATGCCCAACCATAATTTAAATGTTGGTGGAAGAATCTACCCTTTTCCTTCTTCTTCTTTTAAAACCTGTTGTCCAGTGGTGGGTCAGCTTCAAATGTATTTTTGTGACTTTGCAGATGTTAACTGTCTTTGCTCGAGAAGCAAAGTTAAAATCTTATATTTCCACAGACTGTGGTGCTACTTTTTGCCAGCTTATAGTGCTGAACAGGCAGTGACCAGTGTTTACCACATACTTTATTTGGATGTTACTAAAAATAGAGCCGCCCACAGTATTCATATGGAGACGCTGATTTTGATCTCTCTTATTAAGTGTCACAGATTTTAGTATATCACAGTCACGGCTGTCAAAATGTGTGACCCTGTCTGGATACCACAGGGACAAAATATTACTAGAGGTCCAAATGTCGGCCCCGATAATTGGCCGTTGGATCTGTCGACCCCTAATTTTTAATTACACCTTTCAAAACACTGTATGCAAGTAAAATAAAACATTTGCAGTAGTTAAACATCAACAGCTGAAATTGAGGTCACAGAATCTCTTGGGTGTCGTAGTCTGTGAAAATGTTGGATTTAAATATTGATCTTAACAAATGTGTTATCATTCTCTAATGTGAGCGAACCACAGAGAAACAAAGAGAGTGCTGAAGTCTTAATAGAGGCTCGACTGTAGCCGGTGACCACTGATGTGTGCAGAAACTGTAAATCTAAAACCTCACCGTCCTCATCTAAACGCTGGATCGGCAGCTGTAGATAAGAAGCAGTGTTACAGGGCAGTTGGTAAACATAGCGGTGTGTTTTTGGCACACCGGCCGATGTTTTTGGCGCCCACGCTGCGTGACCTTGCTCCAGGAGCAGGTGATGATCAGAGGTCAGAAAGCAGTCACCTCCTCCTGCTGCTACTTCTCTCAGAGAGGAGAGTGAACATTGGGGGTTGGACACTTTTTGGCACCTGTTTTAGTGAATTCTTAAGGACATGCACACATAATAATCACATGCACAACGTGTGACCTCTGTCTTCTGTGTCATATGTTCATACGACCAGCACTTACTGTCCCATCACCACCTCTCTCCACACACTCTCTGTTTAACCCCCTCAGTCCTGCAGTGAAATATACAGGTGTCCTCTCATGTTTAGTGTACCTGGTTTTTCTCCCGGGAGTTCTTAGTGTTGACGTGTCTGGATGCAGGAGACGACACTGGCTGGCCGCCTTTTTAAGACCCTGTTGGTGAATCTGCCTCATAACTAAACATAAAACTGAACTTTGGATGTCTTTGTGCCTACAGGCAGCTTCCTCTTGTTTTTAGCTTTTACTCCTCTGTTTTTTGACTGGTTTATAAACACTTTCTCACACAATTGTTACAGTAAAAACACTTTGAATTTCAAGTAGAGACCTCCTTGATGGTTTTCTGTCTTGAATGACACGCAGGTGGGTTTATCCAGCAGCTCCTAAGAAGGTGGCCATGAGGTGTGAAACACAAAGACATCGATCCCTTTCAGTTATTTTGAAGGGGGTGCTACCTGAAGAATATACTTTTGTGTATTAAGTGTTTTATCTTTTTCAATGTTTTGGGGTTTTTTTATACTTCATTTTTATGTTTTTGCAAGCAAATATTTGTAAGAAACAAATCATAACGTTTAATCTTAAATCATGCTGGAAAGCGCACCATTTTGTTGTACTTTTTATTTAAAAAAGTAAATACATTTTGATCCTATTTGGAATCTGTGGTTTGGTGGAATCTTTTTGTTTTATTTTGTTAGGACCTTTTCATATTGTATTTTTTTACTCTAACACTGCTTTCTGTCCATGTTAACTCATATTACCAGTATAAATGAAAGAATGAGTTGAGAATCTTTAAATAGATGTAAAAACAAAACAACAAAAAAATAAATGTATATTTAATGGAGTAAAGTTTGCTAAACCTTCTGGGAGAGAAATTGTGTAAACTAATTGTAGCAACAAAATGTTTTATTCTTTGTTCCTAAAACTATTTAATAAGATGTTACTGAATGAATGCAGTCTTTTGTCTTTATTGGTAATAAAACTGAGTTATGTAGCTGCTCAGATTCTTTGACCACCTGATTTAAGTAAATATAAATATGGATGTACATTAGAGAAAGATCTGCTGACCAACACTTTATTTTATAACCACGAGTGCTATGAAAATATGTCACTTTTTCCAGCAGTTTCCAGCCTGCTTGATCACAGTGATCAAAATACAGCAGGCCTGTGTACCCATGGTAAAAACATTTTTACTAATTTAACAAATCAGCTCACAGAATACAGTGTAACACTCTTATACGACAGACAGGAAGATGCTGATAAAACACTATTTTAATATTAGTAGCCGTACATGTTTTCAATGTTGCTATCAAATTCCAAGCTGGAAGCCTAATATCAACTATTGTAAAGTTATGGATTAAAATTATAAGATTGTTGGGACAGCCTTATCATGCAAATAGAGATGGATTACACACCAGGTAAAGCAGAGACTGACACAATTCCCCCTGTCAGCTGGTTTCTAGTAATGCAGATTATCAGAATTTTCTTTGGAAATATGCACTACAAACCCACAATATCAACTAACTAACTGTGGCCTTGAGATAGGTGCCGCTTTTTACCAAACTGTGAGCTCCTCTCTTGAAAACTGGGGTCCCTAAATAGTTATAAGAAATGTATTGTTTTTGCTTATCTTAAACACAATGCACAAAGTGCGAATTAATGATATATTAAGGCTGCAAGGATTCTTTTCATTATCGATTCATTATTTTAAAAATCATAATGTAGTGAAAAACACCCATCACAATTCCCCTGGACCTGAAGTTATGTCCTTAATCAATTTATTTTGTCCAACCAATGGACGAAAGTAAAAACGTTAAATTTACCTTTATAAAAGATAAGATTTAGTAGCAATTCCCTTTTTTGTTTACTTTGGGGTTTTGTGTTGCTAATTTTCAGGCACTTTTCTTGCACTTTATTATTTTTTTTTTTTAACAAATTTCTAGCTAAATTCTGGGTCAATTCTTCTTAAATTGCTCGTTGCCTTCTTTTCATGTTTCTAAAAAGAAATTGAGCCAATTTTTCCAGGTTTCAGGGTGTTAAAGTAAATTTGGGTTTCCCCTGGATAATAATTGTTTGTTTCCTCAGCGGACAGCTGTTCTGCGCATGCTCAGCCCTCCTATTGTTTTCGTGTTTTCATTCATCTCCGTGCACGCAGCGCGAACAAAGGGACGTCAGGGTCGCGCTCTGATTGGCTCCCGGCCCCCCCGACGCTGCTGTGCCGCGAGCTCCGCCACAGCAGATGGACCCCTCGCGCTCTCCTCCTCCTCTCCGCCGCCGCCGCCGCCTGGATGCACGCGCCCCAGTGATTGTTTCCAACGGCAGGAGAGCGAGCGAGCTGACCGGGGAGGAGTTTACCGTTAACGGAGAGTTCAGCCGTTACAGCGGAGAAGAGGAGCGACAGGAGGAGGAAGGAGGTGGAAGAGGAGAACCGGAGAGCCTGCCGTCCACCGGGTCTGGTGAGCCGAGGTTTGATCTCCCAAAGTCGGCATGAATCAGACAGAAGCGCCGCTGTCGCTGAGTGATCGTGATGTTTGTGGGGTGATGTCGTGTAGTTTGATAGCGTGGTTGTTTGTACAAAAATAAGACTTAAAAATGTTTTGACAACATTTAATGCAAAAATTGCAAAGGTATTAATTTTATAAGAGCACAGGCGGCACATAAGTGGGTTAAAATCTGAATTTTAGGCGTGTGGTGTATTTAAATGGCACGCAGTGGTGATAGGCATGCTCCGTAGCACTTTACGTGATGGTTCACGCGAAATCTTGAGCAGAAAATGATCTAAATTCAGTATTTTTATCACATTTTCTCTTCAGCAGGGAGCGTGCATGCAGCTATGTGTTAGTAAAACAGGTTACATAACAATAGTTAAGATTCCTCTCGGCACACATGAGGCTGGCTAAGACAGACTGCCAAAAATGAATAGTGTTTTTGGCTTGTAATGCACACTCAGCTGCCAGCTCATCAAGCACACGTAGCAAAAAGTAATTCACTTTAACATTAGCAATAAATCCTACTTTCATGAATCTAGTGTTTTGTTTTTTGGTGTAACTGTTACAGAGATGTAGATTTAACTGTATGGTGGTTTCTGGTATTTTGTCCACCTGAATTGAGCTGGACAAAGTATCAAAACAATATAGATCACCAGCAGCCTCCAAAATTAACATAAAGTTTAATTAACTTTGTAAATCATAAACTGAACATGAATGGTAGGATTATTTGCAGGGCTGTTGTGAAAGGCTGCATCAGTTTTAAGTAGGTGGACCTGATAATGTAGTAACTGGGTGTACTGTCAATCTTCAATAAAATATCCAGAGAAAGAGTCCATGGTGGCGTCATAAAGGGGATCAGTTCATCCCCAAAATTAAAAAACACATTTTTATTAATACCTGCAGTGCTATTTATCATACAAGATTGTTTTGGTGTGATTTGCTGACTGTTGGAGATATTGCCCAAAGAGGTGTATCTTATATATAATGTACTTAGATGGTACTCAGCCTGTGATGCTTAACCCTTTATAAGTATTTAAGTATTTAAACCTTTGAACCTTGAGCAAATTGGTGAAATTTTATTCAAAAACACTGGAAAGGCAATGAGCACCTTGGCAAGAAATGTCTTGCAAATAGCAAGAAATTAGTAGATTTACAAAATTATTTTGAAATTATCTATAATTATATGGAATTTTCATAATTATATATTTAAAACTATTTTGCAGAATAATTATAATTTTAAGCAGGGTTTTTTGAGGTAATCTCCTTGTTTGTTTTTGGTTTCTTTGGAGGGTTTTGTTGCCAATTTCTTGTACTTTTGACAAATTTCTACCTAATTTCTTGGTCATTCCTTCTTTAGTTGCTCATTGCCTTCTTCCCATGTTTTTGAAAGAAATAAGACCAAGTTGCCCAGGTTGCAAAGGCTTAAAGCACAAATGATTTGAAAAACTGTGTATCTTTCCAGAAATATTGACCCATTTATTCAAGATAACCAGATCCACAGACCTTGTTGTGAGCAATTTCATTTAGGAGCTTTTTTTCTACCAAACTACGCTCACCGACCGTATCACTGTGAAGGACGTGTGAAGCTGCTGTTAGCTCACTGAGCTAGCTGACATTATAGCTCAGCCGAGGAGGACGCCATTGATGTTTAAATTTCACGGAAAGGTAAAAAGAAAATAATTCTTACATGAAACTACTCACAACATGGTCTGTGGATTATCTTAAGTAAGTAGGTCATGATTTCTGGAAAGCGACATTACTGTTTAGTTTTTCGAATGTAATGTCTCGACAGCTGCCATGTCCAACACTCTGTAACTCACACTAAGACAATCTAGACTGATGAGTAGCACACGTAAGACGAAAAATATGTATTTTGGATTTGGAGCTGAACTGTCCCTTTAAAATGTTTAGCTTTGTGCAACCAAAATGTCCAAAGATATTTACTTTACCATTTTAGAAGACTGCAAAAAACAGAAAGTATTCACGTTAAAAAGCTGAAATCAGGGCATTTTTTGGCCTGGAAAAATAACTGTAATGATTAATCAATCATCAAAGCAGTTGCAAATAGATTTTTTGTGGATTGACAAATCGTTGCAGCTCTGCAGTCAAAAATGGGCACAAATAGTTTCAGCTTGATCTGGAAAATCTGGCAGCCATATTTAGACTCTTGCAATGTTTTTTGACAACCCCAGAATGCCTGATATGAAGCAGGAGAGACGCACAGACGCACTATTTTTGGCTCGGTGTTGTGGGCTGGTTTCTGGAGCTCAGATGTTTTTGGTGTTGCTATGACAATGGTGACAATAGTGAAGCAGCGCTGTAGTAATGTGGAGGCTGGAGGGTTTGAAAGCGGACAGGAGGAGGTTTTGGGAGCCATTCATCGTCCATTTCAGCCAAAGACTTTGTAAGAGGAGGGTTCAGAAGCAACGGGGCAAGAGGGCAGAAAACAAGCGTGCATGTGTGTCAATGAAAGAGAGAAGGAGAGAGTGGAGGGGGGAGAGAAGTCAGGAAGTTGTGGTCATGAGTTTTAATAGCATGGCGGATGGCTTCTAGTCTTTCACAAGGGAATCACAAAGAAGACGGAGGAGAAGCTGGATGGGAAAAACAGTCCGACAGTAAAGAGGAAAGAATTCCCTAATCATAAGAATTGGACTTTGGTCGAAATAACTGAGCAGATGAAGACGAATGAGAAATAAAGACACAGAGAAAGAGGAGAAGATGCAGGCGGAGGATTGGCTGACGTTGAGATGAGACACAGGGGGATTCAGGGAGTCAATGAGGTCTACTTTTGAACAGAGAAATGCTCCCTGATCTGAAACAGGACTGGGTCAGCTGTGGGTCAGTCTGGCTGCATTTATATGCTGCTGTTGGCTTTAAAACAAAAAGCAGAGACCGTGGCTTTCTGCAGTTTAAATGTCAACACAGATCATTTCCGCCGAGACGAGCTCCTCTGGTTATAAGCTATCCCTTTTGACTGACAGTTCTCTTTTAATGCTTATTTTAGTGCTTGTGAATCGTACTTTGTCTCCTTTTTTGTCTCCATCTGCAATTTTGTGTTTTGTACTGCTGACTGTCTTGGCCAGGTCTCCCTTGAAAAAGAGTTTCTTAATCTCCATGGGACCAACCTGGTTAAATAAGGGTTAAATAAATAAATAAAATCCCTGGTTTGGAACTGTTTTGGTTAAAGGTAATTAAAACAGTTTCACAGGCTGTAATCTTGAGGAGACGCTGAACACAGTGTACAAAAATCAAGGTAGTAGTTTGTTTTTGTTGCTTCATGAAAGCTACATAAATTATAGTATTTAAGTATGCTTTGCTTAATTTAGAGGAATATAGTTTCTGCCATGGTAGAGCTGAAATTAAAAAAAAAACATTTTAATTTCAATACTGCAACAATGTTTTGAATTAATATTTCCCATCTAAATTAGGTTTGTAACATGGCCTTTGACAAAAACATAAGTTATGTGGTCATGATTTCCAGATATGTAGAAAAAAACCTTCTGACTCGACGGGACTGTAGCTATGACTGAGGACAAGGGCTGCAAGTGAAGATTGTTTTCCTTGTTGATTTTTTTTGTTGTTATGTTGGATCCATAAAATGGCAGGAAATGATGAAAAATGTCGATCATTGTCTCCCAAAGGCCAAGATGATGTCCTCAAATGTCTTGTTTTGTCCACAACCTAAAATGATCCAGTTAACTATCATAGAGGAGTAAAGAAACCTAAACACATTCACATTAAAGAGGCTGGAATCAGATTTCTTTTTTGTTCTTTTTCTTAAAACATTACTCAAACCGATTAATTAATGATCATATTAGTTGACTTTTGACTAGTCGATTGATTGATCAATCATTGCAGCTTAATCGAGGACACTGAGGTTATATCTTTAGTATTCGTTCTGGGTACTTGAGGATTTTAACAGCCTGCGTTCTTTAAGTCAGACATGGTATTTTCTGAGCTAATTCCATTATTTTTAGATTTCAGACCATTATTTGAGTCATACAGACTGCCAGAATTAACAAAAGGATTCAGTTTGTTTTCACTGAACAACAACAGCATGTAACCTTTGGTGCTGGAGAGAAATACAGAAAATAAATAGAACTGGTAACTGAATGAATAATCTAAATATTTTCTGGTATTTTATTTTTGGTATTTGAGAAAGAGGGGTTTCATTTTAAGTAACTTTACTCTTGACCTATAAAATTCTAGTATTGGACATCGATACTTTGTGTTGGCATCAAACGTCAGATTCATACACTTGTTTTCTTGTTCTTTTATCAGATTGTTCTTGATCATATTTTACTCATTTCAGACCTTAGGGCTGGGAGATATGTATTAAATCAAATATCACAGTATTTTTGACCAAATACCTCAACACTTAATACAATACAAAACTATTTGTGCTTTTTACAAAATATTATCACAATGTTGTTTTTGATAAACAATTATCCTTAATGAAGATATTATGACTAAATGTGTAAAGCTAGAACAGTCTGGAAAGTTCAGAAAATGACATCACATTACTGTTATGCAGCCTTTAAACCAGGAAAAGATAACACATACAATAATACATTATCTAAAATCTAAGACAGTATTTAGTGTCATATCACAATAGTGACATAATATGTATACTGTACATAATGCCAAGCCCTTATAATAGACACAAACTCTCTAATCTCATATCAAGACATCAGTGTTTCACTGAAATATCTCCCAGCTCTGTCACATGGTTTGAGAAAACACTGAGATCTTGAGCTGAAGGAAACCATTAAAACCCCATTTTGATAAAATCAAAAACACACATTCATCCAGCCTGAGCTGGTATGACGCTCCAGCAGCAGCTGAAAAGGTCAGCTGTCTGATCTGATCTTTATTTCCTGACATCAGGCACTGATCAATTTTGTTATCGGATGTTCATTTAGTTGACTTAAAGTTCACGTGGGTCGTTTGACACACAATTACATCACTGTTTTGGTTTGACAGCCGGCCACATGTCTGTCTCCGTCCACCGGCGTCACCCGCTAATGAGTCTATGAGTACGGCCGCCCTTGACCACGACCGCAGTATTAAAGGCTAATGATTTCTATTGTGTGGCTGAACAGTTGAGCTTTTGAGCGCTTGACAGAGCTAATATAGGTGCTGAAATATTGATAGACCTTGGCATGTGGGCTGGGCTGATTAGTGTTTAATATTTAATTTGTCTACAATAAGGGAACACATTTATTTCAGGGATTGACAGGGTCGGGTTATTTGACAGCGCTGTGTGTTTAAAGCTGCTACATTACTCCGCTCGTCAGTTTTTCAGTGTCTTTGTTTACAGTGTTTGGATGTGTGAGAGTTAAGATCTAAGGAAACTTTATTGGTCTTACAGTTTCTATACACGTGTGTGTGTGTGTGTGTGTCTGTGTGTGTCTGTGTGTGTGTGTGTGTCTGTGTGTGTGTGTGTGTGTGTGTGTGTGTGTCTGTGTGTGTCTGTGTGTGAAGTCTTTGTTTGCGTATACATGATAATTCATCAGTGCTGCTTGAATTGAGGAAGTTTCGGGACGTATCAGGGCGAGTGTCAGTTTCCTGTGTCACTGACTGAGCAAAGGAGGAAGTGATTTAACGGAAGGGGAGCACTTCCTTTAAACACCCCCACCTCTTCCTTGTCTGTTTGCTGTCACACTCACGAGAAAAGACGTTTGAAGCCGACACCTGAGTGACAAATCTGCTAATACCTGAGGATTCATACAGTCTGTCTGCCTTATAAACACTTCGCTCTCTTTCCCCACATCTGCAGCTCCCTCGTTCTGGTGACTCAACAACATCACACAGTCTTCACCACGGTGAGATCTCTTTTAGTCTTGTCACTGATATTTATACCACATATATTTGGCAGGTGTTTCTCTCTGACTTTTAGTATTAATACTTTGTTTATATGTTACAGAGGAACTGAGTGTGTTGTAAGAGAGTCATGAGAGCTGCGCTTAAGCTGTAACAGCAGTAATGTAACTTTTAAAGATAAAAGCAGAGTGGATGTTAACTGTGTTGAATTACACAAGTTTCAAAAGTTTGCTTATATATTTTAATACCATCAGAAATTAAAAGGAAACCAATGATAGCCTTGAACTGTAGGAAATATACACAAACAAGACGTAAAAGTCATAAGACTTAAAGGTCTACTCTACACTCAACACTAACAAGCTCACAGCAACGATGCTAACATGCTTATGTTTAGTTTAGCTGCAACTAAGGATTATTTCCATTGTCAATTAATCAATTATTGTTGATTAATCTGTTGATTATTTTCTTGATTAACTGAATAGTTTTTTTTGTCTATGAAATATCAGAAAATGGTGCCAGATGCCTATTAGTGTTTCTCAAAGCCCAATATGATGTCCTGGTTTCATGCACAACCCAAATATATTCCATTTAATGTCATGTAGGAGTAAAGAAACCCGAAAATAATCACATTTAAGAAGCTGGTATCAGAGAATTTAGACTTGTTTTTTCTTAGAAATGAGTCAAACTAATTGATCAGTTATTAAAGTAGTTGGTGATTTATTAAAGATTTGATACCCAATCAGTTCATTGTTGCAGCTCTGGTGTTTTGCAGGTTATTTTTAGCAGGGTCCCTATTTCAGTTTAGCCTGCTTTCATGCTGTTTGCTACTTAGCACTGAGCTCAAAGTACAGCGGAGGCTGATGGAAATGTCAGTATGTCAGCAGATATTGATATTATTGGACACATTTAAGGTTTGACCTGATAATGGTTTTAGATTGTCAGATATCAGACTAAATTTAACACATTGACTCTCCATCTGATGTTGCATGCGCTCTTAGTGATTTCGGTGCAGAAGAGGGATTATTTTCCCTTTGCAGTCATCAGAGATGATGCATCTGCCTAAATCTAGAGTCATTTTAAGTCCACACTCATCCGTAGCCATGCCAAAATACTTCTTGTTTTGCTGGAGTTTAAGGAGTGAAGTTAAAAGTACAGCGGAGGCTGATGGAAATGTCAGTATGTCAGCAGATATTGATATTATTGGACACATTTAAGGTTTGACCTGATAATGGTTTTAGATTGTCGGTTGGGCGATATTTAGAAGACACGTCGATTTAAAACAGCCTTGATAGCAGCATCTATCTTGTCTATTGCAGTCGCCATTGTTGTTATTACTCCTCATTGGTTCCAGCGCTCAGCTTGACAACAGCTTTACAACAGCTTTACAATGGCGTCAGTCCAGCTCATGGTGCTGATTCACTAATCAAGTTCCCCCACAGTGCTCAGTAGTCATTTTTTATTTCAACCAAAAAATCTGCTATTAATGTGATGATACCAGATGAATCAGTGACCTCAGTGGAGTCGCTGTGTTTAAAGGTCTGGACCCAGGCAAAGTGCGAGAGGAAAAGTCAGGGGATTACTGATTAGAGGAACCATGAATTTCATATTTTATGTTATATTAATACTATTAATCTTTATTCCAAGTGCTTTTGTTGCTGTGCTGACCAGATCTGTTGTCCATTTCATTTTAGTATGCAGTTGACCTTCTGTTTACATGTGACTAACAAAGTAAAACTGAACTGAAACTGACCCGAATGTCTCAACAAAATGTGTCAATACGTCCAGTAACTGTTGAGACATTAGACCGGGTAAGTGAAACCTTTTAGGAAAAATAATTAGGATTCATCTTCTCGACACTAAGATTATCTGCAAACAATCACACAACATGAATGTTTGTACCAGAGTTCATGGTAATCCATTTGATGAATTATAAGATATTTCAGTCTGGACCAAAGTGATGGACAGATATGGCATTTCTATCCATACAGTGTTGGTAAAAAATCTAAAACTGCAAAGCCTACATTCAAAAATGTGAGTTATTTGTAGTTTAGGAGCTAAACTTGCAAACATAACCTTTAAAAAACTCTTTGTGTGTGAAAGCAGGAAACAAAGCAAAAAGGAAAAAAGGTTTTCAGGTCTCTCCGTAAATATTTATATCTATTATGTCTATTTTTTTTAACAAAATGTTTATTCAAAGTTGAATAATACATTGATATTTTAAGAAAATAGAAAGAATAAGAAAAAAAAGAACTAGTCACAGTTTGGCAAACAGACATACAAATTATAAATCGTGGCAATATGTGCTTCCACATAGGAGTTTCAAGAAAATAAATTGGTACAATAACATAAAAATAAAAATACACGAAACCAGTTCAGCACCTTATCACTTTTTTATCACTTCAACCTAAAATACGTAATTACAGGAGCCCATTAAATCAATTCTTTCATTTTTGTAACAGAAAGACTGCACATACTGTGTGTATAGACACAGATATGACAGATAAATGCGTATGATAGCTTACTCACAAATGAATGTTTGAGCAGCTGAAATGATTAGGCTGTGCGGGGGGCACATGTGTCTTCCACCTGTTCGTCTCCTTCCGGAGGCTTCTGTCCTGCATCCTCTGCTGATACACAAAGACAAATACACACAAACGGCAAAGGGGGAAGGAAATCTCTACGGGCCGATGGCTGAGTGCCATTTCAAACAGCTGCATGTGCGCAGAGACACAAAGACATGAGGGGAGAATGAAAGGGTGACAGCAAAGAAAAGATATATTGTAGGCAAGAGGAGGAGGGAGAGTGGAGAGCAGCTGTCTCACTCCATCACACACACCGAATGTTTCGTCCAGTGTTGGTTTAACCGTAAACTACGAGTTGATCTGTCTCTTGAAGGAAATACATTGACAGGAAACTAGATATGATCTGTTTACTGTGTGAAGCTTTACCTCCTCCTCCTCCTCCTCCTCCTCCTCCTCCTCCTCCTGCGATCACTCTCCTCCTCTCCAGGCTTGTTGTGTCTTACTGCTGGTCATGAGGAGTCATGAGACTGAATCAGATAAATGAAAATATTAACTCTCTGTGTTGCTTCTTTGTCCTCAGCTCCTCTCATGCTGACTGAGAATGGATGATATACAGGACGGGGTTCAGATTGGAGAGAACAAGTTCATCAGGAAGTAAGTATTAAACACCTCCCTGTCTCTCACACACACACACACACACACACACACACACACACACACACCTGCATTTGCCTGACCATTTTCCAATTACACATACATTTATTGATAGATTAAGTATCTAGTATGTAAAAGCTTTACTTGCAGAGATAGTTCAGATAATGGATGCATGATATCAGATTTTTGCCAGTATGTTGATTTATAACAACTAATTTGGGCAACAACCACCTAATTTTAGTGTTCATCAAGTCTTTCCTGTAGTAGAAATAACATCATGTTATGCATAATTATTATGCATTGTGACAGCCCACCTGCAGATGGAGACGTAAATACAATGCTTTTTAATATACGTAATATTCATTTATTGTGCACAATAAGAAAAATACTTCAACTTACGGTTGGTGTTTTGTACATGTTCAAATACAGTATATATATCGGTTTGTGATATCGCCAGAATGAATTAAGATTCAAATGCTGGACAGCTGGAAATCAATGCAACCACTTCTGACGCTTTGTAAAAATGTGTTGTGACGTATACATGATAAATATACAGCACATAGTGTATATCAACAGTGGTTGGCTAAAAAAATGAAATCAGCAGTATGCTTCTTTAAAAAGCTTTTCTTACTCAGTGATTCAACATCTCTGTCTCCAGGGCAACTGTCCTCTCACATCTGAAGACTTACAACCTTTACTATGAAGGACAAAATCTACAGCTCCGACACAGAGAGGTGGGTTTTTACAGCTCAGTGTGTGTATGTGTTTACTTCTATTTTAATGTTTTTCTTCCTTTTTAGCAGAAGCTGAATCTCTCCACTGTCTGTCTGTCTGTCTGTCTGACTGTCTGACTGTCTGTCTGACTGTCCCCCTGTCTGTCTGTCTGTCTGTCTGTCTGTCTGTCTGTCTGACTGTCCCCCTGTCTGTCTGTCTGTCTGTCTGTCTGTCTGTCTGTCTGTCTGTCTTACTGTCCCCCTGTCTGTCTGTCTGTCTGTCTGTATGTCTGTCTGTCTGACTGTCCCCCTGTCCCCCTGTCTGTCTGTCTGTCTGTCTGTCTGTCTGTCTGTCTGACTGTCCCCCTGTCTGTCTGTCTGTCTGTCTGTCTGTCTGACTGTCCCCCTGTCTGTCTGTCTGTCTGTCTGTCTGTCTGTCTGTCTGTCTGTCTGTCTGTCTGTCTGTCTGTCTGACTGTCCCCCTGTCTGTCTGTCTGTCTGTCTGTCTGTATGTCTGTCTGTCTGACTGTCCCCCTGTCCCCCTGTCTGTCTGTCTGACTGTCCCCCTGTCTGTCTGTCTGTCTGTCTGTCTGACTGTCCCCCTGTCTGTCTGTCTGTCTGTCTGTCTGACTGTCCCCCTGTCTGTCTGTCTGTCTGTCTGTCTGTCTGTCTGTCTGTCTGTCTGTCTGTCTGTCTGTCTGTCTGACTGTCCCCCTGTCTGTCGCCCTTTTCTGTCAGTCATTTGTAATTTAATATACTCTCTCCATTATACTCTGTATCCCAAAGGGGTAATAAGGGTCCATTGTATGTGTTTATACATGTGCGTGTGTGTGTGCGTGCATGCGTGTGTGCGTGTGTGTGTGCGCGTGTGTGTGTGCGTGCATTGACCAAAGCTGCTCTCTCCTAACAGGAAGAGGGGGAGCTGATCATCGAGGGCTTGCTCAATATCTTTTGGGGTCTGCGCCGACCAATCAGGCTTCAGATGCAGGATGACCACGAGCGAATCAGACCGCCCCCCTCCTCTACATCCTGGCACTCAGGCTGCAATCTGGACAGTCAAGGGTAAGAGGTCTACACAGATCCAGTTACACCTCTGCTGACCGGAAATTGTGATACACAGCGGGGGGGGAGGGGGTATAGATTATGTCTAGTTTGTCTGGTGAAAAACTGAAGTTAAGTCAAGTAATTGATTTCCACAGTTTGATAAATCCTTTCGGCAGAGGAAAGGGACCCTTCTAGCCCACATGTCTGGCACAGTTTTGGATTTTGCTCCAAGCTACCAAAGATGAATTTGTATCAATAGGCTTGAAGCCCCATTTTCAGCTCTGTAATCCCATTCATCAGAAGAAGCTATTCTTGTTCCAGGGATAACAAAGCTCACGGGCATGCAGCTGATGTTAAGGACAAAATACAGCCCTTTCTACACATACACAGATACTTTTACAAACAAATATTTCTCTCCTCTGTTTTTATGAAAAATTCTGTCCATACAACCTTTGTTTTACAAAACATCAACCGCTGAGGTGGACCAAATAACACTGTGTGCAGCAGAGCTTCTGTTTATCTGCGAAGTGCTGCAGAAATACTTTGTTTAAGTGTAAAGTAATCATTACATCAAGCAGAGACAACAAAACTGAATTGAGGAGATGACGTCATTGTTTCCAAATGCTCCGCTTTGCACATCCACAAGGATATAACGTAACTTGATTTTTGAAAAAATTTGCAGCCTACGCTGAGTTCACACTGGGCACGTTAATCGTGTAGCCGGCCATCAGCAGGTGCCTGTGTGTGCTCGTCTGTCTGTTTGTGTCCACTCGTCTCTGTTTAGATACAACTGACAAATATGTGGAAGTGTGTTAGCTTCCGTGTCGGTACTTCAACGTGCCAACAGACATCTACTGTAGATAATCGTGAGCCTGCAGTGGAGCTTGGAGCTGCGGTGTGTCCAGTGTGAACAGTTTCATCTCTTAACACAGGTGCCAAAAAGAAGCGTGCAGCGCTTTGTGGAAAACCACTGTGCTTTGCTGCACTTCTGCATCCAGTGTGAACATGCTGTTAAGAAGCATTTAAATATCATTTGCATGTGGAGAAGAAGCCAAAACGTAGTAGAAAGCAATTAAAGCAACAGAAATATCTGTATACATGTAGACAGAGCCTGATTTACAGAAAATAGACAAAATAACTTAAGCCCTTTTACTTTTAGTAACAACATCAACTTTAACACCACAGCTGCTGTAAAGTTGCTTTTTAGGTGGGAGGATGCCAGTCAGCAGCAACATACGAGATCTGGTTTTAGGTTCTGGTTCTGATAATGCAAGTTTTATAAAGTTACATACAGACAACTTATCAGACAAGGCCAAATACTCCACACACACACTGCCGGTATATCAGTCCAAAAATATAGCAAAGTTACTTTAAATACGAAAGGAAATACTGTTACAGAACACAAACTACACCAACAAAGAGGAACAGCTATCACAAGCTGAAACTAATCAGATGGGATGTGACGTGCGCACAGTGTGTGGTTTATTAGTGGTTAATGAAATGCTGCTGCTTGGCAGGAAATCTAATAATAACAACCAACTTTGTATCAGTGTTTGCTGTGGTGATGTTGTTACTCCAAAGTTAAAGTCTTACAGTGTTTACATTCTGACTTACTGCACTATTCTGTACTCTAACTCCCCTAACTTAAATGTTAAATGTTTTTATCTATATTCAATGTAATTATATGTAAAATAAAACATAGTTTGTATCCTAACAGTTTTTTTCTGTGTTGTACTCTCTTGTTTTTTTGTTTTTTGAAGTTCCCCAAACAGCACAGATGGTCAACAGACGACAGCACAGAGCCCGCCCACAGTGGAAGTGACGCCGCCCGACAGCAAACCAGAGAACAACGGTGTGAAGGAGGAACAGACAGAAGGTGAGTGGTTTTACTGGTAATATAGTGAATATCAGTCATCAGGATCCAGTGAGCAACAGTATACATTAACCTTCCCAAAACAACAAAATTATTAAATAATACTTTTCTCTTTTTTTTATTTGTGTTGACTCATCAGTTCTAGAGACAAAAAAAGAAACATTGCATTAGGTCTTTAAGATCAAACGAACTTAGCTTTAAAAAAAACTCCATGGACCAAATCTCTAATTAACCCTCAGCAGCTTTATATAAACCCTCCATCACTGCTGGTGGAAACCTCTCATCTCCAGCATGGCAACTTTGCATGAGGAGGGAATTAAAGCTTTATTTTTAGTTTTAATAGAGTTGTTTAGAGGTTTTTCAGGCTTTAAAAGAGGGTGCATATGACAATGGTAATGTATACAGAAATACTTTTTTTATTTCCAGTTGTGTACAGGTGACGTTTACTGTCACCTGTGGTAATACTTTTATTGGAGTAAAAGATTTGAGTTCTTCTGCCACTGCTTCATTAAATAATAAAACGTGTCTTTTCATGTTAAAAACCCTGAAAAATAACTGATAATCATGATTGTTGATCGGACAGAGGACAGCTCTGCTCAGCTCCTCAGGACAAAGAGCGACGCCGGCGTCTTAAGACGGGGTCAGCGACGGTCGCCAAGCGACCAGAGGAAGATTCGACGCAATCGCTTCTCCATCAACGGACACTTTTACAACCATAAGGTGATGCAAATGGCTCCCTAGAAAGTCTGAAAAATTGATAAAAAAAATTATGTGCACTTAATGTTTTACTTTTGCTGGATTTGTTAGTGATTCTGGCTGCAAATCTGTACGCAAATACGCACACACCATTATAAAAAAGGTACAGAGGAAACTAAATGAATGTTTTGATGTTTTTTTTCCTCAGACAGCAGTGTTTACTCCTGCCTTGGGCTCAGTGACTAATGTTCGGATCAACAGCTGCATGACGACACCTCAGGTGCTCCGTGTTCTCCTCAACAAGTTTAAAATTGAAAACAGCCCGGATGATTTTGCGCTCTACCTTGTCCATGCAAGCGGAGGTGAGTTTGAATTATTCAGTTTCTTTCTTGTTTATCAAGAGAAGTAATTCTTAATCACAGAGGCATTTGTACTGAATCTATTATTTGTTATCTCGTTCGTTAACTGACACCTTATCTGATGTTCTGATGTTTCAGAGCGAGTGAAACTGAAGCGAAGTGACTATCCTCTGCTGCTGAGAGTGATGCAGGGCCCATGTGAGCAGGTCTGCAAGGTTTTCCTCATGGAGGAAGATCTGGGAGAAGAAGTCACATATGATGTAAATCACCATATTCATTATAACTTCTTTAAAGTGGACAAATGATTTGACACAGAGATACAGAGATATGAACATGTCATACTCATTTATTGTGACAGCATTTAGCCAAAAAATCCTCTCCCATGTGTATCCCGTATCCATTCCTGCTACGATTATCTCTCTTATTTGTGCTTTTTCGTTGTATTTCTCCTCCCTTCCACCAGGTGGCGCAGTATATCAAGTTCGAAATGCCCGTCCTGCAGAGTTTCATCACCAAACTGAAGGAGGAGGAGGACAGAGAGGTGCAGAAACTCAGGAAAAGGTACAAAAAAGTACTGAATATAATCGACGGACATCTCACAGTCATGAAATGCCT
This sequence comes from Plectropomus leopardus, assembly GCF_026936395.1. Classification (NCBI taxonomy): domain Eukaryota; kingdom Metazoa; phylum Chordata; class Actinopteri; order Perciformes; family Serranidae; genus Plectropomus; species Plectropomus leopardus. The sequence continues at coordinate 12,299,305 of NC_142179.1, read as the reverse complement.
CAATAAGTTATGAAACTATAAAAACACTTTTTGTTTTTAGGTTTAAAAAATCTTTGCATATACATTGTTTTGGCTATTTAAAAACAGTTTAAAGTTTAAAACATGTCTGAGGTTACATGAAATATATTCCTTGTATTCCTAATTCATGTTTACATAATTCACATTTCAAACTGGATGACATCTATATGAGCTTTGGTTTTATATCCCAAATAAAGGGGCGTGGCCTTGGCGTTTTGTGAAATATTAATATGCGCTGGTCTGATCTATTGGCTGTGCAGCTAGTTGGTGGCAGGACAGTTTACCTCAGCTTATGCCTGTTTAAAGACGTATGGCTAAAACACAGCCCTATTTTAAAATACTTACATAAAGTCATTGAAACTAAGTCAAATATTATGTAAAAGTTTGAAAAGTTCATCGATCATGAAATGTGTGGAAACCCTAAACCAACTTCTTTTGTCTTTCTTCTGTTTTTTGGCCTATAATGGCCACAGTCGTCAAAAAGCTCATCAGCTGAGTGCAATCAATAACAAATGTATCTTCTCACACACATTCGGTCTTTCTCTGTATTTGTCTGCTTGTTCTGGCAGGTATACGTACCTGCGGTGTGTAATAGAGAAGCAGCTCAGATGTCTTCCAGAAGGAGCGACGTGTATGTGATCCGCTCATCAAATGTCAAAAGCACCACATCGCCCGCCCTGCTGTGACCGAGAGAGCGACCACGAATCAGCTGACAGCACCCCTAATGTACGTGTTTCAGCGATTATCCTGCTCCGCCTGAATCCCTGCCTCTGCATGGAGTCTTTAGTCAAATCATCCAATCAATCAACCTACAGACCAAACTTAAAACATGCGATGTTGTGTGCATGTGAAGTGGAAACATTCAGCAATAGTCTTCAGACACAATCACTTTTTGTCTTCACCATCACAAACAGTCCATACTGAAAGACATTCCTCTACTCATGAGTAGTTTTAACATTTTTGCAGTGTAGTGTTTTGCAGAATGAGCCTAAAATGAGACGTCCTGTCTTGTGTTTACCCGTCAGATTACAAGCTGATACCCAAAATCGATTTAAAGCACAAACATCAAAGAATATGGTCTTAATAAAGTGCCTGCTGAAAGGTTTCTCCAAGCACAAAGACACAAACTTTGATCATATGATTTTCTGTAGAACAATTTTGAAAATTCACCTAGAAAGTACATCAGACCACAGAGTTTCTGTTGGTGTGAAACCGACCAAACCCCCGAGAAAACAGTCATTCCCCCAAAAGCTGCGTGCCTTTGATCCTCAATGTTTAAGAATTTCTTAAATTCTAATTTGAAGGAAAATAATTGACCATTTTTATTTTATCTCAGAAGTTCACTGCGGGATTATTGACGGTGGTGTGAACAGATAATCTGTTTATGCTGTGACCATCGGTCTGTTGGTGGTCCGGTGGAGACAGCTGTCTGTTGTTTTGCAGCAGGCGTTCAAACTGAATGTTCAAGACATTTTATGATTGAAGTTAAAGGACTAGTTTGATGTTGTGGGAAACTTTTTTAGCAGAGTCAGATGTTTGTATAATTTTCAGTCGACGGCTGTTGAGTTAAACAGAGACAAAGAAAACAGCGAGCTCGGCTGTGTCCGAAGGTAACAAGCTGCACCTCTACTGCTCACTTTGAACTATGTGATATCAAATTTGTTTTAATTTGTACAACAAACAACGTCAATATTATAAGTCATGGTTTTAAAGGAGTTGAAATGATGATTTTTTTTTCTTGGTCGGGACGTATTTGAGCACATAGCCCCTGTAAAAGCTCAGAGACACCAAACAGACATCAGATCTAGCAGTAACAAAGGCCGGCTTTTGTCTTGCCTCTTCGGCTAAAAAGTTGCACTTAAACACGACGCAAAGACTACAGCCAACAGCCGACTAGCACATATGTTCTGCTCTGTGTGAGTGGAAATAACTCACGTCAGCAGGCCGCGGTCGTCTGTGTTCATCATTACCGACATGAAAGACAAGAAGACTGACGGGACAGATTCAAGACAAGTTAGCACGTTAAAGACACAGCCATATGTTGAAAGAACAATTATATTTACTGCGCGTTAGTAAACAATAGCACAAACAAACTCATTCTGCTTAAATGCTCGATGGCTAAAACAAAATCTTAAATGACTCGATTGTTTTGATCTCTCTGATCCCTCTTGGCTGAGTCAGAGGCATTTACTCGCTGACAGGCTTTGCTGCCACGCGGCACGCAGTGTTGGCCGAAAGAAAGCTGTTAAGGGCGAACTAGTGACAACAGTGCAGGACACACTGCAAAAATCAGGGCAGCAGATGCTCACATCTTACACTGACTAATGTCCAACTATGAGCTTGGTGCGTCGCGGCGCTAGCGATTTGTCATTATTACACTTTGATTTTTGTCAGACTAAACAAACAATAAATAATGTAATTAATAAGCTTTAAAAATATCTGTAGGCAGATTTTGTTACCTTTGGAAACAGTCAGGGAAGCTGTTTCCTGTTCTTGCCTTTGAATTGAGCTCAGCTAACCGGCTGGTTGTTGTAGCTTCACGGAGAGTGCTGCCAACCTTTTTATAAAACTGCAAGAAATCCAAGAAGATTCTTTCCCAAAACTGTTCCTTAAAAAGAAAAGACTCCTGAAACATTACTTTTAGGTTTTCTTTTGGGTGTATTGTCCTCATTTGCTTTCCTGCCTTATGTTAGATGACGAGAGGATGTCCTGTTGAGATTTTAAAGTTAAATATTTGACAGATGAACAGTTTTCAACATAATTTTCCCAGATGGACATTTGGACTGACTGCAAACATGAGAGAATATTCACGGATGGACTTTTTTTTTTTTTTTTACATCCAACCAAGAGCGACCCGCGTGGATCCCACAAGACTGTGAATAATGTCCATCATCTTTGTCGGAAGAACGCTGTAGATGTATGAATGATCATTTTAAAGTAGCACAGTTAGCCTCCACATGTACAGCGCTTTGCTTCTGTCTGCCCGTCCGTTCAATATCTCTGACACCGCTGTGGAAAACCTCGCCGTACAAAGTTTCATCCGGAGTGTGTGTGTGTGTGTGTGTGTGTGTGTGTGTGTGTGTGTGTGTGTGTGTGTGTGTGTGTGTGTGTGTGTGTGTGTGTGTGTGTGTGTGTGTGTGTGACTCTGAGAGTGTGCATGTTATATTTTTAGTGGCTCTTAAGACTTGCCTGCTTTTGTATTGTGTCTTTTACAAAATAATGATCTTTGAGATGTTAAGAACTCGAGCCACTACTTGGATAATGTAGTTTTTTTTCGTACCATGCTTGTTATTTAACAAAAAAGTTATCTCAAAAAGATGAATATACATGTACATATATATATATATATATATATATATATATATATATATATATATATATATATATATATATATATATATATATATATATATATATATAATCTCCTTCAGTGTGGTTCAGGTCAGTGGGTAAAAAGTCCCACATGTTACGTAATAATGTTTAAATCTGGTAACAGAGGAGCTATAACATAAGTCGAAGCTTCGGGAGAGTTCGTTAAGTGCTCTGGTTAAATAATTGTGACAAAATTAGACACACAAATGCACACCCACACACACACACACAGGTATTTATGTGTGATGTCAGTGTTGCAGCAGCTTACTGCAGCCAATGAGCAGGTGTGAGACGCAGTGAGCCACTCCACCTGATAGAGATTGTCTGGAGGATAACAGGCCGGCCCCGAAACATACTTCTTACTGTCAGAGGAGTCTGAGCTGCAAACAAACGCTGCGTGTTTTTCACTGTCAGGAGAGGAACGTCATCTGTTTCCACCGAAAACAGCAACTCAACAGGTGAGACTTTTTTTATTCTTATTGCTTCTTATTTAATATAATCTGGTGTGAAGATTTTACTGTCGACTTCAGCAGGTTTGAAAAATGTTTTCAGTGCTGAGTACATTTACTCAATGACAACAGTAAAGCACAATTTTGTCATACATTGTCATACATACTACATCTCAACAGGAAATATTGCACTTCTAAAAAGATGTATTTCTTTTAATTGACAAAATGAACATGTACTAAACATCAGATAACAGCACATGTAGAAAAACCCTGAATGATATCAGTGTGTATTTAGAGCATAATTGCAGATGTGAACGCTGGATGTTGAAAAGACGACACTGCACTGCTTTAAATGTTGAATACCAGTAATGTATGAATGATGTGGAAGATTTTAAGCTTTTGGTAGCTAATGTTACACTATACTGCTGGCTTTAATGTGTAAGATTAAGGTAAAGTAAGAGGAAATGTACAACACATAAGGCAAAGGACAAAAGCACAGCAGAAAAACAACATAATTTAGAGCTTAAATGTCAAAGAACAAACAACAAAAACAGACAAATAAACAGACAAAAAAATTAAAACATTTTAAAAAAGATAAACAGCTTTTTTGTTTTCTAATACTCAATACCTCAATTCCAGGAGCAAAGGAAAAAAAAGGAAGTAACTATCCCCCCCTTCCCTCCCCTATTTTGTGAATGAATTTCTTTTGCAGTTTTAGCTGTTTTCTGCTGCACAAACTAGAGTCAATATCTAGAAACCACATAATGATAATGATGGTAATAATAATAATAATAATCTTTTTTTATAAAGCGCTTTTCAAAACAAAGTTACAAAGTGCTTTATGTGGTAGGCAAATAAACAAAGTTGATTGAGAAATACAAAAACAAAAGACAACAATACCTAATGACAATATAAGATAATAACAATAATAATAATCAGATAAGACAAATAAAAAATAAGCAGTTTGCTAAAATCAATAAAAGGCTTTTTAAAACAGATTAAGTGATTTAAAATGTGACAATGATTCGCCGATAAACACATCAGAGTGCTCCAGATTCATAATGAAATGTTTTTATCTTCTTTGAGAGTCAGTGCTCCTCTAATCTGAGAGTCACTGGATTATTCTCAAACTAAGTGACCCGGTTTAATTATAGCTCAACTCATCTTTTAAGAGGACACAGATTAGACCTCGTACTGTTTGTTGACGGCAGAGGAAATGATGTCCTGCTGTGGAAGAAGAATCCAAACTATTTACTTAAGAACCACACTCTAAAAAAAAATCCACCACAAATTAAAGTCCTGCATTAAAAATTAATTTGCATTAAAATCTACTCAGAGTATAAAAAGTAAATGCATTCATGGTGATGCAGAATAGCTGCTGTCAGTTACACTGTTACAGTATTGGACTCTTATTATTGATGTATTAATATGTCCGTGGCTCTTTGGTGTCAGAGCAGGTCAAAATGGAGCCAACTGAAGTGCTTCATATACTTTTGAGTACTTTGAAATAATGAAAGGCATATTTTACACGTTTACATATTTGTACCGCTGGCTGAAAAGTAGCTTGAGGATATATCTGTTAAATTAATGTAGTGTTTTTAAGAATAAAGTCGCATGAAATGAAACCACTCAAGTTAAGTACCAGTACCTCAAAATTATACTTAAATACAGTACTTTATTTTGGTACAGTCACTTTGATGTAAAGCATAGAATATTAGAAAAGAAGAAATAAGTTGTAAGTAGGGAGTATATAAAAATATAAAAAATAAAATGTGTGCAATATGCTACAATGTAACATATTTTAAAATATAAATATTATAAAATATAATGAAATAGTGGAATATGTATTATTTATTGAATGTAAAAAATATTTTAAAAATATGTCCCTTATACTGCAATGCAATGTTTTAACTCATATGTAAAGTATAATAATAATAATATGTAAATATAAAATATGTGTATGATGCCACAATGTATAACACAATATAAACAAGTGGGAATAAGAATATATAAAATATACAACATATGGTAAATATACAGGAACGGGAAGAATATTCCACGGTTGAATAATTGGACCAATTATGGTACAGTTAAGACAGTGCTATTAATATGTTATATTTTTAAAGGATATTTATAATTTATAGGCCTACTTATACTGTAAATTGTAAGTGTCTTGTATTGTATACATATGGCTGCCAGAGTTATGCATAAATGTTTTTTCTTAAGTAGTCTAAGGTATTGTGATACACAAAATATTAATTTATTTAATGCTGACAAACAGCCGTCATTTGGTGCCCTGATCATTAACGCAGCAGGTCTTGTTCACAGATCCAGATTAAATTTCTTTCAGTAGATCTTAAAGGGCGTTAGAGATTATGGAAGCTATCTGATCCCAGGTCAGCTGCAGCGTTAACTGGTGTCGCAGTGACGCTGCTTGTGTAAGATGTGTTTTCTCAAAGCTGGATTAAGAGACATGATCTGTCTGCTCCTAATTTATCAGCCACGTAAAAATAACAGGCAGCAGGACTTTAGCTGACATGAGAACATCTCATCAGTCTGTTAAACCAGGTACACTCACTCAAGATTTTATGCAACACTTAAAAAGAAAAATAGAAAAATAGCTCCAACTCAACCACATATAACATTTCAAATGCTGCATATTATTATATAATATTATATACATAATATTATATTGTATTGTATTATATTATATTAAAATAATAATGTTGCACTCTTAAATTGGCAATTTTGCATAAATAATACTTTTACGTTTGATTCCTTAAATATAATTTTCTAACAATACTTTTTTCTTTTGAAATTTTGAACGCAGGACTTAGTAGTTTACTTACTAGTAAAGTTAAATAGTATTTAAAAAGTTTACAAGGACAAATGTCTGGAGTCACTGTGTATTAATGTTGACGTACACAATAGTTGTTATTTATCTTCACCATTTTGTGGTGATTTATTATTATTATCATTATTATTGTTATTATTATTTGCTTTTATTTATTAAAAATAAATAAACAAATTAAAATATCAATTGTAATAGTATTGTTGCAATAAAAAATCTGAAATGTTAGGTAGTATTTAAAAGGTTAAATGTCTACAGAATGGCCTTTATAAGCATCTTTATGTGTATTTTTATGTATATTTCTGTATTTGTTTTTATTTTTTAAATAACCATTTTACAGTTGTTATTGTTTTCTACCTTCTGCATCTATTTTAATGCTGCTTGTATCTTGTAATTCTCTTCATTTACAAACTGTGGGAGACTCTCAGTGCTTAAGCATGAAAAGTGCTTATTACTCATAACATACAGCACTGATGTACTTTAGTATTGCTACATTTATTAAAGCGCTTTTGTTACTTTTATTAAAATAAAAGATATAAATACTTCCTCCATCACTGCCAAGATCTGAACAGCCCAGAACCAGCTGAGGATGTTGGTGCATAAAACTTAAACAAATAAAAAAGTAGCAAATTCTTTCCTCCTAATATCTTTATGTATCTTATTTTACAGGATCAGAAATCATGTCTGGCCTGCAGAAGCTCCCCCTCACAGCCTTCCTCTGCCTGCTGCTCCTCGCCACACTTCTGCCCAGCTCTGAGGCCCGGCGTGGCGGTGGTGGCCGCGGTTTTGGAGGTGGTGGTTTTGGCCGAGGTGGAGGTTACAGCCGCGGCGGGGGCTACAGACCGGCCCAGAGCAGCGGCCCCAGTGCGGGGAAAGTAGCCGGGGCAGCTGCAGCGGGTGCCATAGGCGGAGCAATGCTAGGGTCTGCCCTGAGCCGCCCTGGGTACGGTGGAGGATATGGAGGCTATGGTGGAGGCTATGGAGGGTACGGAGGAGGGTACGGAGGAGGGTACGGAGGATATGGAGGGGGCTACGGCTACCCACGATTTGGAGGTGGAGGTGGCTTTGGCCCCAGGTCCGGCTACGAGCCAGAGGGCTCTGGAGATATGGAGTACTACACCGGAGCATCCAGCGGTCCCATCTACAACAGCATCATCGTGGTCATCGGCTCCCTGATGTCCCTGCTAATGGGCCACCTGGTGGCAGTCATGTAGAGCTGGAGGCCGAGCCGCCATCCCAAAAACCACACATGGGACCAAACAAACCCTGAATAAAAACAGAAAGCGGTACTATCTCCGGTTTAAAGTCTAATATGATCCTTGAATACTGAAAAGCTGCTGCCAATTTGTTTACACTTCAGTGACCCTCCATGAGGACAGGAGGAGGAATTTGACCCCTTTGACCTCTACAGCACCTCAGTGTGACGTACTTCAATCTGCACATCTTCTGATGAACAAACCACTTCCTGTAGAAATATGTCAGAGATAGTTTGACTAAAATGTTTTCCTCGCTCCCATTTCTCCCATTTAAAGTCTTTTTTTATACATTTTAAGATTGTTTTTGATCAAGTATGATTTCTCCTTACAGAATCTGTGAAGATTCATTAGGAGTAGACTGGACGTAGGTGACGTCTACCTCAACAAGTCATGTGAGGACCAAAGTTTAAGAGCAGCTACTTCATAAGATAATGCCATTTCCTAGTATACTTCATTTTCAGTTCAATATTTTAGACAGTTTTTTCAATCTGTTTCATATTCTGTTTGCTGTGCATATTTAAGTGAGTATTAAAATGTTTACGCCTGTAAATGTACTATACTTTACCTAATCAAGCACGTTTTATGCCATTTTGTAGACTTTTATGTTTAAAAAAAACCAACATTTGCTTTCATGTTTAATATTGTTATATTAATAAAAAAAGAATCTAGAACAAACATTTGTGTTGAGTTTTATTGTTTACAGAAATGAGAGACCGTGACGCGTTGATTGATGGATTGCATTTCAGGAAAACTGTTGTTGTCAATATAAATATAAATAAAATATATATAAATAAATAAAGATATGTATGTTGAGTACTGAGTTTATTGACTGCACATTTTCTTTAAAAAGGGGTAGGACGTCACTTCTTCCTACTCCTTTTAAGATACGAAATAGTGATGTTGTTTACGTTTTTTTTCCCTGGGTATTCTTTATTTGTTTGTTTTCTTATATTTTTTAAAATCCTCAATTTTATTTATTTATTTATTTTTGGAAGTTTGAAATAAAATCAGGTGGTGTCAGACTGTGTCCGCACCTGCTTACAGTTAGTGAACAATACAAAAAAATTTACAACAAAGCCATAAAATTAATGATCAAGTCATTATGGGGGATGATTAGCATTATAGTACACTGGCCTAATTTTTTTTGTTTTAGAAAAAGGGTGAAATTGCCTTAAAGCTCCATGTGTAGGGTTTCCGGGGGGTGTATTGGCACTAGTATACAAATATAATATCATAAATATGTTCTCTTTAGTGTATATTCACCTGAGAATAAGAACTGTTGTGATTTTGTTACCTAACATGAGCAATTTATATCTTCATAGGGAGCGAGTCCGTGTTTATGGAGATCTCAGATGAGTGCTGTGGGGGAACATGCCCATAAATAACCATTAAATATGGCACACTGCCATATTTCTACACCATTTTTTTAAGTACAGAGTTAAAGGAACCAAAGAGCAAATAGAAAAATGGCTGAGAAAACACTGAATTTGTCCAATAAAAAAAATCCTCTTAAAAAGAAATAAAGTAAAAATTAAAAACCATAATACAGACAGAGAATCGTCAGCGTTTATCTATTATGCACAGAAAATACCTGACTCAAAATTCATGCAGATCTCTCGTTTTACCCAAACTTCCTGCAGTCATTGTGTTCATTTTTGGGTTAATTGTGCAGTGTTTCAGTTGTTCTGTTCTGTTATTGTTTTCCATGAAATATGTTACTTTGTCAGGACACGTCAGTAAATCAATAATAGAAAACAGGTTTCGGAGGAAAAATGTGGGGAAACTGCTCATCGTAAAATCTGTTTGACCATCCAACAGTGTTTTGGGGCAGTTTGTGTTTAATAAATCAAGCTTCACAAGCTTTACAATCTCAGACCTGAAACACAAGGAAGAGCTGGCACGGCCCTCAGGTACACAAAGTTCTTCCTGGAGATGTGGGTTTTTTTTTGTTTTTTCAGGAAACTGCTTTGTTCAGTGTTTTGGTTTTAATTCCAGACTCCGTTTGTTTTGGAGAGGAGGAGACTTCTGCAGATAATTTAGCTCAGGATAAAAACCTTGTGAAAAATGAACACTGAAGGAAGAGAAGTTTCTGCTGGTTACAACCTGCACTCCTCACTACTAGATGCCACTAAATCCCCCGAAATCTTACACACGTTTTTTTCATTAATCAGTGGTTTGAGGCACCGCCTGGCTGGCAGCTGAGTGACGAATCAAACACACCTGTGATGATGCAGCAGCTGCATTTTGGCTCTACAGGTGATTTCTGTGTTCACTGAGGAACTCTTACTTTCAGTGAGGACTGTGAGGAAATGTCTGTTTGTGACTGTTTATCTCTGATGTGACTGCAGAGCCTCGTTCTGCACTGGGACAGAGAGGCTGAGTGGACTGGTTACACTGGGACAGAGAGTGGACTGGTTACACTGGGACAGAGAGTGGACTGGTTACACTGGTGCAGAGAGTGGACTCACTACGTTTTTAGAATAAACGATTAGAGAAGTTTAACCTGGAGCCGACTGAGGAGGATTTCATGCCACAAGACAAATACTCAGGTGAGTACAAACACACCCACTGAACTGCAATGAGTCAACAAAGACTGTGTTACCCAAATCAAACACACACACACACAGAGTGTTTGTGACCAGTGTTTGTGTCTGTACAGGGGACACACACACACACACATACACACACTGCCTGCTCTCTCTGCTGTATGTGTGTTTCTGGCTGCAGTCAATATTGTTTACACATCTGTGCTGTTCGGCTTTGGTGATTTTTTAAAATTTTTATTCTTCTGCAGATTTGATAAGTAGTGCCAGATTAATTGATTTTTCATAACTTATTAACCCTTTTGAAACCTGAGTTTGATTTCCTTCAATAACATGGGAAAAAGGCAATGAGCTAACAAGGAAGAAATATCTCAAAAAGTAACAAAAAATATTAGAAAAATACAAGAAATATACTTAGAAAAAATAAAAATGTAATGTAATGTAATACTAATTCTGTAAAATATTTTTAAATATATAATTAAGATAATTCTAAATAGTTTTTCAGATAATTTTCTCTAAAAAATGTTTTTGTAATCTACTAATTTCTACCAGTTTGTCAAACACTTCTTGAAAAGTAGCATTTCCTATGTTTTTAAAAGGAAACAAGCCAACTGGCTCTGGGTTCAAAGGTTCAAAATACTTAAAAAGAAAAAAATATATAAAAAAAAAAAAATACTGAACACAGCACATGAAACGTTAGTTACATCTAGGTTTTAAAAGGGTTAATTATTGTTGCACCAGCCATGGTGTCCATTTGTTATTTATTGTCAGATCTTTTTGTTAAACTGTTTGAATTTGTCTTTTGTTCTGGTTATTTTTGGTTAAACTGAGATGGGTGGTTGTATAATGAATTAATTGCTGTATGCACCGGCTGCATAGTGTTTCTATAGAAACTGAATTTGTTGTTTGTTTGGACATTAGAGTTTGGTGGCGTGATGCTGCTGTTGTTTTCTTTTTGTCGTAAAAAGGTGATCTTTAATTTTTCAGCAGTATTGTAATAATCACACGTATATAGCCTGTCAATACATCATGCAGTTTACTCAAATGACATTTTAACTGGTTTATTTTTTTTCCAAATACATTTTCTATACAAGCAGTTTTATTCAAATAAAATGCACTGGTTGGTTTGGTATATTCTCGTACTTTACCATCCGGACTAGAAGACACAGCTGTAAACTATATGACCCTCTTGGAGCAGGCAACATGCAGCAGGAAAACTTGAGTCCAGTAATTAAATTTCCTTCAACACCTTCACTGTGTTATAAAATACAGGCTTTCAGTTCCATTAAGCCTGTTATTTAATCAACATATGGAAACCCTCGGGGGGGCTGCGGCGCTGCATGACTCAGCCTGTGGCAGACGTGTATCGCTTTCTCTGCTCTGTGAGATCACAGCTGATCAGATCACACCAGAGCTCATGTTTGCTTTTCTCTGTGCAGAACTGGTACCCAACCTGAGGGTCATGACCCCCAGTAGGGGTCACCAAAGCTTCACAGGGTGTCGCAAGACTTTCTCTATTTTAAGGGCTGTAAAAATTTATTGTAATTATGTAAAGTAGGCCTTTCATTCATTTATGTGAAGAAAGGGTATTAATTTGTTATTTTTAAAGATATATTCTGCAGGATTTTCCTCGAACAGTTTATAGTCTCATACAGAAGTAATCTCTCTCAGTTGTCATTATGATCCATTTGAAGCGTGTGGCGGTGTGTTGTTCTGCAGAGACTCCCCTGTATTTGCCCTCTGCCTATATTTTCTGTGTTCTGGACATTTCTGGGCGTTTTCGTCCACAGCGCTCAGTTGAGATCAGGGCTGTAGGAAATAAAAACATGCAGGTGCCAGACTGTCAGCAGCCAGCATCGAATTAGTAACTGACCAACATGCATTGTATTCCCTTTGAATTTAGAGTATTTAAGAGGTTTAGATTATTATTTAACATATAATCTGAACAAAATCTGACAGGATAAGGACATGGTGACGACCTGAACGCAAGCTATATTCACAGAGCCTTCCCTCTCTGATAAACAGCCTCTTAATGCATTTAAGTACAAAGTCAAAGAAACCAAAGAGCGAATAAAAAACAGACAACAGTCTGAGTTTCCAGTAACCCATTGTTTCTTAACTTAAAAATTCAGATGGAAGTCTCAGAATTTGTCAAATTCTTGTTATCTCAATATTATAATTTGCATTATCAGACGTTTAATTGTTTTAGTTCAATTCACCCTGTTTATTCAAATGTGTTATCTAATCTAAAGATCTCTACAATATAATGCTCATTTTCAGTCAAAATGTCATCAAAACTCCTTCCACACCCAATTCTAAAATAAATGAAATATCCACAAATGCACATCAGTGACGTTTATAAGTTTACTTGATGAAGCTCAGTATTAGACGCTCCAGCAGCACAGTACACGCGGTCCAACACAGGAAGAGGCATACATGTCTTTATAGCAGTACACGTGTATTTTCACATACATTCAAGGCCGGACACAAGATCACATGAGACACACATAACAACACATTACAGGTAAACAGTGGAGTTTATGATCAGATTGTTCTACAGTCAAACAAATAGAGTCGTATTGTAGTTTAGTGATTGTCACTGAAATGTGAAATGCTCTGTTTTAGTGCTCATGGTGGACTATAAGTACATTTACTCAAGTACAAATTTTCTAGTATTTCCATTTTATGCTGCTTTATACTTCTACTCCACTACATTTCATTGGCAAACATTGTAATTTTAACTCCACTACATTTATCTGACAGCTTTAATTACTTTCAGATTACAAATTTTCATACCCCTCCTCTCCAGTGAAAACCTTGTATCTCCATCATAAATAAAAATAAAACCCTGACTTTTTCTACATACTTGCATACTTTCCCTGAAGGATCTGAAAGCATTACTTTTACTTGTGGTGGAGTATTTTCACAGTGTGGAATTAGTATTTTTAAACTTCACCAACAAAATGACAACTTGTAAATCAATTATCACTGCATGTTACCGTGAATGTTGTTTTTTTCACTTGCCTCCATGGAAAAGTAGAAAAACTGCACTATTTGAAGTTAAGCTTTGAAGAGAGCATCATGTTCCACTTTCAGTTCACTTTTAAAAGTTTTTTAGTGAAAATGAATTAGTGGAGACATGCGAGAATAACAAGGTTTTCTTCATAAATTCAAGGTAACACGGCATGACTAACTGATATATACAAATGGTCATTTTGTGGGTGAACTGTTGGTTAAGTAATGGATCTAAATATTCTTCCACCACTGGCAGGAGGCTGTAAATAAATGGAGAGATTAAGAGCAAATAGGTGATTATGAATGAGCTTTATCCTTGAGTGACAGAGCTGACGTTAGAAAGGATTTTGATCCAACATGAAGCTTGCATTGTTTTCATTTAACCTGTGAATCACAGCTCACAACAGCTTAAACTGCAGTTGGTAACAAAGTGTCCTACATGCGCACATAATAACTGCGTCTACAAGTTATGACCAACTGAATTACAAGTTATGAATTGTGTTGGAAAATATGTTTTGTATAGAAATTTTTAAATTGAAGCTGTTTGCAAAAACTCCAGAGAGCACCTTTTTAAAGTAATCAACTTCTATGATTCAAAAAATCATATTACATAAACCTTAATGTACTGTTCTGTATGTATCTATATATACGGGCTTAGCAAACATACATTCGACTTTTAATACAAGATTACATTCAGCAGGATTTAGAGGTGAATTAGTACATCAGGAGGTGTTTACACTTTAAGTGCACTTCTGTAATCACAAGCTACCCCGAGACAGAAGAGGGAAGCAAAACACTGAAGAGAGAAAAAAAGGCGCGTGTATGTAAACTTAAAAAATAAAATAAAAATCTGAAAATATGCACACGCTGCACAAGGCAAGGATAGTATGAGTGGAAAAAGGTTAAAGCAACATACATACGTATTCAGGAAAAGTGCACTTTGTTTTACATTGATTCGAAAGTCGGTACTTTAACGAGTGCTATGATACCTGCATGCATACTATTGTTTGTTTGTTAAGAAAGTCTGTTAATCCAAAAGCAGTAAGGACTGACGGATATAGTTATCAGTCTTTTTGGTTTGAGATTCTTTATTTCAACAGACCTTATATGATAGAAGTCCATTTGTTTTAAGCTACGAAGAAATAAGTATATATGATCCATTAAAAATACTCATCATGCTCATAGTGTAAAATGTTTGAGTCTGAAGCACAGACTATGTCAGAGGAGGCTAATGCAATATTAGACAAGTTAAAGTCCAGTATTAATTTAAGTTTAAGGTCACTATTTCCCAACTCTTATCCTTGAATGAAATAGTCCTCCAAAATCAATGTCCCTGAAGGTAATCATATTACACTTAAAAAAGCAAATATCTGTTACTGCAAATCTGGAACACAAGATGCTGTTAATCGCAACGCGTTTCCAGCAACATAAAGAGACCCAGCTTCCTTAAAGATTTTGTTTTTGTCTGAGATTCCCTTGAAAGCATTCACTGGGTTTTCGATTGCTTGTGTTCAGAGATGGTTCTGCAGTCAAACAATAAAAAAGTTTTTGTATCTCTGAGGGCTACAGACCATGTTCACTCAAATTTAAATGGAAGTTAATGGGCCACATCCTTTATTAGAGTACCATTAATGGACTATTTTTCTTTCAGAAGAGGAAACCGGAAGTGCACTTTGTGGGATTCACAGGCCCTCTAGTCTAACTGTTTCCCCTCTTATCCTTAATTACATTTTTCAAAAATACAACACAGTATGTGTACCAGCTGTGTGGTGCCAGTCGAGCACACAATAAAAAGAGACAGCAGGTTTCTCCTTCCCTACTCATTCTCCCTCTTCTCCCTTAACTTCTTAAGCTCTGCTGGACCAGTCACTGGCCCCTGGCCCCCAAACTTTCCAAAGCTGGAAAATTTTGAATTTCCACCAAAAAGTTGGTGAAATGTTCATAAAATCTAAGATTATTGTGAAAATCAATGGTTTCAGAGATTAAAACTACCAAAACATTTAAGAATTTTACTGATTTTTAGAACAAACCAACTTGTTAACATTTTTGTGGAACTAAAGTAAAACCAAACCAATGTAAAATATCAGCCACTTCAAGGGACTATCCACCTACCTACCTACCTACCTATCTATGTATCTATCTATATATATATATATAAGTTGCTTATATCATGTGTAAAATAAGCCTACTTGTATGTGAATTGTTGATACAAGCGTCACGTTATTTAATGGATTAATGTAAAAATGTCCTGACAGCAGCAGGTGTGTCTCGATGTGTCTGTATCTCCTTAATCTAACGATGGCACACTCAGCCAAATCCTAAGAAATATAAGTTTACAGCAAACTGAAAAATCTTAATATAATGTCTCATTTTATCCTATTAATAAGCTGCACAGTTGAGCTCTTGTTTTTTACTAAAGGGCAACTATGCTCATGGGCCGATTGAACAATTTATCCATTCTTTAATTTGAAAAGCAGCTGGCTCTGTGATGTATTGGTATGTAGCCTGTCACTGATTCCAGTAGCTCAATAATGATCTACAGAGACAGTCCCGTCTTTCCTTTGTGCACAGCGAGAGTAATAAACTTAGAGACCGGACTGAAAATATTGCTGTTTTCTTTTTCTTTTTTTTAAGGGTTAATTTTAGTTTTAATACAGCTTAAAGCTGATTTTTTTTTTGTTAGATAAAGATATCGTGAATTTTGAAAATTATTTCATCCATATCTTTTCAATAAATTTGGACTTTTACAGGTTTGGCTCACACCAAAACTGTTCAGGTTTGATGTTAGACACCTTTGCATCATTCATAAACGGGGCGCGTGGGCACTAGTTAATTTTAAGTCATTATTAATTACTTGTTTGGCCTACCTGTGGAGTTTGCGGATACGCACCTAAATTTGTCTGTGAAAAAATATTTTATTCTGCTTATATCTTATTTGTAGCAACACTGAACTGACTAGACATGTTTGTGTTTATATGTGCAGTATTAATTCAGTGTAGGAATCCCTCCATAGAAGTGCCTGGGTCCTTACCGTATCACTGTGCTTAAATGACACCTGAAAATAAAGAGTAAAAACTGCTTCAGGTTGATCTGCATATCACTTGAACTTAGGCCCGCCTAAATTAATATTTCTGGCTATGCTACTGCTCAGAACACTGCATTTGGCTTCCAAATATTATCAGTGGTGTTGCAGGATTTGGGAAGGGGTCTATCTTTAACTTTGGTGTGGTAAAAACCCAATGCCCCACCCATAGATGGCGCCTTTGTGTATATTATTCACCAGCATTTTGGTGGAAATTCACAATTTCTCATGTTGCTTGAAATAGCTTTGGGAAGTTTGGGATCTCCAATTGAATTTAAAATTAGTTTCAATTAATTTGAGTAACATGAAGCTCAAACACAGGAGCCAGTGACTGGTGCAGCAGAGTTATAGAGGTTTAACACTTTCTCCCTGACTTTCAATGATAGTTAAGGCCTCAGTGCAGCAGCATTAGCATGTTGCTATTCAGTAGCATCAGTATAGTACCAGTGAGCACGGCTAAAAGCCCTTGTGAACCCATCTCCAGTCCCCGCACCCCACTGTCCACCCTCTTCAAGTAGTCTGAAGAGAAGGCCATGTACCGCTCTACACATATCCTGGCCTTCATCTGCTCAATCAGTGCCGGGTAGCCGATCTCCACGATGTTGACCGTATCATCGTCTTCCGCACTGCTGTCAGCCCGTAAAGCTGCAGGCCCAGCAGTGGCTACAGGTGGATTTAGACTGCGGGGAGCTGAAGGTGCAGAGGTTGAGGAGTTATCTGCGGCAGTGCTGTTGTTCTCTGTTGTGTCACTACTTGTGTTGGTGTCTGGAGCTGAGACGACCACAGTTGTTGTACGTGTGGCAGGTGCTGCAGGTTTGGCAGGTGCTTTGTTTTTTGGCTTAGGCAGAAGGTCTGTTCTGTTCATGCAGGAGTCTATGTAGTTATCATAGGTTTGAGGGACTGCGATGTACGTATAGTCTCTGCTGTAGTCATTAGTATCGGTGGATTTGGTACCATATCTCTTGTACATGTAGTGGTTGTAGTGATGCTCCTCTTGGGGGTTGCGGAAGTGGAAGGGAGGACGTGGGAATCTACCTAGTCCGTAGCCCACAGCCATCCCGCCCACAGCCCCTCCAGCTGCTGCCATTACTGCGCTGCGTCCAAACCCTCTGGATTTATCAGAGGGATACATGCCCATACCTTGAACTGATCGGGAAAATGGAGAGCCGCCGTAACCATGGCCCCCATATCCAAAGCTGCCACCATAGCGAGGGCTCAGGACTTTGTTGTTTGGGTTGTGGTTGATGTATCCACCAGGAAAACCACCATAACTACCCTGACCGCCGAAATCACCATGACCACCATAACCTCCTCCGTATGGTGAGCCCGGTGCTGGATACTGGTAACGGTTGCCTCCACCTGGCTGCTGGGGGTAACCTCCTGGATAGCCAGATCTGCCTGGTTGCTGAGGGTATCCTCCGTGATTAGGGTAACCCCCTTGGTTTGGGTAGCCTCCTTGATTCGGGTGCCGCCCTGGTCTGTCTGGTTGCGGTTGGTGGCCTCTCTGATCAGGGTATCCCCCCTGAGAGCTGGAGCCCTGATTATTTCTGCTGACTGAATTCCAGCTGGTGCTGCCTCGGCTGGACGTGGAGGTTTTCTTTGAGCCGCCTGAGCTTCTCCCAAAGCCGCCGCCTCCTCCTTTCTTAGCCAATGAAAAATGAGTATGACACAAAAGAAGTGCCAGACACAGCACTGCTAATGAATTTAATTTCATCTTCGCCCTGTCGTGAGGGTTGAGGAGAGAAAAGGAACATTAAGGTGCTGAGGAAAAAGTGAAATAATAATATTATAGCATGTCATCCAAAATAGCATAAAAAAGTCATACTATAGCATGTCGTCCAAAATATCAGTACTTTAGTTTTATAATTTTATCCTAAAATAGTCTTGTTTCATTTATTGCCAGCTGTCCTTCTCTTTGGAAGCAGTAAAATCCTTGAGTTGCACTTATTGCAACTTTGACGTACACGAGAACATGAACCTAACACTAGTTTCATTGACCTGAGCGTACTGGGAACATTGGAGCAACCTCTTTCAACTCAAACAGCAGAAGCAAAATACCATTTAATCTCTTAATTTTAGTGACAGTCTCTCAACATCTTAGGTTTCCAGTTTGGCTTGAAATAGCACAGTGCACTGCCGTCCTAATTTTACTGCAGGTGACTCAACAGTGGTGCTCATTTTCAGTCATTTGTGACACTGTTGCAAAGCATCCACACTTAATATTTCTTTCAGTCGCTAAAATAACAGAGATGTTTTCTTATTAGTATGGATAAGTGACCCTTGTTGGTGGGAAAACAGTATTTTTTTTTTTACGCATCTGTATACTTAACTATAACAATTTGTGGTTTTATGATAAAGGCTAACATAACATTATATAAATCTGTCTACCTTCTAGATGTTTTGCCATACTGTTTATGGAAATAACTTTAATATATGTATTAGGCTATTGTAGGGAAATGTTACAAATCAATAAGAATCACTTATGTATAACCATATTAGATGTTTATATGATTTTAACATCAGTGTCAAGATATTTCGAATCTAAAATGATTCTTTCTATTATCAACTGATATTGTGATGAGAAAAATATTTAAATTACATAACATAGTAACACTTTATTTGGTTAATCCACCTACAAAGAGTTTATTTGTAACATTTCAACAGCTTATTAGTCGATATTCAAAAATGTAATTGTTTCGCTTTGTCTTTAGATGTAGAACAGATTATCTATAGAGTTCACGTGAACGTTCATGAGCATACGCATACTCCCAGAATAGTTTAGTTTGATCATTAAAGGAGCAGTGCATAGGATTTAGTGGATTTGAAGGTGAGCATTGCAGACTGCAGCATGAAACTTGTCCCAGGTGTCAAGTGTGAACCGCTGGTTAGAGTTCCCTCAGTGTTTAGTTCTTTGGAGGTTTTTACTGGGAGCTGAATTATCTGCACAGATCTCCCTCGCTCTAAAAACTAAATGGACAGGTGATTTAAAATGGCAAAAACACTAAATAAAGCAGTTTTGCATATAAATCAGAGTTTTTTGGCTCATCATCAAGGGGATGCTAACTATCCTTGAATGATGTGACCAGTTAAGAACATGGTGTAACTGGTGTCAGTCCACCAGAGGCCTGATCCAAACACCAATACTGAGTTTATATTGGCTCTTATTGTCTGTTTGCTGTTATCCAGTGGGAGCAAGCTGTTGTTAAACGTTTGATGTAGCCTCTGATCTTAGTGAGTTGTTTACAGTGTTGTAAACATTCACTGTGATAAAAGACAAGAAAAACTGGATGAGTGGTTTCTGTCTCTCCTCACTGCTGTTTTATGTTGATCTCTCACATTACATCAACAATGGGATACAGAAGTCATAAACCCGAGACAAAGTCGGCATTTTCTTTGGCAAATGCAATGATTAATCGATCTGCTTTCTAATTAAAGTTTATTCGTTCAAAAAAAATCGATTTCTCATAAATGAAAAGGATGACTTTTCTCTCTCTGAAGCCAAACTCGGTACATCAGGAGAAAACAGGTGTGGCAGCGGCAGGACACAATAACAACATGTCCAGGTTTTAGGATGGACATGATGCTTGTTAATACAACAACAAATCATGTGCTCCGGAGAATGTCACAAGAAAGCTCAAAACAAAGCAGACAGATTTATGAATACAGACTGTAGACAGACATTATTACTGCCCTTGTTTTGACAGTGGTTTAATATGACCACTGCCCTTTATTCATTAAAAGATGGCGCCAGCAGCCTAAATGTGAACTTTAACTAAGCTGAACACTGTAAATAAAGCGTCGAAATACGTTTTTATTCAGAAATGGTCGCGTGAAACATAGTTTTATTTCCTAAACCAGTATTAAAATACAGAGGGTGCGGTTACCTTAAATAAAGGACTGGTCTTACCTTGAGTGATGACTGTTTGGATGCTGTTTTACGTGCTATTTCCCTCCAGTGTCGCGGGTCGATTTTGCGCGTGAGTTGGGATCTTTATGTTGTGCAATGGATAATATCAAATGACGTAGTGTGGCACGAGGGATGTGGGTCGCATAGAAACAGAGAGGGGGCGGGGTCTGAATTGACTTATCTCCGAGCATCCTTAACCCTCTGATGATGTCAACTTCACGGAAAATCACCACACCTAAATGAACAGTGTGCGGATTCACGTGTAGGTGAAATGAATGCATGGTTTCAGAGGTGGAAATCAAATCAATAAAAGTACAGTTAATTAAGTACTGTATTCAGTTATAATTATGAAATACTTAACTTGACCATTTAATCCGTTTATTCTATACATTTCAGGACATAGTTTTCATTATTTTGAAAACAAAACGTGCAGATAGGTCACTCAAAACATGCGATCTTTTAGAATAGTATACAATATTATAGAATCCTATATACAGACAATATAGGATTCTGATTAAATATTAAACAGCTAGCCATTTGCATATTAATGAACAGTATGCTGATCAGCCAATATCTGAAAGGGTACATTCTGTACTATGTGTACTTGAAGTAATTTTGGTATTGTGGCATGGCCACTTTTATTTAAAAAAAGAACTGAATACTTTACAACTAAAAGACATTAATAGTATGGTATGTATGCAGTCAATAAATTATACATTTAGTCATATTATCTGCCTAAGTTTTAAGTACAAGATGGGTAGTTTGAGTACTTCAGCTTTGTTGACACATTTGAAAATTATATTTTAGGTCACATGTTGGCTACTATCTGTAGTCATACCAGATGAGTTAGTTCCAGTTTTATAAAAAAAAAAAAAAAAAGTAATAATAATTAGAAACTAATTGGAATAGCCCCAAAAACTTAGTTCTTCAAGGGGAAAGTATTTTAAACTTTACTGAAAGTTAGATGGATTTTCAAATTTTCTCTCTTTTTTTTTTTTTTGTATTTATTTAATTTTATTCGTAACCTAGATTACAAAAACTCCAATTCTTGCATTATGGCCTGTTAAATAAATCAGATTGCAGTAAACCTTAGGGGAGAGAGAGAGAGAGAGAGAGGAAAAAAGGGTTACAGTTCATCATAGCTTACAAGCCTCTGAGTACATAAAAAGCCAGTTACATACATTTTTTAATGTAATTTGTGAAAGGAGATTCACAAACTTAATGTAGAGTGTATGCATTTTAGTCATTTGCTGTTCAGCTCAAATGCTCTCATTTGCTTGAGCCATTGGTGGTATTGTTTTAGTCATAAAAGCAGTGAGTTCAAAGCATTTTAATGTAGGTAACTGAGCTCTGAAAGGCTGTGGCTGCTTTTAAGAGACAGAACAGAAAACGCAGTGCAGTTAAGTCTGAAATACAGCTGACGCCACCTGCTGGTCATTCAAAGTACACTAAAAAAACAACATTAAAAACTTTCTGTGATGAATTATTCTGTGACCCCCATAACCATCTGTTTCTATCAAATAAAAAGCTGACATGACAGTAGGAAAACTTAATTCAGTTCATATATCAGACCAAAGAAGCCACTAATAATGTTACATATACTCATAGTAGTTTTTGTAATATGCTATTTTCATATAATTGTTTTTACTACCCTAATGCTTACAATGTGAAACCCCTCTATTGTCTAAAGCACCAATAATATAAATATTCTAATATTCATTACATTTTTTTCATTAAATATAATATTCAGCTCGCCTCCAACATCAGCACCCTTTGTGATAACGCCATTGTATTCACAGAGCTATCATTGCAGAGCTGTTTATTTACACAGATCATCACCATGGCAGAGCCTGTAACAGCTCCAGGGTGCAAACTAATCCCCTCAGTCACTTGTGTTAGACACTACACAGTTGGCTTGAATAAATAAAACAAGAATGAGTCTACAGCTACAAAACCCAAAACCTCATCAAGATATGTTTCAAGATATGTAGTTGATATATTTAACACATTGTTTGTTGTACACTTTTTTCTTTTTTTGTCCCTCATTTTAAATTTTAAAGAAGGCCTCAGCACAGCAGTATTAACATGTTGCTGTTGAGTAGCATCACTGTAGTGCTGGTGATCACAGCTAAAAGCCCTTGCAAGCCCATCTGCAGTCCCTGCACCCCAGCGATGATGCTTGGCTCCGTCTTTTTCTTTAAGTATTTTTCAGAGTAGACCATGTACCGCTCTACACATATCCTGGCCTTCATCTGCTCAATCAGTGCGGGGTAGCCGATCTCCACAATGCTGACTGTATCATCATCATCATCATCATCAGTAGCAGCTTTTAGGAGAGCGAGGGAAGCTGGAGGCTCTGGATTGGCTTCAGACTCATTTAGAGGGTGTGAAGATGAAGGTGCAGTAGTTGGGTTTTCTGCTGCAGTGTTGTTGCTCTTTGTTGTGTTTCTGCCAATGCCAGAGTCTGGGGCAGCAGTAGTTGTGTTGGTTACAGAAGTAGTTATGTTGGTTACAAAAGTAGTTGCATTACTTACAGAAGTAGGTGCGTTAGTTACAGAAGTAGTTGTGGTAGTTGTACTTGTAGTTGTAGTAGCTGCAGCTGGTTTGCTTTTTCGATTCTCTGAAGGCAGAAGGTCTGTTCTCTTCATGCAGGAGTCCATGTAGCTATCATAAGTCTCAGGAGGTTTGCTGTACGTATAGTCTCTGCTGTAGTCATTGGTATCAGTAGACTTGGTACCATATCTTTTGTACATGTAGTGGTTGTAGTAATACTCCTCTTGGGGGTTGTGGAAGTGGAAGGGAGGGCGGGGGAATCTTCCTAGTCCATAACCCAGGGCCATCCCCGCCACAGCCCCTCCAGCTGCTGCCATTACAGCGCTACGTCCAAATCCTCTGGATTTATCAGAGGGATATATGCCCATTGCCTGTACTGAGTGTGAAAAGGGAGAGCCGCCCCCAGCACCATGGCCCCCATATCCAAAGCTGCCACCATAGTGAGGACTCAGGATTTTGTTGTTTGGGTTGTAGTTCATGTATCCACCTGGATAACTTCCATAACCACCATATCCGCCATGACCACCGTAACTGCCATAACCTCCTCCATATGGGTAGCCCTGTGCTGGGTAACTGCCAGCGGGATAGCCCCCAACTGGGTATCCTGGCTGCTGGGGGTAGCCTCCTTGGTTAGGGTAACCACCCGGTCTGCCTGGTTGCTGAGGGTAGCCTCCTTGGTTAGGGTAGCCACCTTGATAAGGGTAACCCCCTGGTCTGCCTGGTTGCTGAGGGTGGCCTCCTGGGTTAGGGTAACCTCCTTGGTAAGGGTAACCTCCTTGGTTAGGGTAACCACCCTGATTCGGGTATCCTCCTTGATTAGGATAACCGCCTTGGTTAGGGTAACCCCCTTGGTTAGGGTAACTCCCTGGTCGGTTTGGTTGCTGAGGGTAGCCTCCTTGGTTAGGGTGGCCCCCTGGGTTAGGGTAACCCCTTTGATTTGGGTATCCTCCTTGATTAGGGTAACCCCCTTGGTTAGGGTAACCCCCTTGGTTAGGGTAACTTCCTGGTCGGCTTGGCTGCTGTGGGTAGCCTCCTTGGTTGACTTGTTCAGTTTGTTTAGGTTGTTTAAGGACTCCACTCTTAGACTTTGTGTCCACTTTGTCTTTTTTGGGGGTCGTCTTAAAGATATTTAATTTCCCACCGAACCCTCCTTTTTTCTTGGCCCACGAAAAACGAACATCAACCAAAAGAAGGGACAGACACAACAGAGCTATTACAGCCGGCTTCATCTTTGCACTGCAGAGAAATCAGGGAAAAAA